>NC_083766.1:32308660-33046160 GCF_963514075.1 Conger conger | reverse complement strand
GACCTTTAAAAGCATAGCAAACGCAAAAAGCCATACAGGACCGCCTGACGCCCCTGTCAACTGTGAGCTCTGTAGGCTCTTTGATCTGATCTGAGCGGAGGGGCGAGGACATGGAAGACATGGAGGGTGTGGAATGTGGGGAGGCTGTGGCTGTGGCTCTGGCTGTGAAAGTGGAGACTCTCTGCGCAGTTATGCATAACCACACTCACATCCGCACACAATACACACACACACACACACACAGGGACCTGTACACACCAGCTCACCTGCTTTTAGCCACAGTTTAAAGCGCTCCGTTACATGTTTAAACACACGTTAGTAGACTAACAGTGGGAGACTAACAGTGGGAGTTAAAATTATTGTATGACAAAACATTTTAAACTAATGTTACTACATATTAGTGGGAGGCCATGTAGAATGTAGACAGATACACACTGGCCATTTATCCACCTTCATAGATCTTGAATATGGAATATGTACTCGATCTGAAAACCTCCATTGTTGCAGTGGAGATGGACGCAGTTTTAACGGTAATGCATTTTGCTAGCAGAAAGTAAAGTGAGGCTCATCTTGTCTGAATTGGTAATCTGTTACTAGTGAAATTCTAAACTCTACCCTAAAAAACTACTCTTAAAAAAAAATCTAAATTTGTTGTTTGTAACCATTGCATCTTGTACACATTTGGAGCCTTTTTAGAAATAACATCATATTTACTTCGACAGATTAAGGTTAATTTCCTTCTGCTGAATTTAAAATGTCCAAAATATTGATCCTCAAGTCTTGAATGAACACACAAATACACATGTGCTTATACAGAAAATACACATGCACGGGTAGATCATTGCAGAATGGTACACTAAATACACAGAAACACAGCTCTGATTGTACAGCAGACATTCACATACTAAAACACAACCGCTACCTTCAGGATCAAAAAAGCAATATGTGACTCATTGTAACACAGTGAGTAGTAATAATAGCCTAATAATTATAATAATAATAGCAATCACAATGTTGTGAGCAACATATACAGTGCGTTCTGAGCTGATTGGTCTCACGATGTTAAGAACATGATTAAATGATTTAATGCTAATTCATTATAGCCAGTGGTTAATAAGACTGTTTTAAGACTGGGATTTACTATAGCTGTACAGAGGAGATACTAAAGGGAAAACATGTTATTTCAAGATTGTCACCGTAGAAAATATTTTGTATATACAGGTATAAGTTTTAGGTTTCTATTTATGATATTGAATGACTCAGACTGTTGAAACAGGTTGAGCATGTCTAAGTGTGTGAGTGTCACAACTGCATTCACTGGAATTGTGCTGGCCAGCTGGAGTTTGTGATGGTGTGTCTGAAATCAGAAAAAATTGTTTGGCAAGGGAATTGAGGACATCCAATCTGCAAATTACATAGGAGTGAAGAACACCCCTAGTCATTTAAATTATTTTATTCAAGTCAAAAGGCAGGAGGTGAAAATATGTGTAATCGCCAATCACAGCGTTAGCACAGCGATGGTATAACACTGATGACCGCGTTAGAGGAATTGTGTGTACATTTGTGCTAACTGTGGGAAAACTTGTATAGAGGCTGTTTAATCTTCTCTGATTCTTTGCAAAGATTTGCCCATCGGATAAAATCTGCTCATAATGTTCTGTGATGAGGGCAAAGAAATGGCCACAGTGGCATTTGGAATTATCAATGTTGCTCTCTTGTTTTATGAAAGGGCAAATAATTGTCACTGTAACTTAAATGGAGGGACAGGAAGTGGACGAGACCTCTGCATCCTGTCGGATGTGAAAGGACAAGCAATATCCACCTCTCACTTTGGTTCTGTTCACGTTTGTCAACTATTTGCCATTTGACATGGAAATGGACAACAGTCCGAAACATCAGTTGCAATGTGTGACGATAGGAGTTCTGGGGTTGGGCCCAAAGGACTTTTATTTGTCGTTTTCTGGGCAGTTTACAATCAGTTGAGTGGATTTGTGTGCATCGTCATCCCATTCAGAGACCGCTGTTAATGTTAGTAACGTTAAGGCCAGCTGGCAGATCAGCAAAGTACAGTTTACAATTCTGTTCAAATACTGTATTTAAATTTACAGTATGAAATATTAAACAAACTGGCTGCTTAATGCATTTACTCCAGACAGGATCTGTGGAGGCTATGTATGGACTGTATGTGTGTGTATTCATACATGTGTGCATGACTGTGTGTGTGTGCGTGTGTGTGTGTGTGTGTATGTGTGTGTGCTGCAGATGATGTATCACAGAATGTATCCGGCCAGATTTTACACCAGGATAAATTGGACGTGCTGCCTCCATTCACTCAATAGTTGCCACCAAAACTCAATTGGCTGCCTGCCAACAGAATATGTGTTGATACTTTCAAAATAAGGTTTCACGTTCTTGTTAGGTCAGTAGCTTGGGTATGTACTTTTGCACTGAAGCTGGGGCAAACCTGCACACAAAGGTTTACATTATTGACCTCTGAAAAACAAAAATGCATTTCTGCTCAGACACTACCAGGCCTCTCGTTGTCTCTTCATCCATATGTAATTGGTCATAATCTGGATGCGTGAGTGATAATTGCTTTCATTTCTTGACTTTTAGTTGTTTTCAGACACATGGTGGATAAATTGCACGTGTGTTCGGGGGTTGGTTTTGAAGTGAATCCATTTTAGTGCGTGAATGTAATTTTTGTAATTTTCTTTGTAAGCTTTTTTTCAGTGTGTGTGTGTGTGTGTGTTTTGTTTTAGTTAATAATTTATCATTTTTAAATAATTTTATATGAAAATAAAAAAAGGTAAGCCAGGGATCAATGATGCTTGAATCTAATTCTATTTCATTTCCACACTGTACTTGCATTTGTTTCACCTCAGCATCGCCATCTAGTGGTGAGGGGACGTAAGCGCCCTTCATGTTGTGAATACAAGAATAGCGGGTATGCCATATGGAACTTAACTGTACTGTCTATTATTATTTATTTGGCAATAAACAAACTTATCGTTTTGACAGCTGTGCCGTTTAGTGTTACACAGATTTCATACCATTTCATCGATTGAGGGTCAGGATATAGATATGTAATGTAGGGTTGTTTCATTATTACCCTACAGTATTTGAAAAGGCAAGCATTGCTAAAACAATGCAATTTCCATGTCATGTGTATGTGGCTTTATCTTCAAGTGGGAAGCATCATTTTTTTGTGCACAGGGGGTTAAAGTGAATGCTAATCAGTGGTAAAGTGGGAGATTTAAAATGTGTATAGATACATGGGTTCCTGGGTCCATTCTAAGGAAGATGTTAAAGTATGTTTCTACAAAAAACAATGATTATATTAACATTAACAATGGTGTTTTCATAATGTCAACTAATGCCATTTTTGTCTGTCAAAGGTAGTAAATATGAACATAATTTAGAAGGGATATCATGTCAACAATGTGGTTTTTTTGTTCATGAGTATTTATGTAAATGAGCAATACCAGAAATAACCAAAACCAATTTCCTTCATAGTCACATAATGTAAATGGAACCTTTACAGTAATAATAATCTAACATAGTAATAATGGATATAACACAATGGCAAAAATTTAAAAAATCAGTATTTGTATTTAAAGAATATTGTATTTAAAAAAGATTAAATTCTATTTTTTACTCAATCTGCTTACGATGGTTAATATTTTATTGTTCTGTTGTGTGTGAGTCCAAGGGGCTCCGTCAGTAGTGTCTGTGTGTGCTGTTTGTAGATAAAACTAGTTTCTTGTGAATATGTCTGAACATTTTTTTGCTCACATTAAATCGGTGTGGAAAAAATACATTGTTCCAAAAATCAGAAAACTAGGCAAATTTTAATTAAATATATTGTTGTTTTTGTTTTGTTTTTGTAATAAATAGACACGCCATCACACGTGCATGGTCTCGTCTGTCTTGTTTTCTCATGATCTTGTCTGTTGCCCCCCCCCCCCTTCACAGCAGTTCAGCCTGTTCAAGAGTGTGTGGGTTCATCAGCTGGGATCCTTCCATTTATAGTCAAGCCTTGATGACCATTACCCAGAAAAGGCTGTAAATAACATGGGTAATGAGATGTATGCTCAAAATTTTGGAAAATGACAAAATATTAATGCAATTAATATTATGCCATTTTCCAAAACTATTTTTCTGAACTATTTCTTTCACAAAAAGATGTAACAAAGGTTTCACAAATGCTGGCACCCGTTTTTACAATACTCCCATTCACAAGGATAAGCCATCTTCCATACTGTTTTATGTGACTAATGACCATATTTGGGGGATCTTGGAGCATTCTCTAATACAGAATCTTTCAAGAACCTTCTGAATAGTGTTGAGAAATTGTCCCATTGTGGAATCAAGTTGGAACCAGGGTTTAAGCATAGAGAAGTAACATGTCAAGAGTAAACATTCCCAGGAAGAAATAAACAGATTTCATCCACACTCCCACTGCCGGTGTGAACCCCATTGATCTGTGATCCTGCAATACCCTATTCAAGCAATAATACTAACAACACTTCTGACCAACTGTCCCTACCAGTGGGGGGGCTATTGCAGAGAGTGTGTGTGTGTGTGTGTATTAAAAAACGAAGAGCTCAAACCTACAAAAACCTTACTCGAACCTATCAATAGTAATTTTGTGATCAGCTGAACATTTCTTGGTTAATTCTGAGGTATACTTGGGATCACTGGCTTGCAGAAGGGTCCATGTGTGGCCAAGTTAGAGCTTCCTGTGGCGGGACTAAGGTTTTTGTCCAAACTTTCCTTGTTCTTGTTTGGAGTTCATGTTTGATTTCATAGATCATAACAAGCGCTTCAGGAACAGATCCACCACCATATTTCACTATAGGCATGAAATCCTTTTTTACCTAAATGTCCTGGAAATAACTGAGGAAATAATCCACAGTAGCTCTTGTGTTATTATTATTATTTTTTTAAACAATGTCAGTCCTCAGTTTAACAAGACATTCCATTACATTACATTAATGGCATTTGGCAGATGCTCTTATCCAGAGTGACGTACAACAAAGTGTAAAGTGCATACCTATAACCAGGGATAAGTGCGCTGAAAGACCCTAGAGGGAAGTACAATTTCAACTGCTACCTGCACAACAAAGATAAGGACCAGGGCCTATTTGATCATCAGGTTTTTTTATTTTGTTTTTTTTTATTTTATATAGTTTAAAACAAACTCAGAATTTCAGTACATACAGTCACTGTAGCTCAAGGTGCAGACTCCCTTTAGAAGGCACATCAGGGGGTCAGCAGTTAAAATCACAGTTGCATTGTACTGCCATACCCTTTATTAGGGAAAACAAAAGAAAAGACGGAACACTGGCAGCTACTGAATAGCAGTTGCTGTTTGGTAAAGTTAGTGTTTATTTAAACGGAACTGTTAACACTGCTGTGTTTATGGTACTAGCATATATTCCTTTCCATCAATAGTGTGTTTCTCTCATTTATATGTTGTATTAATGTTTATTTTTCAGGTTATATTTCAGAATACCTATGACAGCTTAGCCAACCCTTAAATACAGACTGTTTATTTAACGTAGGGATTTTGAGGTAAATGTGGATTTTCTTTTCACTTCGGAGTGTCCACGACCTCACCAATACCGATAACCTGTAAACCTAACTCCCACTATTGTAGCAGGTGAGTAACTGACCTTCCCAGTTGATCAGTAAAAACTTAGTCCTTATCTATCACCTTATTCAAGCATCATAAATACCTATGACCTTTTCCTACCTGTAAAATTAGCCTATTCTATCTTATGTTTACCACAAAGACCAATTCTCTTTTTACTGCCACCTGTCTTTGAAGTGTGTCATGTCCTTTATATGTACTTGTCATGACCCATATTTTGAGAAGCCTTGACTCCTCAGAGCTGAGGCCAGGCCACAGACATGACTCCTCAGAGCTGAGGCCAGGCCACAGACATGGTGTGCTACACAGATGTCTGCTAGTTTCACAGAACCATTGACTGGGCTTCACACTATCAGGATTGTCTCAATCCCCTACATTCCTAATTATTCTAAATCTAAATATCATGGTTTGGTTTAAATATCAATGTGTTGTCCCTGCAGGATGCTGAAAAAATGGTTCATGGTTCATGAGGTTACGGGTGATTTTTTTGTCTGGCTGCACTAATTATGGCTTGTGGTAGCCATCAGCCTTGCATAATTAAACAGGATTTCACCAACTTTTTAACAATTATTTTTACATTTTTTAACAATAAATTCAGAATGTGTATCATATCTACACATTCAGCTCTGCAGCACGTGCTGCCATCTGCTGCTGCATTTCACCAGCTGAAATTCAGCCTCCAGGATGAGGCTTCGGAGCTGCAGTAACCATTTTATATTGGTATTTATCCCAAATCTGTCAAAAAAATCCATCATTTCAGTTTGTCCCAATGACTAAGTTTGCAAAAAGCTTGTCAATATATACTTTTCACCAGCAGATGGCGATATTCTGGGTGTTCGCGTCACGGATCTGCGGTTCGATGGGTTGTGGTTTGAATCACTGAACTCTATGATGGTTTGAATGCTCATCAGTGAAAAGAAGTCCTGCCCGGAAATACGTAAGTTTGCAACAGAATTTGTTTCCCACTCAATACAATAACAGCTAGGTCAGCAGAGTTCCGGAAGCATCTGCATAAAAGGAAAATACGTTCAAAACTGACATAGGTGTTGCTGGTCTTGAACTATTTTCAATATTCCACCAGTTCACTTGACATATATTTATGTTTACGTTAACTTACAAATAACTAATGCAACGTGTTATAATAACCAACTACGCTATGTTAATTACTTTATGTTGACTATGTAGCCAATGGTATCTTCTTAGAAAGCCAATGCAGAACATTTTCACAGATTGCACTGCAGAAAACTGGCGTAATGCCTTTCTAAACATAGTATTTATCTCAAGATGTTCCAGACTGTGCTTATTGGCGCGCAGCGTCCTCTCGCAGCAAGTGCTTTACGCACCTGACGGGTGGGACAGTGTTACGAGAGACGAGACCAACTTTTGTAACAGGCTTGCACGCACTGTTCTTCAGAGTATTCGCGTTCTGCAGCGAACTCGTTGATAAACAATGATTTCCACCTCAGCGATCGTTAGAGGGTCTCGAGTACTTCGCGGCACCAGATCCTTACATACGACACTCGCGGCTAATCTTCCTATCAAGGTGAGAGGAAACGCAACCACGCACAATGTTTAATTTTCTAAAAATAGCAGTGTGACTGTGCATTTGACCTTGGCTGCAATACAAGCTCGTTTGTTAAACATTTCCACAAATTTCGAATGATCATGAACGTTTTACGCCTCTGAAGTACAAATTAAATATTTTAGCCTTAGGTTATCGTTAAATTGTTTGAGTAATTGAATGCATTCACTGCTGTTTGAATAGTAGGGTAACAATAAAATATTTACATAACTCCCGTTTACACTTCCTTATTTCTACGTCTTAAGTATTAACACAGTGGCTGCAAGTGGCTAATGCCTTGTTTTCATGAAATACATGAAATTATTATTATTATTATATTAATGTGTTTAATCAGGTGTCTAATATTACATTTTGTAAATAGAAACCTTTTATTATATATTTTTTTTACTCCATCGCCTACCAGGTTGGAGAACGACTTCCTGCTGTGGAGTTGCAGGAAGGAGAGCCGGGAAAGAAGGTGTCCCTGGATCAGCTCTTCAAAGGGAAGAAGGGAGTGCTTTTTGCAGTCCCCGGAGCTTTCACCCCTGGGTGTTCCAAGGTATTCATTTTCCAAACAGTACAGTGAAAAAGTATTTGCCGCCTACCTGATTAAATTGGTATTTAATTAAATGCATGAAATACTTTTTAAAAAATGTATTTTCCGTTTATTTAGGTTCCCTTTGTCCAATTTAACATTTTGTGTAAAGAGCTGAAACCATTTAGTGTGACAACTATGCAATAATATAGAAAATCAGCAAATACTTTTTCATGGCAATGAAAAATCGCATTTTAGAAGTTTCATACAACTGGCGCTTTGATGAACCTGCCTGTGAAGTATGGTTGTGGATCTCTAATGGCCATTTTACTTCCAAAGGCCATGAGAACCTTGTTTGCATACACACAAATTCCAGATTCCTGAGGCTAAAATGGGGTCATGATTGGATCTTCCAGCAGGACTTCCAAAACACATCCCCAAATCCACACAAAACAGTTCACTAACCACAGAATCAATCTTTTGGCCATCCCTGTCCTCTGACCTAAACCCCATTGAAAACATGTGAGGAGTGCTGAAGAGGGGAGTCTATAAGCATCCTCCAAGGCCTCCCCCACCTCATAAGTGATAAGTGTTGTCATCTTGGAAAGGGGAGGGTGCCAATGCAGGGGTGCCAATAATTGTGACACAATTATGTAACATGTACTTTACATATTTCCTTTTACCTTTGTGTTCCTCCCATGCCCATCCTCCTAGACCCACCTCCCGGGGTTTGTGCAGGAGGCCGCACAGCTCCGGAGCAGGGGCATACAGGAGGTGGCCTGCGTCTCCGTCAATGACGCCTTCGTCATGTCTGCCTGGGGCAAGGAGCACGGCACAGAGGGCAAGGTGGGCACAGAGCTGGGGAAGGACATAGCTGCAACACAAACTCCACCAGACAGGAGCAGCTGCAGCTGTACTTCCAGCGCAGCATGGAGTTATGGTTTTGTGCGTGTTTTATGGATGATTTGGGGCAAATCTTTGTCATAAAAAAATCATCCGTAAAAGGTCAATCGTGAGCAGAGAATTAGAAGGTTCTACCTATCTGTTTTTTTTTTAAATGAGTTAGTGTCATAAATATGTTGTTTATAGGGCACTAAATAAACGTGTGAAGTTTGATACAAAAATACTGTTTGAAAGTATGAAAAAAGCAGAAAAGGGCAAGGTGTGTCCAAACTTTTGACTGGTACTGTAGATTTAACATTTTTGGAAATAGGAAACAGATTTACATTAAAAAATATAGTAAATGTAAATATAGGCATCCTGATATACTATTGGAAGTGGTAGTTGCATTGGTTGTTCAGATTTACTCCTCATGGCCACAGGTGCGGATGCTGGCTGACCCCACAGGCTCCTTCACAAAGGTCTGAGTCTTAATTTCCTCCTGGATGTTTCCCACATCTCCAATTGTCACAACTCTTTGAATCTTCCTTTCAGCTACTCATTCCATCATTCCTTGCTGTCTACCTATGGTCTCATTTTCTCATTTCAAATTCATGCCTTAGTACCCCACCACAATGCAGTTTTGCATGTCTTCTATTGAATATTCAATATTGTCAATATTCATTTTCTTTTTTCTGTTTAAGCCCTCATTGGTTTGTGAATAACTGCCTCTCTTTTCTATCTTAGGCTGTGGATCTGTTACTGGACAATGATCAAATAGTGCAAGTGTTGGGCAACAAGAGATCCAAGAGGTGAGGTCACCTGCTTTGTCAGGTTTCCATGCCGATCACTGGTTAAATGCGGCTGCGCTTTCTTTGCATTTGCAATAGACTGCGAACATGGAGCACACATTAACACTTGCAGTTACAGTCGTCACCTCGCAATACTCTACTCGGGACTTATTGTATATACAAGAACACTTATCTCTCATATATCCGTGTAGTTTTTATGGGCCGATGTGTTTCTGTTGAATTCCTAATGCAATGTTTTTTGCGACCTATGATATCTGATCCATTGGAGCAGTCAGGGCAAATTGTGAATCATGGTTTCCCTGGCCGTGGCCGACCGCTGACCCCAGAGGGCAAGCAGCTATGCTAACACAACCCTGCTTCCAGCATACTAACAGCACAAAGGAATTCTTCTCTTACTGACAGAAGTGTATTGATGGTTTTTTGTGCTTGAATGGTTTTCCCGTCAGCACTCTGATTAATGAGATGAAGTGCTTATGCAACAGGAAGTCAATTTAACAGATCAGTCAGCCAGGGGTGATCAATTAATCAGACTCGCACCACAAACACTTAATCAATTGCCAAAGTCTATCTGCTTACTTTTGCTCATAAAAAGTGTAGTGGTTTCCATAGGCTCATTCTGACTTGTTTTGTCAAAAGACCATTCATCTAAAGACTATATACGAATATGAACATATGCATGAAGGATGTTAACTAAATCCCACATAATTGTTCTAGTTCTCCAGTCATCTAGCCCTGAGGTTATAAGGCCAGAGTAAAACCATGTTTTACTTTCCTCCCTGCAGATACGCAATGCTAGTAGAGGATGGGGTAGTGAAGAAGTTAAACGTGGAACCGGATGGGACTGGACTGTCTTGCAGCTTGGCCTCCAACATCCTCTCTGACCTGGTTTAGAGGTTGTCAACCCCCCACTCATACCGACAGCAGCAATACCATAGATGTAACCGCAACACAATAATAACGGCCAACCCTGGTTCTGTAAAACCACCCGTCTTTGCAGGTGGCTTTACATAAGAGGTTTAATTGAGGCATTTAAACTGTTCCACTCTGCTCTCTGCAGTGAAAAGATGCAGCATGATGAGATGCCATTTTGAATGTCAGTTGTAAGACAATTGCTCAGATTGTGTAGCCTCCAAATAAGGTGGTCACTACTGCATCATACTGTATCATCTCCAAAAAGGCTAATGAATATCTATTGACTGACGGAGTTTAAATATAATTTCTTAACCCCAATTTAGATATCAGGGTTTCTTAATGCTGGGGTTGGCCTGGCCCAAAGTATCCAGAGTAGAATATACAGATAATGTAGAACTGCTCAGAATGTCTGTACAGCATAACAAACGCACAACACTGGCTCTGTTGCACCACGTCATACTTAATACATGAATACTCTATGAAATGCTAATAAACCGTTAAAGCAATACATTCTTGTAATTGAATCTCTTTGACTCAGAACACATTCTTAATACACAAGTTTTAGTACATCTAGCATAATGAATGTATGTTAAATAATTTAAGCTGCATACTATTAATCCTTGCAAACATTTCTTAACAGCTGTGATAATACTACAGCAGGTGTATACGCTATGATGTTGAAAGTAAATCAAAATAGTACAGCTATGAGAAGGTTGGAATAATTCGCTTTTAAGAAATCCTTGTATATTTATATTTAAATTACTTATTTTGAATAGTGGACCTGCATTTGGTACATATTCCGCTACATCAATTGATGTTGGACTGGCTGGTTAAGAAGCTACAGACCTTGGAAACAGAAAGATGCAAAACTCCAAAGGGAAGGCAGCCATAATGACAGCGTTTCTGAGACAAATATAATCTCAAGTGGTCCAATAAATGTACCTTAGAAAACAAATCACAACCATGAAAATAACAATTCCTAGCTTTACCTTTACCTGCGATGGGGCTTCTGATTTGAATTCATAAGTTAAATAATCTATGGCTTCCTCTTCAGAGTATGGTTTTCACCCATAATTCCATGCTTCCTCAATTCTTCAGGAAATCACATCAGCCATGACAACGGCTTAAATTACCGATACGTGCAAAAGGTGAAAGTGAAACAGAGGAGCAACCAAAGTATAAGTGCATTAATGTTTTATTGCGTAACAGCTGCTTCTCCCATGACAACTGTGTGTAATGGCTCCATTTTATCAGCCTACATAACACATTAAAATCACTAGAAACTTCACAAAGTTTGTACATGAGCATGTTTACTACATGCACTGCAATCAGGAACATCGGAGCACACTGAAGGACACTTCCTATGATGATAAATGAACACTGACTTGCGCCGAATAAATTCAAGATGAGGGACTGTCACATTTCAAAGAAAATGCTAAATAAGGCTCAATGATGCACATTTGCACTCCAATCTCAGATATATCACTGCATTTCTAAATAAAGATATATATTAGACTGATTCAACTTTTGAGGTAATTACTTTGTGATGTAAGTAAATCTGGCCCCAACATTTCTGTCCCAAAGTACAAACATACTCACAAAATGAAACATAAGTATCTGGCCCTTCAGCATCCAATATACCCGAATAGGTCCCTCTCAATGTTAATAAAATGAAACCTGCTTAAACATTCATTTCTGTCATTTTTCTTCACCTCAACAATGTAACAAAACATCATCCTATTTGCATCTTTTTGTGAAACTGCTCTCCTTGGATCTGTGTTAGATCAAGACAAACACATGACCCAACAGTACAATAATAAGATGGGATGATGAAAACCACAGCCACCATTGATGATTCAGTTCTGCAGTAAATGGTAAGCATCCATTACAGTTAAAACCAGGTTTCATGTAGGCAGTAAAATATCTTATAAACAGGTCCTGTAAACAAACTCGATGTAGGCCTACTAACTAAAAGCATTTTCTGACAAGGTATTTATGACAGCACATTATTTATGACAGCACATAACGGATTATAACTTTTAAGAGAACATTTGTATCTACAATTGTATTTCCTCGTCAAAATAATAAAAAAATCAGGTTGACAATAAAAGCTTCAGTAAATTTTAAAGAGGATAATTCCTCCATCAAACACCCCCACCCCCCCCCAGCCCAACTGTCATCCAATTCTGCAATAAATAAAGGCTGTTATTTTCTAGGTAGAAAGGCTGCTAACGTTGAACAAAGCATGCCCTGTAACAGCATGACCTAGCATACATCTGTTTTGAATTATTTTACCTTAATAGAATAAGTATAATGAGTATAATAAACAATAATAAACTAGCATGTGGATAAGAGTAATGGAACTCCAGTAGTGACACTGAGGTAGACCCACATGCCAGGGGATAGGTGTGGAAGACCAGGCTGCAGCAGAGGTCACAGTGGTTGTAGAAATGAGGTAAACGTGTAAAAAAAAAAGGGAAAACATTCCAGGAAAGAAGTTTAAGAGGGCTGATTATTTGTAATTGCTTGTAGGTAATTATAATTTGGATGTTAGCTTTGATGTGTGTGTGTTTGTGTGGGTGTGTGCATGCGTGCGTGCGTGTGTCTGTGTGCGTGAGAGAGAAGGTCATGGTAGCAAGATAAGTTAATGTAAAGAGGATCCCACATATGACGCTTCCTCCAGCTGGAGTTAAGAAACTGAAAATGCAAGTGTCCACTCGCAAAAGTGTAAAAGTAATAAAAAAAACATGAGTGATTAAGTGAGCATTTGCTGTAATGTTGTTCAGATACTCATCTGAGGGCCGTGTCTCTGGCGCAGGGTAGCATCAGAGACCAAGCACTCTTCTTTTGACACTATTCCTCCACCTTCAGGAGCCTGAGCTAGTGCAGGCTGTCCCCCCATATCTGAGACTGAAGGGGAAGACCAGAGAGGGGTTAGGGTTAATCTGTGATGTTTGTAACGAGTGTGAGTGAGAGAGAAAAAGACAATGTGTGTGTGTGTCTGTGTGTGTAGGCAAATTTTGTGGAAATGCTTGTGCAAATGTATCATGTTTCACGTTTACCTGTGGAGCTGTCCTGCAGGGAGTCTGGTAAGTTATCCACTGGGCAGACTGTCCCCAGTGTCTCCAGCTCACCTAGACCCACACAAACATCCTGTTTTTATAACTTGCATATGCAGCACAACAGTACTTCATATGTTACTCAACTAACCTTTCCTCTTTACAGACTCTAGCCTGGCTCCCTCTGCAGGGTCTGCAGTGATGTCACTTCCTGTGTCCATCATTTTTTCTGAAACGCAATAAGATACAGTATTTCTACGGTAGTTATCAGTGTTCGGGCCGATGTGTCTTTCTGTAATAGAATTAGCTTGTACTTTCAATAAAAATGTCAGTAATGGTGATTTCAGCTGAGATAGGTTGTGATGCTTTAACTGAATTAAAGTATAACTTTAAAAGCATAAAGAAATGCATAGTCACTGTATAGTTAGCTTGATATGATGTAGCATGAGCATAGCCACACATTTGTTTCTGCTTGTTTTCACAGTACTTTTTATTTATAGTTACCTTTTCTTGCTTTTTCTCCCCCCACATTAAAGTCCGAATTAGCCACTCAACTGTACAATACCTCACTTGACTGTGTTACATGGTGCGTCAATTTCTCGTGTCAGAAGGTTGGAACTCAGATAAAAGCATCACTACAACCATACCATGTTCATGCATGCTCGGAATAATGGCCGTCACCAAAAAACCACAACGTTCAACTTTACTGCTTTGTTCATCTGTTTGTTGTCATCTCCACAACTAGGCCTACTCTGGAGGTGCTCGAGATTCCAACTCGGAATGAGGAAATTTATAGCCATTCAATAGGACTTTTCCTAATTGGAAGTCGGAAACTGCCGATTCCGAGATGCCATGAACACATCTGACTACAGGGACCCCTAAAGGATAACAATTGAAGTACAACAGTAAACCCCTGAAGGTCCCATGAACAAGGCAAACTCGTGTTTCTACACACGTATGGTTCTACTTAGTGCGAAAAATGTGTCATACATCACGTATATATGTAGCCTGTCAATGGCCAAATTCGTATTTATGTCAGTTTATTGCTTGTTCTCTGTACCCTAACAAAGAATGAGTATTTATTGTTGTAAGTAGCAGACTGAATGCTTACTCAGTGAACTGGAGGATCCTATACGTTTTCGAGCCTCCTCTTTCCTCTGCTGAAGACGAGTTGCATCCCCCATCATTACCTATCACAGAACACAAATCCAGACACATTAACACAGGATACACAGTTAACCTGACAACTGGACAATTTACAATATACAGTTCCAATTAAATGGAATTTCAGATGAGAGCAACAAACCGATGTCAAACATTTTAAGACAAGGACAGAACGAAGAATGGATCTGATAAGGATAAGATGATTACTGAGGGGTTTCTGCATGGAGACGGAATAACAGGAGGAATGCACTGTGCTTGACAGATGATGGTTCCTCTCTCAGCTGAAGAGCAACATGCAGACTTACCCTTACTCTGACCTGTTCTGGAGGCCAGACGCCACCCCAGGTGAACTGCAGGTAGCTGAAGAGGACCATGACACTTAGGAAGGTGAAGTTGCTGCCCACACCGAACACTGCCGACATCAGGGGAAAGTTGTACAGGAAGTACCTACCATGGGAGACAACGCAAGTGGTCCATGAGACAGGATGGAGAGGAAGAAGATGGCAGTATATGAAAGAGGGGAGTGGAGTACAAAGCAGGGAGGAAGAGGAGAGCGCAGGTAAGAAAGGAAGAAACTAGTATTTTAAGAATTATTTAAGAGGGACGGAAGATGAATAGGGACAGATATATTTAATTACATTTCATTTCAATCATTTTTATAGAGCTTTTTAAAGAAGCCTAACACAGGAAACAGGACAACTGGGCAAAAAAACCAGGCCTGAACCTACAAAAAGAGAGCAACTGAAGTGAAAGAAAAAGGGCATACCTTTTCTAAAAGTTTGGACATTGAGCACCATGAACACTACAATCAATATACATTATAAAGATACAAATGTAACTTCAGGGCTAGTTGTATATAACGAGTGATGCTTAGTTGTTGGGATACTGGAGAAAGGACAGTAGAGTTCCTCAACTTTGGGCTACAGAAAGACTGCCTCTCAAAGCCTGCGAGACCTTCAGACCCATGGGCAATGGAAGCCTCACTTGCAGGCATGCACAGCTGAGGAGGACTGGTATTGCTAATTTCCATTATAAAACCCGCTATGAAGACACAGACTGCAGTGTGGAAAGTGCTAGGAAGTGAAGGTCTTAAGTACCTGATGCCAGTAAAGTGAGCATGGATCCGGAGCTGGGCGCCATAGATTTGAACCAAACGAGACTGGATCTCTATCACTGCGCCTATGGTAGGCTGGTACTGCAGGGAGAGAGCAACCCGGATCAAAAGACATGCACCATGCATTCACTCAAGGACTTGACCAAGGGAGGGGCTCTAGATGAAAGGTGTGGACTTGGATAGAGCATTATTCCGTACTCACGGAATTCTCCCGATGGTCTGAGAAGAGTTCCACTTCAACAAACTGCTTCTGCTCCGATACTCCAGACAGCAGGAGAGGAGAGAAGAACAGAGTGCTCAGTGTCTGCAGCAGGCCAGAGCGATAGTGCAGCATAGCCTGCGGACACAGCCACAAAAGAGGAGATGGAGAGACAAGGTTATGAAAGGTTATGAAAGGACAATGGTCTTTATGTCATTCAAATAACCTTTGCGGACATAAACACAACTGGTGAGAAGACAGATTGGATGGATTTTTTTTTTTTTTTTTTTTAAAGCAAAAAAAAATTTAAAAATAGTACAAGGGTAGACAAAAAAACTGGGCAGAACTATTACTATTAATGCTGCCCAATCAAAACACAGCACTCACGGAGCGAGCCACAGACTTGATGGTCTGACCACTCTTAGTGTAGCAAGACATCCTGACCATGAACATGCCCAGCCGCTCATTGGCTGGGGACTCCGGCATCTCCAGTTCTAAAGATATGCGATATGGCTGTCCGTACAGCATCACCTGTGAGAAATCAGCAGGAGAGGGAGAGGGAAGGTCAGTGAGGAGCGGCAGACCAGAAAGGAACTGCATCCAATATACGCATCATTGGTGGCCATATGCTGTATTTCTGAAGAGGCTGAGAAACTGGGATGATAATGGTAGAGTCCTTGGTACAGTGCTTTTGCTCCTGTAAACATCATAATTAATGTGACACTTTCAGTCACAAAAGTTAAGTGTTACTCAGTTAACTGGTTCATTTTTAACAATATAAGTCCACAGATCATGAATCAAAATTTTACTGTTATTTATATTTACTATATAATGGCAACCTGAATGTTTTGAGTAACTTTATAGGACACAGTTGTTCAGCTTCATCATTTAGCTTGTTCTATATGAACGGTTCAACCACTAAAATACAACTTAATCATTTTTGTAGAACATTAAGCTCACACTGTTGATATAACAGTATTGAAGGATTGGGAGGAACTATGGGGGAGATAGCAGGGGTACAACATCTCATTAGGTGGTAAAAATAAATCTGCCTCCTTCACTGGCCAGCTGCATCTGTTATCTGTTCTCTCCCCCATTCATGGCCTGAAGGAGAGGCAGTTAGGACACAGAAACAACCAAGCAAAGTGTGGCAGAGTGCGAAGGGCATTTTCATAGAAACTGAAAAAGCAATCCAATTGGTACCAAAAGAATTAGGGAGCAATCTATAGCAGCATATAGTAGTATATTATCCGGGTGATCAGTCATTAAAAATTGCATATGTAACAGCATTAATAGGTGTGTGTTCCTTTGTGTGTGTGTGTGTGTGTGTGTGTGTGTGTGTGTGTGTGTGTGTGTGAGGAAAATGGTTAGCGACTTTTGTCTCTCCTTTGCCTGTGTACAAAGGAATGTGTGGAAAGGAAGCTGTGAAGGTAGCTGGAGTGGAGAGTTAATCATCATAAATCATGTATTTAAGTTCAACACTGCATACACCTCTCTAAATTGCGTGTGATGTATGGGTAAATTCACACAGACACTCAAACCTGCTTAATACAAACACCTCTATACAGACACAGATAGAAGCTGACATTATTATTCTTATTCATGATCATTACTGCAGTCATAGGGAATCACATGCCTACAGTATGATAGTGAGTCATTAAATTATCTTTGTCTTGATACCGAGTAATCGCTGAAGTATCCAACAATGAAACCTGACAGTTTATAATCCTGAGATATTCAAGTAAAACCAGCCAAACGTGCTTTATGGAGGTGGAATATTTTAGGCAACACCGCTCTAAGAGAAGCTTATTCCTGAAGTACTTAAGGACACAGTGCACTATATACATATATACAGGAAGCCTGGGATATACCTCCTCCCCCCTTATAGAAAGCATGCACTTTCTATAAAGCATGCGCTTACTAAAAAGAATCCTTCTTCTAATGCATTTCCCCGTAAGAGCTCAGGCAAATGTTTGTTTCATGGTACGGTCAACAGAACTGTGCTAGGACTGAATGACTCGAGGGCAATGAAAAACAGCAGAATAGAGAAAAGAGGAATCATAGTATTTTATTTTGTCTACTTTAACTGTGGAAATAAAGCCTTATCAAACCATCCAAAATATGGTTTGCAACGCAGGTGTGAAAGATGATGAAAGAAAGTAAAGGTCACCTGGTCCCTGCCATTCCTCAAAAGGGAAATATTCGCCTCAGGAAAGGAACAGAGAGCTGAGCTGGAGGAATCACAGTCTGTCCTGAAAGTCAGAGATGAGGAAGGAAAAAGAGGGAAAGCACTTTACATCTAAATGCCCCATTGCATGCTGGTACAATTATAAATTAAATTTCATTTAACATGTAAAATCCTGAGTTCCCCTTTGAATTATTTATAATTATTTACCCTATAGGATTTGGAGAAACAGGTGCAATATTCCTGGTAGCTATCAGGATTTGGAGAAACAGGTGCAATATTCCTGGTAGCTATCATGATTTGGAGAAACAGGTGCAATATTCCTGGTAGCTATACCAAATGCAGAGTAAGATTTTTGCGCCAATTTACTTGTGTACTTGGAACAGCACATACCTTCTAAACGAGCACATTACCTGTAATAATAGTTCACCGGCGTGGTGAAGCTGACAGTAGGCATGTAGGAGTAGTAGAAGCTGCCATAAAGGAAGATGGCCACCCAGAGTAAGAGTACCAGGACACAGAGCAAGATGGCCGCCTGCAGCAGCGTCCGGCGGGCCCTCAGGACTGAAACTGCCACCACATCCTGCAGCCAGAGCAGGACCGGTCCCATCACACTGCCCATCTCCCGCGGATACTGCTGCTACGGGTCTTAGATTGTCGCTCACAACTGTCACTATGGCAACAGTGTAAAAGTCGATCTCTTTCACTCCCTCTTCTTGTTTTTGGGAGTTTGATTCAGAGATGGAGCTTCAGTTCTCTTGCTCACCTTCTCTCTTCCCATTCCCTACACTTTGCTGCTTGTGGGTATGTTGTCACCAAGTTTTCCTTTCACTGCCTATTCTGTTACTCCTCCCATATGTTCCTAACTGTGCATTCCTCCATGCTTTCCCTTATCTCACCAATACACCTGCATGAATATGTCCCAATGTCCTTGGTATGTACTAGTTTGATACTAACCCTGTCTACTCAACAGTTCCGCCTAAAATATATTTGGCCACGATTACAGCTTCATGTGTATGACAATTATATCAACAGAAATACAACTTGTGACATGGCACTATCCACTACTCATCTGTGTACACCACTAGAGTTTTTGTCCATATGTAGGGAAAACAGCCTGTAAAATGATCAAGAAGGCTGTGAAAGAAAGAAAGAAAGAAAGAAAGAAAGAAAGAAAGAAAGAAAATCAGTATAAACGTACATGCTAGGCCATACGTACTAAAAATACATGTCTCAAATGCTATGGTCTTGACTCAAAATAAAATAGTAGGCCCAGTGCTATTCAAGTATGATTGTAATAATTTACACTTAACGTAGGCAATAACCTGGAAAATGCACAGCTTGAGGTATTGTTAACACTGAGCAGTAACGGTTAACTTATCGCACTAGCTCAGTACAATCGCAGAGGAGGACCATGTTGAAATATTACATAATGTTACCTCGAGGAAGTTGGGCTATGTTAACTAAGCAAACCTATAAAATATTTTGATATACTTGAAAAGTATCAGGCGACGTTCAATAGCTATTTAAACGAACCCTGAAATAATAATATTACGTAATACGATGGAAAATGGAAAATAACTCATTGATTTGGCCGGCCGATTGGCTATGTGCATGCTTCACGTTTCATAACACACATCCCCGCTAGCAAAGCCAGCTATGTTATCTATCTAACGTCACACCCTTCTACCGGCCACTAACTGGCTAGCTAGCTAGCATTCGCTTTTAGGTTTACTAAACGAAATAATTGAGATAGTCTAACTCACTCAAATTAGCAAACTGCATGGATTAAAATTATACAATAGTTCTTAAACTGACTTTAATTCCGTCGTTAACATTTAGCTTGACTAAGTTAACCAGAACGTTTTTGCTCTAGCATATCAACATTAGCTAGCTAGCTCATGTTGTTTAAGTCAATTTCGTAGCATCATAATTTAGAGAATATGCCGGAACTAGGCTAGCTAGCTAACTGCTAATTAAGTGATATCCATTTATCAAGGGAAACATACCTGGCTAAAGACACTTGATATCAATGCAAAACTCACCGCACTTTCAATGATAAACTGCTGTAAAGTTAGGCGCTTGTACAGTTCATTTTACCGTAACGTTACTAAATTACATACCTAGCCTACAATCTACGCGATGCAGCGTAACTGTTGAAATAAATAATCGTAATTCAAAACGTGGCTAACGTTACACTCTGATCTTGCTAAACTTGCTTGTATGTGCAGTTCTGTCAAACATAACAGGACTCATTAGCGTCCGATAACGAGCTACCCTATTTAGCTAGCCAGGTGTTTGTGTCTAGCTAAGTAACGTGACAGACTGAAGACTCCGCTCGCCTCACAGTTACGGTTTCGTAGGCGCGTGTTTCCAAGCCCGATTACTATCAGAAATGCAGGAAAATGCATTGTATACTTTTTCCCGATAGCTGCATAAGAGAGTGAAACAACTCTAATTTGTAGAGCAGAATAGAACACACGTTTTAATCTCACTTGAGCGACATTGGGAAGTGCATATGTGCAATCATTTTTCATATAATTGCACCTAGCCACTGAATCACCGGCATGTCAACGGACATCGGTTATAATGCATAAACAAATGCTTGAGTAGTTTCAGTAATAGATAATAACATTGAAATAGCTGAAGGTCAATCTAACTGAGCTTTAATGATCTGGCAGACGTTTTAACCAGCAACGAAATATGATACAACTTTTGATATAGGCTAAAACTGTAATGCATACTGGCTTGAAAGGAACCACTTTGTGTTGAAGAAACCTTTAAACGTCAAGTAAATATATCTTAATTTACTATTAAAGTTTGTTCCCTGCTCCCCTGCTCGATTCCTTGGATTCCATGACAATGACCTTTCCTGTAAAATGGTTTATATCATCAGTATGAAAGAATTTAGTGAGTTTGAGTAAAAATAATGTGTAGTTTAATATGAAAACATAGTGTAAATGAGATGAGAGACCAGGGAAAGCAAGTATCACAGATTAGTTGGGGGAGTCCCATTATCTCCATATGTGGGAGAGACCACAGAGGCCAAGAAGATGCTACACCCAGAGTCAGCCAGACAAAGAGGGAGAGACTGCAGCAGTTCCCATGGTAACTGAGGGAAGGGGGTGGTATCTGGTGCATGGACTGTAGCATACACAGATACTAACTGCATACACATACACAATGGTTTCACACTTACTGACAAAAAAACAACAGATGCTTGGGTACACGTTGAGAGGGATGCATTAATCCCCCTCATGTTTCTTCTGGTTTCTTTTTCTTCAAAATCCATCTCCATTTACAACCTCTGCTCAAAACTAGAGATGGTATGACCCAGTTCCAGACAAGAAAATGAGTACAGTAACATACCCCTCCTCCTCCTTGGGTTATTCCACTGAAAATAGAGGGGAGTTTTGTGTGTGTACCAAGACACCGCTTTACACTGTAGCAGAGCTGGAGCGCACTGGACTGTATTGACTAGTGTAGCATCTACACTGCCTATGAGGGTGGGGTCCAGCTTTACAGAAATCTGAGACACAGAAAGCAAGAGATAGAGGGAGAGAGAGAAGAGGAGGGAGATTGCACCAGGAGAGGAAGACAACAAGGGTAAGGGGCAGGGGGAAGAGGAGAGAGAAAGGCAAAGGCAGGGCCCAGATTGACACAAATAAGCCATAACACCGCCATAGACTAGCCTTTCTCTGCCCATCTCTCTCCGAACATACCTCCATTTCTCTTTCCATCTATTCACCCAACAGCTCCTATCTGCATGCCTGGCCATCTGTCCATGTCTGTTCATCCCATCATTCACCAAGGAGCTCCACATACATACATTTCAGTTCTAGTTTGAAAGGAATATCTAAGGCATCCACCATTTTTATGTGTCATTTTTCACCCATTTTAATGTTTATCAGCTCCTTTGAGATTGAAGCTTATTATGGTGTGCTATCTTAGAGTGGTGAATGTCCGTTCCTTTGGTCTAATATGTTTGATATGTGAGTACAATCATTTTAGCAAGCTGTTTTCGAATGTAAAACCTATTTATATTTATAAGGTTTTACTATTTAAATGTTCAAGGATGATATTGAACTTACAGTAGAAACAGGCCTTTTTATGTACCATGTGGTTCTCTATGAATTTTGACATTTAAAATTGTGATTGGAGGTATTTGAATAGAAAGAAGTATGAACGCTGCATGCATCAACCTAAAGTGATCTATTTTTTTTTTTTATGTAAAAGGTGTTGGTCATCCTCACCTCAAGATGAAGTATTCATCAAATTTTTTGTGTAGCTTTTGCATTAAATCTTGAATAGGCATAAACTAATGGATACTGTTTACAGTAAATGGATCAATGCCAAAACAACAAAACAATACATACCTATCCTACTACTTACATGTGTAACGCGCACTGAGCTATAAAATCTGAAGTGTTTTTATGACAGCAGCTTTTAGTGTAAATGTAGAAAAAAACACATCATTATACATGCATACCGAGTCATGCTAGGACTCGGAACTGTACTTTCCTCTAAGGTCCTCATTGCACTTGTCCCTGGGTTTGATTTGCACTTCATTGTATGTCACCCTGGATATGAGCATCTGCTAAATGCCTGTAATGTAATGTAATGTACAATACATTTGGGTGGAATGAAGACAACACATACATGAATGTCAGCCAACTGATAGTCTATATTTAAATGCTATATATATATATTTTTAAAAACTGTTTCTTTGCTTATGACACGTTGAACATCTGAAGAGAAAATGTGGCTCAATGTTCTGATGGTGTGTGTGTGTGTGTGTGTGTGTATGTGCGTGTGACAGGATGAAAGGAGATACCCCAGTAAACAGCACAATGAGTGTCGGTCAGGCCAGGAAGCTGGTGGAGCAGCTAAAGATTGAGGCCAGTATGTGTCGGATCAAGGTGAGAGTTCACTCTTGTGCGTCATAACATGCATGTTTCTTGGTGCTCCTTGTTTTTCAGGTTACAATGTGACTTTTTATCTATCCTCTGTGTTCCCTGCCTCATTTATATTTACCATGCCATACATACCACGCCTATCTTACACTCTGATCACACTGCACCTCTAGGTGTCTAAAGCAGCAGCAGACTTGATGGCGTACTGCGATGCCCATGCGTGTGAGGATCCTCTCATCACTCCTGTGCCAACCTCTGAAAACCCTTTCAGGGAGAAGAAGTTCTTCTGCGCCCTCCTCTGAGCGAGAAGAGTGCTGAATACCGACAAAAATAACAGCAGATAACAGTTTTACATACACTCACTGAGCACTTTATTAGGTTATTTATTTTAATTTTATTTTTTACTTATTGGTCTTCTGCTGCTGTAGCCTATCCACGTAGAGGTTTGACACATTCTGTGTTCAGAGATGCTCTTCTGCATACCACTGTTGTAATGTGTGGCTATTTGCGTTACTGTCAGCTTTGACCAGTCTGGCCCTTCTCATCTGACCTCTCTCAATGCTTTTTTGCCTGCAGAACTGCTGCTCGCTGGATGTTTTTTGTTTTTCGCACAATTCTCTGTGAATTCTAGAGACTGTTGCGCGTGAAAATCC
Source organism: Conger conger (assembly GCF_963514075.1). Taxonomy (NCBI): domain Eukaryota; kingdom Metazoa; phylum Chordata; class Actinopteri; order Anguilliformes; family Congridae; genus Conger; species Conger conger. Next base: position 33,022,518 of record NC_083766.1, on the reverse strand, counting down.
CAGGAGTTCAGCAGTTTCCTAGATACTCAAACCACCTTGCCTGGCATCAACAATCATTCCATGATCAAAATTTCTTCCCCATTTTGACATCTGAAAAAAAAAAAAAACTGCTAAACCTCTTCACCATGTCTGCATGCTTTTATGCATTTAGTTGCCGCCACATGATGATGGCTGATTAAATATTGGCATTATTACGAGCTGGTCTACAGGTCTACTTAAAGTGCTCACTGAGTGTACGTATGCTGTATAAGTCATAGCGAGACACAGTTCAGTTCAGTTTCTGTCTATACTGAAATTTCTTTTTTTAAAACAAGTTTAGTAATTATGACAGTTCTTAAGATTAAATGGACCAGCCTTGTTGTAAGGTTTGCAAACATTAGATCATACCCTGGCAGGGTTCCAGTGCTCATAATTTAATGTACTTTTCAGAATTTTGGCTAATTGTAATTGTAATTCTCACTTTACAATTAGCCAACTTCACAATTGTAATGGGAATGTGAAATTGGCTTTGTTAACTGAATAATACCACAAATTGCATGTATGGCACAAAGTGGTATCTAATGCCACTAGTTGTACTGAACAAAAACTGAATTTTGACCCAAAATGAATTAATTGATTTTTCCACAAAGACGAAATCTACAATTGACATGCTAAAGAAGAGACGAACAAAAACACATATACCTGTTGGCAGATTCATGAATGCTTATTGAAATGAATAAAGGGCAGTGGAATGGGGAGGACTGCACAAACAATCGGTCACAACACGTTTTTTAAAAAGTTCACATTTCCTCCCCAAAATGTTTTTTCCAGTCTTACTTTACTTTGTGCACTTATTTTAATGTGGTGTGTTTGGGGTAGTGAGATACAGCGAGTCAGGGATCATGGATTAACTTCACTAGGGATGAGTGAAAAAAAATAATAATGGTGAGCTTCATAAATAAACACAATCACTAAAACACAGACTCAAACATTCCAATGAAAGCACAAGTGTTTTTCCTTCAGGGAAGGGTGGGGGGTGGGGGGGGGGGGGGGGAGACTACCTCCAGGTGAAATAGCAATCGGTGTTGTGTGGTTCTCTCTTAATAGACTATGAAATACCTACAGTAAAATGGTACAGACAAAATTTCAAGTGATAAACCATGTAGTTCAAATCAAATTCACTCAATCAAGGTTAGATTTTGCTATGGTCAAGGCTCAGAAGATTTAGAGGATATAGTCTTGGGACTACCGATAAAGAATGAAAAAAAAAAAAAAAAAAGTAGTCAGCACTCAGAATTGCCATGCGAAACCTGTCACTGTGTCTAAATATCAAACACTTACTGGATAACTGAAAATGTAACAAGTAACACAAGAGGATGTCATGAGAACGGGGTGGGGAGGGGGGGGGGGGGGGGGGGGGATTGTGTGCAATAAAATCCCAAGATTTTAAAATAATAAAAAAACACTCCCATTACCAAAATCAATTTGAGTCTTTTCTCAGAATGCTGGATATAAAGATAAATATCTTTTTTTAGGCCATACTTGGGGAAATATAGATCTGGACATTACCCATCACTGATCTGATACTTTTGTATGGTAGTACCTGAAGCTTTGAATGAGCAGAATCCTATTATTTCAATACAAAGGAAATCCAAAGGCAATGTTCTTACTGGCAGTATTGTCTCAAGTTAAAACCACAGACAAAAATCACCCATTTCATTTAATTTTATTGCAAACGATTCTTTAAAAATAGAAATTACAGGACATATTCTGTGATGCAGGGCACAATTTTAAAAAAAGAAACCATTTCACAAGGTTTAGAATTTTTAGAACATTCATGACAGCAGAAAATATTCCCATCCCCATTACCATCTTTAAGAATGACAGTCCACATCCAGAATGGATTGACCATTTAAATATACAGCAAGAGGATTTTTGCAGCTGAAATTGTTAAGTGTTGCATTAAAATGATAAAACCATAATTCCAACTTGTGCAGTGTTGTAGTTTGCAGGCACAATTCACACAAAAACAAGGGCAAGGAACGAAGATGTAAAATGACAAAGATTTGACATCAAGTTAAAAAAAATCCGTTTAGCTTCAAATGTAATTAGGTGAAAACAATTTAAAAATTAAACAGACAAATGATACGCAAGATACGCTCGTCAAACTTGCTCATGTCCTTATATGACTCCCAGTAGTCACCTTATATGAAAATATACAATTTTATAAAGACATTTTCTGTAAAAGGAGTAGACTTCACTATATGAATAGATTTCACATGGCAAAATGTATACATTGCAGCAGAAAAAGAAAGTTCCCTCTTCCTTCCAAAATACATGTCATTATAGAGGTATGGAGAGAGATATACAAGCTGAACCCCAATCACATCTGACTCACCCACTAATAAAAGACCTGGCCAAGCACCACAAAAAGTGTTTTTCATTTTTAGGGACTGATACTACAACTGTTGCAAACTGCTATTGTCAATTGGCTAGCGCTTAAAGATTAGCATGCATGTCAAATTTGACTTAAGCCAGTTCACAGCGCATTAAAATGCACATTGTATAAACAGATCATGCAACATGGGTGTGAGTTGGGACACGTAAACTGTAAACAGACATGTGAATACAGGAGAGGGAGAGAGAACAGTGAGGACACTTGTTTGATTCTGTGTAACCACAGACACAGTGCTGATGCAAGATTTTGGGGCAGAGTACTACAGAAAGGAGTCACACCACTCCTGCAGGCAGCCATAGCAATCTCTCTGCTGCTTGGAGTTGGCACAACACACGTGTTTCAGCCAATCCTGGAACAGTTCCTCATCCTTCTTCAGTACTAGGAATTGCCCCAGGACCACATATGCCTGCAGAGGGAGAGAGATTGTGAAGAACAGTAAAGTCTCAAGCAGTAAAAAGGTCATAGTATTGGAAACTCAATTATTTTTAACTTTTGGCTACAACATACATACATACATTTAGACAAACTGAAACTCTTACCTTGTCAAAGCCCTTCTCTGCTAGCCTCTCACCCAACACCTCCCCAATTCCAGCCAATGCCCTCACTGACTTCTCCCCCATGGGCTCAGCGACAAAATCCCTGTGCTTTTGTGATGTTGACGACATGGTGGCTTTGTGCTTCTTGTCCGATACTAGGCTCTGCCTCTGGGACACTAGAAGGTAAAAAATCTTTTTAAAAGTTGATGCGCATTTTACTATAAGGATCTTTCTCTCGGCGGCACGGATGGTGCAGTGGGTAGCACTGCCGCCGCACAGCAAGGAGGTCCTGGGTTCGAATCCCCGTCGGCCGGGGCCTCTCTGTGCGGAGTTTGCATGTTCTCCCCATGTTTGCGTGGGTTTCCTCCGGGTACTCCGGTTTCCTCCCACAGTCCGAAGACATGCACGTTAGGCTGATTGGAGAGTCTAAATTGAGTGTGTGAGTGAATGGTGTGTGCCCTGCGATGGACTGCCAACCTGTCCAGGGTGTATTCCTGCCTTTCACCCAATGTATGCTGGGATAGGCTCCAGCCCCCCTGTGACCCTATTCAGGATAAGCAGGTTAAGATAATGGATGGATGGATGGATGGATGGATGGATCTTTCTCTATTGTTATAGCTTCTTTTAAGTGAAGTTATACTGAGAAACAACGGCAATAAACATGGTTCAGTTCATGAGCACTCCACAGTCGAATATGATGTATACTGATTATCATAATATTCTAATAGTAGCATCATTGCGTCCCACTATTTATTTGGACTGAGTGAGCTAACGTTAGTTGTCTTAATTCGTAAAATTCAACCTTTGGTGCAGTGTGGAAATTAAAATGATTTATCAAGTATTAAAAAATTATAGAACAAAACCTAAACTAAGCTCTCAAAACTAAAAGTGTAGTAAATTGGGGGCGTGGTCAGTTACGGTGTATGCAGCCTTAGTCAAATCGTTAACTTTGTAACTAATGTTCGCTAGCCAATTTTAGTTATACGGATTGAGAAATTATAAACGAACGACTAATGATGCCACTCGCTAATCGAGATTTTATCAGAAACGCCCTAGTCTAGTTATCTAGCTAAACAGGTTTAACGTCAACTTCGTTGTGAAGGCATCATTGCTAGCTACATTTGAAAGTGAACATATACGTTTTGAAGGCATCATTGCTTGCTACATTTGAAAGTGAACATATTTCACTGGTTGCTGTTTTCACCACGAACTATAGGCTTGCTTACCTGGTTTACGATTGCGAATTGCTCTGGAACAAAGAAAAATCAACCCGCTGACACAGAACAGCTAATTTCAGCCACTGCTTACCAAAAGCTCTTCCAAGAAATTCCAAGACTACTTCCTGATCCGGCAAGGGTTATTTATAGCCTGTTCCGGGCGCCAATCTGATTCAACTTCCTTTGTCGTTAACGCAAATTCTATAGATAGCAATACCGTTTAACTGTTATATTACACTTAAAGGAGCAATACCCAGGCCTGGGTAACCATCACGGAACAAAGATAAGTTACATGTTCTCAAATTCCCCTTGGTTTAAAAAGCCTATATTGCGAGCTGTGCATTATTTAGCAATAAAGGCAACTATCAGCTTTCCAGAAATAAATGGTATCACACAAGAAGTATCCAATATCAATTTCAAAGATAGTCTAAATTTCAGAATTACCATGCAGTATGTTTTTAGAATTCTGTACTTTTTATGGTCATAATATATTTTGCATTTACAACCTTGTTTTTTTTGTTTTGACAGACTTAGTATACTTGTCGGGTATTGAGTCAACAGACTCAACTGGGAACAGATGGTCACATTTTCTAATGACATGGGATCAACCATTGAACATTATTATAGTTTATCTTTTTTTGTTCATCTTTATGTGATGTGTGTGTGTGCGCACAGAGCCGTCCCTCCCACTAGGCAAATCAGGCACTGTGCTAGGGCTAGGACTGGGGGGGGGAGGCACAACTGGGAATGTTGTCGCAGGGGGCTACCTAACTAAATTGTGAGAAATTGAAATTGTGTGTGTGGGGGGCAGTTGGGAAATGCCAAAGCTTAACCCGGGCCCTGAGAATCTAGGTGGCTGCCTTGCCAAGACAGCTAGCTGCAGCCACAACAGCACTGTTTTCCTAGAAGAATCAGAATGGGGGGCCCTCCAAAACGTAGATACGAACAACTTTTTTTGCCCACAGCCCCCAAAAGTGTTGAGACGACCATGTGTGTGAGAGCAGTCTATACTACCGTTAAAAAAAACAACTGTTTTATATGATACAATATGTCCAGTGTTATACCCAGTATGTTCTGACATCAGTTTGAGGGTATCATACACTAATATTCTTAAAAAAGTAAGCATGGCCTAAACATTGAGGAAAAAAAAAAAAATTAAAATAAATAAATAAAAAAAACCACAGGAAACCAAGGGCATAAACATACTGAGCTCTTTATCTAGATTATAATGGTTTACACTGTGTACATAACACAAAAGCAACAGGAAATACCCTTCTGCACATAGAGTAGTCACTAATTTTTATTCAATTCCAAAAAGACATTAAAATTGTATTGTGTGCATGTGGTACACATCTTCTCTGGTCCCACTTCCCATCCCTTCCAATGTTTATTTAGTGATGGTGTTTCTGTAAAGGGGGGAAAGAAACACATTATGCATCATCAGATCACATCACCAGCACACAGCAAAGAGTGTAGACACAAGGAAAGATGGGGGAGATCAGAGGAGGAGTGGGAGGGGCAGAAAAGTATACATTCTGTACTCACGCATTCATGCTCTTCCCACTCCCACTGAGGACGATATATGGGGTTTTCTGTGACTTCTGCTTCTCCTGCAGAAGAGCCACGGTGCCCAGGGGGGTGTCACTGCTGCTCATCTTCTTCAGCAGCTGAAGGGCACCAACGCAAAAGACCTCGCATCACAACATCAAAACCCCAACATCCCGTTTAAACGACGTTAGTTCATTTCCCCGATGCCAAGATTCACAAACTCCTTCACATTCATCAACACGTACGGCTTTGTGAGAAATTAGTACCAAAGATGAATCTAAAAAGAAAATAAAACAAGTAATGCGCTCCATTAGAAAATGTTGCCGTGTTCCCTGCTCTATTAGGTTCCATTTGCTCTAAGCATGTAGTATGCTTGACTGTTGAAAATCATGTCACATGCTCAAAGAAAAAAAGAAAGAAAAAAAACCAGCTCAATGTGTAAGAACTTACAGCCTCTTCCTCAAGCTTTTTCATCCTCTTCTCAGTCTTCATCTTTCCAGAGCCCTTCCCGTGGAAACGGTGGGAGAGCTGCCTGAAAGCCTAGAGACAAATATCAGCAAGTCCATTAGGCCCCGTTTCATCCCCTCTGCACTCTACAGCTGATAAGAGCTGGCAGCACTCAGTGTGGACACTGCAATACATCGCAACCTGCCTCTCCACATACCGATACTTATTTTCATATCAACATAGATTTAAACAGAAATTTCCATGAAATGTGTGCAACTGCATTACCAACGAGGTGAAAATTCAAGTGCAAACGCAATCTGTAAAATAACCTCTGGGTGGCAGCACCGCTCACCTGTAAAATTCTTAACAAGCCCCTTTGCAAAATGGCTGACTAGGTTTTTTTTTTTTTTTTTGGTTTTTTTTGCATTACATTTTTTTCTATTTATACTTTTCACTTTATACTATTAAATGTATTCACAGGGACTAGTAAACCTTACAATGTTCACAGACTTGAAAGAGAAACACCAACATTAAGGCTGAATGGCGATGACACCGTGCGGCCAGGCACACCCTACACCGAGTTCAGGGGAGATTCAAAAGGACACACGGACGCAGGGGCTCAGGCGTAAAGCGCACAGTACCTCTTTTGGCGTGAGCTTGCGGCCAGATTCATCCACATATTCGATTTTGACATCAGGCTTATAGCTTTCTTTCTCCTTGAACTCCTGGGTGAAGCCTCTGTACTCCTCCCTCCTGCTGTACTTGTCATCTATCAGCCTGAAGGGTTCCAGGGAGGCACGGGGAAATGGAGGGAAGAGGGATAACAAAGGGAGAGAGGTCAAAGCCATACTGTGTGACATTACTCAAAATGTCAAGAGTTTCATTAACGTCAACTGACAGTGTGCTGCAACTCATGGGTCCAGAGCAACCAAACTATTATTTTGGTCAGCAAAATAACGACTCATGCACAAAGAACATGGGCAGACTAAGCCATCAAGCCATGTCTGCAGACATGCATTAACACACAAAGAAAAACTTTTAAATAAAAATTAAAACATTTCAGTCAAATTCTGCATCCAATCCCACTTGCGCCATTTAGGCCAACAGACTAATGCTACACTAATGATTTCCTTTGAAAATCAACTTAACAAACCACCACACTAAGCAGCTCGTGGTCTTAATTGTTTGATAGCCTCTGAGTCCATAATACAACTACAGTCACAGCCAAGGGATATTAAATGTAATAAGGGGAGTATAAGTGGACACTTACATCTTGTCTTCAATGCAGTAATTGTCATTTGGTAGGGCACCCTTGGGGGCACGAACCCTTGCAACTTTCTGCACCTGAGTGTCCAAGAGCCCTGAGAGAGGGAGTGCAAGAAAAAATGATCCAGTTTTATCATCCGCATGTTGGCTAAAGAAGGCATTTTAAAAAAGTATGGACTAACTACAAAGGGTATGGTTTCACATCCAACAGCCTGAGAGAATGCTACACTTATGGTGCAGGTAGAGAAAAAATAAATATTAATTACATTAAGCAGCTGTCCACTTTCCAGGGGTGTGTGTACTGTGCTGAGCTGATAAATTACATGCATGACTTTAAAAGCATCATACATACGATTAAATAAATGAACATATTCTGTATGTGAGGGTAGAACACAGCTCTGTGGCTGTAAAATGACATGTTGTCCATCTGTGGATAAGCTCCTCACCCTTGTTCTTGCAGAGCATAAGAGCTGCAGCCAGTCCAGAGTTAACAATGGGCTCTTCGTCCAGAATGGTGGTGGAGGCGGTGGAGAACTGTTGAAGGATAGGCAGTTGTGCAAAGGGGGTGCAAACTTTGTGTTACAATTCAGGCAATTTTATCAAACGCGCTTATCCATAGCAGATTGCACAGTTTTAGAATTAATTTATAGAGCTGGATATTTAGAGATGCAACTCTGCAAGTAACGTTCTCAAGTGTACAACAATATCACAGCAAGAAATCCAAACTTTAGACTCAGTTAGAAGCCCAGCTGCCTAAGCATTATGGTACACTGATGTCCAATGTGATGCACAAGCTATATCCCAGAAGCGTGTCATTGGTAGCGGTAAGCACAGCTTGGTAAAACGTGCTGCTTGTGCAGGAGCTAACACATTCACAAATAAAAGTGCATATCCCGGCACACTCACGTCAGGCTGTTTCTGCTCCTCATCCAGGTTCACCATGCTCCAGCCCACGTTCTCATCCAGCTCCGAGTCAGAGCCTCCAGCTCCATCTCTCTCCTCCTCCTGCTCAAAGTCCTACAGCACAGCATCCCAACACAACCTGCATTACTGCACTCACTGACTACATCTCCCACAATTCCAAGGCTGGGCTCTGAGAATTAGAAGCCTCATTGTACAATTATGGGTTTATTAAGAGCACTGCTCTGCCGGCTCTCAATATGTGTATACTACCGCAATTGTTGCCAACTGTGTATTCGATAATTAAAAAGTGTGTGTATGCATTGTAATGGTATTTTTGTATTGTTTGTAATTATGCAATACGTCATTCGCTCTTTCATTCTGTTCAGTGCAGAGTACGGGAGAAGTGCTAAACAAATGAAAGGCAGTACATGTATTCATGGTCACATTTACCATGATGTCTTCCTGGTCCTCTCGATTTCCTGAAAGACCGTATGTGGGGATGTCTCCCAAGGTCCGACAGAACTCAGAGGTGGCGTTGAAAACGATGTTGTTCTTCCTGTCCTCCTCGTCATCATCCTGCCCTGCTCTAGGAGCAGCCAGCACTTGAACTTGCTCTGCTACCTGCAAGACAGAGACAGGGCCACCGTGAGGGAAGCCTTGCTTCTGAGGGCCACCCTGAGGGAAGCCCTGCTTCTGAGGGCCACCCTGAGGGAAGCCCTGCTTCTGAGGGCCACAGCTGAGCACCACAGCCGTTGTGCAGGGAGACTGTGCTTCTCAGACAGAATGCAATCACACATGAATCACATGCAGGCACACAATCACGCACAAACATATACACATATGCATATTAACATATAAACTGTAAATATACCAAGCCAACTGATGGCCTAGCTTTGGGCTACAGTGTGCCTGATATTCTCACTGGCTGTAGTCGGCCCTTGCAGAAGGCGTCAGGACCCTGCGGGATTAGAACGAATCAGGAGTTTGTCGGGCGGCCCTTCAAGCCAATCAGCATGTAGTAGAGAAGGGTGGTAGTGTGGAAGGAGAAACAACAACACCAGTGTCTGCAGCAACTTGGATTGCTTTGAATTTTGCTGATATGCGTACCATAGTTTCCTGCCTTGGCAAATAATGCAAATAGATGCAAATGAGGAGACAACCGTCAGGGCAGTGCGAACACATGGGAGAGTTGGAACTGATCACTCCAGACCAGTGCTGACGAGACACCACAGGTGTCAGCCAACTATCAACTGTCAGCATGATGTACACACACACACACACCTTCTCCCCAGAGTCTCGGAGCATTTGCTTCTGTTTCAGCCTCCTCTGCTTCTCCAGCTGTTTCTGGAGCTCCTGCTCGGCCTCGTCCTCCTCCAGCGCGGTGGGCTCTGGAGGGGAGAACTCTGAGATGGGCAGGGCCGTGAGGGAGGCAAGAGAGGATCACAAGTGTGAGACTACTGAAATGGACTACACCGCCACACTGCTATATTTCAGCAATAACACTGTAATGTAAATTTGTGTATTCCACTTTCAAAAGTGTAGACATAATGAATTCCCGTCCACTGCCTGAGCAGTTACGCCGGTGTAATTGTTGCATTTCTCCATCTCACCATCGTCACTGATGTCCATGTCCTCCAGTCTGTTGTCATCTGACCGCTGGATGACGTCCACCGCCCCGGCACCCTCCTCCTCTTCCTCCTCCTCCCCCGCATCGCCCTCCGGCTGTGCCCCCTCTTCCTCAGCCGCATGGCGCCCCCGACCTCTGGTCCTGAGAAAGACAGCCAGGAGATTGACATTGAGCGAGGCTCGAGCGTACCGCAGACCAGAAACACACCCTCAGCGGGATGGAGGTGTGTGGGTGATGTGGGGCGCGGTATCGGAGGCAGAACCTGGAGCCGAAGTCCGTGCTACGCGTGTCGTCCTGGAGCACGTCCACCGGCTTCACCACCTTCTCCTTCTTTCTGATCTTCTTCACTCGCCGCTTTGTCTTCTTGAAGCCGACCTGCATACCACGCCGACACACAACCAACGCACGCCATCACACAAAAATCAACGCAAGAACTGCCTGTCTTTGCGGATCTCGCCAACTCCTAAGCAACTGGCTGCACTCAGTTACAACCGCAACTCTACAGCAAACCGTACAGCAGTGCCCACGGCATAGTGGGACTTTCCCCACACAGTACTACTGCACAGTTAAGACACTGAAAGCAGTAGCCTCCAGGCGGATGTTATAAGAAGCGTACAAATGGATACATCTACTACATGAACACCAGTGAATGAAAATGTTCTGATTTGAACTACACTTGAACATTTTATGAGTTCAAAATCGTAACTAGCCAAGGCATGGAAAATAAGGCAGTCCCCCTCACCATCTCCTGTGGGGTGTAGTACTCGGAGGCGATGGTGAGTGCGGGCAGGTCCAGGGTCTGGGCCTGGTTGTGGAGGGTCTCCCTGATGGCCTGCAGCTCCCGCTCCCTGTGGCCATCGGCACGACCCCCCGCAGCGAGACGGAAACTCTTCTTCTTCTCCCCGTCGATCTCCTCGTCATACTTGGACAGCACTGTGCGGGGCTTGAACTGCACAGAACAAGACACAAAATGTGCGATTCCGTACGACTGCCACACTGTTCAGTACAATTAGACTGTTGTTGGGAGGTCAGTCATGAATATAACGATATATTACATGGATACATTTTAAAACATCTTGAGGTTATGACTTCACTAACTGTCACCATGTCGTCCACACTCTCTTCCTCCTCATAGGGCTTGTATTCCGGTTTCTTCTTCTTCAGTTCCACATTCTTCTCCGCCTTCTCGTGGTCCACCAGCCCCACGTTCACCAGGACATCCTCCTTCTCCTCCAGCACACCTGCACCATTCAGCAGCGAAGGGGAGAGTCAGTGAGACAGGAGCATACATACAGGGGCGGAGACGCTGGCATAGACACCACTGCACTTGTAAGCATGCATACCAATATAACTAGCCCGTTCATAAACAAACATACATACCCAGATGACAATCATATCACTCATCACTCCTGACAGGGACAGAGAGAAGCAAAAGGACATGTATTCACAGTGCATACCCTTGTCTTCCAGTGTGAGAATGATAGTCTCTCCCTCTTTGAAGGACTCCATTTTGTGCTGAACCTTGAGCCCCTTCAGGTCACCAGAACCATAGACTTCCTGCATAAAATACAGATTTATTGTTAGGAATTTTATTGATTTATCGTTTTTATTGAGTTTTATTTTTCTTGTGGTTGTTAAAGTCATCAGGTTATTCTGGAGAGAACTTGAGAGGAACACATTTGAAGGGGCCGCACCTTTCTGCCATGCCCAAACTCCTGCTCCACCAGGTTGCTCACACCAAACTCTTCATCCATTTCTTCCAGAAGCTTAGCCTTGAGGGAGGGAAGAGAGCAAATTAAAAACAAAAACAAGAGCTGACCGAGCAGGAAAGTAAAAGAAACTGCCACACCAAGGCCATTTCTCTCCAGATTCTCCCCACGACTCACCCTCTTCTCAGCCAGCTCCTTCTCCTTGGCCATTTTGCGACTGCGCTCGACCCATGCCGCAGTGTCATCCAGCCAGGGGTCATCCTCCGCCAGGGTCTTCACCTTACTGCCGACACCAAAGGAGAGAATTAGCCGCTGACGCACAGCTTCACAAGCCGGACTTTAGCAGAGGAGAGCGCAGAAATCCTTTCCTTTCGGTGTCCTGTTCACTCTGGGGAAAACTCACCCCAGTTTCTGGTTAAGCAGGCGTTTTTCCTTGAGGGCTGCCAGCTTCTCCCGGATCTCCTTCTGCTGCTTGATATGAATAGGGTTGATGGTCTCTGCCACTAAGGGCTCCTCTTTCGTTCCGAGCTCTGCAAGCACACTTCAGGTCACAAAAGGCACCACCTCTCACACAGTCTCAGTATCTGTGACGTTATATACTTTACAAGACAATACAGGATTCCTGTCACTATGGATTTTGTTTCCCTCCAGGTGGAAAATTTAAGAGCAAGTTATCCGGAAAAGGCTTTCACACTGGCACAAGGATAGATGCACACATGACACATGACACAAACGCCAAACCCAGTCGAACTAACCTTTTTTGTTTTCATTCAACTCCAGGGGCTTCAGGCCAAGCTTGGCTCTGAGTTTACTGTTAAAGAAAGGTCATAGAGGTTACAAAGAAGAAACGCAAAGGCACGAGTGTCGTCAACCCTGTTAATACAGACAGGAACTTCACTGCACAATTATCTCCAATCTAAAAATCAGACTTACTTCGTTTCTTCGATGCTGAGCGATGCATCGCCACCACCAGACCTTGAACCACAGGCTAGAAAAATAATACAGCGAAAAGTTAAGATAACATTACAGTGCTATACCAAACGTTCATTAAGTACGATCATAGAAAAAATCCTACCATGTTACACACAAAATAAAGTTAATTAGGAATAAGGAATTGCCCTAAAATGTTTTGGTGAATACTTATGTTAGCTAGCTAGAGGATAATGCTGCAATTAAATATTTGATTGTTATTTAACCAATTTACCGTTACTGTCATCATATGTGGTATCCACTTTCTCCTTCTTGACACGAGGCTCGCCATTGCTCTTATCGCCTTTAGAGCGGCTTTCCTTCTCGGTCCCACGGCTCCCTCTCTCCTTTGATCGGGAACGTTTCCTCTTCTCTCTCTCACGGTTCCCGTCGCGTTCCTTTTCCCTCTCTCGGTCCTTATGACGGTGCTTCTTGTGCTCCCGATGCCGTTCTTCTGCGTCCCTTTCCCGACCCTTTTCTTTGTGTTTCTTTGAAGAACCCATTTTTGTTTTGCTGTGATTTACACTGCCACAAAAACCAAGCACGTAACGAAATACTCAGCTACACAGAGAACGCAGCGAGTTAGTTACACAGTTTGTTTACTTTTAGCTAGCTAGCGTTGATATGAACAACGTAGCTAGCTAGCAGGGTAGCTAAGTTAGCTACCTTGCTACGAGGTGGCTCAAAACCCCACAGCTGGTTAACCAGCTATACGAATCTAAAGCTCCAATACCGCCTATTTCTTTGCTGTAATATGTAAGATCTTAACTAGAGCAACATTTTAAGCGTTAAACAAACACAACTAGCCGCAACACCAAAAACATCAATAATCGCAGCCCTGTCGTGTTCTCGAACTTTAACCTTATCGTGACACACACTTCCTGTTGAATCAATTCCGCACCTGGTTATCACAGCACGCCCTGGTGCTTGGGGGTGTTACTGCGCTGTCTCTTGAAAGGGGTGAGTGTGGAGCGAGGCCGTTCAGACTGAAATGCATAATGGATGGAAATGTACTTCTGTTGTTTTGTTTGGAATAGGCCTGGGCCACGTTCAGACGATTGAACGTGCCCCTGGCTTTAATGTAAATGTGAACGAGGGTGGTAATAAAAACAGTGCTTCCCAACTTCGATCCTGGGGACCCCTGTATGCCTACTGGTTTTTGTTCCAAAAATAGTTGCAATCCCAGAGTTTTAACAAGCTGTTATTTGTTTCTTAATTAGGCTACATGATTTGTAAGTCGGTACTCTCTTAAGCCACATTATGTGAGAAATCCCTAAACATTCAGAAAATAATAACATTCATGTTCTGCTTATTATACTATATGACAAACAATTACATAAAATAAGTAACACATTTGCTAAACCGATAAAAATCTGAGGTGATTCAATTAATTGGCTTATTTCTGCTAAAAGTGTGGACACATGGCCACTAAAACTAATAATGTGGTATATAATGACAAATTCAAAGACAAAGTAAGTGATAACAAGCCAAACCTGCATTGTGTTAATAAGCTTAAGTAGAAAGGATTATGAATGAGCTGAAAAGCCCAAGCCTATTCATTCACTTAATTTGATTAGTTTAAACTTCTTCTAATCCTTGTATGTCACTGTTTGCAATATAGCATAATACGCACAATATGAACTTAATATTTATATTCTTCATGCAATGCAGAACTATTTCTGACATAATAATATGATTTAAAACATGAGAAGCACCTAATTAAGAAACATTAACAGCTTGTTGAAATTCTGGAATTGCAACTCTGGTTGGAACAAAAACCAGCACATACAAAAACCCCAGGACTGAGGTTTGGAACCATTGCTCAATAAAGACGTGCAGGCTTCTACTTATCAGACATGTCATAGTTCAGGGGTGGGCAATCCCAGTCTTGGAGGGCCAGTGTGTATGCAGGTTTTTGTTTCCACCAATTACTCTGGCTAAATGAGCTAATTGGCCGAATACACCAACACTAGTTCAGATTAGATCACAGTAAAACTATATCATACAGGGACACAAGAACAATCTTAGACTGGCATTAATGCCTTCATCAAGAAATGTAGGTAAAATATCAGATGGCATAAATGTTAGAGCTAATGAAGTAATTAAGGCCAGAGGTTGACGTGAAAACCAGAAACCTTATTGCCCACCTCTGTCATAGTTTCATGAATCTCAGTAATATTGTCAATAAAAATTGTATGAGTTCTCTGGGTGTGTTGAGAGTTCTGGTCCTGTTATTAACTCTTTTAGGAAGTTTTTAGCACTTGTCGTATCCTATCCTTTTTTGGGTGGATGACAAAAGGCTTTGTTGTTTTACGTTTGTTTAGTGCTTTTTTGGGGGTGGGGGCACAAGGCTTCTGTAGTGTGTTTGCCCCTCTTAGGTCAACATCTTTTGGTATATTGTAGCATACAGGGGCTGCCTGTAGTTTAGTGGCTAAGGTACATGCCTGGGTCCCAGAAGGTTAGTTGTTCAAGCCCCGCTGTAGCCATGATAAGATACAGCTGTTTGGCCCTTGAGCGAGGTCCTTAACCCTGCATTGTTCCAGGGATTGTCCCTTGCTTAGTCTAATCAACTGTAAGTCACTTTAGATAAAAGCATTAGATAAATAACGCATTATTATTATTTAATAGGCTGCTTGTTGACTATTCTAGACTGTTCCAATGGGTCAATATATGTACAGTCAGGTCCATAAATATTGGGACATCGACACAATTCTCCTCTTTTTGGCTCCATACACCACCACAATGGAATTGAAATGAAATGCTTTAACTGCAGACTTTCAGCTTTAATTTGAGGGTATTTACATCCAAATCAGGTGAACGGTGTAGGAATTACAACAGTTTCTATATGTGCCTCCCACTTTTTAAGGGACCAAAAGTAATGGGACAATTGGCTGCTCAGCTGTTCCATGGCCAGGTGTGCGTTATTCCCTCATTATCTCATTTACAAGGAGCAGATAAAAGGTCTTGAGTTCATTTCAAGTGTGCTATCTGCATTTGGAATCTGTTGCTGTCAACTCTCAATATGAGATCCAAAGAGCTTTGGCAACACCAAAAGACCCGGAAGACCATGGAAAACAACTGTGGTTGTGGTTGTGGTCTGGACAGAAGAATTCTTTCCCTGGTGAAGAAAAACCCCTTCACAACAGTTTGCCAGATCAAGAACACTCTCCAGGAGGTAGGTGTATGTGTGTCAAAGTCAACAATCAAGAGAAGACTTCACCAGAGTGAATACAGAGGGTTCACCACAAGATGTAAACCATTGGTGAGCCTCAAAAACAGGAAGACCAGAACAAACAACATCTAAAAAAGCCTTTACAGTTCTGGAACAACATCCTATGGACAGATGAGACAAAGATAAACTTGTACCAGAATGATGGGAAGAGAGGAGTATGGAGAAGGAAAGGAACTGCTCATGATCCAAAACATACCACCTCATCAGTGAAGCATGGTGGTGGTAGTGTCATGGCGTGGGCATGTATGGCTGCCAATGGAACTTGTATTTATTGATGATGTGACTGCTGACAAAAGCAGCAGGATGAATTCTGAAGTGTTTTGGGCAATATTATCTGCTCATATTCAGCCAAATGCTTCAGAACTCATTGGACGGCGCTTCACAGTGCAGATGGACAATGACCCGAAGCAAACTGCGAAAGCAACCAAAGAGTTTTTTAAGGCAAAGAAGTGGAATGTTATGCAATGGCCAAGTCAATCACCTGACCTGAATCCAATTGAACATGCATTTCACTTGCTGAAGACAAAACTGAAGGGAAAATGTCCCAAGAACAAGCAGGAACTGAAGACAGTTGCAGTAGAGGCCTGATTTGGATGTAAATACCCTCAAATTAAAGCTGAAAGTCTGCAGGTAAAGCACATCTTGTTTGTTTCATTTCAAATCCATTGTGGTGGTGTACAGAGCCAAAAAGATGAGAATTGTGTATATGTGAATATGGTAGTATTGAAAAATTACAATGGATCAAAGCTACACAAATAAAATATGTTTCTACAGCCATTAATGCAATATGTTTTCAAGTTTAGAATTATACAAAGCACACATAATAAATATCATATTTTAATCAACACAATTTTAATGAGGCAAATGTACATGCAAGTACAGAAAAAAATAGTAATTAACATAGGCAAGGGCTAGTAATCACAACCTCAGTGTTAGTTTTATTTTTCTGTGAGAGAAACATTGTGATCTTTAGACTCACCTGCTATCACCATATGTAAAAATAAAAAGGCCACTGCAGCCACAGGCAAGACATCTCAAGATAATTTTGTTCTCTTTGAAATATTATATGTGTGTTTACACATACAATGTTTAAAGTCACAACAAAGTTACCAAGACTGGCTCCGTAATGGGCAGGTTAAAGAAACCATGGGAAATAGCAGCTTTGCCATTCTGACAAGAGGACAGGGAATAGATATCGTTTGAATGCAGTTGTGGTCTTCTTGTCCACAAGAACATATATGTGTGGTCTTAGAAATCCATTTGGCCTTAGTTCTGGTCATATGCACTGTTAAATATGCATACACAGTGTTTTGAATAGCATCTCAATATTAGTCTCCATAATGGTATTTACAGTACTGGTCTTGGTTCTCAACTTCATCACTACCCTCTTAAAAATGGGCTTTAACTGCTGTTGCAGTAATACAAAAGGTTAGTACATGTGTTATAAAATCTGAAAAGGTGTAATAATAAAAAAAGATTTTTTTTACATTTCACATTGGGCTATATGTGTTCAATGACTGATTTTATCCAATGACATTGTTTTTCTGTAGAGTGCAAACATTTTTGATTTGTTTAAACAAGTATATGACTGCAGCTTGTTGCAGCTTCACACATTATGCAGGTTCATAAAGCCTCATGCTGTTCATCATGAGAGTAGAGCTCATTACTTCTGTTATTTATTTTCTGCAATATCATCTTCATCTAGACTGTATGTCCAGTTCACACAGATAAGCTTAGCTGTGCCTAAATGAGCTACACTACATGCTCATTTATTTTGACAGTGCATTCACTCCAAAGAGGAAACCCAAGGTTGGACCCAAACAGTTGCAACACAAGCAATAGTATTATGTCTCCCAACTTCTGACAGTATATTCAACGGTATTGAACCCGGAACATGCATGTTTCTGATTCTGAACCACGATAAATCTGACCCTGGATCTCTTCTGGCAAGGCCACCTGGCTTTCACTCTGACCCTCGATTGTAGTTCATGCAGCATGATGTGTGAGGCATATGCAAGTTTAGATTTTGCTAAGCATGAGGAGTATTCACTTATCTAGGTGTGGAAGCTGTCTGGAAAACTACTGCACTGTACAAACCAAACCCTGTTCTGCAGTCTGAGAACATTGGAACACTTGTTGTGTGTAGATGCAGGTTACAAATGGTGACACACAACTGGTGATTACAATTTGGAGGAAAAACTGACTGGTCTTAAAAATGATCTGATTCAGAGAACCAGAACAAGGAGAGCAAGTCAACATGCTCCTGTTCCTCTACATAATTCTGTGTACGTCTAATGGGTGTTTTGCCTTTATTGATATTAAATTATGAAATGATTAATGTTAGCTAATTGACACATAAATTGAGTTAAGTCACCCATAATTACCATTTGAGTGTACTTTAACTCAGACAAGTTCATTTGAAATTGCCTAGGGTCTTGGGTTTAATGGTTTAAATCTCAAAAGAGCATTTAACTGCACTATGCCCCACCATCTTAAATCTACCCCATACCAGCACATCCGTTGAATAGCTCATATATTATTCACGGTCACCAAATGGTTGTTAAGAGTTCATTTCATACACATACATGCTTACTCATAACAGCATATTCCGGAATAATACAAGTAGATGTTACAAAATTAATGTTGGAGACCTTTCCATTGCTTTATAATGTCTCTTGCATGAATCAGCATGGGAAAACATTTCCTTTGTTTATTTGTGGGAAAAATGTGCGAATAGAAACATTTTTATTTCTCATTCTGTAAAGTAACAAACTGCTCAGCCTGCTCACGACAGGCAGAGGACTAAAGCAGAAAGTGAGCCTGTAGAGGCCTGACCTGGGCAGAGATGAGGAGGATCTGGACCAGAAATCACTCCTACACTGATGCATACATTATCTGAATGGACAAGCCATTAAAATGTCACTAAAACGCCCAAGGCAATTAAAGGTTGTGACATACAGTACACAAACTACAATGGACATAGCGAACTCATATGAAATGGACATTCATTAAATATAAATGGGTTTTTAAATCCACAAAGGTCCACTCCATGATATGACAAATTAAAATCTAATGTTGTATTTATGAATTGATTGTTGTCCAGTCAATTGTAAATCTATTTGATGAGTGCTACCATTCTACCATTAAAAAACAGAAACTTTCTGTTATGGTATACAAAATTTCGTATGCTAAATTTCAGGGCAGTTTGCAAAAAGTTTCGAAACATTGCAATGTTGCTGCTGTTTAAGAGCATTGCATTTATTTCAAAACATCCAATAAAGACAATCATAGACCTCTTATTGGCCTAGCCAGATAAGACCGGTCATCTGTAAATTACATATGGAATTGCACTAAATACCAACATAATTCCCAGATATCGTCACCTAATGACACTTAAAAAAAAAAAAAAAAAAATCCCGCGAAAAATGTTTAAGTAAAGCCTTGGAATGTGCCATAACTAGGAAAACTGGCAAATGGACATTGAAACACCGTGAGGTAAGCATTTATGTGCATGTCTGTGTGCGCCAACATTTGGGTGTGTACTGTACGTATGTGACCGAGGCTGTAGTCCATTGCTACCTCAGTATACCTCTTTGAGAAGCATTTGTGTTTGTGTGTGTGTGTGTGTGTGTGTGTGTATACCTACATGTGGGTCTGTAGGTGGGTGTGTATGTGAATGACTGAGGCAGAATCTCAGGTCCACTGCCACCTTGATATACCTCAACTGATTGGCAGCCCATGTACCCCTTACTGCACAGGCTTTTGGTGGCTTTAGGCTCTGGTGGTACCATACATGCCTCTTCAATTCTGTCACTGTTCTTAAGTCCCAAGCTTTCACAGCCTGGGCTCTTGTTCTTAACAGGCTGGAGGTGGTGTTTTTAGCATGGACCACAGCCTGAGCATCTCTTTGGGGCTCCGCTTGTGAACCAGAATAATGTTGTGATACGAGCAAGGACTCTCCTTATCTGTTCCTGGGAGATCAAAGGTGAGAAACCCAGGGTGATGAGTGGGAGAGACTCCTAGGCGATGGAGACACATGCCCAGGTAGACGTCGTCAATGGGGAACAGGTGCACTCTATTGGAAACTTCTCCCAGACGCAACGCCAGGGCCCCAGTGTACACCACTCCCCCACCCCCCGCATAAGGCGGGTAGGCTCCCTTGTAGAAACTCTCAGGGATGTAGTATTTTGTGAAGGACTGCCGATTCGGTACAGCATTAGCAATCACTTCTCCCATCAAAAAATCCCTGACGGGTTTCTTTTGGTTCTGTCCCTCATCTTCTGTCTCTTCCTCCTGCTGGTGCAGGAAGTGAAGGAGAGCACGTGTGCGCACAAATACATCATCGTCACCCTTGAAGACGAAGCGAGCATGGGGGCAGCGCTGTGAGAACCAGCGCAAGAACAGCACATCCTTTAGGGTTAGGTTATAGAAGGTGTCCCGGAAGTCCCATTGCAGGATGTCCCTGTGTTGACTCTTCTCTATTTCTAAAAGTTTCTCCAGGTCTGCGTAGAGACCCATGGACGGGTCCTGTTTGCCAAGAAGAAAGACCGTTCGTACTAACCCGCCTCTGCCCCCGGCCTCACCCTGCATCCAACCGTTCCTCCCCCATGTCTGCCGGATGGCCTGTCTGTTTTCAAAATTCCCTGTCTCCGATTTAATGGCCAGTAGCAACATGGGAGCTTCCTCTGGCCGCAATTTCCCATCACAGACTCCTGGCTGGTCTGTTACAATGGGGTACTCGGCACAGTGCATGGACAGGATGAAATCGCGCATCTGCTCCGGAAGGGTGCTGAAATCCTTGAGGAGAGGGGCCCAGCTCTGGTCTGGGCTACAAGCAGGAGAGACCCCCTGGGGACCACCCTCCTGTGGCCGCACTCCTTCAGTACTTGCCTGCTGGCTCCTGTTTCCCCTCAGTATAGGATTGTGCTGCCGGTCCAAGCGATGCTGCAGCTGGTTCCACAGGGCTCCTTTCTGTATTCGGAGGTTCCAGAATGGGTTCCGCGGGTGTGCTGCCAGTGCACCAGAGTTGGAGGAGACCCCAGGGGCGATGAAACGAATGGGGAGCGTAGCTGGGGAGTAGGACATGGTGATGCAGATGGACACCAAAATATAGACCAGGAGGTGCCCCACCATCACACAGGGCAGGAGGCATATGCACAGGACTTTTCCATTGCATCGGGCCATTGGCTGTTGTGGAAACATAGGGGCAGGTAGGGATAAGAGAAGAGGAAGGAGAGGTTGGAGGAGGGCAAAAAGGAAAATAAAGGGAGAGAGAAGGACATGGAGGATAGAGGTCATTGTACCAATCAAAAATGGCACAATTAGAACATCTGAATAATCAAATACAGGCAGTTACAAAAAAGTAAAACAAGGCTGAACCGTGATTTAACAAATGTAGCTCTTGTTAAGTATGTTGTAGACCAAAGTGGGTGTAACTATGTGTCAGACCATAGCTCCTTAGGTGAGTTAAATAATGTGTGTTTATTTATTTTACATTGGGGACTTACTATTTTCAGTTTAGCCCTTTGGCAGACGCTATTAGCATAAGTGACTTACGAAAGGGCAATGTTTTCGTTAGATGACCGTGAGTGCGAGAGAGAAGCTTCTCCAGTCTCTGTCCTATGTGGCTCTGTAGATGCCTCCGTTTCCACAGTGATGCCCCAGGGGCACCATTATCCACACCTGTTGAGGGAGATCCACAAGCACAACTCAACCCAAGACATTTACATCATGTTTCATGTACGCAAACAGAAAACGTACATAGCACCTGGCCATCCCACTAATATTAGTGGGATAGCCAGGTCAATTTAACATTTGGTCAATTTAATATTTGTCTTTTACATAATACTTTCTGAGATTGTCCATATGACAAACTACATACATAAACCTACATTTTACAATGTAAATACGATCAGATCCAAATACCTTTCCAAAATTTGCAGTACTAATGTATAGCTCACTCAACACTCAGCTAAACTACCTAAGGAGTCAAATTCTGCTCAAAGACAGATACAATTTTGTTGTTCCACACACATCACCTGTCTGTTTTGATTAAATATCAATCCCGCATGTAATGTATTTTCTAATCAAATATCGAGAGACTGAAAACATTAGACACCAGAATAGGCTACACGCTTTATGAGCTCCCGACATACAGGCAGGAATAGCAACACCACGCATTAAATACAGAGAACGTTCTCGAAACATTTGCCAGTGTTTGTCTACGCCATTTATAGCTACTAGTATCTTAATTTCTTCAAATTTCAATATATTTACATGAAATTATGGTGAATTACATTTTTATGACTTTTGAAAAGTTGAATTATTAATGACTTACTGCTGATCACGAGAACGTGTATTGTTTTTCCCCCCAACACCTGTTAGTTACTTAGTTTTCATTCTCTCCTTTTTCCTTCCTTGTTCTGGGTAAGCGTGATATTTATCCATATAAAATGTCATCTTCATCTGAAAAATACTTGAAGCATGTGAGCCTGCTTTTTAAAATAAATGTAAACTTTAAAAGGCTATATAGATGTATATTCAAATCTATTTTCCGTTAGAGTGCTACAGTGTTTGTTGTCTCTCTATTTGCCTTGGTCTCCGTCACGTTCGTTTCCAGTAGCCTATCAAAAAAATGTATGAATCCCTTTAAATTGCAGGCTGCTGTCCGTCGATCTTCCACTGGACGAGGCGGAGTCAGTGCATCAGTTTACAAGAGTGCATCTCAGGTGCCAGGTAGCGCAAGCTTCAACCGACTATGGAGAAAAAACAAGAGACCACGCCCATACAACAAATGTGGAATATATATACAAGATCGGATGTACGGATCGGATGTACACTATCGGATGTATACAAAAAAACACCAAAAGTGATATCAGTGGCTAACATTCACCCATTTGGGACTTTTATATTATTATAAAAACCAAATACATTGCCATGAAAAAATATTTGTCATCTTCCTGATTTCCTTTATGATTGCATATTTGTCACACTGAATGGTTTCTGATCTTTAGACAAAATGTATTATTAGACAAAGGGAACCAGAGTAAACACAAAACGCATTTTAAATGCTTTTATTTCAGACTATTTAAACTGACTGTAAAGCAGCTAGAGATAGCCATAAATTATCACAGAGGGATGTATGCACTACACACACCGCCTAATGTAATGTATATTTAAAGTAATGTAAATAACCATAACACACATTTGAATTCAGAAATCTGCACTGAAAGCAATGCCAGGATTCTATGCGCGTGGTCTGGACTGCCTCGCCACCCCCACCTCCCTCCTCAACTCCTCCCAAAATGGACCATTCACAAGTAAATTGTATTGGAGGTGAGGGAGACTGGGAGAGGGATAATGTTGGTAGAGGGATTATGATCTGAAAATAGCAAAATGCATTCTCCACACAGGCCCCAGTTGGGATTTCAACTAGAACATCGCTGTTGTGAAGCAATGGTGTTATCCACTGCACCACTATGCCACCACACAGCTCATGCCAGAAATCTCACAATGAAATCCATACTCCCGGTTTTGCAACCTGTGCATTTGATTTGTCAATCTGTACCCTCAGTTTGGTAAACTGGCTTGATTTGCCAATCCCTACCCTCAGTTTTGGAAAGACAAACTGAGTACACGCACTGCAAAACTGAGTGTATGTACTGGCAGACTGCAGTTTAAAAAAACTGAGGGTGCAGGTTGGTAAACCGAGGGTGCAGAATGCAAAACGAAGAGTATGGATTTCCATGTTGAACATTTTTTTTAACAAGGGTGTCTAGGGGGGCTCCATACATCTCAGGTCTTGCCACAGCATCTCTTTTTGGTTCAAATCAGGACACTGTCTAGACCACTCCAAAATGTTTAAATTTTTGGTCGTATCATTGTCTTGCTGCATGACCCAGTTATGCTTCAGGTCACAGACAGATGACTGCACATTCTCCTTCAGATTATTTAAAGGCAGAATTCATAGTTCCTTCAATACTCACAAGATGGTCCCAAGGCAGTAAAGCATCCCCACCCATCATACTAGCACCGGCATATTTTAATGTTGTTCTTACTGTTAAATACTTTATGCCAGACATAATGTGACCTGTGGCTTGGGGATAATTCAGGTGCTTTTTAAAAAAAAGACTAGCATTGATGTTTCTTATTGATGGCAGAGGTTTCCACCTTGCTACCCTCCCATGAATCCCTTTTGTGTCCAGTTTAGTTATAGTCGTGAACACTGACCTTAGGGTAGAGAGGCCTGCAGCTCTTTCAATGCTCTTCTTGGATCTTTGTGACTTCCTGGATGAGTTGTCGCTGCACCCTTAGAGAAAATTTGACTGTCCGCCCACTCCTGGGGAGATTCAGCACAAGTTTCACTCCATTTAGATATAATAGCTCTGACTGTGGTTCAGTGTGGTCCCAGAGCTTTAACTGATATATTTCAACACATATTTTCTTATCTGTCCTGGAATTTCGTTTGATCATGGCACAGTGTGCCTGTAGAAATTTTGTGGTGACTACTTCACTCTGATGGTAAGGTTCAATAGGGAGGTAAAGCTGTCCCGCTGAATGGCATTTATAGTTTCATAGTAGCACCGGTAGTGTGAGTGTGTCCAGCTGGATTGCATGCTTCCAACGGGACACTTATTTTGCATGGTTATTTTTCCTTTGTTATTTTTGAAGGGGATCCTGGGTGGAGACCATGCAAATGATTTGCAACCGAGTACTAAATATTATCACATCCACTGAGCCTTGTTGCACTTCTCCCATTGGTTTCTTGCAAGCCAGATGCTGCCAGTGAGAAAGAAACCAATGGGCGTTTGTTTTTTACATTTTGTTTCTTTAATTTCATGAAGCAGCCATTGTTTTGACAAAGACAACCCCGCCCTCTCTATGCGGCTTAAGCTGCCATCAGGCAGCCCCGACATGATGTCCCCCCACTCGCTCCTACAGATGTGTCCGTGTCTCACATGCACCGTGGGCCCTGGACACGCTACAGACTGCTGCTACCCATCGATTCAGCCCTTGGGGAGGGAATTATATTCCACAGCCCCCACATGACCGCTTATGTAACACGAATCACAAAGGGGGGTGGGGGGTGGGGGGGTGGTGGTAAACGATCAATGGATATCTGACAAGCTCATTAACTGCGGCTGACCGTGTGTTAGTTTACCCGTGAGCCGAGTGACGTTTCTTATGCAGTGTTTTCTTGTTTTAGTGTACTAGCCTTAATTCTATTCCGTTCTTTCCTTCATTTACTTAATTCCTTATCGTGCCAATGTTGTACATATTACAGTATAAGCACAATCTTAAAAAACACCCACTACTACATGGCTTTGCAGCAGCTCACAAAAAACAGAAGTGAATAAATTTGATGTACAAAACATATTTTAATAAATTATTCTGGTAATGCAGGTTTACCAGAATTTCAACATGGAGTACAATCTAAACATGAGCAAACTTTACTTCGGTTTGTTTTTTTCCTGCATATTTTTGTTCACCACACACAGCATTATTAGATATTATTCTTTGTAATTATTATTATTGTTGCTATTATTCTCATTATTAGTAATATTTCACAGCAATACCCCCAGTCTCACACAGTATAATGTAGAGCAGGTTTCTTCGGTTCTCAGACACACAGATCCCATTTCCTTAATTATAGCCAATGAAACAAATAAAACAGAGTACACAACATAGTGTACATGGATATTACAGGCATACTAATACAGGCTGACATGTTCAGCCCCTGCCCCGCGACACAGTGTTGCAACACTGCAATCTGGTTTAAACTGGGACGATGAAGCAAAAATCTATCACACCAAATCCGAACTGAGACACAACTACATTAAATATTCTTATGAATATTTCACATTTCTTCAATGCTGTGTCCATTTCATCTCAGTGCATTCTGCACATAAGAATACAGGACTGCTTTTGATTTTGACCGAAGTACAGGAAACAACCAAATCAATTCAAAATCAGTCTTCACACAAGATTTTGGACAAATGTGCCTCCACAGCAACAACATCAGACAAGGTTGTTTACCTGGCCTGTCTTCACTAAGAGGTAGGATGAGTGCAGGAGGGGTCTTATGTTATGCACACCAGATTGCAGTGTTTTTTTTTCCTTCTTTTAAAAAACATAAGTCTTGCTGTGGCCATTGTCAATCCCTTTTCAATAGCTGTCAAACTTTGGCAGAACAAATGAGATATTTAAAGCCAAAAATTAAATGCACATGTAAATATACACATTATTGATTAATAATCAATTACAACCTATAAGAGCAAATTATACACAAATAAGTTTCTTTTTTCCTAGTACAAAATACAACTAGAAGATAGGAAAGGTTATACTGTACCCATATGGTTTCTTTTTACTTGTTTTATATTGTCAGAGACTAGAGGAAGCACATCCCAGAAGCAGGCTAATAAAATGAAGAAGAAAGACATCTACACAAATACTAATCGGGAGTTATTTTTGTTATTATCGGAGAGTTTCTATGCTCCAGCTGAGCTTACAAAGTCAGAGGTATGAAGGTCTGCTCTTACCTAAAGCTCTGTGACAGGCATCTGCATCCACTGTTAGTACAAATATATGCAAGAAAAAATATTTTTTTAAATTATTCAAGCATTGATCGGAAGTTATGCAATTGACCCTTCACTAAACCCGTCTTCCAAGTGCCAATACAGGACACAGAATGGTGCATACAGTATATCATCCAATCAATGCCTGACAACTGCTACTGGGCAGTGGACCTCCTTCAAGCCTTCTTAGTTGTAGGCTAGCGGTTAGCTTATTATGATTATGGTCAAACGGTGCACTTGGGGAACTTGCAAAAGTCATATTCCGTATCCAAAGAGTTTGGAGGAGGATGCAATTTTTTTCAGTTTCCATAACTAGAATTGAACAATGAAAATGAAGGCTGTGCATAAAAGGGGGGCTTAGCAAAGGGTCTATTCTTAGCTGCAGACAGAATGATTGTAGGCGTGTGAGTGCGTGTTAATGTGAATACACAAGACCTGATGCCACACTTTATATCAGAACAGACCATGAGAAAGTGTAATCTGTAAAAAAGGTCCACAGATACAGTTATAGATTTCCAGTCTACAGAAGAATATACAACAAAAAATGTCCATACATGTTTCCCACCATGGAATAGGTATAGGAACACAAATCAATTTAAACTTTGAGCAAATACAATTATTCAATATTTACAGTGAAGTTGACTGTAATTGGGATACAAATCCAGAGGAGAAAAGATAGGAAGAATTAAAAACTCTCGACCACAGCAGACAGGTCACAGTCAAATATGGTATGGGCACACAACAGTTTTCAGTTTTCAGTGAGGTTTGAATTGTGTTGCTGAAAAGCCCTGAGCTAAGCCAGAGTTCATTGGATTCCTGGTAAATAAACTGGATACAGCAAGACAACCAGTGATATATGCCTTTGCACACTTTCCATAAAGATATTAACATACAAACACTTACATACCTGTACACACAACACGCATACACATACAAGAAACTCAGTCACAACATATACATTTAAGCAAAAAAAAAGGTAGAAATACTTTCATTTGTGCAAAGCTATGAACACACACACACACACACACACACACACACACACAAACACAAGTTCTCCCAAATCATACAAGCAAATTCCCCTTAACAGCTGTAACAAAATAAAAAGGCAAGGAAACATGACAAACCATTAATTTACAGCTTTAGGGACAAACTATGTTCCATTAAATTTCTCTAGATGCTACCTCAGTTTGGAAGACACGGGTTATCTACCAGCTAATCAAAGGCATTCTTGGTCTTTAATTTTGTCCTTTTATACTGTAATTATTCCCTTGTCAGGAGAATTTTTCCTTTTCATTTCAATCCAACAGGGCAGCCTCAGTTCATAAAACAAAACCATAGAAGGTAAAACATGTCCTCCGAGACAGGAAAAGTATACTGTAAGATAATGCCTATTTTCTTGAGGACTTTCAGTCATTATGAGAAGTACAAAAGTTCAAGTTTTCAATGCATCTGTTGTTGTAGGTGATATTTACATTGACCTGGTAAGAATTTGGCCTGTAATAAACAATAGAACAGGTGCAATACCAGTGGTTTGTTGAGTTAAAACACAGTGACTGAATAGCACATACATCAGAGTGATGTACCAGTTCTCACAGTCATACTGTTACAACACTTCACACTTAAAATTGTTGTAAGCACAGAATATTGTCTTTTGGCTGGGAGTGAATATTTAACAGTTTCTTAAAATAAACATTTTATAATCTATAATGAGTAGATAATACATATAAAACAAATCAAACAACAAAATAAAATAAGGAAATCACTTGTGTGTGGCGGAACATTTTCTCTCCGTAAATAATATCCAAGAACAGCAGGAATCCACAGAAATATTTTAAGAACAATACTATTCAATTACTTTGATTTGTGTTATTTAAAACGAAAATACCCAGCAAGTGCCTATAGATTGTCTGTCATGCATCACTGCTTGCGTAACAGACTCCCTGGTACAGGGAACCCAGAAGACCACAAGCCAAAAGGCTTTTAAGAGCAGCAGATATAAAATGGTACAGGAGCGGTTCTGTGAAGCTGGAGTTGTGTTCACTGAGAAACGTAAGGAACCCCCCCCCCCCCCCCCCATCAGAAGCGACAGAATAAAATGGGGGAGCAGGAAGATAACCTCATGTAACAAGGGAATGGAATTGATAATAGAGGAGTGCAATTCACAGTGAACTTATAAAGCTTCCCTTCTCACAGATTAAATAAATACAATGCATAGCTTTAAGGAGATACAGACACAGAGGGAGGGTATAGGAAAAGGAAAAGGGAGGAAGAGATGCCTGATGCAAGTCAGAAGGAGCAACAGGGACAGGAAATGATTCCAGTTGTTTGCAACAAAGAATGATCAGTCTGCTTTTTTCACATTAACCTCTGCCACCATATATGGTGCCTCCTTCTCCGTTTCCTTCACCTGGACCCAATAATTGACTAACGTTACCGACAGATGTAATCATAAAAATACTTGACAGTGCTTGGGTTAGGGTATCCTGAGTTTCAGTAGAATAGCTCTTGTTCAGTCTTAAGAGGGATAGTGAACAACACAAATGTACTATATCACTTTTCCATTTTGGAAAAAAATGTAAGCAAGAGGGAAAATAATGAAATTGGTGGGAAGCATTAGATTTATAGGAAGACTAACGGGCAGGCACAGGCACACACACTGTCAGAGGTCGATAGATACAGCAGTGTAAAAACAATTCTATCAGTTTCAAAAGGTTTCTTGTGTTTGTTCCTCATCTACTTGAGAATGTTCTTTTGGTTCCCTCATTTCATTTCATTTTGCCACAAAATTAAATAAAAGAAAACCACAAATAAACAAATGTACACAAAACAAATTAATACTTTATGTATATTGAATCCAGATACACTACCATGAAAAATAAAAGCTCCCCTAAGCTGAAAAATGCAATTTTGCAATTCTTAATCGTCTCTTGTGTTTCCCACACAATAGTAGGCTATCCATACCAATGGCTTCCTGCCCACTTTAAGTGATCATCCCATGTTTAAGTTATAGAGAACATTAATCCAGAGAGGCCCTTAACAAATCCAGTGTGAGGCAAATCGGTCCCCTAAGATCCAGCATATCCAACATGCACTCCCGCCATTCTTCGCACACATATCTATTGCACACCCTTCTATAGAAAACCTGCCATTCTTCCTCCAGTGCAGTAGGGCCCCCAATCAAAGATGCGGGAGATCAAGCTGACCTGTCTCCATGCAATTTATATAATTTCATAAAAATCGAGAAATATTTTCTGCATTTTCTTCCAATTTGGACAACAGTGATTCGAACTTGACTTAATTTTAAGAAAATAAAGTGCAATGAAATAACCTTTCAGCCTGGGACACTTCAGCATAATTTCACCCAGTAAAATATTGTGCAATTCAGGGTACCAAGATACTTTACTGTTCGGCCCTTTACGCGGAGTGTCCCAACTCGCTCTGCATTTATGCATACTTTTCTCAGTACTCTTTTGACAGTATTGCATTGTGTTTATTTATACTACTGGCAATGCTAATATAATATTCTATACATTGAGAGGAGTCAGAGGCAATAGTAGGTATGAGGGTTTTTGTCATTACAAAAGTTGGCACATTTTAAAAATTAAAGAGAAGGGTCAGGCTTGCTGGTAATTCAACTGAGGTTTCACTACTGACCCCCTCCCACCAAACTCTCAAGGTTCAGTTTGGTTTAAAAATATTTCATTATATTTTGGTTGACCTGAACACACTCTCATAATACTGTAAGTGACAATAATAATGTCTTGCTGATCCTTACCCATCTCCTTCTTCCTTTCTTCTCCAACAACTTTTTTTTTAACCTCTTTAGATGGAATAATCAGTTTCGGATTAGGATATGATCACCACTGCCTCTCCTCCTTTCCTTAAATTCAATCCTCTTCTTTGTTCCGCATTCCCTCATTCTTTCCTATTCCCTCTGTCCCCTCAAAACCCAACTATCTCGTGCATTATCTATATTTCATAAGCACTAATAGATCATGTTTATCAGCTATACCCCATATCTCCACTCTGCCATGTCGTAACTCATTCTTGCCCTCCCTCCACCTCCACCTCCTCCTTCTGGAACCCTGGTCTCGCCTCCTTCAGACCTGTGTCTCTAGGCCGCAGAGCTTTGGGGTGAGGATGCGGGGCGTGATGCCAGAATTGAGGTCCCTCTCGAATTCCAGCAGCTGGCCCATGAAGTTGAGGTTGGGCGAGACCACGGGCCGTCGGCTTCGGACATACTTGTAGGCGTCCATCATGGTCATGAGGGTGTGCTTCATCAGGTAGGCGATGACGATGGTTGCGGAGCGGGACACGCCCGCCTGGCAGTGTACCAGCACGCCTCGCCCGGTCTGGTGAGCCTCCTCTGTGGGCGAGAGGGAATTGTAAGACATGTTCCCAAAATATGGTTTCCTTCATCTGTCAAGACCTCATTTCACCTCTTTCTTTGAGTGCTTATATTCTACTTTAATTCTTTCTCTCTCAGTAACCCATTGCTTCTCATTTTCCCTCTCAACCTCCCATATGGAAAAGTCCTACAAAGACCTATCAAGATTCTTATGCGTTCAATACAAATCATATACGTAACACATATGGCAGCTAACACACAAACAAAATTTATGTTAGATTATAGGAAGGTCTGACAGATATGTCATGGCAAATGTATACGGCACAGATAAGGTCTAACATACAGTATATATGGTGAGAAATCTGTGAGACCAAATTCACTGTATATGTGTTCATACAAATTTCAGCATGTAGAAGTCTTTACCCAAATAGTTATTTTAGTACTACAATGTCCATTTCTGACAGCCTAAATTGCCCTTCAACCCCAAGACTTTGGCATACGTTAAATGTTTCAAAACATTGTACTTTAGTTGTATTAAATGTATTACATATACAAAACATATTACTGTAAAAATACACTTTAAATCTGCATATGTGTAGCTTTATGAATTTAATGTATTCTTTCTAATATGAAAGTGGCCATAAACATGACATGAACAATATAAGTCATTACTTGAATAACTATAACAGATTTTTGTAGGTTTCCATATGTCTTTCCTCCGTGTCTACTCCCACAGAGCAAATCAAAGGAAGCATGTCAAGGGAATATTCTTCAAGAGCACAGTCATGGCCCAGCTAGTCAACAATATAAAAATAACTCATCAGAAATGACTATTACAGCTTTTAGAACTGAGTGAGAGAGACAAGACAGAACTAGACACAGAGCAGTGTACAGTGAAAGAGACAAGTCACTCTTCCCCTCACCGATGAACTCGAACACCTCCTCGAAGTACTGCCGAAGATTCTGCCTGCTATTATCTGTGGCGGGAAGCCTTTTGTAGCGGACCAGACCAGTGTCTAGGTGGTAGAGGGGCAGGTGAGTGGTGACATTGACCACAAAGCCAATGTTGAACTGTAGCAGCAGGTTGAGGTCTTGGGCATCCCTCTCATTGCCGAGGAAGAGGAAAGGCAATATGGGGCTGATGGTGGCATTCTCCACATCGGGGGTCATCACACTCTCGTCCGACAGGGAAGCTGGGAGCGAGGAGGAGAGCGGGAGAGAGAGGTGCACTGGGAGGAAGAGAACAATGACATAATTTTGATGAAAGACATTACGATTTTGCTTTCAATACTTTTGGGAAATGCAGTTACTGTTTATATTGACAGCAAAATGTTTTCCTGCATTGCATGGGCAAATATGCAAACCCCAAATGCCCCTCTACAAACCAGTGTGAAGCTTGCTGGACCTGTCCTGAACACCACCAAAACTGTCAACAAAAAACCCCACTAAACTTGAAATAACATTTAAAAAAACATGAATTGCTTGAAAGATCCCCATTGGCCATCTGGGCACCCGTGGCTTGCTATCTGCATACGTGTATGTTTGGGTCTCCTCCACCCTGATCGGTAGGAAAAGAAACAGCAGGATGGCACCATGAGGAAATCATTTTGGCCATATATGAGCTTCCTTGTACCTCGGTTGCTAAAAATTTTAATTACTTATCCATTTTACTAAATTAAGTTATTAATTAAATGATGTAGTAGCAATTATTTTGTCTCCATTTAAAAACAAGTTTTGGATTGATCCTGCCAGCGCTGACTGAAGCAGGAACCTCCATAGGGCAGAACACAATCGCCGTGTTCCTCACTTTTTAGCGACCCCCACTGGTCGATCAGGCACCTGCATACTCCATGTCAAAGTCACACAGGAAGCTTCTTCCTCTGACTCTGCTCTGCGCAAGCTGGGCTGTAGTCTGCAGTGACAAAAGAAGCCACTGGCGACACCATGCCTTTGGTGGAGACACTCTTCCAAATCGGCAGTGGGGTTAGTGCATGAAATGACAGATTCCACATTCCAAAACCTGGTTGGGAATAGAAAAAACGCTGGCCCACAGATTCTGTTTTAACAGCTATGGGGTTTGATTTCTTAAATTCGATCTCCTCCATCAAGAGTGGCTTGAAGCTTTGGATATTTTTTAATCCAACGTATTAATGTATCAAAGTATCAAAAAGCACTTTGTTGCCTACACTTGCAGTTATGCCAAACAAGATAAAAATACATCTTAAGGACTATGGCATTGTTGTTTACTAAAAGGGAAACGTGATGTTTTACTCTGCTGTAAGGGACATGACACCAACTATGCCAGCATTAATGAAAAAAAACCCCATAAAAGAACATTTAGAAGAGTATTCATCTTCCACAGTATGGAACTAGGTATACACAGCAGCAGAGAGAGGAAATAGGCAAAAAGCAAGAAGTACCACAGACCTGGAGTAGCAGCCAGTGTCTTTTTAATTAGACATGCTTATTCCACTGAATTAGTTGATTACCCTTATACACTTTTTGTGAATACTGAAATTGTTTTAACTAAGTCTGTGAACTGTGTGATTTACTGTGTATGGCATTTTAATTATTGTGGCTGCTGTCTTGGATGGGTCTCCCTCAAGACAAGATTTTCTTTTTTTTATCTCATGGGATTTTCTGGTCAAATAAAGCAGTATAAAAATAAGAGAGAGCAGCAGAGACTAGAGGCAAGGCAACCTGGCAGCACAAACATCAATATTTCTCCAGAGAGAGTGAGAGCAAGCAAAAAAAAAAATCAATATTTGACTACTGTGACTGTGCCACATCCTCATTAGAGATTCAAAAAACAAAACAAAAGTAAGATTATATTTTGTCTTACACATCAGGTTTATAGTTACAAATTGTATTAGCATGGCAGTAACAAAGGAGCAATGATCATGTCAATACTAGGCAAGCCACCCTCAGGGCTAAATAATAAACAAAGAGGGAACAAGAGCAGAGAGGAAGGCTCTTTGTTCAGAAAGTGGTTTCATGAAGCCGAGTTCTCCTCCTTACCTCTCTCGTTCTCCTGGTCCTGCTCCCTGTTGAGCGAGTTTAGGACCAGGTGGAGGGAGTGGGCGGAGGGGAGGGTGTGTCCGCTCTCTCTGTCCCTGGCTATGGGCTTGTTGAGAGTGGTGTGAGCCGAAGGCAGTGGGGAGTAGGAAGGAGGAGACTGGGGAGATGGGGAACGGGGAGAGGGGGAGCGGGGAAATCCGATTTCATCGTCTAGCCCATTGAAGTCCCCCATGTCTCCCCCCTTGGACCAGAGCCTCTTCAGGGAGTCATGGCCCACGTCCTGACCAGTCCCAGACCCGATAAAGTCCAGGACCGCCATTTTGCCCTGCTGGAGGCGTCGTCTACCCACGTTGTCGGTCAGCTGAGAGCGTGTGAACTCCAGGAGATTCCGGCAGTCCAGGATTACAGGACTGGTCCCGTTCATGTCACTCTGGCTGTGATGAGTGTGGACACTCCTGGGTCCCAGGCCCATACCCACACCACTGTGGCCCGGCTGGGTTTTGGACCTTGTCATCTTTTTAGCCAGCTCCTCGGGCCAGATTGTGCGAACGCTGTAATCGTCATCGTCGGGCAGGTATCCCCCTATAGCCGCATGCGTTCCAACGCCCCTGCCCATCCCAGGTGGCCTCCCCCGGCGGGGGTTGAAGGTCACCACGATGGGGTCGCTGCTGCAGTAGCTGCAGGTGGAGCTGCCCGTCTGACTCGCTTTGGGGTTGCAGCCGCCCACACAGCTTTGGAGAGCCCGCAAGGGAGAGGAAGACAGAGGGGCACAGGGCAGACACCCGCCCACAAGTTTTTTGCGGAAGGCAGAGGGGCTCTCGTAGCCTCCCACTTCCCCAGAACAGGAAGTGCAGCGGAGGGGCCTGAGGAGACCTGCGCGGCAGTCCGACACAACGCTATTGGACGAGGAGGTGTTGGGGGTGGAGGTGGTGGACAGGCACCCGCCCAGTGTTCTCAGGCCCATGGTTCCGGACGAGACCTCTCTGCCTCGGCTGCCGCCGACACCGCCTCCCCCGTGAGGGCGAGGAAGGGAGGAAGAGTGGCTCCCACTGGCCCCTTGGTGTCCCGTCGAATGACTATCTCCTCCCCCACAACGCACCAGCCTCCAGCAGCCACAGCTGAAGGGCTGCGAGAAGTCGATAGTGCAAGTGTGGTCTGGGCTGGGGAAGCCGTCTGCGCAGGAGGGGCTGGGCAGGATGGCAGAGATGGGCAGGTCGTGGAAGTGAAAGGCGGGGTGCTCGTGACTGCGAGACGGGCGGGGCTGAGTGATCTGGTGAAAAGAGGGTAGCGGTGGGGCCTGAGAGGAGAGGCGGGCACCCGTGGAGTAGCGGGTGGTGGAGGGAGTGGAACTGTGGTAACGGGGTAGACTATGGGGGTTTTGGGGGTGGTGTACGGGTCCCAGTTTGGAGTTCTCTTTGTCACCCAAGCCCAGCCCCTCCTGATGGGCTCGGGTGCAGAAAGTGTCACCCGGAAAGTTGGACTGGTGGGCCGACGGCCTGTCTCTCAAGCTCCCAAACCTGGGATACAGGCCCTGAGCTGGAACAAATCCTCGAAGCTCTCCGGTGGACACAGACGGCTGGCTTTGATGGTGGCTCCCTTGCTGCTCCCTGCTCTGGTCCTGATTCCGTGGGTGACTCAGGAGCTGCTGCGCTAGCCCACCACACTTTGCCGACGCCTCCGCACGTTTACCGTCCCCCTTTCCGAGCTCAAGGTGCAAGGACAACCTCTTCTCCCTGTTTCCTTTCACAGTACCCTCGTGGCTTACGCTGATCTTCTGTCCTTTATCCAAAATGGTCCCGCCACCACCCGCACCTCCGCCTCTCCCCAGGGAGAGCTGGATGTCTATGGTGTGTGTGCGCTTATGTTTCCCTGGCCCAAGAGTTGCCTCACTTTGCCCGTGGCTGAAGGTGTTGCTCCACCCAGAGTCGAGGCCTCTGTCCTCTTCGTACCTGAGAGGAGGCCCGCACTTGTGTTCCAAAGTTGAGGAGACAGAGGAGGAAGGGCAGGGGTGAGGGCGAGATAGATGAGGTTGTGTGGGACAACTGCGGGTAGAGGCGTTTTGGGGGTGCTGAAGGGTGGTCTGGGGGGATTCCCCATGCAGGGCTAAGCTCTTGGGGCGCTGAATGCTCACTATGCGCTCGTCAAGAGGGAGAGGAGGCATCTGCGTAGGCTGTGTTGTGTGTAGGTGGTGTTTGCGGAGTGTGTGAAAGAGAAAGTGGGGGAAGGAAAAAAGGGAGAGAAAAATAAGACAGAAAGTTTACATTATCATTTAAATCTCATGAGGCAGAGAAGATCAGGAGGCCAGAGGAATGGATTACATAGCAGAGCAACTCAAGCACACACTTGCATGCCAAACCCCTGTACAAAGCATACAATACACTCATTTCACATACACGCATCCAGGCAGACCAGTGCCAGATCCTCGTCCAATTTTTTCCTGCCTTCATGCCATGTCAGGTGGTTGTGTTGACCCAGTTTTGTCATGGCATGAGTCAACATCGCTCTGGTCACATTCACTCACTCCACAAACACCTCAGCAGCACACTTATGCACACCAAAAGGGGTATTTTTCTGATGACAGACCAGAACATGCACACACACATATACACACAAATTCAAAAGCGTGCACACACACGCAAGATGACAAACAATATTTATAACAAAGCAAATTTGTGCTGATCACTTCTCATCAACATAATCATCACCAAATGAACAATAAGTCAAAGCAAAAAAGCCAAACCAGCACGGTCAACAAGCGCTCGCTTGCTAGAGGTTATAAAATGCTAAAGCAAGGATATTGCTGGAGGGCCTTTGGTTGAATCCAGTAAATACATTAATGTTATTCTTGGTAATGACATTAGGATGGTAATGATGAGGATTATGATGATTATTTTTATGATGGTGCTCAAAAAAGTTGCAATAATGTGATTGTCTAAATAATATTTGACAAACCACTAAAATACAGTATCCTGTTCCACATGCAAAACATTCTATACTGTAAACTGGCAAGATAAAATAGTTCCCATTTTCCTCTGCCACTGCTGCTGATCAGCCAACTAGAGTCTTGTGATTACGGGTCAAATCACTGCAAGAAGTGACAATATCACCTCCTGGCCAAGGCAACACCCATTAACAGATGACTGGGAGTGAAGCATCTGATGAAGTATTGAAAATTTTGGAATTGCAAAAACACAGTAACAGAAGTATGCTTTATGCTAAGCTCTGCATTTTTAAACTTGTATCTGCAGTGGCAGAATGTGTTTCTGTGCCTTTGTAGATCAGCTTGCCCCTCAAAATAACTCTCACGTTTTTAGACAGTTAACATTGCTTCACTTAGGCCATATTTGCATGGTAAGTGGAGAAATGGCTGAGCCCAGGGTCATTTGAAGGGCTAATTATACAAGACCCAGTCGCAAGCACAAAATAAGCATAGCATGTTCTGGAATGGTATGGCAGGTTGGATGCAAAAAGTTCAACAGACACATGTTTTTGCCAGACTAGGCCACAAGACTGCTAGCATGTAAGGTGTTGAATAAGCATTTTCAGATGCGTCTAGTAGCTATATAAGATAACTGCATTTGTGTCAATGTCATTAAAGATTAAATTATGATAATTATCACCCAAATTAGTACCGGTCCAAAATAATATGTCAGCAGTGAGGCCTGCACCTGTCATAATGCATGCCCTGCAGCAAAAACCTAAAAAAAAAATCTGATTACATAGCGCGTTCATATTACATCCATTGTTGCCATATGATGGTGATTCTGACTGTGATGCTCGACCTTTGCGCATGTGGGTCAGTTGATGGTCTTGTGTAAGCTACGTCTTTTTACACACTAAAGCCGGGCCTGTTGATGGCTTGCTCAGGGGTTAAAAACAATACAGGCGAAGAAAGGGGCACTCTGCTTACACATTACACATCAGTGGCATTATCCATTTTTTTCCCGATAAATAAGGAGGCTGAGAGGAAGGGGAAGGGGTTGCAGTTGGAGGAGCATCGGAGGTATCGTTTTCCGTAGCCGGTTAAAAAATAATGCAACCCCTGTTTAACACATGCCCGCTCCATTCATGTTCAAGATCAAGTGGTTCGCTCCCGAATGGTTTCCAGGCGCACTACCACAGTGACACAACAGAGACAGATCTTTATTTCTGCAGATTTAAGGGGTACGAGACCCACTCTCGAAAATAGTTCATACAGTATGAGTGCACCTGCATGCGAGCGAGTATGTGACTGTCGCACATGCATGTGTATACATGCAAGTAAAAACATTTTATGGCGACAAAGCATAATATTAAGCGAACATACTGCTTGCAAAAAAAAACAAAAAACCTGAAAATACTTTAATATGTCATGCAACTAAAATCTTTT
The DNA here is from genome assembly GCF_963514075.1 of Conger conger. Lineage (NCBI taxonomy): Eukaryota > Metazoa > Chordata > Actinopteri > Anguilliformes > Congridae > Conger > Conger conger. Next base: position 32,984,318 of record NC_083766.1, on the reverse strand, counting down.
AATCCACTTACATTAGGATTTCCGTCGTATCGTCATGATTTCTGAATAATGCATATCCTTGCGTTTTTGCGGCGACACTCTTGCTCTGTGGCTAAATCCAGACATGTAGCTAGCTAGCAATGTCTTCATATATTTTACAGAAATGCAAGGGATAGTTCATTAATCATTAATCTGTCCTCGTGTCCAGGGTCAACCGATATCAGAATTTTCGCGCATCATCTATATTAAATCAGGGGGGGGGGCTACAGTCGCTAAAAATGAAAAAAAATCACTTTGACCCTTTTTAGTAAAAATGCAGGCACTACAACTGGATCCCCGTGTATGTGTGTATGAGTGTGCGCGGGTTTATCCATGGTGCGCGCGCGCGCGTGTGTATTCGGGCAAGGGGGGGGGGGGGTCTGCACAGAGGATGACATCACCCTGCCCCAATTGGCAGGCTCAGTTTGATGAACAGAGCTGGCAAATTCTGTATTCTATAAAACATGTGTGTGTGTGCAATTAAGGCGGCCTGCTCCATTTACGTATGATGTGTAGGCGGTGTATATATCAAATAGCGAGGGGTGACAGAGGACGATATATATTATTGCAGCCTACTCGAAATTCTAAATTATGTAAGGTGCAAAGCGTCGAAATCGAATGTGTCGGATTAGTGAGTATCAGTTTAATTATTTATCTTGTACTCTCACAAAAAGATAAACCTATACGTGTTCATCGACAAACAACAATTAATGTACACGCACAGCGGCTCATCTAACAGGAAGGCATATAGCTATTCATTGTTCTGCCTGCAACTATTGTTGAATGGGATGACGTCATGATTGACGCTCTTTATGCGGCCCCGACACCCCTTCTCGTCTTTTCCTTTCAGTTCATCTACGATTAATTTTATACATCCTGGTCATGTGGTCTGACATGACCAGGACTGCGTGTATACTTTTTTTGCGGTTCTCGTAAATGGTTTGATATAGTATTTATTTGAATGCTCATCTTGATTTGTCACAACTTCACAGTGTAAATTCACCATTATGTACACTGTACGAAAAATAGAAATGTATCCCTTATTTTTGAACACTCTCTGAGCTATATTTATGAGCATGTTCTCAGCTGATTAAATCTAATGGTATAACAATGAATTAAACAATCGACCATATCATATCTATATCATTAAATCGAGAATCTAAGTGGGTGGGAAGGGCTTTAGGCAGAATCTGAAATGCTCCCACTGAGGCAAGAAGAGAGAAAGTGAGGTTAGAGAATGAGAGTGAAGAAGGCTTCCAAGTGCATCCATCAATTCTCTCCCTGGCCAATAGGGAATATGCAGTTACCATTTATAGCAGACTATGGTCCCTTTGTGCTGCGAGAATGCCTAGGCCATATAATTCTGCCATAAGAACGGCAGCCACAAGCATTAAATGGCAGCCACTCACCCTGAAAGCGGAAAACAACAGTACATATAGCCACTGGCTATATGATTCATACAACAAAGGCTTGTAAATAATAACCTGGGGACTGCCTCATAGGGTGCTACAGTATGTAATTGGCACAGGTGAATGACAGGTATTTAGTCAGGAAGGAACTACTATTGTAAACGAGGACAGTGAATTGCTGATGAAACCCCCCCTCCATGTACCACCCTGTGGATTTATTTTATATAACACATTCCAGATTAAAAAAGAGAGCATGTGAAATGAATTTACAGTATATATAAAATCAAATCATATTAGGCTTCAGACCAAAATAAGAGATTCACATCAGTTCCACTTATTTTATCCAGGTCAGTACCAGAAAGGCAGAATAACATATCTGAAAGATTATACTCATGCAATATTCTGTATTATGAGTGGAAGGATAGAATGATGCCAGCTAGTTAAAATGCAAATCCACTTCACATTTTATCTCCACCCACCTGCACTGGCACGAACAGTACCAAGGACACACTATTTCTGCAAATGAGGCAGCTATAATTTTATACATCCACTTCTGCTTACATCTCAAAACTCTCCCCTATTGTGAGGAAGCAATGGATTCAATGTATGAGAAGATGAAAGGGCCATGAGCACCATGAGTGGAAACAAAACAGATCAATACAATCATTCCTGGCAGCTGACCTGTCAGTGTTTCCTTGATCTTTGAAATACTGACCCCTTGTGTTGAAAACTGTAATGGTAACACCAATGGTACCGTTGATTAAAATGTGTTTATTGATAATAGTTTTTATTTGGAAAGGTTACAAATATCATACATGTGGTTGAAATTGAAAGGATTACAATTGTTGTTACACCATGAATTCCATTTTTCTTTAGTTTTCCCTCCCTCCCAGTATCCCACCTTAGCCCTGCACATAAAATATTTTAAATTGATTGAGCTATTGTTTGAAAAAGTATAAGCTCTATGTTTAAACACTGGTTTCAGGACAAAACAATGACTGGTTATCAACTGGCTTGCAGTATGACTCAAAGATAATCAAATTCATAAATACTGTATGCAAAACCTGTGGTATTAATAATCATCTCTTTTACATGAAATCAAAGTCATGGCATTTATAAGAATTATTTATTTACAGAAGTACAACCAAAAAGATAAATACTGCACATTTAAAATTTTAAGCGTGTTCATTTTCCTCTTTTTGGTCACCTCTACAATATCAAATATTATGGTTTATTTATTTTTAATAAATAACACAAATACATCTAGTGGTTTCCTATTAGTGCCAAGTGCATTTTCCTGACATTGACTGTAGTCATCTTCACCACATGTCATGGCTTTTTCAGTGACAGATTTGAACCTGAGTATTTATGAGCAATTATGGAATAATGCCTGAGACACTTTCATAAACCAGGCCTGATTTAATTAAGGAATTCTGGGTAGTGGTATTCTACGTGCCATAGTGCATACAAACCATACTGGTCCCACATGGCAACCATTTAAGTGATTTCACTATGTTAATGACAGAAATAAATATATATAGTAGAAAGGGAAACACCCAATGCACTACAAGCCAGCTAATGAAAGGAGGATCCAATAGGTGCTCTACAACCAGGACAGACAGATTACACGAGACTCCTTACCCGGACAACTTCACAGGGACTAGCCAAAATAAGAGATGTGCTCCAACGTGTGTTCCACTGGGTGCTCCACTGTCTCTTATTTCAGGCTAGCCCCTGTGAGGAGTCATCATTACATATATACAGTAGTTCATGTTTCTCATGCTCTTAACAAATGTGATAATTTCATAATGGTTGGGGTGGATGCAGAAACAGGTAATAATCTAGACAGAAGTTTCAATAGACCGACTAGAGATGTTCATTTGGTGCACGCAAGCAAGCTTAGTGGAATTAATAATTAAGGAAAACAGGGTACATTTTCTCTGACCTATGGAAAATTAAGGTTCAAACTTTAAAAGTAGAGAATGTGCGGCTGAGACGTTGCTGGAAGGAGGACTAGGGGAAAAGCTACTTTCACAGTTGCCATTGGTGACTTGATGAGAGGAAAATGAATCAAAAGAAGATCAAAGAGCTTTGCTGAATAATGTCGATTTTATCCAGAAGACAGGGTAGCAGAGAAGGAAGTATTAATGGAATGAGAAACCTCTTGTTATTTTCTCATCTTTTTCTGCCGATCAATTAATTTTTGTCTTTGATCTGGTGGAATTTCATCCAGGCTGATACCGTGATTGCTTGCGCTGATCAGAAAAAGGGTTAAAATTGTTAAAATTGCACAGTACAGTTGTTAAAAGTACAGTTTAAGTAGCGCTAAATGCACAACAGACAACAGACATACCCTGGTGTAAGGTCTGGAGGTACAGGCAGTGGTTTAGTAAACCCTTCTCTCCCAACCAACCAGTAAGTCTTTTCTGCCCCTTTACCCTGGAGTGAGAGAAAGAGAGAGTGCGAGATAGAGAAATAGTGAGACTGTATGAGTGAGAGAGACTGTATGAGAATTATAGCCCTCTGTATAATGTCTGTGTAGTAACCATTTCTAGATTATCTTGAAGAATCGTATGGGACAATATTATCACCAGCACACCGAATGCCCCTCTACTGTCACATGTTCATATATCAGTTACAGGTAGTACAGAGTAATAACAAATGCAAGTTTCACATTTAAACAACCTGCATTTGACATACCAAACTTATGCTAGCATTATGCACAACATCCATCAAACTGTACAGTACATACATTTTATAATTGGTATAAGTTGGCCCACTCTTAAAGAATTGAATGTATGTACCTTCAACTCTGTCAAGCCCCTGGTGTCCAACATGTAGCCCATGTTCAAACCACGGAGGATGTCTACTGTGGTCTGATTCACATGGATTCTGTAAGCTGCAGTTGGCAAAATCACATACATCTTAGCAGGAGTGGTGTAGCTGGAGAATATTGAAAATATTGTGTCAGGGAATTTATACAGATTTAAATAATGAAGAGAAGGTCCAGTTCTTGCAGGGCACCATTAAGTCCTGAACAGGCCTTATAATTCTACTAATAGTCTTAAAAGATTACAGCTCAAACACACGCTAACACAGTATCACACTAACTTAATCTCACACAACCACACAGACACACAGATGCAGATACACAGACACACACACACTCACACAAACAAATACACATATTGTGACAATGTCTGAGACAAAATGGTGTTGATAGCGTCTGCGTTTGGAGACAATCCCCTTAATCTCTGATTGGTTTGATTCCAGCATCCCTCCCCTCCCTCCCCTGCATCCCTTCGTCTTCCTGGCTCCTCTAGTTCTCTAAATCTGGATCGTGCTCATAGAGAGCCCGCACTCCCCAGTCCAGACGCTGCGTTCTGTGCCAAGCCTGTCTGCAGGCGCCTGACTCTGACCCAAAAGAAGTTTACTGTCCTGCAGGGACACCAGGAGCCTTCCAGGAACTGCACAGGCTTAATGGGATTGTGGGGTCAGGGGAGGCAGCGGGAGAGAAGTCTAGATCAGAGCGTACAGACGGGAACCAGAGAGGATCAGTGTGAGTGAAGGTTTGGGTGGATCAGAGGGAGATGAGGGGGGAGTGGATAAAGGGAACTGTAACATATAGAGGCTAAACTTTGAAAGAGCTCTGTCTGATATACAGAAGAGTTTTGGAGAGCTTTTGTGAATCAGTCACGAATATGGATAGCATTCACAGCAGCTGAGCTTGCCATTATAAGTAGGGTTTTGGTCTGGAAGGTACACGTTTGGGAATGGATGGTGCCCAGCATTCAGTAAATGTTACGTTAATATTTTGAACTGAACTGAGTTGAACTGAGTTGAACTGAAACTGAATTGACGTTGACTCTGGGGTGTTCTGTGGTGCCGTGTGTGGCATCGGTAGTATTTCATCATCGCGTATATCTGGTACTCACGCAGTCCTGTGGATTCCATTCTGGAGGCTGTGTTGACAGTATCTCCGAATAGACAGTACCGAGGCATTGTCAGGCCCACCACTCCAGCCACTACTGGACCTGAGAGCAGGCACAGGACAGTGTGACATAGCAATGACCTACAATATCACCAAGCTCTCTTACAGAAATCAAATTTACTGCAATGTGTTTTTTTCAAAATATAATAAAAATAATGAACTCATTTCTTAATGATAGTTGAAAGCTGCAACAATTTGTATATTTGCCCATGAATTGTGGGCCCATAATTCTTGCAGTATCTTGATTAAAAAAATATTTTCGAAGTATTCAGCTTCCACAATAACAATTAGAACAATGGTCTTTAATCCAAGGTTGAATTCCAGATAAAGAATTCCTGTTAATAATACCTTCACAGATGGACTATAGTGTGAAAAGAAGCTGTGCTATTGGCATCAGCCAGAGCTGATAATCGCTGTTTCTTTTACAGAATCATGTTGCATTTACAGTCAAAATCTCCAGTATACATTTTGGTGATGCACATCAGACATTTTCTTCTATTTCAAATGTTATGTTGTTTCTATTTGTACGTATATGCAGTCAGCCCATTGCCCTTGTAAGATATATTCACAGCCAGACATACACACTGATTACCTGATTGATTAATTGATCAGTTGGTTAATTGGTTTACTTATATGACTCAGAGTGGCAGGAGAGACCTCCAGGAGTGGGGGCACATACCAGTGTGCAGACCGATGCGGATCTTGACCTTAACGTCAGGCATGTGTCGCATCTTGAAGGCCCCGATGCAGTGCAGGATGTCCAGAGACATGTTGGACACCTCAGCCGCATGGCGGCACCCATTGCGATTCGGCACCCCTGAAGACACCATGTAGGCATCTCCAATGGTCTCCACCTGAACACCCACCAAGAGAAAGTCACACACACAGATATGCATGCACACATACACAGAAATATGCCCCTACACACATGCACACACAGATATGCATGCACACACACACAGAAATATGCCCCTACACACATGCACACACAGATATGCATGCACACACACAGAAATATGCCCCTACACACACGCACACACAGATATACATCCACACATACACACACACATACATATGCCCCTACACACACGCACACATACACACACATATGCACATACACATGCACATGCTCACACGCACACACACATACTGTATATTACACATACACATGTGCACACATGCTATATACACACACACACACACACACTACCTTGTAGACATCGTGCTGTCCGATGATGGCATCGAAGAGGGTGTAGAGGTCGTTGAGCAGGTCCACCACCTCGATGGGCTCGCTCAGGGCTGAGATGGTAGTGAAGCCCACGATGTCGCTAAAGTACAGCGTCACATCGGAGAAGTGCTCTGGCTCAACAGGATTCCCTTTCTTCAGAGCCTGGGCCACTGATCTGGAAGAAAGAGAGTAGGAGCGCTCAAAAACAGAAGCAGTGGGTCATAAAAAATATATATTATTTAACTTATACATTATTTACTTGTTTTCAAAATGTTACCCATGTAAAAAAGAAATGTGATCTAAGTGACTGTGAAATGGTTGTTTGAGTATCTCAGAAATCTCCTGTGATTTTCATGCTCAACAGTCTCTAGAGTTTGCAGAGAATGGTGTGAAAAACAAAAAACATCCAGTGGTCAGAGGAGAAGGGCCAGACCGGTCAAAGCGGACAGGAAGGTGACCCTGAAATTCCTCCTTGCTGTGTTTTATTGCTCATATAATCCTGATGTGCGACTCACTTGGGCAGCATCTGCGCCACCAGCCTGTCGGTTTTCTGCCGCTCCACCTCCAGCTCCTCGGTCCGCTCCCTGATTAGAGCCTCCAGGTTAGAGGAGTACTGCTCCAGCATCCGCAGCATGGAGTCAATGAGGTTTGTCTTCTTCCCTCCGTTCATGCGTTTGAACTGCGTGTCAATGAGGGGGGGTACATGAGCACAGACGCCATGGTGCACACACAACACATGTAAGGTACACATGTATGGTTTACTGCAGTACACACTGTACTGCAATACATTGTAAACATTGGCTTTTTAAAGAAATATAATGATACCTATATTTTGCATTATAATATATGAAAGCCAAAATAATATGTATATTGTCTATTCTGTATATTGCCAAGTGATGCCATATGTTTTTATGTATTACTTCAATATTGCATATTTCACTTTTGCAAGGTGTGCAATGGTTTTTCATTTAAAAAATCCATTCAATCAAGTCGTTCATCTAGTTCTGGTGAATATGGGTGACGGTCTCCAGTTTCTTCACAATTCATTGTGCAGAAGCCATTTTGTGAGTGTATGTGTGTCTGATGACCTGTTTGAAGATTTCCTCAAAGGTGGGTCTCTTCTCTGGCTCCTCACTCCAGCACTGCTTCATGACCTGGATGCACTCAATGGGCGCCTGGTTGGTGGACACACTGGGCCGGCACAGGGGAGGAGGAGAACGCACCTTCCTGATGATCTCTGCAACACACACCACACAGGCAGATGCCCTCATCACTTCTTTTTATGAGACATGAAGAGCGCTCTGTCTGACATGTTTGTCAAAAAATTTGTTGGTAACATGCCCTTTGTCATGTTATTTGGTAATTCAATCGATAAAGAATCTCAAATTTAAACATGTTCAATGTCACATCCATGAACAAGCAATGCAAAATACAAGAAACAAAAAGCAATGCAATCCTAATCCTAATAATCTTTAAAAATCTGAACCTTAATATTTAAAATATAAGGGTCTATCATAAAGAGCTCTATACGTATAAGTTCTCAAAATATACACTAATACTGGACAGAATATTAAAATAATAATCTAGCCTGCTCTATGTATCTCTCACTCACTCACCGCTCTCTCTCTCCAACACTTCTCCACCTCTCCACCCTCTCCATTCCTCCCACCCACTCTCTCTCTATTATAGATTTATAGGTACTCTCCAAAACATTTCTTCATCCTCTCCTGGCAACTCTCACCCCCTCCCCCCCTCCCCCCCTCCCTCCCTCTCTCTCTCTCTCTCTCTCTCTCTCTCTCTCACCAGTGGCAGGCATATCCAGAGTGCAGAAAGGAGTGCTCCTGGACATCACCTCCTGCATGATGATGGCGAAGCTGAACACATCTCCTGTGAAGGAGCCCTTCCAGTCTGCGTCATTCCTCAGGTGCTCGGGGGCTGTCCATAACTGATCTGCGATGAGGCACCGAGAGGCAATGAACATCATAGGTCCGAATGCAGTGCAATGGACATCCTCTCTACAAGGATACACCTCCATTCTCTCCTTTAATGGTTCCCACTCCACTCTTTCCCTAACCTCCTGACCACTGTTTGTAATTTGAACGTGGGTTGATCTAGATCAGAGGTGGGCAATGAGGGCCGTATCTGTTTTTGGTTTTCATGCCAACAGCTGGTCTTAATTACTTAATTGGTTCTAACATTTACGTCATCTGAAATTTTAGCTACATTTCTTGATGAAGGCATTAATGGCAGTCAAAGACTGTTCTTGTGCCCCTGTATGATACGGTTTTACTGTGATCTAATCTAGTGTTGGTGTGTACAGCCAATTAGCTCATTTGGCCTGAGTAATTGGTGGAAACAAAAACACCGGCCCTCCAGGACTGGAAATGCCACCCATCGTCTAGATTCTTCTCTCACGCTCGAGTGCAGACTCTCCAACACTGTTGTTCAGAACCGCTCACCCTGGGGTTCACACCCTCTCCCCATGGGATTTGACCGTCTCACCCTCTGGTTTTTGCTCCTCCAGGTCGAGGCGCTGGCTGTCCAGGAGCTTGTTGAAGCCGTAATCCGTCACCTTGAGCACAAAGCGGCCGTCCACCACGCAGTTCCGTGATTTGAGGCGCCCGTGGAAGACGTTTCGGCTGTGAAGGAACTTCATGCCCTGGTTGGGAGGGGGAGAGGTGAGGTAGTGATGGGAGGTCTGGAGAAGGATGCCAGGGTGAACAGAAACGTGAGCGCTAAGCGTGTGGCCGTACGAGCCCATGACTCTCACCCTGATGAGGTCCATCAGCAGCGAGGACTTGAACATCCAGTCCAGTCGTACTTCCTCGTTGTTGAGCAGGTCCTCCAGACTGCCGCGGGCGCAGTACTCTGTCACCAGGGCAAAGACCCCCGAGTCAAAAAACAGGCCCAGGAACAGGTTGAGATTCTCATGCCGCACGTCCCGTAGCTGAGCGCAGGACACAGGAGGGATGGGGGGGATGAATACGGCTCAATGACATGACGCCAACAGCAGGGGAACAGCAGAACAGGAGTCATAGATGGGCAGACAAGGAGGAAAAAGAATACAAACAGGTGATGAGCAAGAAGATGTGGGGAGAAACAGTGCAGAGAGCATATACAGTGCAGTTTTGGCTCTATAGCCCAGCACATTGAACGGCACTTGCAGAACATGGGATGCAACATATTTTGTAACTTGCAACAGAAACAAGGAAAGAAGCACAAGAGTGTGAGGACTGATCTGCCAATGCCACACACTTTGGTGAAGACAGTCTGGGTGTCCTCCTTGACCTCAGTCATCGAATTTGCTTTGGGGGATCTCTTCAACCACACCCAGTCACCCTGCAAAACATGAGGCTTGTTACACACTTGGAACAGAATAGCCATTACACAACAATGAGACACTACTCCTGCCAAACTGTGGAAATTGGGATGCTTGTATAATTTATTAGTATCAGGTAATGGCCAAAACCGAAAAGAGAGGGTGTGTCCCAAAGCTCGAAAAGTCCATCCTCCTTACCTCTACTCGTCTTTGCCCCCCATACTTCCAGATAGGAGAAGAAGATGAGTGGAGGTAAGGAGGATACATTGTTTGAGCACTGGGGGAACACATTACATTACATGTCATTTGGCTGACGCTTTTTATGCAAAGCGACTTACAGTTGAGTAGACTAAGCAGGAGACAATCCTCCCCCGGGGCAATGCAGGGTTAAGGGCCTTGCTCATGGGCCCAACGGCTGTGCGGATCTTATTGTGGCTACTCCGGGGATCGAACCACTGACCTCGCGGGTCCCTGTCATGTACCTTAACCACTACGCTACAGGTCGCCCTACACAAGTCTCTGCTTCTGTGACAATCTGTTGCCCACCTCAAAGACAGCAACATTGGATGTCTCAGGGCTGCTGGCTGCATAATTGCGCCTGGAAACAGAGTGGAAAGGCGTCTTGTCATCCATAATGCTCTTTGTCATGGTGTCATCATTGAGCTTCTGTAAAATGATATGCAAATAGCAAGGGAGAGAATAAATATGTAGGCATTTTCTGAGAATGAGTCTGCAAAACCTAAATACATTAGACTGTATCTAACAATAATAAAGAGAAACATATACAGTCACAAACAGTCACACACACACACACACACACACACACACACACACACAAAAGTACACCCATGCATTCTACACAAGAGAACTAAAGACTGACCCTTCTGCTAAATTGTGTGTTGATGAAAACCAGGTCATCTAGAGTCAGCAGAACTCTACTGCTTGGTCCACCTCCCCCTCCATAACTGATTCTTTTTGCCATCCATAGTCTAGACAGACAGACAGACACACAATGACCAGTTTATGATGTAGCAAATTGGAGACTATGTGAAAGTATGGACATGAAGGCAATTTTCTGTTCTGTTGATTTACCACTCTTTGATGCACTCTTTCATGCAATCACTTTTTTATATTTAGCCTGTTTATTAAGCCACAATATTTTTTTTTCTGTTTGTTTTAAGTCTCAACTGAATAAAACAGGCTTATCGCCATAGCAACTGTTTTCTTTGGTTCATTATGTGTAACAATTTAAAATAATGAATTAATTCCACAAAGAATTTAATAAAGAAACTGACAGCTACTTACCTAATAAGGTTGGCCAGGACTACACCACCCCAAGTCAGTAAACACAGGAGGAGGAAGATTAAGAAGAGTTCTAAACCACCCAATCCTTGAGACATAAATGGAAAAAAGAAAGAGACAGAGCTCAGAGTACATCTGTCCTCATTTGTAAATCAAATTTTTTTAAAGGGGGTGGTCTCTGGTTTGAGCTTGAAGTTTGAGGTTCAAACTTGATGGTACTGATAATTTGTACCATATACTGTATTCAGATTTCTTTGAACAAGAGCATTATCACTGTCCATGGGCAATTTAAAATGATCTTTTTCAATGGTATTTGGTACTTCTAAAAATGTTACTTGCAATTTACTGTACATAGCTGGAATTATTGGTGATGTTTGATGTTTAACACAGGAAGGGCATTATGGACTGTGGGAATGTCCTGGGGTATCAGATTGTGTGGGCCTTAACCACTGCCAATGCTGAAAGGCACAATTTACATTCCACAGTTAACTGGGTTGTTCTCACTTATATGTGAAGATTTGTACAATGTGAACTTCTTAACATATCCATATATAATATTTACAAAAAATACATATACTACTTAGGGTACGGATATGTTATTCTGCCTCATACCTCATACCTAAATTTAAACACATTCTACACAAGGGATTTAACCTACAAGGTGAGAAAATACACATCTATAGAAGCCTCCTCTGACCCCTGACCTCTCACCCCCGCTGCATGCGATGTAAGGGCTGAACCAGCAGTTGGAGTCACTGCTGGGCATGGCTCCAGCAAAGTGTATCGACCGTCCCGTGTACTTCAGCCACCCAAACTCTCCGGAGGTGTGCGGGGCCTCCAGGAAGTGCGTGGTTCTCAGCGACGCCCCCGTTCCATCTGTATCCAGGACGACGTAACGCCCCTGCAGTCCCTCCCCGTCGCTCCCAGCCGACAGGGGCTGGTTGAACCCGGAGAACTGGAAACCACCCCTGCTCCGGCCCAGCACCTCTCCAGAAACCCAGCAGCCCTCCGACAGCCGGCTCTGCTCCACCGACATGGCCAGGAAGTACATCATGTTGTAGATGCTCCCAAAAAAAGGAGACACCTGTGGGCAGAGGAGCACGAAGAGGGGAGACAAGGATATGTTTACTAAAATGGCCGCAGTACAAATAGAATAGATAAAAAAGGACGTCCATAATGGCACAGACAAAATAACAATGACTAACTACTAGGAAGGTTTTCAGTGGTATAGCTGGACATAAAGACAAAGACAGACAGTCTTCTTAAGGGAAAGAATAGTATTAGACTGAAGAAAGATGGGGTACTCTCTGCAGGTCAAGATGGCTGACAGTGTAATGTAATGGTTAGAGAACCTGGCATCTAATGCAGATTCCATAGTGGGACATTGCCTTTGTACTCCTAAGCCAGGTCCTTATTAAGAACTGCTTTAATAAATATCCAGCTTGATAAATTAAATGTACGTTAAAAAAAAGGTTCTGTAAGATACTCTGGATAGGATCATTTGCCACAAACCTAAATATAAATGTAAAATGACCAGGATTAATTTAAAGATGGAGACTGGGTTAGGGGACAGCATTCCGTTTATCTTTCACAAATGACAGCCAATGAGGGTAACGTTATACAAGAGGTGACATTTTACTAGAACTGCAAGCATAGGGTTTGCCTCACCTGTTCAGGTGGGACCCTGCTGTGGATTTCATAGCTGTCTTGGGCTTCCTTAAAGGCTTCATAGAAGTTCTTTTCCCCAGAGTCCATAGTAATGGTGAGCACAGCATCGTAGGCCCGGCGGAGCTTGGTGCTGTTGGTCAGGGCAGGGTACTCTGCATTCTTATAGGGCAGGGAGTACAGAAGTGTGTCATAAGGCATGAAGACGTAGCCCCGGTCCACCATCCGCATGTCCACAGCTGTGGTCAGGAGCTTGTGCTGGGCCTCTCCACCAATCAGAACAGAGTGCATGCACATGACGATGACTGAGAAGGAGAAACAGGAAGTGCTGTTAGAGGGATAGGTTAAGATGGGATGATTAAACAGAGAGGGAAGGACACACAGACAGACAGACATGGCAATCAGGCCCTGATTTACAATCATGACATGATAATCAGATGATTGATGCCTGGTGTTGCCACCATGTCTGGTGGTGATGATATGAAACAGACATAAGGATTTCAAATAACAAAGAAAGAAACAACACAATTGGTGAAGTTCAAAATCATTGGCTTTCACAAAATAGGTGTTCGCATAAGGGCTAGGAGTTTGAGCAGCAAAAGGTCTCTTCAATGGCAGCAAGCAACAACTTGGCTCATTACCAACCAACTTCATGTGTGCTTGCCTGCATATTAACAGCTGAAACAATCCAAAAAGAGGAACCATCCTCTCTAGTCCCACTCTACTGCTCCCATTGTCACAGATCCACATTCAGATGAAACCTGCTAAATCCAGTTGCTTTCCTTTTGGTTATCCTGTATAGGCAGTTTGGTAGAATCAATAACTTTAAAAAAGCCATTCATGGTGATGTCATATTGGGCACAATGGAGTAATAAGGCTGAAGTGCCATCCAGACGTCCACCTCACCACACACAGACACAGCAACCCACGCAAAAACATGCCTCTTATAGCACGCACCTCGTACTCCGTCGGCTTCTCTGATCTTCCGCAGGGCCTCGCGTGCGCCGTTGCCTTCCGTCTCCATGGTGACCACGGTGCGGACGGGCAGGCCGAGGGCCTGCAGTGAGGAAGCCAGCTCGCGCCCGGTGGCCTCCCACAGGTCATCCTGCGCAGTGACAATGGCCACGTGCGCCCAGCGGAAGAAGCGCAGCGCGGCTAACAGCACCTGCGGAGCCGGGGGAACCGGCCTCAGGAAGGTGGGGTACGTGCCGCGGTCCATCTCCGGCTTCAGGCAAGACCAGGAAAGCACGGCCTTATTCCAGTGCTTCCCCAGGAGGGCGGCTGACGAGCAGTACCCCGGGTTGGCCGGGCCCAGGAAAGCAGAACCATACCTCTCCAGGTCGGCGAAGCGGGCCAGGGCACGTGACGTCTGGCAGTCCTCGTACACCAGGGTGTAGTCATACCAGTAGCCCTTGCTGATATACGGGTCTTTGTTAATGCGACTGACAGCCAACCGGGCCGCTTGCTCCGGAAGGGCTTTTGAGAAGAGAGGGTCACACATCCAGGGACCCACAATTGCCACCTTGTACGTGGCACCCCAGGCCTCATATGGTAGGGAGGCTACCATCAACATGGGAAGCCAGAACCAGCTCTGCCACCTACTGGAAGTGCTCAGCACTGGGCACACTGCTGCACCAGAGGAGGGGGCAGCAGTAATTGGTGGATGTGGATTTTCTGTTGCCCAGTTACTCTGAGACCCCCTCTGTCTCCCAGGTGGCCAGCAGGGATGATAGGAGACACTGAGGAAGAAGCTGGTGTTTGAACGGGCAGCCATTGCTCCACTGTGCTCCTTCTGAAGGGCTTGTTGAGGCGTGGACACAGAGAACAGAAGTTGGAGGGAATCTGAGGAAAAGAGCAGGTATGAGTAAATGACAGTGTTAACACAGGATTAGGGACAGGGAGAGAGAGAGAGAGAAAAGAAATGTCACAGCACAATTTTGATGTTTTTGTCCTGAGCTGTAACATAATTTTGGTGCAGTAAAATGTTAATTATTTAACTTACTGGGTAAGTAAGTTACCATTTTTAAACAAAAACTGTTTTAACTTTTTCAGCTGAATGGTTTCACATAAGGGTCAATGAAACACTTTCCTGGATTCACAAGGTATCTTTAAAATTAAAACAATGCCAGCAAATTTTCCAATTTTGTGGAAGTTTTTGTGGCTGGTTGTTCAGACAAAAGTTCTATTCAAGTTCATACAAATATTGTCATTGAGGCCTTCCAGAAGCATGAAAATCATTATGGTGGTATGAATACCCCCCGCTACAGCTCACTGTCAAGCACCCTGCTTTATCTCCCATTAGACTCTCACACAAGCAAAGAGACTGCTTTGTGTCCCCTGGATTAACAAATCAGTAATAATCAATAGGAGTTTGTGAAACTGGCATACTTTGTGCCACAACTCATGCTATGTGTCATCTAATATGCAACACTATGCTCTTGCATTTACAGTTAGGAATTTGGCAAACTACAATGATCAAAGAAGTGAATATTCATTGTGATGTACTATAAGTCACTTTATAGCACTCTTACAGCAAACTCTGCATTAACTAAGCATCTTGTCTACTCAGCATTTGAGCACAGATAAGACAATCATAGTTCAGCAGTAGAAGTTATTGTTATTGTTATTGTTATTGTCATTGTTAATGTCATCATCATCATTGTCATCATCATCATAAAAGTCAAACATGAAATACACTGTACATCCTCACTGTCACAAAAATACTGTATATTCTTATGGCTTGCTATAGTCTTTCAAACAAACAGTCTCTCTACCTTCAAAGTGTCATTCCTCCTCAATCAATTCTTCTGGGTTCACTGGCCCCTGTTTGTTCCTCAGGTTTCCAGACACAAGCATTTAGCAGGCTGCTTAGCCTTGTGGTGGCATTGGTGGCATGTAAGGGTCATTAGGTAAACAGCAGGGCCGGAATGCTGCCAAATAACAGGTGGCTAAGCCTGTCCTCTCTGTGCCTGTGTCCTCAGCCTCTATATGTGGGCTACAGAGTCCACAGACTCTCTCTACACTTTCCAAATATATTTGCCTTTTATTAAACTTTATCAGAAAAGCCCATATATTTGATTAGACAAGAACATGCATAACCTCCAGCTTCAGGGCCAACAAACAAGTTAATATGTGTCTTTAGGCAAGTCTGATATAAAAAAAATAATAATTATTTAAAAAATCATCAAAAAGATGACTGGAGATTGTTATTTTTAAATATTAAGTCCTTTCTGATGTGGATTGTTTGGTCTTCATTCAGCAACATTCTACGATTTCAAACTCCCCTCATCCAGTCGGTTCTCAGTTTTGAACTGAACAGGCCCACAGAGTTAGAACCATATGAGGACAGTCAGTGAACTGTGAAACAGGAATCTGATGAGAACTCACTTTTGGTTTTCACTAAAACTTCATCACTCTTTTTCCCTATTTTATCACTTTAACATCAAAAAAGAGTCATTACAGTTTCAAAGCCATTGGTCTGGAATTGTACTGCAATGCTAGCTGTACACCATCTGGTTGGGGAAATGATCCTCGGGAAAATTCTGCTACATCACTGTTATTAAAACCCAAAATCTTTTAGGAGCCTTTGTTTATTATATTTTCTTCCTTTTGGCCATATCTGTGCCATCATAGGACACAGTACCCTCCGCAAAATTTTGTTTTTCTTTTCTTTGAAAGAAGCACGTTTCATTGTTGTTATGTTCCATGAACCAATTTTGAAAAAAGTTCATTTATACTGGTTAATCCCATTGAGATAAAATCTATTTTTCATCAATTACCATAAGAACCTAATGGATTGCTAATGGATGGCTACAGTAGCATCAGGTGCTAAGAACGAAGTGAGCAATGGCAAACAGGGATGGATAGAGAGGTCCAGAAAAATCTGGACAATGATTTAGTCTGGGGCTGTGAAAAGTGGAAATTACTGGGAAATTGGCAACGGCTTGCACACACACCCACACGCAAACTGCAGACATGGCAAATTAGAAAGCAGCGTATTGTCTATCAATCTCTGTTCATCCCGGAGTAATTGTGACACATACACAAGCATCTGAATAATGTGAGAGTCACAATCAATCTTCTTATCAGTGTGAGATTCACAGCCTGGACAGCACAGGGAGCAAACAGCAAGGGAGCCACTGCTACCCCAGACACCCCTAAACAAGCTGAACAGCAAACTGTCTGGGCGGTTAGCTGGCATTGGAGTGTTAGCCTGGTTGTGTTGTAGGAAAGGGAATTGGAGGAACAGCAGAAGCTGGATAGAGTGGAAGCAGAGGGTACAATCAGGGAAGGAAAAAGGAAACAGGAAATGTTTGAGACAGGAGGAGGAAGAACAGGTGGAAGAGAGAGACAGAGGCATCTTATGTGTGAGAAGTGAAACTAAGTTGAGAAGTTAGCTGTTGTAGAAAACCCCCTAGTATACACTTAGGTCTCATTGCTATGCAGTTACAGAAACTCATATAGGCAGTGGGTCAATAAACCTGACCATTAACGGTCTTGGATGCCGATATCTGTCATTTGCATGCTTGCTGATGTCACACCATTACTGTCACTTTAAAGAGGATAATTATCAGTGTGGTGTCAGAGGGCATTCTTCAACTGATTTGTGGTACTCTCAACCTCACAGATTCAAGACCTGATTTAAATGATCTGTGGGTTTTTCTGCCATCTGCAGGACAAAGGACAAACTGTCAGCTGGTCAGGGTTTCTAAATAATATATTTTATTATCAATACACATTTCATACATAATAAAATACAAGTTTGATTATTATTTAGTCAATGGGGAAAGACTTACATGTTTAGAATTGGTTTAAATGAAATCAAAACACAGCAAATAGTAATTAACCATATTTCAAAGTGTATAAAATATACCTGTACGTAAAAGTGAGTTTTGTATTTGTTACACGAGGTGAAAAGATGAGCACTGAAATTAATGATTGTACACATATTTCACTCACAGAGCAGAGCTTACGGCAATAATTAACAAAGACCAAGAACAAATGCATATAAAATGTATTGAATTTAAAATTCATTAAACCAGTTACATAAAGTTAAATTATTGATCCTAATTGTAAATTCATGAATCAATCCAGTGAAATACGTTCAAATTAAACCGTTCAATTCAATTCTTTCAGAGTGTTGCTATTATCTACAATAGTGCATGGTAAAGGATAATCACCATAAATCTCACAGTGTTGATCTTCAACTCCGTCTTCATCTTCGTCTTCGTCTTTGTCTTCGTCTTCATCATCAAAATGAAATTCACCCACACATTCCTCCCTAAGACAGCGATAGCAGAAACCCGTATGGCACTGCTGACACACGATGTTTGGGCACCCCTCCCCTGAATGCATCAGAAGGGCTTTGCATGAGGGACATGCGCGGAAAATGGGACATCCCACTACGCAGCTGTCCGGGTCTGTGTTCACAGCATCGGAGAGAAGAGCAGCCCGTATCCCACACCAAGGAAGGCTGCAGTAGTTGTTCTCCCCCTGCCATTCCCGTTGGCACGAACAACAGAACTGGTACATACGTCGCAGGGCCTTGGAGCAGGGAGTGCACACGGCACGCTGATGCCCCACCAAGTTCACCTGCTCCTGCTGGCAGCGAGGACACTAGGTCGTGACGTGGACAGACGCATAGAGGCCAGTCCCCAAAAAACAAAACACAAAAAAAAACATAAGCATACAAGAATATTTATGCGTCAGCTTTTCAAATCAACCTTTCATACAAAGCCTGCTACTTAAACTCTCGATGCAGTTATCTTCATTCCTGGTTCAGGCCACAGCGTCTGCTGGATTTCGTTTTTTCCTTAATATCAGCAATCAATTCGGACCCAAGAAACCAGGTGAGGTGATTTGTGTAATCAAGTGCTTTAATTGCTCAGTTAAGTGGAAGGTGAAATAGAAAATAAAAAAGCAGGTCTTGCGGCCCGCCAGGATTTGGAGTGAAGATCACTGCTCTGTGCAGTAGCTTAGAGTGATAACCTGGGCCGCACAATTTTGTAAAAAATGTTTAATGTTGCACCACTTTGGGGCCACAACAAAAGTGTTGTTTTGGTCCACCAAAACCACAGGGCTGGTTCTGCTACCATATTATTTCTGCATGGGAGAAAATATTTGTTTTTTTTAAAAACCTATTTAACCTACCTACGATTTTTACTTGAAGAACTTAACTTACCTGTGTCATCATCGGAGATACACTCATGTTTGTGAACCTGGTGAGAATACAAAGATAGTATATGTAAGTATAATTACATTCCAATTACATTTACATACAAAATGAAAATATGAGTAATTCTGTGAATACACTGCCAGATTTTGCCACTTTCTATCGCCTGATGTTTAAGCACTATGTGTCACTTAATGAGGGTGTTTATAAATCCAGAATTTCACAGCTTGACTGTCCATGTGGGTGCATATCATTATTATTATTATTAATTATTATTATTATTGTTCGGGGGCAAGCAGCATGGGTGCATTGGACCTGAGACGGGTGCGTGGGGGTTGGACCCAAAATGCACGACTCAGAAACAATAGTTAAATAAAGTCCCGTTAGGGCTTTATTCGGGACGAGTCCCAGGAGCGTAGTAAACACAAGCAAAGTCCATACACGAAGATCCAGCCAAACAAATATAAAACAAACAAAAAGCACGGTGCCGAGGGAAGAGGCAATCTCGTAGTCGGTAGACGTGCAGGGAGGTCCGGTAGCAGGAGAGCTGTCAGCGGGGCAGATGAACAGGCGGACGGCAGGCAGAGGCGTAGTCGTGGGCGAAGCGGGAGTCGAAACCATGAAACAATCAGCGGGGCAAAAGTACAAAAACGGTAGGCGAGGACGTAGTCAAAAAACAAACGATGGTCACAAAACAGAAATCAATAATCAATAGTCGATGACGGGCTTGGATCGTAACGTGTAATCAAAACAGTAAATGCTCAAGAGTTGCGTGGAAAACAGAGGCAGACAATTTCGCAGTGAACAGTTGCGCGACTGGGCTATAAATGCGGGTGTAGACAGGTGTAGACAATTAGTTAGAGCGTAGCAAGGAAATGGAAAACAGGTGCGATGGATGAAAAGTTTAACAAGGAGATTAGTAATCGTTAGTAATAACCTATCCTGCCCTAGCATTAGTAAATTAGTAAATGACATGCACGAGAAACGTAAGGTAACATGAACACATGATTAGTTTGTTAGTCTCTACCCAATCCTGATCTAGCGTTAGTAGTTTTAGTAAATAGACAAATAGAAACAATTAGGAAGTGAATGACAGAAGGAGAGAGAGAGAAAAGGCGGAACGCAAGGTTTGCGGAAAAACATGTAAAAGTGTATGCATAAACCGAGACCAGTTAACGTAACAATAAACATAAATCAAAACATGACACAACGCGAAACTAAGACGATAACCACTAAACATAACCAGGAATATAATCGTACGAAAACATAACTAGACATGACAAGAAAATAAATCGTAACGAGACATAACTAAACATGACAAGAAAATAAATCGTAACGAAACATAACTAAACAACAAGACGAACCTAGACAACATAATACACGAATAAACGCATCAACCTATCACATTGCGTGGAACGACGTTACGACAATGTACACTACGCACGGTACAGCAAAGAGTGCCACAAGTGATTCCAGATTAGTTTACAAAACCATATAAAAATAGAAAATGGCTCTGGGTCGATAGGATCCCGGTAGTTGGTGCTTTGCCTCGTCATATGCGGCGCTAGTATCCCCAGAAGGACCTCAAACTGTCCCACCGACATCCGAAAATATGTCCGGAACCTAGCCGTGGTAGAGCTTCAGCTCCTCTCTGAGGCAATGGAACTCTCCTTCTCTTTCTCGACTTTGTAATAAAGGATGTACCCAAAATCTCCTCTTCTTCTGTCGAGTGAGGAGGTAGAGGACCACATCGTCATCACTGGATGAAGTTGAATCCATGTTTTTTTCGTTCTGAAACTTAGGCGAATCTTTTGTAAAAAAAAAAAAAAAGTCTCGCAAAGTCGCAAATTCGCATCGCGTCCGGTGTGTAAGGTCCTTAAGATGTAGGGGGTCCATTAACCTACCTGTTATTTCCGTAATTAAGCTCGTCGCCAATTCTTCCCGAATCTGTAGCGCGTAAAGAACTCGAGTACGTTTTCTTCCTATGCCCAACGAACAATGGTTATGCCAACAAATTCCAGGAACATCCAGTATTATTATTTTAAATCTGAGACCCAAGTCATCCCAGGTTGTGCCTTAACGCGTTTGAAAACGAAAGTTGCGAAGATTCTTTTTTTGTTTCGCTTTCTTTATGATACAGCTGTCATGCCGTAGAAAGCTAGCCGGCTATATAATGACAGGCAATAACTACATATCGCCCGGAAGTGCAACTTGCAGAGCATGTACAGTTGTGTTCAAATAAATAGCAGTGCGTTAAAAAAGTGAATAAAGTGCAAATACTTTTAAATAGATTTTAGTTCCATACTTCAAATGTAGTGGAAACATTACACATTCAATCCCAAATCAAAGCATTAACAAATTTTATCAATTCCGCGTTATTCTTTTACAGGAATCTGAGACGGGTGCGTGGGGGTTGGACCCAAAATGCACGACTCAGAAACAATAGTAATATAAAGACCCCTCAGGGCTTTATTCGGGACGAATCCCAGGAGAGTAGTCAACACAAGCAAAGTCCATACACGTAGATCCAGCCAAACAAAAAGTAAACAAACAAAAAGCACGGTGCCGAGGGAAGAGGCAAACTCGTAGTCGGTAAACGTGCAGGGAGGTCCGGTAGCAGGAGAGCTGTCAGCGGGGCAGATGAACAGGCGGACGGCAGGCAGAGGCGTAGTCGTGGGCGAAGCGGGAGTCGAAACCATGAAACAATCAGCGGGGCAAAAGTACAAAAACGGTAGGCGGGGACGTAGTCGAGAAACAAAACGAAGGTCACAAAACAGAAATCAATAGTCGATGGTCAGTAAACAGGCGTGGATCGTAACGTGTAATCAAACAGTAAATAATGCTCAAGAGTTGCGTGAAAAAACAGAGGCAGACAATTTCACAGTGAACAGTTGCGCGACTGGGCTATAAATGCAGGTGTAGACAGGTGTAGACAATTAGTTATAGCGTAGCAAGGAAATGGAAAACAGGTGCGATGGATGACAAGTTTAACAAGGAGATTAGTAATCGTTAGTAATAAACCTATCCTGCCCTAGCATTAGTAAATTAGTAAATGACATGCACGAGAAACGTAAGGTAACATGAACACATGATTAGTCTTGTTAGTTTCTACCCAATCCTGATCTAGCGTTAGTAGTTTTAGTAAATAGACAAATAGAACATTAGGGGAGTGAAGGACAGAACGAGAGAGAGAGAGAGAGAGAAAAGGCGGAACGCAAGGTTTGCGGAAAAACATGTAAAAGTGTATGCATAACAACGACCAGTTAACGTAACAATAAACATGCATCGAAACATAACACAAAGCGAAACTAAGACGATAATCACTCAACATAACCAGGTAATAAAATCGTACGATAACATAACTAGACATGACAAGAAAATAAATCGTAACGAAACATAACTAAACAACATGACGAACCTAGACAACATAATACATGATAAAACACTACGTGACTAAGACAACATGAATAAACATAAATCAACATAAAACATGGTGAGACAGACCTGAAACGTGACAGAATCAAAGAAAAGGAATATTAATCTGTTAAAAAAATGTCAGTGTCAACATTTTTCTCTTCAAACTCAAACACTTAATGTATAAACTGAAGACATTTTTCAAGATTTAACTTTCCTTTTTGATAACTGCTGTGCATCTGCATTGCATCGAGTCAACCAACTTCTGGCACCTAGAAACAGGTATTTCAGCCGAGGATGAACAAACTACACTCCACAGTGAATTTGGGGTTTTCTTTCAGAAACTGCATTTTTAATGTCACCCCACAAGTTTTCAATGGGGTTGAGGTCAGGGAATTGAGCTGGCCACTCCATTACCTCAATCCTTTTTGTCTGGAACCAAGATGTTGCTCGCTTACTCATGTGTTTGGGGTTGTTGTCTTGTTGAAACACCCATTTCAGGGGCATATCCTCTTCAGCATATGGCAACATAATCTCTTCAATATTTTGATGTATTCAAACTGATCCATGATCCCTGGTATACGATAAATAGGCCCAACACCATAGTATGAAAAACATCCGCATACCATGATTTTTGCTCCACTATGCTTCACAGTGTACAGTGGCTTGAATTCAGTACCCGGGGGTCATCTGACATAGTGTCAATGACCACGAGACCCAAAAAGAACAATTTTACTCTCATCAGTCCACAGAATGTTACACCATTTCTCTTTGGGCCAATCGATATGTTCCTTGGTAAATTTTAACCGATTCTGCACATGCTGTTTTTTCAACAATGGTGCTTTACAGGGGCTTCTTGCAGATATCTTAGCTTCGATCAAACATCTTCAGACTGTAACAGCGCTTACAGGTAATTGTAGATAATCTTTGATCTAGAGTAGAAGCAGAGGGTACAATCAGGGAAGGAAAAAGGAAACAGGAAATGTTTGAGACAGGAGGAGGAAGAACAGGTGGAAGAGAGAGACAAAGGCATGTTATGTGTGAGAATTGAAACTAAGTTGAGAAGTTAGCTGTTGTAAAAAAAACCCTTGTCTACACTTAGGTCTCATTGCTATGCAGTTACAGAAACTCATATAGGCAGTGGGTCAATAAACCTGACCATTAACGGTCTTGGATGCCGATATCTGTCATTTGCATGCTTGCTGATGTCACACCATTACTGTCACTTTAAAGAGGATAATTATCAGTGTGGTGTCAGAGGGCATTCTTCAACTGATTTGTAGTACTCTCAACCTCACAGATTCAAGACCTGATTTAAATGATCTGTGGGTTTTTCTGCCATCTGCAGGACAAAGGACAAACTGTCAGCTGGTCAGGGTTTCTAAATAATATATTTTATTATCAATACACATTTCATACATAATAAAATACAAGTTTGATCATTATTTATTCAATGGGGAAAGACGTACATGTTTAGAATTGGTTTAAATGAAATCAAAACACAGCAAATAGTAATTAACCATATTTCAAAGTGTATAAAATATACCTGTACGTAAAAGTGAGTTTTGTATTTGTTACACGAGGTGAAAAGATCAGCATGAAATTAATGATTTTACACATATTTCACTCACAGAGCAGAGCTTACAGCAATAATTAACAAAGACCAAGAACAAATGTATTGAATTAAAAATTCATTAAACCAGTTACATAAAGTTAAATTATTGAATTCATGAATCAATCCAGTAAAATACGTTCAAATTAAACCGTTCAATTCAATTCTTTCAGAGTGTTGCTATTATCTACAATAGTGCATGGTATAGGATAATCACCATAAAAATCATAGTATCGATCTTCATCTTCGTCTTCATCTTCGTCCTCATCTTCGTCTTCATCTTCGTCTTCATCTTCCTCTTCATCTTTGTCTTCATCTTTGTCGTTCTCTTCATCTTTCTCTTCATCTTTCTCTTTCGCTTTGTCTTTCTCTTCATCTTTGTCTTTCTCTTCATCTTTGTCTTCATCTTCATCTTCGTCTTCATCATCATCCATTTCAGTATCATCAATTTCATCATCAAATCCAAATTCACCATCACATTCCTCCCTAAGACAGCGAAAGCAGAAACCCGTATGGCACTGCTGACACACGATGCTTGGGCACCCCTCCCCTGAATGCGTCAGAAGGGCTTTGCATGAGGGACATGCGCGGAAAATGGGACATCCCACTACGGAGCTCTCCGGGTCGGTGTTCACAGCATCGGAGAGAAGAGCAGCCCGTATCCCACACCAAGGAAGGCTGCAGTAGTTGCTCTCCCCCTGCCATTCCCGTCGGCACGACCAACAGAACTGGTACACACGTCGCAGGGCCTTGGAGCAGAGAGTGCACAGGGCACGCTGATGCCCCACCAAGTTCGCCTGCTCCTGCTGGCAGCGAGGACACTAGGTCGTGACGTGGACAGACGCATAGAGGCCAGTCCCCAAAAAGCAAAACACAAAAAAAAACATAAGCATACAAGAATATTTATGCGTCAGCTTTTCAAATCAACCTTTCATACAAAGCCTGCTACTTAAACACTCGATGCAGTTATCTTCATTCCTGGTTCAGGCCACAGCGTCTGCTGGATTTAGTTTTTTCCTTGATATCAGCAATCAATTCGGACCCAAGAAACCAGTTGAGGTGATTTAATTGTGTAATCAAGTGCTTTAATTGCTCAGTTAAGTGGAAGGTGAAATAGAAAATAAAAAAGCAGGTCTTGCGGCCCGCCAGGATTTGGAGTGAAGATCACTGCTCTGTGCAGTAGCTTAGAGTGATAACCTGGGCCGCACAATTTTGTAAAAAATGTTTAATGTTGCACCACTTTGGGGCCACAACAAAAGTGTTGTTTTGGTCCACCAAAACCACAGGGCTGGTTCTGCTACCATATTATTTCTGCATGGGAGAAAATATTTTTTTTCTATTTTAAAACCTATTTAACCTACCTACGATTTTTACTTGAAGAACTTAACTTACCTGTGTCATCATCGGAGATGCACTCATGTTTGTGAACCTGGTGAGAATACAAAGATAGTATATGTAAGTATAATTACATTCCAATTACGTGTACATACAAAATGAAAATATGAGTAATTCTGTGAATACACTGCCAGATTTTGCCACTTTCTATCGCCTGCTGTTTAAGCACTATGTGTCACTTAAATAATGAGGGTGTTTATAAATCCAGAATTTCACAGCTTGACTGTCCATGTGGGTGTATATTATTATTATTATTATTATTATTATTATTATTATTATTAATTATTATTATTATTATTGTTTGGGGGGCAAGCAGCATGGGTGCATTGGACCCCTATTATTAGTTATACAGCCCGTTCATATGCTCAAAAAGGCATGTATTTTGGCAGGCATGTCCAGTATGGCTGCTAAGGCAGCATGTTTGACACCCATGCAACTGTAGCAGCACCTGCAAAATTGCAGCATTGAAAAAAATATTATGTCCATAACATTTTTATTGTTATTATTAC
The DNA here is from genome assembly GCF_963514075.1 of Conger conger. Classification (NCBI taxonomy): domain Eukaryota; kingdom Metazoa; phylum Chordata; class Actinopteri; order Anguilliformes; family Congridae; genus Conger; species Conger conger. Next base: position 32,958,284 of record NC_083766.1, on the reverse strand, counting down.
ATGTTTTACAAATTTTTTTCCACATGTACCTCCTCATCCTGAACAAATGTGAACATAGAAATGCATTTTATGAAAGACTTTTTCGTAGTTCTCCAACAATGTTTATCAAATTCTCACCAAATTTAAACCATGTCCCGATGTTCAATTACTAATCAAATGATGATGTCCAAAGATAACAGTTTAAATGTAACAAAAATGGCATGCTATGCAGTAGCCTATTATAGTTTTTGAAATTTAAAAGGAACCCTCAGACAGCTTCCCTAACAGTCCTGAGAAGCATGTCCACCTCAGTCCAAAATATAAGAAAAATAAATATGTACAGTACTGCGCAGTCTTAGGCACTTGTATAACATTCTGTACAGATAAGATTATTTCAATAATAATTCAATGAAAGGTCGTAAATAAATGTGCTATACATTTTCCATTACATTTTTAGTAATTTGACAGAATAGTTAAAAACTGAATCAAATCAATATTTTTTGTGACCACCCTTTGGCGTTTGAACTGATTCACAGCTTTTATTTTAAGTTTTTATGTAAAAAGTAGTCAATTGCTTACAGTAATATGGTACTTTTTTATTAAAAAACAAAAATGAAATCTTCTGGAAAATGAATATTTGGAAATCTCAAATGTGTTTTTTTAATACTAAAATACAGTTATTAATATTAATATTTACATTTTTTCCTTTTCTTAATAACTGAGGAAATTGCTACATAATTATTATAGTTGTACTCTTACACCAAAGTGGATTAGGTTCAGTCCATGACTAAATCCATGGCCCAATACACTAGCCTACGGCTCACCCTTGGTGCTTTGCTTTTTTAGTGGATGCAGAGACGTTGTTTTGTTAACCTATAGGCCAGCGAATGATGGGAATCCCCACTATAGCCAGATTCCTCCCTTCTGTTACTCTGTATAGCGTTGTTGTGACTTCTGTGAAAAGCGATACACAACATTAACTTTCATTTATACAGAGATTATCTGTATGCCTTTGCTAAATAGGAGTAAGTTATTAGATGTAGGGAGTCCATTAACCTACCTGATTTTTTCGTAATTAGGCTCGTCGCGAATTCTTCCCGAATCTGTTGCGCGTAAAGAACTCGAGTACGTTTTCTTCCTATGCCCAACGAACAATGGTTATGCCAACAAATTCCAGGAACATCCAGTATTATTATTTTAAATCTGAGACCCAGGTTGTGTCTTATCGCGTTTGAAATTGAAAGTTTCGAAGATTCTTTTTTTGTTTCGCTTTCTTTCTTTATGATACAGCTGTCATGCCGTAGAAAGCTAGCCGGCTATATAATGACAGGCAATAACTACATATCGCCCGGAAGTGCAACTTGCAGAGCATGTACAGTTGTGTTCAAATAAATAGCAGTACGATAAAAAAGTGAATAAAGTGCAAATACTTTTAAATAGATTTTAGTTCCATATTTCAAATGTAGTGGAAACATTGCACATTCAATCCCAAATCAAAGCATTAACAAATTTTATCAATTCCGCAGTATTCTTTTACAGGAATCAAAGAAAAGGAATATTAATCTGTTAAAAAAATGTCAGTGTCAACATTTTTCTCTTCAAACTCAAACACTTACTGTATAAACTGAAGACATTTTTCAAGATTTAACTTCCCTTTTTGATAACTGCTGTGCATCTGCATTGCATCGAGTCAACCAACTTCTGGCACCTAGCAACAGGTATTTCAGACGAGGATGAACAAACTACAATCCACAGTGAATTTGGGGTTTTCCTTCAGAAACTGCATTTTTAATGTCACCCCACAAGTTTTCAATGGGGTTGAGGTTAGGGAATTGAGCTGGCCACTCCATTACCTCAATCCTTTTTGTCTGGAACCAAGATGTTGCTCGCTTACTCATGTGTTTGGGATTGTTGTCTTGTTGAAACACCCATTTCAGGGGCATATCCTCTTCAGCATATAGCAACATAATCTCTTCAATATTTTGATGTATTCAAACTGATCCATGATCCCTGGTATACGATAAATAGGCCCAACACCATAGTATGAAAAACATCCGCATACCATGATTTTTGCTCCACTATCCTTCACAGTGTACAGTGGCTTGAATTCAGGACCCTGACATAGTGTCAATGACCACGAGACCCAAAAATAACAATTTTACTCTCATCAGTCCACAGAATGTTACACCATTTCTCTTTGGGCCAATCAATATGTTCCTAAATTTTAACCGATTCCGCACATGCCTTTTTTCAACGGTGCTTTACAGGGGCTTCTTGCAGATATCTTAGCTTCGATCAAACATCTTCAGACTTTAACAGCACTTACAGGTAATTGTAGATAATCTTTGATCTTTCTGGAGCTGATGAATGGCTGAATCTTTGCTGTTCTGACTATTCTACGATCCGTTTTAACAGTAGTTGCTCGTCTTCTTCCGTGTGTTTCGGGTTTTTTTTTTTTGCCATTTTAAAACATTTGAAAATTTTAGCCGAACATCCTATAATTTGCTGCGCTTTATACGTTTTCCCTTCTTCAATCAACTTTTTAATCAAATTATGTTGTTCCTCCGAACAATGTTTGGAACGGCCCATTCTACTTTGTATAACAACGTGTGAAACATTTGCTTCCCTGCTTCCTTAATAAAGGACAATTAATGATACCTGTTTTTTCACAGAATTAATTCATTCTCTAATTAAACTCCACACTGCTATTATTGTGAACACGCCCCTTTCAATGAATCAGTTACTCAGAACAAGCAGTGTGCACGTCATGAGAGTTCGGTCTGTTGTTTTTCTATTACACTACAACATCTACAAGTATTTGCCATGCAGAAATATCACTACTACTAATAACAGTGGTTCATTGGGTTACTGATGTTGTACTATTTTCTTTTTAACACAACTGTACCAGCCACACCGATTAAGTGTCAATGAGGAAGTGTGAGGCTGATCACTGCCCCATCACTCTTCATTAACAGTAAATACCAGCAGGGCGATTTTGTCTTCAGTCTTATTGTTGTAATGTAGATTACTGGCAAGAAAAATAATCTATGGGCCAAGCAATAATTCTATCCATCCTTCTAGCTGAAAGCCCAGCAGTGCCACGAGCACCCAATACAGAATTCAAAAGGGTAAACGGCTCAAAAACATAACATGGCTTCATGACAATCTGCACCATACCATGACAGAGTTAAGTAGCCTAAATCAGTTGACAAAAGTGCTTGTGTGGATACTAGGTTAAGACGCACCTGAAATCAAGACACATGACAATTTGTTTACCATTCCTTTATTCTGTTCAATTATTTGAGCGACCCCTTATTGATTATGTCATCATGGTAAGCCAAAAGAGTATGTTTCCCGTTCATACTTTTTTCACTTGAAAGGAATGGCAGATCCCAGTCAACTTGAGGTCAGTACAGGTAACACCAGAAACAATGTAGTGTGTTTGTGACAAAACATAATTTCAGTAAAAATTATGCCATTTTGTTTGCATGAACCAGTAATAAATTGATATGTGCACAGTTTCTTTCAACCTTCTATAAAAACATTATTGAGCACTTTAACGTGAAAACTCCTGTCAAAACAAGCCTAAGGTATCAGCGTGAGAAATTTCCCAGCTCACTCCTATGTCACTCCAGTTTAGACAGTCAACATCGAAGCAATTTATGCTCCTTTAAAAAAACCCTTCATTTTTCTGTACTAAACCTCTGAGAATACGTGAATGACCACCGGTTTACACTGAAGACCAGTTTAAAAAACACAAACATAAAACATGTACCAACTCTCAAAGGAACCACTAGGGACGACACGCATACATATATACACGTGCTAAGAAATGTCACAGAAATACAAATGAAAACAAAATTCAAGCAATAAGATTCCCTGCCTATTCACAGACACACAGCCTGTAAGAGGAAAAGTTTTAGGTCCCCTGAGAGCAGAACTCATACACTGACTCTGCTTGCTCAGTCACTCTCTTTCACCCTCTCGCACCCTGGCTCACGCTTACTCACACCCCATACATCTTCCACAGCGGTCTAAGACAAGGTCCATTAGTAGCAAGAGCGATATCGGGCTGTATGCTTGTCATCAGCCCCCCGTCTGTCTCCTTCAGGTCTGTCACAATGCGATCTTCGTGTTGCGAAAACTGGAATTGTCCCTGGAATTGAAAAACAAAGAAAATAAATTAGTCAGTAAAGAGAGGGGGAAACTCCACAAACAAATGAAAGAAAGTGCCTGCATGTGAACTATAACCTTTCAAAGGTCTTGCATTTTGAGCATCTGCCCTGACAGCAACACGTTGAACTCCAAGTCAAAGACATATCACTGACAAAAACCACCAAGGGGGGACAAGTTGTTGGAAGACAAGTTGATGTTATGAGAGTTATGAACCAAAGTAAGAGATGGTGTGCGTGAGGGCATGTGTAAACTTACTTGAGGCTATCATTGTGGGTTTTGTACTCCATTATGGTGTTGGGGGGCAAATTGAGGACACGGCGCAGTGTGTCTCTGATACGGGAAGTGGTCACTTGGTCATTGGCCGTCTTGTTCCAGATTGATAGGATATCCTCCTACAGGGTTACACCATAAAATTCACACACAAATGCTCAGTCAATGACCAATTTCCACTTAATCCCACAACATTGCACACACATAAATGCTATGAATGCACACCATTATGCTATGGGGCTTTGGTTATCCCTTGACACATTGTACTACTTGAACTAGCCGTTGAACATAGACCTAGATGCACCACACTCAAGGTTTGACCCTGGAAGCACACTCTGTGACCCTCACAGTCTACCAGAATCACACCACCTACCCAACCTACTACACAAAGAGTGACATAACACATTCAAAATATGTGAAAACCCAAGAGAGAAGGAAATTGCTTCCGTTTACAGCAATTGATATTACATTAACACAACACAAAGAGCTGTGCTGGGAGTGCACAAGTGTTTCATTGAAATGAACTACTGTGATAGAATAATGCTCCATTCATCCATTCGGGTCAAGTAAAATCATGGAAATTAATCATATTAATTGTAGTACTAATGTATGAAAAGTGCAATTGCACGTCAGTTGCAATACATTCAGTACAATTCAGGGCAGAACTTTAGTCAAAGTTCCTGTTTACTTCACATTTGTTTACTTAACCCAAAGACCAGATCATTCTGTCCACGTTTCAGGCTGTTAAATTGTCACCATTAGGTTGGAAACCATGAAACTGAAGACAAGCACAATGCTCAGAACAGGTCTAACCTATATTAAAGTACCAACTCATCTACAATACTGTGCAGAAGTCTTAGGCACCCTAGACTTTATTATATATATGTTTATTTTTGTGTGTGTTTGTATAAAAGAACACATTCGAGATTTCCAAATATTCATTGTCCAAAAGATTTAATTTTACAGAGACATTTTTGTATTTAATTTTAAAAACATATTACTGTAAGCAATTGACTACTTTTTACATAAAAACTTGACCAAGGCTGTCTGAGATCAGAAGCAAGGAGCCAACCAAAGTCTGCAGAAGAACTGTGGCAAGTTCTCCAACATGCTTGGAACAACCTCCCTGCGGATTGTGTTAGCCAACGCTGTCCTGCAGTTCTATATCTCAGAGAAGTGATGCAGTTTTCAGGCCGAAGGGTGGTCACAAAAAATTTTTGATTCAGTTTTTAACTATTCTGCCCAATGACTAAAATGCAATGTAAAATGTATAGTACTTTTATTTAGGGCCTTTCATTTAATTATTTTTGAAAGAATCTTATCTGTACAGAATGTTATACAGGTGCCTAAGACTTTTGCACAGAACTGTACATAACTAAGGTTTGTACTTGTCTATGCATTACATTTTTAACCCAGGTTGGTATGCTTCAAAAGCCAGGTTCTAAACCTGCAGGGGCGGCCTGTAGCGTAGTGGTTAGGGTAAAGGACTGGGACACGTAAGGTCGGTGGTTCTAATCCCGGTGTAGCCACAATAAGATCCGCACAGCCGTTGGGCCCTTGAGCAAGGCCCTTAACCCTGCATTGCTCCAGGGGAGGATTGTCTCCTGCTTAGTCTAATCAACTGTACATCGCACTGGATAAGAGCGTCTGCCAAATGCCAATGCTGTAATGTAATGTAAACAAATGGCTCTCACTAGATCTGTTGGTCACACTATACTTTCAAGCAACCTAACCCAAATGTTGCCTGTCATTTTAACTAGCCATTTAAAAGAACCGTGAAGCGGGTGGAAATGTACTGCAACGATATCAGGGAGATATCAGGGCATATTTACAGGCAAGTGGAGAAAAAGGACAAAATTGCCAGTTAAGTTCTCCACATACTACAGCAATGATCTGCGGTGGTTAATTTTGAATTAACTGAATCCACTGCAGGAGGTAAGGAACAATGAATGTACCAACAGAAAGTGAAAAGTGAACACTAAAGTTGGCTTTTCCACACAGAGGCAAAACAACGCACACTCCTAGCGAGACATTATAAACTTGGAGGTGACATGCCGCCGCCCCGCCCCTCCCCTGTACTCCCCATGGCCCTGCCTTCATAGTTTGCCCAAGAAGCACACCGATCGCTCCAATGCCCCCCGAATGTCTGACCTGGAAGCGAATAGACACCACGACACCGCAGATCTCCTCTCCCACCATGAACTGCTCCCCCAGCATGGCCAGAATGATGTTCTCCCAGAAGCGCGAGGCCAGCCCCTTCCGCAGCCGGATGATCCACTTTCCCCCGTTCTTGTTGGCTTCATCCTGAGGACGCAGGCCCATTACGGAAAACACTGACCACATCAATGCAAATGGGGGAAAGGGCTGCTACCAGTAGGCAAAGGAAGGCCACAGTGTGTACTAGACACATTTCATCAACAGTATATTCCACAGAAAATGCAAAAGGTGCACTCACACAGCCAATTTGAACGCTCTGGCTCATGTTCACTATTCTATATTCTCATACACTCACGCCCCCTCACTGTTACACTCACACTCCCTCATCATTCCTCTTGCCTCTCCTTACCTCCCACATGGGCTTGATGCCCTCCTTGAAGATGTGGAAGTCACTGTGGCCAATCAGGTCTCCCGGCCGCACCAGGTGACTGTAAAGCTTCCAGAACTGCTCCACCTAAGACAGCCAATGGAAAAGTATATTAGGAAGCAGACAAACTTACCCAAGCAAAATACAGACCGATGAGCTGCGAAAGTGCGACAGGCTCTGCATCAGTGTGGCCATCCTGCCTGCCTTTCAGTGGCTTTGCAGGATAAAGTCCCATTAGCCAGCAGTGCTTCTTAATGAGTGCCATTGTACCCATGAGTGAGATACTTCTAAATGCTAAATGCTTCAGCTTCCATCCATCTGAATCAATGCTCAGGGTTTTTCTGTCCTACACTATATCGTTTTTGCTATATACTCAAGGCATTTGGATTAGAGATTCCAAAAATGAATGACAAAACTATAATCAGCTTTTATTTCATGGCATTTACATGCACACATTTAAAATTTTACAGAAATCGCTCTCCTCATTCTCAGCTGTGCAAAACAAAGCTAATGCTGCCAGTTTTTAACTGTTGCTCCATTTAGTTAGAAGGCATACACCATCATGAGGTCCAGATAATTTAAAAAAACAGCTCAGCCGCAAACTGAGAGAACAGAAGAATTTATTAAGAAGGGCAGCACAGAAACCGGGAATATTACCTAACAGTAGTTGGGAAAGTCTCTAAAAAAAGAGATATGACTAGTGGTAATAAGCAGTGCACAGGTTAGCTATATGTTTGCCCTCAACAGCACCCTCGGGGCAGAAGGTCGAATCAAAAGGGTAATCTCGCACCTACATGTTTGCTAATCAAACATGAAAAATAATTTTACGAGCAGCCTCGTATACTGAAAAGGAAGCTCTGGTTCCCAGCAGATGTTATGCAGGGTAACAGTCTCCCACTGTTTCGCTCACTTAAAATAAATATATGCAATTAATTATATTTTTCCAAGTCAGTCCAGGGGGTTTGGGGAAAGGCAATCCTAAACTAAATATGTCCACTGGAGCAATTCTCAGTTTAGAGGGTAGAAGGAAGTTCACTTCGGTACTAACATCAAGCAAAACGCGTCTTGCCGCAGGGTGCTGTTGAGGGCAAAAAAACCACACCGAGCCACCGTACAGGCCAGGTTATAATTTGAGAGAAAGGAAGGAACAGCCAATGATCCAAAGCATACCACCTCATCTGTGAAATATGTAAGTATTGTAGCGTCATGAATTGAGCATGTATGGCTTCTTCTGGAACACACACACGTGTCTTTATTGATGATGTAAAGGAGGATGGCAGCAGTAGGATGAATTTTGTGCAGAAAGAAATCTACATCGGCGTGCACTTGGGAAAGATGGTTTTGGACTGGCCAAATCAGGCACCTGATTTAAATCCAGTCAAGTATGCATTTCACATGCTGAAGAGGACAGAAGACAGAAACGTTTGGTGATGTTAATGGGTCGTAGACTTGGTGCAATTATTGCATTTAAAATATTAGATGCACCAAAATATTAGACTATTTGCACAGCCAAAAAGGGGGAAAATTTTTACATATGCAATATGCCTGCAATTATGCATGTAAATAACCTGAAATAAAAGCTGATTGTCTGTACGTTTGTCTAACATTCTTATTTTGATCAAATCCAAATTCCGTAAGTACATAGCAAAAATAAGCAATTGCATTTCACCACTGTAGCACTGGCTTCAGTCATTGGCAGATCTCCCCCACCCGCCATTCCCAAGTGGAACTGACCGAGGCCACCGTGCCTATCTGACGGATGTTCTGCTCATAACTCTGCGTGTTGGCAGGACGGCTGGGCGTTCGGCGGAAGTACCAAAAGGTGTAGTTGTACTGGAGAGGGTGTTCCCCAGCCCCTGGGGAAATGGCCTAAGGGAGAGACAGAGCACAAGGTGTGGGTGATGCTTGTTGCATGTTGTACCACATCGTTTCCACATTACTGCATGTTGTTTTAGCCATACGACTCTGGTATTCCTGCTAATAAACCAAATTAAAATGGAAATTGAGAGAAATTAATGTCCTATGGATATAAAGTGAGCTCCATAAGTCTTTGGCCAAATTAATTTAATGTACTCCACAAATTTAGATTGGTAATCAAACAATTCACATGTGGTTAATGTCCAAATTTTTGCCTTTCATTGCTGAATATTTTATACATCTGATGTCATCATGTAGAAATACAGCAATACACATATATACAAACACACACCCTCCTAGCTACCTAGCCAAGACTAGTAAGCTAACCACAAAAAACACCAACCTTTCGTCGCACGTTGTTGTTGTGATTGTTGACACCACTGCCCTTCCCTTCTTGGCTGGCCACCAGATCTTCATTGTCTCCAGTGTCATCATCTTTCAAGCTGTAGTGGCAGATTAACAGTTCAGCAAAACATGAACCCAGGGACAATACAATGAATCATGGGCACAAAGAAAAAATGGGCAATCATGGGCAATTTTAAAAACAGAATGACCATATTCTGCCTGATCAATCCAGAAATTCTACATTCCAAAAATGTTACACCCTCTCACCAACCACCCCACCTGTTCCAACCACAACTGCAATGCCAGAATTTCAACAAAATGTTTTTTAACGGTCATTTCACGTTCTGAGGGATTATTTACCCTCTTACGGTAACTTGACAGCTTGACATCAGACAAAAATAGCTATGCTTGCCATGAAGCATAAAAGTCCCAAACATATATAACTCCTCAGCATTTGCGGCGTTCCTGCGTGCAACTGACCTAACTAACATTTACTAACCCAGCAGTCGAAAATGAGCGTTCCTGAAACAAATCTAAATCTAGATAATTGCATCTAGCTATAGTGTTATTAATTAATTTCCAAATGTCTAGCTAATTGACTACGCAACAAAACCTTTGTATCACAAGTTCACTGGAGCTTAACAATTACGCTATAAGTCGATTTCTTTAGCGAACTCAGCTAGCCAAGTAACGTTAGCTAGCTAATAAAAGCCGAGTCAACGACACCAAACGTTAGCTATGCAGTCATGGAAAGTAAAATTGGTTAGGGTTAAATACCTGTTATGAGGGACAATATAACCTTATAATAAAATATTCTGCTGAACTCTAGCTAACGATAGTCTAAGCCTACACATAGCAACCAACTGGACAAAAGAGCAATTAGGCTTGCTAGCCATTCCGTTAGCAATTAACGTCAGTTTGCTACTTAACCAACTTGTTCACTTACTGGTCAAACTGATTCATTGCTAGCTACTAAGCTAGCAAGCCACGAAACGCCAAAAAGCAGTAGTAGGGCAAATGGTTATTTCCAGTAAATCAGTTAAAAACAAGAGGACAAAATGTGAAGCTTTAATTTGTAAAATCCGTGCTGTCTTTGACGTTGTCGACCATGAATATCCGGTCCGAGCAGTCGCAGTTCAACCAAACAACGGAAAGAATGTCTGGACAAAAAGCCACATTGCGCGTTAGAAATGAAGATAGTTACGTCAGATTGTTACATTACCCTACAAGAGCTGGTTCTTTTACTTTTAGTTGCATATGGGAATTTATTTTGACCTACACTACATCTTCCTCAATCTCCCTGGAGCATATATGTTAAGTCTACTTCTCGAATAAGGGAAATATTGGTACCATACTCTGAAATACTTTCGGTTATGAAAAGCAGACATAAAGCCAATGCTTTTTCAACGTTAAAAGAGAAAATAGGCTATCCGTTTAAAAAAGGACCGGCACTGTGGTTCACTTTAAATTTGTTGATAAGACACTAGTGAAATTATAACTATGGCGACTATTGTTAGCTCATGCATATTTTGACAAACACTACGCCGTAATCTTTCAGTGATAGGGGGCGTATGGGGCGGTACTTGCACAACTTATATGAGGTGACTCTTGCACTGCAGTCGCACGGTTGAAAGCGATCAGCTAGCGGTTTGTCTACTTAAAACTTTCAGGACAATTAGCCTGTTGATCACGTACAGCATGAGCACAGACTTGAATTCTGCAGTCCTGTTTCATGGACTGAGCGTAATAGGAAGTTTCACAGTTTTGTTTTATTTTTTAAAGTTCTCCTGGAAATTATATTGGGGGGTAAGAGTATACGTGTTGTCAGAATATTGTAAAACTGATCTACGAAAATACGGACAGTGGGCGGGTAAGAATTTTTACAGAATTTTTACATTTTAACTGAAATGAGAATTTGTTGCACATAGATGAAAATAAAACGTTAATGCACAGAAAGTGCACATGCTTAGGGAGGTGCATTTCGTTGTAGCACAATTCACAGATGCACAGCAGCAAAATGCCACTAAACATGTATTTACCTTTCTAGGTTGGTTTCCTTCAAACTATTCAAAATACAATTGATTTAATAGAAGTCATGGTAGCCTATTTAGCCCTTTTGAAGATACAATTCACATTCACGATGCACTCAAGGTACCGATTTTCAAACTTCAATCGCTCTTCAACAAAACAGGCCACAGTGCTCAAAATAGCCGTGTCGTAATCAGAGGTGCTCAGAGAACGCAGCTGTTTTTAATATGACGTCAATAGCTTCGAAATTACAATTCTAACACATCCCAGGAGATGTGTGTTAGCTGATAACTGGTAAAAGGTCTTGTGGGTGGATGAGACCAAGATTGACTGCCCAAGATCCAAAGCACCCCTGTCATCTGAATTTTGGTGGGGGGGGGGGTGTTATGGATTGGGCAAGTATGGCTGCCACAGATATTTGCTCACTTGTCCTCATTGATGTAACTGCTGATTGCAGTAACAGAAGGAATTCTGAAGAGCACAGAAGCCTCTCCTCTGCTCGGGTTCAATCAAATGCCTCTGAACTAATTGGGCAGATGCAGCACTTCATCCTACAACATGGCAATGATCGCAAACATAGTGCCAAAGTAACAGGATGATGAATTACATTTCTTTTTATTTTTTTTACTTTGAAAAAAGGGAAAATTCATGACTTGCCAACCAATCTGAATTCAATGAAACGTTTCATATGTTGTGAACACACCTCTGAAACGAGCAGGAGCTGAAGATGGCAGCAGTACAGGCCTGGCAGAGAATCACCAGATAAGATACTCTGCGCAAAGGATATTAGGCCAAATGTCAGAATGAGGAAGAAATTGAAATTTGAAAGCCACTTTGTTTGCCAGACGGGGTGGATTGAGTATCTCGGAAACTGCTGATCTCCTGGGATTTTCACACACAACAGTCTCTAGAGTTTGCAGAGAATGGTGTGAAAAACAAAAAATCATCCAGTAGCAGCAGTTCTGCAGGCAGAAATGAGAGGTCAGAAGAGAAGAGCCAGACTGGTTGATGCTCACAGGAAGGGGGCAGTAATGCAGGCAAAATTCCTATCTTATTTTCTTACTTTTGCTACAAAACTTCCTGTCGTAATGCTTTTAATGCTATGATCAAAGGAGATCTTTCCCATTCCCACATTCAACTAATTAAGCCAACTGCTCTTGACTGAGATTCACAAGGCCTTACTTAAGCGTCATTATTTTTAAGCATCACTTATAAATAATTTGTGGATAAAGGTATATTCCTGTTGATAGTGCTGTCCTTTGTGAACTGCTGTTAATCATGTAACGCCAGTGAATATATTTTCCAAATATTTTGTGTGCTTCACCTGGCTGATCAAACTGAATGCAGGTCTATTTGGAGATGATGGTGATGATAATTATTTAGTTTAGATTACAATTCCATTTTTCAGCTTATCTTGGACCTGATGTTCCAGATAATGTCTCATAATGGGGTGGCCTGTAGCGTAGCGGTTAAGGTGAATGACTGGGACATGCAAGGTTGGTGGTTCTAATCCCCGTGTAGCCACAATAAGATCCGCACAGCCGTTGGGCCCTTGAGCAAGGCCCTTAACCCTGCATTGCTCCAGGAGAGGATTGTTTCTTGCTTAGTCTAATCAACTGTACGTCACTCTGGATAAGAGCGTCTGCCAAATGCCATTAATGCAATAATGGTGACCAGTGTGTGCCTGTGCTGACTGTAATCTGTGTGCATTTTTGTGTTGTTTTTATAGTTGTTACCGGAGCAACCTCAGGGATCGGTAGAGCTTATGCCAATGAGGTTGGGTTTTTCTTTTTCCTTCCTGAAATCCTTTCAGAAAAATCTTTTTCTGAATGTTTTTTTTACCAGAATGAAAGATAAATTTACACCGAAGGCAGATGTTACTTTTAGATTTTTATTTCATTGTTTCCATAATCCTTCCTGAAATCCGTCCACACCCACATGCAGTACAATGTAAATAATCCTTGTAATCAAATGTAAGATGGGTGTGCGTCAGGTGGACTTGAAATCGAAACATGTAGCCTAATGCTACTCATGGCAGTCAAGGCCGGGTTTAAAACCCCTTTTCATCAGTGTGCCTATTCAAATTCCACTGCATGATGCAGTTTATGGTATTAACAGTGATTTTATATTACTGATCTGTTTTGTGCTTGTTTTATTGTTGCGTTTGTAAAGCACTTCATCACTGTATGACGAAAAGCGCTATATAAATAAAATGTATTATTATTAATGCATATGTGAAATTAGTATTTTTCCAGTTTTACACATTGTCTGTGTCGATTTTCTGTTATGTACCCTTTGTAGTTGGCTAAAAGAGGACTGGACATTGTACTGGTCAGCCGTTCAGAAGAAAAGCTTCACATTGCTGCCATGGAGATTGGTGAGAGAGGTGATGGGAAAAGTGGGAAAAGATGGAAGGATATGGATAAGGAGAGAAAGAAAAATGATATAGTTGGAATTCCCCCCCATGCTTTTATATAAATCATTGAATGCTTTCTATTTCATCTTCAGAGAAGCTTTATGGGAGAAAGACTCGCATCATTCAGGCAGATTTCACAGTGGGCCATGCTATCTATCCTGCCATCGCAGAGGGACTACGCAACCTGGATATTGGCATATTAGGTAATGGGACTTAGAGGGGGGTAGTATTGGAGAGAACCTGAACAGGCTGTTTCAGCTATTAACGGGATACTGCACCCAAACATCAACATTACTACTGTATTCTGTATTTCCCATCCATCTAGATGGTTTTTCAAATGTGTCCCATAAGTTTCAATATGAGCTGATACAAATAAATACAGTGGAAGCCAATGGGTAGAAATCTGAAGCTCATAACTACATGTCTAAATCCCCTTGATTTTCAATGGATGGTGACGATGTGCACATAGACATTAAACGTGAAAATCTTTATTTATATGCAGTACTGTTTAAGACTACAAGATGTAGTCTGATGTGATTGCACAACGTTCATTCAAAAAGTCAAATGATTAAATATTGTACATCCATATACACTGATAATCATTGCCACCTTTGTCTTTCTCCCATATTATAGTAAACAATGTAGGCATGAACTATGTTGGAGCGTTATGTTTTTTTCTGGACGTTGCCAATGCTGAACAGGTATGACGTGCAGGACATTTCTGTTATTACATTAGTCATTTAGGTGATGCTTTTATCCAAAGCCACTTAGTTGATAGCAGTGGACAGTCCCCCTAGAGCAATGTGGGGTTGCTCAAGGGCCCAACAGCTCTGTGGATCTTATGGTGGCTACACTGGGGCTTGACCCACAAATCTTCTGGGTCCCAGTTCTGCACCTTAGCTACAAATTGAGAGGCTGCATCTTTGCAGCATTGCTGTGGGAATGTTGTCTTTTCAGAGGGACTTGTGTGATTGTTGCAGATCATGTTCATGTTTTCATTTTGAAATATCTTTCCTCCCAGAGAATCACTGAAGTCATCAACTGTAACATCCTGTCTGTGACACAGGTCTGTCTGTCTCAGAGCTGAAAACTATTCCATATTAAACAAACTTTTAGTCTCACTGAGGTAATTTCATCCCTGAATGCATATGAATAGAATTCCTTAGCTACATTTTTTATCAATCAGTCCAGTCATCATTTTAGGTCAATTGTGAAACACAAGTTGTGCACTATATCTGAATTTTTGTGAAAACGGCAATGTAGTGATAAATTGGTGATATTGAAGAGGTTAGATGCATATAAAGCTATTCGAGGTAAGCATTGGATTTTGCTTTCTATATTACATTTATTTAGCAGATGCTTTTATCCAAAGTGACAAACAATAAGTCCTTAGATCATTAGATCACAACTACAGAACAAGTCGGATAAAGGTACAATTTGCCTAAAGAATCGGTTGCCTACAGCAGTGGTTCCGAAACTCAGTCCTGGAGTACCCCTGTTTATGCTGTTTTTCATTCCAACCACAACTGCAATCCAATAATTTCGACTAGCTGTTCATTTTCCTTAATTTGGTGCTTTTCATGTTTTGAGGGATTACTTGCCCTCTTAAACCACATTGACAGATAGCTATGCATACCATAAAGAGTAAAATTGCCATGTTAATATTTTGCTAATTATGCTATATTGCAAGCAATGCGTAGACTTTGGTTGACAATGCACCATGGCTGACCAGATCTTATAGGAATGGGGAGGTTGTTCCACCAGTGCAAAGCACCTATTAAATATAGTAACCTATAATAAAATATTGTGATAGGCAGATGTCAGTTTTCAAGGGAAATGCAAATGGAAAATAAATTTTGACAATGCTGATGATATCTCTTTGTCACTCTGCAGATGACAAGATTGGTTCTCCCACACATGGTTGAAAAGTAAGTTTATGGTACAATTTTATATTATAAGAATCATCATTATGATATTATAATATATACACTCACTCAGCACCTTATTAGGAACACCTGTACACCTACTTATTCATGCGATTATCTAATCGGCCAATCGTGTGGCAGCATTGCAATGCATAAAATCATACAAACATGAGTCAGGAGCTTCAGTTAATGTTCACATCACCCATCAAATGTGATCTCTGTGATTTTGACCATGGCATGATTGTTGGTTGGTTTGAGTATTTCTGTAACTGCTTTTTTCACACACAGCAGTCTCTAGAGTTCACTCAGAATGGTGCGGAAAACAAAAAAACATCCAGTGAGCAGCAATTCTGCAGACGGAAACACCTTGTTGATGAGAGAGGTCAACAGAGAATGACCAGACTGGTCAAGGCTGATAGGAAGGTGACTGTAACACAAATAACCACACATTACAACAGTGGTATGACGAAGAGCATCTCTGAACACACAACGCATCAAACCTCTAAGTGGATAGGCTACAGCAGCAGAAGAAAATTACCTAAAAGTGTTCACTGAGTGTAGTATGTCTGAAATTGCAAGGCATCTTCCAAACGTTGCCTTTAAAAAAGAAATCATTTTGAAACTAAAAAATTTAAATCAAAAGTAATATTGATTGAAAATGTAAAGAAATGTCATGTTAAACTTTGTACCATTTAGAGGTCAGGTTTGCTTCTGTTCAAAGATATTAATTGCAAAAGGTGTTTTGATAGGGGTGCCCAATTTTTTGCATACGATTGTACCTCCACAGCAATGGGGAAAGACTAATATCAAATTATCAGAAAAGGAGGCAATTTCTTTTACACGGGTGATTTGGGTGTTCGATTAACTTTCATTAATGAAATGTATTTTGTGTTTACTCAGGTTCTCTTTATCAAATATTACATTATGTCTAAAAATCTGAAATCATTATATGTGGAAAAATACAAAGCAGTAAGGATCAGCAAGGGGGGGCCAAATACTTTTCACTACTCTGTATGTTTACACTGTGTGCCATAAGTATTGGGACAGACATATATTCTTCATGTGGCTCTGTACAAATGATTCATGTGTGGTCAAGTACAGATTTTCAGCTTTTATTAAATGGCATTTTATGCCATTGCCTCCAAACTCATTGGACAGTGATTCTCCCCACAAGAAGACAATGAACCCAAACATATCAGTGTTCTCATTCTTAATGAAACAGTTTAAAAACTGTATTATGTGTAGTGTACTGGCTTTCTTGACTTTCATTTTCTGGTCCTCATGGTGACAAGTACCAATAACAAAAAAAAGAAAAAACGATGGAAGTCAGAATACTAACCACATGTGAACTGTGACTACAAATCTAAAATTGTCAAGTACAGAGATGAATCAAGAAATCATACCGAGCTTACTGTATATTATAAATACTCGTTATGTGAAATGTCTCCTTTGTGTCTGCCTGTCTCCCTCTTTGTCTCTGTCAGGGGTACGGGCTTGATTATAAATCTGTCTTCTGAAGTTGCCTCCCAGCCACAGCCTTTGCTGACCCTATACTGTGCAACCAAGGTCAGATTTTCTGTTCTTATGTCCATAATCACTGCATTCTTTTTTATTTTTTATTTTGGAAAAGTAATAGAAAATGATAAAATTGCCGAAATGTAAATTAGTAGCCCTGGAAAAACTGTAGTGTAACGTTATAGACCAAAACCACAGGTCACATGCACATTGACTATTCCAG
The DNA here is from genome assembly GCF_963514075.1 of Conger conger. Lineage (NCBI taxonomy): Eukaryota > Metazoa > Chordata > Actinopteri > Anguilliformes > Congridae > Conger > Conger conger. The sequence continues at coordinate 32,940,906 of NC_083766.1, read as the reverse complement.
GATCGATTATTCACCAGCTATCCAGCGACTGCTTGACTGCGTTATGAGAGAAAGTAGTGTTTATAATAAAAGGACTGGTGGGAACTAATTCTCCAACCGTATATATATATAATTTTCGCCAAATGCGTGCAAGAACCCGGCACCTCAAATTCTGGTATTACACCTCGTCCCGCTATGCCACCTGGCAATACACCTTCTTTGCCATGTCATGTTTTATTTACATTATTTTAATATCTTGTCATGGTGCCTTAAATTATTTTGCAATCACAGTTGATTTGCCAGAAGCACCATCACATTACTGGTATAATTCTCTATTATCCCATTTTTTTTTCTCTCCCAATTTGGTAGCCAATTGTACCCCATCTAATTCAATTAGAGCTAGTGTTAGATAGACCGCCCACACCCCGTCGGCCCTACGAGAGCGACACGCCTTCTTCAAGCCGTCTTGCCACATGCTGGTAACTGTGATTCCGAGGTGCTTTATTGTGCGGCGATCTACTAACCCTGCCAAGTCCCTCCCCCTGGAGCAGCGAGCCAATTTTCCTGCTCCACGTGAGCTGGCCAAACTTGGCTTTTGGCAGGACCGAGAGTCGAACCCCGGTCCCCGGTGTGCAACTGCAGCGAGCTGCAACCGCAAGTCTGCTGCATCTTAGCCTGTTGCGCCACCGCGGCCCCTTTCTATTATCCCGCTTTCAATAAAAGCGCACCAACAAGCAAAACACACCAACACGAAAACAGCATAAGCTATGGCGGGAAAAAACAAAACAAAGAAAAGCGGTCCCACAGCTTCACAGCAAACAAAATGGAGGACGTGGCACTGAATAAAGAAACATTATTTTCCAGTTGTAGGACTATGGTGTCCAACAAAACAAAAAGAACTATGGTTAAACATCGCTCCAGCCCACAGAGAAATCATCAGTTTAAGAGGCAATTAGGCAACCTGTTCAATAAAGTGCAACGCGTCCTTCGTAATGTACAATTTGATTTTATTCTTTGCATGAAAACGGTCCCATTAATGTGGTATTTGAGTAATATTATTAGCCAACTACAACTGTAGAATTATTAGTGTACATATTGCTTAACAGATTGAGATGTAACTAAGAGCAACAGCAGATTTCAGAGGCTTGCAGTCTTAACAGTGGTGGCCACTAGCAGAGTGAGCTGACAACATCGATAAGGTATTGCTAAGAGTGGTCCAGACCAACCTTACGAAAGTACCACTTGCAGAAGGTATACTTAGCTAAGAACGTTTCGGGAAACGCGCTGAAACATTAAGGTAGCGCTTAAGGTAGAACTTAGGAACGACGTAGCGTTAAGAAGGCTTCGTGAAACGCAGCACTGGGCTGCGTTTCAAAGCTGCAGGTTCAAATCCCAGGTGAGGCCTGCCATTGTATCCTTGCACAGGTTTTACCCTTTCATGTCCTCACCAAGACAAAGGCAATGGACAAATGATGTTCTCTGCAGTCAAGCAGAACATTAAAGGCTTAACCTGAATAAATAGCTTTTGTAAATATCAAACTGCATAAATGGATTATTTGTAAACAATATAAGCGGTTTACGAGCAATCTGATAGATGCCTAAATGCATGCAATGTAAATGTTTTAAAGAAGAATGTTGAGCTTCACCTTCAAAAATAATTTTAAAATGAGAGCGGGCCATAAATGACTCCTCAAGGTCCGTTAACATCATTTGTTTGGTATGCACATGCGAAATTTCAGGAAACCCCAGTCACCTGAACTGCATGTTTGAATGCATGTGCCCCAAGCCCAATCTCCGATACAGAACTGTGTGCCTTATTGGTGGGAATGTTCACTTCTGCTATTAAGCATTCTGTTATTACACTTTTCCCCAAACATTTATTGCTCATAATATGTAAATAATTACACTATTTTTTCACTGTTTCCATATTCACATAAGACAAACGTCAACATTTTGTAACTTCTATCATTCGGCTCAATACTTCTGAAGTTCTGTAATCACTGTTATTCCTGTTTTTTAATTTTTATTTTTTTTACGTTTTTAGATTTTTGTTACCTATTTCTCCAGATGTCTGAACTCGGAATATAGTACACGGGGGGTCACAATCCAGGTACAAATAAACGTCTCCTCGCCTTCGCAGTTTCATTACAATCTCAGATCTGTAACCCCTCCTCGTTCTACCTTCACCATTGGTCTTCCTCTCCCTCACATGCTGGCTGTCCTCTGCTCCATTTCTGTCTCCATCCCACTTTATCACTTCTCCATTTCCTGCTTTCCTCTTCCCTTCTTTTGCTTTCTTTCTTTTCTGTTTGTCTCACAGTGTGTCACTCCCTTTATGGTCTCAACAAACATGACCTACAATGCAGACGTCAATGCCTTTGTGAAGAGTGCCGCAGATTATGCCCGTGAAGCCTTGAACACAGTGGGCCATTCCACCTACACCAGCGGCTGCCTCTCTCATGCCCTGCAGGTGAGCATTCGGATAGGGGTGTGTTCTTTTGTGTACTACGTCACGACTATTACAACCATCATGGTTTTAGCTATAATTTAGCTATTATACAGTTGCCCTTTCCAAACGCATTGCCTTAACGTAACTGTCAAAATGTACTTGTGTATTCAAAATGTGTAGATTGATTTGCATTCCTATTTTTGCATGCATGTTTTAAAATGCATTATACAGTAACATCTTGTCCCTTCTCCCATATTTCCTCCCTTAGCATGTCGCTCTCACAATCTTCTTTCCTGGTTGGTTGCGACTCTCTTCTTTCTGGATGAGATGGATGGACAAATTTACTTTCGAGAAAGTAAACGAAACTATGGCAACATCCAAGAAGGAGAACTGACCATCACAAAGAAATATCCATACATGGTGTAAGAAATTGATCAGAATTAAATAAATCGGTGTCTCCATTATTGTGATGGATTCTCCTAACTGCCCTCTGTTTAGATTGCATTTTGGTTGTAAAGGTGACATTGCAGAAACCATTTCACAAAAACCCATCTGGCTGAGAGTATGGTTCCCATTATCTTCTGTGATATGGTTTTTACATTTGTACATTTACACTGCATGACATTTAATTGCATATTGAAATGTTTAAAATTCACAAGTGCCAAAATGTACTAACGTATTATTACACATTGCTATTGATTAATCGGTATAACAATTGTGATGCAATACATTTACAAAAAAACTGCTACAGGACAATTTCATGTGTTTTTATTACTGTATATCACTGTGTTGTATAACTCAGGAAATGTATGCGAACCAGTCTATTGCAGTGAGCGCACAAATAGGTTAATTTATACAAAACGTTTTATTTTGTTTGAATCTATTTTGGCGGCACGGATGGTGCAGTGGGTAGCACTGCCGCCTCACAGCAAGGAGGTCCTTGGTTCGAATTCCCGTCGGCCGGGGCCTCTCTGTGTGGAGTTTGCATGTTCTCCCCGTGTCTGCGTGGGTTTCCTCCGGGTACTCCAGTTTCCTCCCACAGTCCAATGACGTGCAGGTCAGGCTGATCGGAGAGTCTAAATTGCCCGTAGGTATGAGTGTGTGAGTGAATGGTGTGTGTGCCCTGCGATGGACTGGCGATCTGTCCAGGGTGTATTCCTGCCTTTCGCCCAATGTATGCTGGGATAGGCTCCAGCCCCCCTGCGACCCTGTTCAGGATAAGCGGGTTAAGATAATGGATGGATGGATGGGATGGATGAATCTAGTTCCCTCCTGAATTTGATTTCTTTTCAAGTATTTCCATTAATGTCATTAACTCCTATGCTTATATCAGAACCTTGGGACTTTTTTATAAGGGCATATTTATCTTTTTTTTTCTCAATTCTAATTTAACCGCATTTCATACCAATTATACATTAATACTGAATTCCAATGCATTTGTAATGTCAACATTCTGCAAATAGCTTGTTCTATCCAAGTCATTATATCCATGCTGTATTGGTGTCATATTAGCAATGTAGCTCTGTGACATTGTTGCCAATGCATTTCACCAGCATTATTGATCCTTTAGACTGATGTTTTTATTCCATTAAAATGTTATTTTGTGTATTTTATGTTCAATAGGCAAATACTAGTAGTCCAAAAATAAAGTCATCCTGAGTCCGGTAAAGATGTGCAGGGACAATATCATGATATGCGTACAGGTACAACATATTTCTATGAAAATTACTTTGAACAAAGCTTTGGTGGGACACTGTCATTGTACCAGTATGTTTTGTATCCCTGCATTCTCCCATCCTGGTACTATATTGTATCCCAATTATACTTTTTGCCACAATGGTGTATTTTTTTGCAGTTTATCACATTTGTAACTTAGGACATGCATTTTGGCAAATGTATTGGGAAGAACAGGTTATCTACTGTGCTATGCACCACAAACTCTATATGCTTTCTATTAAAGTTAGTAGATGTTATAAAATTGACAGATTTGAATCCGGGTTGCCTAACTGCAAAAATAGTGCAGAAAATAAAGCTCTTCACTCCTGGATTTCATTTATTTTAAGGTAAAAACAAGTGACCTTACAATTGGATGTATTTAAGTTCTCTTTTACAGATTTTTTTTATTTTTATTATTTGACAGAAGAAGTGGCCCTAGTAACCATATTATCTAAAAGAACTAAAATGTTATTGGTTTGTGTTGCGGATTTCCAAAAGGACATTTTATTATTTCCAACTGTAAATGGGTAAGTTTTAAGTAAGTTTTACCTAACAGCCTTACATTCTTGACTCACAAAAGAGCAAGTCAATCAAACAACGAAAACAATGAATAAAAATGCATTTCTCTAACAATTGCATACTTTGGCATTAGAGTATCTTTGGTCAACACTCGCAAGGAATTTCCCTTAAATAAAGTTTTAATTGTGCTGATTCTTCTGTATGGGAAACAAAAAGCACAGAAGAGTATATCCCATAACCTATGAGAACTTATGCATCCAATAGTTTGCGCATACAAAGGTTTAGTCTTGAGGCCAAGTAATGAAACTTCACCAAAGATTCCCACACATCGGCAGTTTAATCCAGTTTAGTTACAGTCCTGCTACAACACATTCAGTGAGGTATTTTCCAGCAGTGCATTTTATTTTTGCCTGATTATCTTCAACAGTAATGTGCAAAAACAAATCCTGGCATTCTCACAAGTGGGCCACAGATTGTCTGCTGGTTTACACTTGATGAAAGTCACTTTGGATTTAAAGCCTTTAAAGTAAATATAGGATCAGGAAGCCCATTATCTAGGCACTGCAGTAAAAAGAGCACTGGTGCCCTAAATACGGATGACAAGTTACATTATCTTGAAGATAAACCGAGAAACAGAAAGACTACACAGTTTACACTGTGCTCATATCGGCAATTCCTACAAATTATAAAAAATATTTGCTCCAATCTCAACATATACAGATGAAAAAAAACTTAAGTAACCTTTTTTCCTGTAACATGATCATCTTGAAAGTTAATCTCAGTTACACATAAATATAAATGTTCGTTTTGACCTGGAGATTGTCAACTGTCATGATTTTATAGGGTGACCTTTCTTTTAAATGTATGGAAATGTATATTTATCTGAATAAGAATATTTCAGTGTGGTCCTTTCGATTTTGTTTAGTTATTAATGATATTAGACAGACTAAAGCACAGAAAAGTCTGACATTGGCAGAGAGATAAATTGGCATAGCATTCATGGCAGTACATTCAAGCTAGCTGGTTAGGCAGCAACTAACCATGTCATGTTTAAATTTTTTGGTTCTCTTTTTATTTATTTTTACTTGCTGGAAAAATAACATGACAGCTTGCCATCATATTCCTAGCTAGTTATCCATAGCCAATAATTGGCACTTGCTCCACAAAGCTAGTGTGTATACTAGATTTGTAGTTTTGCTTAACCATGTCTTTCTTTTCCATTTCTTTTACTTGATAATTCGCCGTTGAGCCTGGAAACGGTGATATATAACCCTCTTGCATATTTAGTTTTGCACCAGGGAAAACATTTCCCTCGTTCTTAATTCTGTAACATTCTTAAAGTGTACTGCAAGATGCCTGCTTGCAACCAAGCAACTATGCCATCATAAAAGTGGCTTCATAAAAGCTCACTTACCTTGTAAAAGAGAAAAACCCTGAGCATAACAATAACAATATATACAGCATACAGCAAATGGGGAATGTACCAACATAGTTAAAGCTTAACCGCTGGGTTGCATTTCTCCCTCTCTCCATCCCACTCATGCACACACGCGAGCATTTTCAGAGCTCAGTGCAAGTGACTTTTGTGAGACCATGGATCAGGAGGGTGGGGCCTAGGTCACGGGTTACAGCCTCCAGCTGAGCCAGGTACTGCTGGGATTGGCTGGAGTCTGCAGGGGGGCTCGGCAAATACAGGAAACGGACCGCAGCTTGGGCACTGTGCTCCAGGAGCAGTCCATTCACCCCCGACAAGAAGCTCTCCGGGGCATTGGAGGGAGGGTCTCCCCCATCGTGTGCGTCTCCCCCAGCGTGGAGGCCGATGGCTCCCTCCCCTCTCTGTGAAGCTTCACCACAGCGTCCCACGGCACGATCTTTATGGAGGCCCGGATTCGCAGTTTCCCCAGCAGGTCGCACAGGGTCTCCTCCTTCACCATCCAGCCTTGGTCGCCCGAGGAGGACTCCTACATGCAATGATTGAACAATACAGTGCAGTATTTGGACAGTGGTACATTTTCTGCTCTTTTGGCTGAAAACTAAGTAAGGGTATCCGTTGATTCACCTGCTGCAGTATTTAAGATGACTTGCTAGGTGTCAGTGCACAAGGTGTAGTTTTTTACGGTTTTTTTTCACATTGACCACATACATGCTGTGGGATCACAGTTCAGGAGAGATTTGAGAGTGTAAAAACATTCATAGACAAAACACTTTGATTTATGATACACTAAAATATCTGTATAAAGTTAATATTATTTCATGATTTATGAGACAATAACCCCATAGTGCTCTCCCAATTCAGAATGCACAAGCCTGTCTCATGACAGCAACGCCCAGTGAACACACCCTCCTAAACATAAACCTCTCAATCGTCACTCGTCAAAGCAGTCCCCCATTTTACAGGACTGAACTTCCAGAAAAGCCAGTGCAGAAACACTGCATAAACCACACCCTTGTTATACATAACATCACTGTGCTAATCACTGTGCCGAGGGTGCCAAGCAGTGGACGAGCCGGGTGGATCCTCACCCAGTCCTGTGATTCGCAGCAGGTGCTGGGTCCCCTGTCTGACAGAGGGAGACAGAGTGAGGTCCACAAAGGCCTTCACCCCCAGCTTGTCTACTAGACTCAGCCAGAAGGTATACTGGGGCTTGATGGGATCCGAGGGCAAGGCGTCTAAGAGAGGCAGAAAAACAATTACTGGTTATTCCTCATTCGCAGGAAGTAAGTAAGCTGTGCCAAATTTTTTCATGTAGCATTTCACATGTAACTGAACCACATGAGGTACGCAAACGTGTCTAAACAGATCATCATCATCATGTATTTTTTTTTATAAAGAGAACATGACAGCTCACTCTCCCTTCCAATTTTTGAAGGGTGGAAAGACCGGTAGAAAGCAGAGGGCAACAGATGGAGAAAGGATCGCAGCTCAGAAGGTGCTGTGGTAGGGGGTCGTACACCCACCCGCATGGGAGGGCATGCGTATGACTCGAGAGTCAGTAGCCCTGCAGGCTACGCCAAATGGCTCAGTCCACGCTACATTTTAACACAACTTCTCATTGGATTTCCGCCATCAGATTTTGTTGCCTTTATATAACCATCTGGGTCAACCGAGCTAAATCTCCGGAGCAATGACCTAGGGAACCAAACAGAGTAGGGAATCCAGGGGGTTGTTTGCCAAGCAGATGTGGGGGGCGGGGGTGGTTAAATGGCCAGCTGTGCAGAGGCAATCTCATGAGGGGAAATTAAACCAAGGACACTGGGCTTAAGAACCCTACTCTTTAGGAAGTGCCATTGGATCCTTAATGACTACAGTGAATCATGACCTTGGTTTAACTGTGTGCATTCATTTAGCGCTCAACGCAGCATGGGAACTCTTAAAAACCATCATGTCACTCTGCCCTACAGCTGAAAATAGTCCTGTGTAGTTTCTCTTCCCAATTTCATGTTCCATTTTCTAGGTTTCCCCCTTAGTTCGGTACCCAGTATTGTTCTCTGTAAGGTCTTACTCAGTAATGTCATTCCTGCTGGTACTTTTTATGCATATTGTCTTGCCTGACTGTTTGCTCTGAACCGTTTCAATCCTGCATTGCGTAACACTTTACAGAAAGGTTACATGCAGTAAAAAGACTAGCTGTTTCAGTCTGGCTCTGCCTTCTACACGATTAAAAAAATATATGTTCTGCCGTGGGTAGAGTATGCCTGTCCATCTCATTTGCATAAAGTATTCTCTAACCACTCAGGTGCCAGCAGTTTTCTGTTTCGTATTGATCCATAACAGTTGGTTTGCCGACTTTGAAAACAAGCCATTAAATTAAACTGACAAATTTGAGGGCATCAACAATTATCCAACCGGATATCTGATTGACATCTATATATGACATCACAGTACCATGACACAATCGGGTGGGGCCAGACTGCACTGCAGATTGCATTTTTTAAACATCTATTTTTCAAATGTTTAACTCATTTTAGCCTATGGTTTGTTAATGTATAAATATTAATTTGACTAATACATTAGTTAGTAGTTAAATACATTAGTTAAGTTAATGAAATTAACTTTTCATGTGTTGATGTATTTGTACATCAATTCCTTCTTGTTAACAACAACTAAATTAATTCAGGCCAATTCATGTACCTTATGAAAAGTGTGAACGTGCCCTGTATTATTATTAGTTATTAAACATCATTATCCACAGTTCTTGACTCTGTGCGCTCCTGCACATCCTCACCCAGAACTCCCAATTGCATGTGTCCCAGCACAAAGAGCCCGCTCTTCTTCAGCTGGTTGATGAAGGTGATGAGCTGGCAGGAGGACCGGGGGTTGGCCACCATCAGCAACACCTGTGGCCTCCAGAACTTTACATGCTCCTTCCGCACATCCAGCATCAGCAGGTATTTACGTACCTGCACAGACCAGCATGAGTACAGACATGCGTGAGTACAGACCAGAATGAGCATGGACATAAGTCAATATACACCAGAGCAAGTACAGGCCAGTGAGAATGAACCAGAATGAGTCCAGTGTGAGTACAGACACCCTGAAAATAGACAGGAGAACAGATACTTTCATTAAGACATTGAGTCAGAACACAGGGCTATATGCAGTACCTGCCTGAACAGGTCACTGAACATGTCAGCATGTCTGTGTGACAGAGACAGAGACACAAACAGAGACAGATACAGACCAAAGAAAACTCTGAACCACAAAATGTATTCCATATTTTTCCCTGTACTGCCCCAATTTGACACAGCTTGCCTGATCACAGCTGTAGACTGGCTACACCACGAAACATCCTCCACATATGACATAACTAACTTCTGAGATGATATAGAGTTAGGGAAGAATTGAACTATGGAGCACATAATTGCAAGTCCCTTGCAGAACAAGTCCCTCACATACAGTATATATGCCTCCCAGAAGCCCCACATCTGACTGCTGAGCTCAGCACATTCCAGAGAAAGTTCCAGTGTGTGCAGTCGATTGGTTGTTCGACCTGGTAGAAGATGAGTGCTTGGCTGATGTAACCCCAGCTGCTGGTGGTTGATCTTTGTGGAGGATGAGGAGCAGGACCAGTAGCACCACGTTGCTGGCAGAGGAGTAGACAGGGTTGATGACGAACATCATCACCAAACAGCTTATGATGCCCAGCAGACAGGCTGAACTCTAAGATATGGAACAGACGTCACCGCTTGCTTCTACTATCGAAGTTGCAGAAACCAATATGGCATCCAGTCCAGTAACTCAATTTCCCCATAGGCGATAATGCAAAAATGTATTGATTCATTGATTTAAGAAAATTACCGTTCATTTGCAATCATAAAATCATGCAGATATGGGTCAGGAGCTTCAGTTAATGTTGCCATTAACCGTCAGAATGGGGGGAAATGTGATCTAAGTGACTTTGACCATGGAATGATTGTTGGTGCTAAACAGGGTGGTTTGAGTTTCTCAGATCTGCTGATCTCCTGGGATTTTCATGCACACTAGTCTCTAGAGTTTGCAAAGAATGGTGCAAAAAACAAGTGAGCAGCAGTTCTGTGGACAGAAACGCCTTGTTAATGAGAGAGGTCAGAGGAGAAGGGCCAGACTGGTCAAAGCTGACAGTAAGGGGACAGCAGTGCAAATAACCACACATTATAAAACTGGTATGCAGAAGAGCATCACTGAACACCTAACATGTAAAACCTCTAAGTGGATAGGCTACAGCAGCAGAAGACTTAATAATAATAATAATCATCAATTTACATCATGCCATTCCTGATCCCTAACCTTAACCCTGCCTCGGTTTCCCACCAAAGATCCCAAAAGACTCAGTGGGTGCAGAACATGAAAAGGGACAAGTGGTGTCCATCAGCATTCTCTGTTCTGTGCTCCTGCTACTTTGACGGTTTAATCACACACGGCCAAATCGTACGCCTTCGGAAAACTGCTGTACCCACCCTGTTCTCTTTTCCAGCTCATCTCAAGGTAAAATCCATTGTCACATTGTAAGCAGTGGTCATGAATTAGTCATTATTATGTTTCAGTTCCAGCATGTTATGATACTTATTTTTCTTATTGTACAACTGAGGTCACTTATTTGAATTGAAGGCTGATTTGTCACGGCGGGGAGGACAGAGGAACCAGAAGCAGACACAGTGGTGTGGAAAATGGCAAGTTTACGAGCAGGTGCCAAGTCCTGCTGGAAAAGGAAATCAGCATCTCCATAAAGCTTGTCAGCAGACGGAAGCATGAAGTGCTCTAAAATCTCCTGGTAGACAGCTGCGTTGACTCTGGACTTGATAAAACCCAGTGAACCAACACCAGTAGATGACATGGCACCCCAAATCATCACTGATGGTGGAAACTTCACTCCGGACTTCAAGCTATTTGGATTCTGTCGGCAGCAGGTGTCCAGCAGAAGGTGACCTTGCTGGAGGTCAGGGCTGACAGTGGAGCAGCGACATGGCTGTAGTTATGGATGAACCTCCTGTAGAAATTGACGAACCCAAGGAAGCATTGGAGCTCCTTGCGGTTCGTAGGAGGGGGCCAATTGGCTACAGTGGAGGTATTTTCCATTTCGAGCTACCCCCTGGAGACGTCAAAGCCGAGGAACTGGATGGAGGGTTGGTGGAACTCACACTTCTCGGCTTTGACGAAGAGACGGTTCTCCAGGAGGCAACGGAGCACTTGGCGGACTTGGTTGATGTGTACCTCCAGGGTAGCAGAGAAGATGAGGATATTGTCCAGGTAAACGAGCATGAAGCAGTTGATCACGTCTCGGAGGACATCGTTGATGAGGGTCTGGAAGACGGCTGGAGCGTTGGTGAACCCAAACGGCATCACAAGGTATTCGTAGTGGCTCGGGGTGTTGAACGCCGTCTTCCACTCATCGCCCTCTCGGATGCAGACCAGGTGGTAGGTATTGTGGAGATCCAACTTAGTAAAGTATTGGCACTTGTGTAGTGATGAGAAGGCTGAAGAGATGAGTGGGATCGGGTAGTGGTTCTTTATGGTTGTCGTTCAGCCCACTGTAGTCGGCTGGAGTACGACACCAAACAAACTGCCTACCACTAGGGGGCCGCAGAGTGGTGTCTGAGATCATTCAGAGAACGTGGAGGCAGTGTACAGCAGCAGGAAGTAGCTGCTCTTGCAGCCACTAGGCAAGGCCCTGGCTTTAGCAACAGCCCAGGCTCCAGCAGGCCCAACTATAACAGGCCCAGGCTCCAGCTACTCCAGGCCCAGGCTTCAGCTACACCAGGCCCAGGCTCCAGCTAAACCTCGCCCAGGTTCAAGCTACACCAGGCCCAGCCTCCAGCGACTCCAGGCCCAGGCTCCAGCTACTCCAGGCCCAGGCTCCAGCTACACCAGGCCCAGGCTCCAATAGCGGCCTCAACAGACTGATCCCAGCCCAGCTTCCACCAGGCCCAGGCTCCAGCAGCCCAGCTTCCACCAGGCCAGGCCCAGGCTCCAGTATCACCAGCAGCCCAGCTTCCATCAGGCTAGGCCCAGGCTCCAGCAGCCCAGCTTAAACCAGAACAGGCCCAGGATACAGCAGCCCAGCTTCCACCAGGCCAGGCTCCAGCAGCCCAGCTACTTCCTGGCCAGGCCCAGGGCTAGCTACTGCTAACATTCCCAGAAACTATTTTCTCCACTAACCCTGGTTTAACGGACTGAAATCGCCTTTGGGTGAGTGCTAAACCCCCCTTCCTTCAGAAAGGTAATCCCACCTACTGGAAGGAATGTTTCTTACAGTAAGGCTGGCACTATTCCCTCTGTCTGGTCCTCCTCATATTGCCCCCGCACCCCAGCTGCTGTTAAAACTAAGCATACTGTTAACAGTAATGTTTTACAATCTGTTACCCTGACAACGACTCACCCTAGTTAAACACTGAAACTTGCTCTATTTAATGTCTGCTCCCTCAGTAACAAAGGCCCACTCCTTTCTGATTTCATCACTGACAATAACATGGACTTTCTCTGTCTGACTGAAACCTGGCAGCAGCCCCAGGATTACTACCACCTAAATCAGGCTACTCCAACTCCTTGTTGTTAAACTGCCTAGTTCTTGTCCATTAATCATTGTGTCTATCTATCGCCCACCCAAACCTTCTCCTGTATTTCTCACTGAGCTTTCTGAACTCCTGTCCACAGTCTGCACCATGTCTCCCAACGTGCTTGTCATAGGTGATTTCAACATTCCTATTAACCCCGCCCGATCCACCTTCGCCACTGATTTCCTATCTCTACTGGACTGTCTAGGCATTAAGCAACACATTACCTTCCCCACCCATAACAAAGGCAACCCACTCGACCTAGTCTGTTCCACCGGCCAAATTCCCATCAATCTCGCTGACCTACTGCTCCCCATCTCCGATCATAAAGCTGTTATGTTTGAGGTCCCTGCTCAGCTATATAGGAAAAAAACCTCAACGCACCATCACATTTAGAAATGTTAAAAACCTTAACAATGCTGATCTCATCAGTCTGATCACCTCACACCCCACCCCTGACCCACTCTCATCTACTGACAAACTGGTCACCCATTACAATGCCTGTCTCTCCTCCTCACTGGACACTTTAGCCCCTCTTAAGGCACATACTGTCTCTTTTAACCACTCTGCGCCCTGGTTTACCCCTCAACTCCGCCTTCTAAAAACTGCAGGGCACCGTCTAAAGAGACTATCCAAGAGAACTGGTTTAACCATCCACTCCCAAGCCTACTCTGACCATATTAACTTCTACAGAAATGCCCTCACAGTGGCCAAAAGCTCCTACTACTCCAATATCATCAACAGTGAGAGAGCCAATTCCAAAACCCTCTTCTCTACAGTGAAACACCTCCTTCAACCACTTGATAACTCCCCTGACAACACCTCCACTGACCTGTGCAATAAATGAGCTTCTTTCAAACTAAAATTGATGACATCCATAAACAGCTGTGCCTGTCACCCCCACCCACTGCCCTGCCCTCCTGGATGTCCACCCCCATGGACCCCCCCATATCAAACCTGTCTTTCCACCTTCACTCCAGGGAACCCTGGCGATACGGAACAATTCACTGGAGGCAGCTGGTCCAGAGATGGCCCGGTTAAAGTGTTACAGCTTCACCCCCTTCTCCACTGCCATGAAGAGGGTGAAGCTGTAACACTCGGCGGCACCAGAGTCCCAAAAGGCAGTTCCCCACTCTGCTCTGCGGGACAGAAGTGACCACGTAAGCCACCTTGGGTTCACCGTCGTAGCGCGGTGGAGGGGGCAGACAAGGTTCTGGGCAAGAGCAGACTGGACCAGGGGCAGGCACGGGAGGAGGTTGCGGGACCTGTGCCCACCAAGGTAGCTACCTGCTGGATTAGGCTGGATTCTCTTGGCTCAAGTATGGAGTAAACACAATCCGGTGAGGAGACAAACAAAATGAGGGTTTTTTTTAAATAATACAAGTAACAAGAGGAAATGGCAATCAGGTGTGGGGAAACAATCAGGAAGTGAAAACGAACTGACAGGTGACAACGGTGTGCACAGAGGGTACTAAAACACAGAAACGCGACGCACTTAGACAAAATACAACACAGTGAAAAACACGAAACCAGACAGGTACGTTCATGTAAATCAAACACAGTGGTTCACGTTTAATTTGTTGATAAAACACATGTGAAATTATAACTATGACGAGTATTGTTAGCTCATGGATATTTTGACAAACGCTACGCCACAATCTTACTTTTTATGTTTAAAGTTCTGCTTGCCAAAGTCAGCAATAAACCTGCCAGAAGAGTTATGGATCAGTGATCAGAATGTAGACCCAAGCGCCCGCTGTAAAATGATTTCAGTGATAGGCGGTGTGCGGGGCGGTGCTTGCACAATTTATATGAGATGACTCTCGCAATCGCAATCCAGCTGTCGAAGACTGCGGTTGATCTACTGATCGCGTAGAGCATGAGCACAGACTTGAATTCTGCAGTCCTGTTTCATGGACTGGGTATAATAGGGGGTTTCACAGTGTTGTTTTATTTTTTAAAGTTCTGCTGGAAATTCTATTGGGGAGTGAGAGTATACGTGTTGTCAGAATATTGTAAAACTGACCTACGAAAATACGGACAGTGGGCGGGTAAGTTCGAATTTTGACAAAACTGAAATGAGAATGTGTTGCACATAGATGAAAATAAAATGTTAATGCACCGAAAGTGCACCTGCTTAGGGAGTCCCTAAGCATGTGCACATTGCTAATAGAGAGATGCGTTTCGTTGTAGCAGAATTCACAGATGCACAGCAGCAACATGTGACTTAACGTGTATTTTACCTTTCTTTCTAGGTTAGTTTCCTTCTAAGCAAACTATTCAAAATAAAATTGATTTAATAGAAGTCATGGTATTTAGCCTTTTGAAGCCATACAATTCACATTTTCACGATGCGCTCAAGGTATCAAACTTGATTTTCGACTTAAATCGCTCTTCAACAATACGTGTAACTTTCGTAATCAGAGGTGCTCAGAGAACGCAGCTATTTTTAATATTCCTAAATATTTTCGTCTGTAGCTTCGAATTTATATTTATTCTTGTGGACAGATGAGACCGAACAGTTGACTTCGGTAAGCCTGAGGTTTGGCTATGTCGTGCCCATTTTTTCATTATTGCTCAGCCTCATAATGACTTCCTTCACTTTCATTGGCTTAGTTGGGTAATTCCAGATCAACTCAACACACCTTTGGACCCTATCATGGATTTTAATGACATATGTTTATTTAGCCTGTGTCAGAAATCAAAGTCAACTGTTTATAACATCATTAAGAAGAAGGAATGCACTGGTGAGCTCAGTAATCACACAGGGCCTGGTAGGCCGAAGAAGACCTCTGCAGTTTATGACTCAAGAATTCTCACAAAAATGACAAGAACCCCCAAAAACCTGTCTGATAGAACAGAAACACTCTTCAGGAGGCAGAGGCTGATGTGCCAGTTATTTATGTCTGCAGAAGATGCAATATGCAAACCACTGGTTGGCCACAAAAACATAGTGCCCAGGTTACAGTTGGCTAAGAAATACTTCAAAGAGCATGCTGTGGAGTACAGAGCCAAATCAAGAAAAATGCCATTGTTAAAAATAACTTTTAAAATTAATTAAGAGGATGGACTGAAAGATGGATGTGTATGTGAGGCTTTCTCTTTGTGTGCCTAAATGTGTGTGAGGTTGCTAACAAAATGCCTCCGTTATTTTCTTACTTTTGCTCCAGAAGATAACATCCTGTCTTAATGCCATGATCCTTTTAATGCCATGATCAAAGAAGATCATCTTTCCCATTCCCACATTCAACTAATTAAGCCATCTGTTCTTGACTGAGATTCAACAGGCGTCACTTAAGCATCATTATTTTTAAGCATCACTTTAAAATAATCAGTGAATAAAGGTATATTCCTGTTGTGCTGTCCTTTCCGCATTTTTTGTGAACTGGCATTAATCATGTAACACATTTTGAGTACATTTTCCAAATATTGTGTGTGCTGGCGGATCCAACTAAATGCAGGTCTATTTGGAGAAGATAATTATTTAGTGTAGATGATCATGCCATTTCTCTGTATCTTGGACCTGATGTTCCAGATAATGTCTCATAATGGTGACCAGTGTGAGCCTTTGCTGACTATAATCTGTGTGAATTTTTGTGTTGTTTTTATAGTTGTTACCGGAGCAACCTCAGGTATCGGAAGAGCTTATGCCAATGAGGTTGGTATTTAAATAAATGTGTGTCTTAATGACATTGTATTGTAGCCGCACCCATTAAATAAAAGTGCTCAAGCATTTTGACTACCAGAATGATAGACTAACTTACACCAAAGGCAGATGTAAATGGTAGGCATTTATATAGCACCTTTATCCAAAGCGCTGTACAATTGATGCTTCTCATTCACCCATTCATACACACACTCACACACCGACGGCAATTAGCTGCCATGCAAGGCACCAACCAGCATTTCGGGGTGAGGTGTCTTGCTCAGGCGGCATGGATGGCGCAGTGGGTAGCACTGCCGCCTCACAGCAAGGAGGTCCTGGGTTCGAATCTCCGTCGGCCGGGGCCTCTCTGTGTGGAGTTTGCATGTTCTCCCCGTGTCTGCGTGGGTTTCCTCCGGGTACTCCGGTTTCCTCCCACAGTCCAAAGACATGCAGGTTAGGCTGAACGGAGAGTCTAAATTGCCCGTAGGTATGAGTGTGTGTGCCCTGTGATGGACTGGCGACCTGTCCAGGGTGTATTCCTGCCTTTCGCCCAATGTATGCTGCGATACGCTCCAGCCCCCCTGCAACCCTGTTTGGGATAAGCGGGTTCAGATAATGGATGGATAGATGGATGGGTGTCTTGCTCAGGGACACTTCGACACAGCCCAGGCAGGGGATCGAACCAGCAACCCTCCGACTGCCAGACGACTGCTCCTACTGCCTGAGCCATGTCGCCTCCAGATGTTACTTTAGATTTTTTTTTAATTGTTTCCATAAACATTCCTGAAATCCTTCCATACCCACATGCAGTACAATGTAAATAATCCTTGTAATCAAATGAAAGATGGGTGTGCATCGGGTGGACAGGAAATCATTATAATCAATAAACTCAAGTTTATTGACTGCATGATACAGCTTATTGTATTTTAACAGTGATTTTATATTACTGAACTGTTTCGTGCTTGTTTTATTGTTGCCTTTGTAAAGCACGTTGAGATCATCACTGTATGATGAAAAGCACAATATAAATAAAATTATTATGATTAATGCATATGTGAAATGAGTATTTTTCCAGTTTTACATACGTTTGGATTATCTGTGTGGATTTTATGTTATGTACCCTTTGCAGTTGGCTAAAAGAGGACTGGACATTGTACTGGTCAGCCGTTCAGAAGAAAAGCTTCACATTGCTGCCACGGAGATTGGTGAGAGAGGTGATGGGAAAAGTGGGAAAAGATGGAAGGCTATGGATAAGGAGAGAAAGAAAAATGATATAGCTGGAATTCCCCCCCCCCCATGCTTTTATATAAATCATTGAATGCTTTCTATTTCACCTTCAGAGAAGCTTTATGGGAGAAAGACTCGCATCATTCAGGCAGATTTCACAGTGGGCCATGCTATCTATCCTGCCATCGCAGAGGGACTACGCAACCTGGATATTGGCATATTAGGTAATGTGACTTAGAGGAGGGTAGGATTGGAGAGAACCTGAACAAGCTGTTCAGGCTGTTTCAGCTATTAAAGGGATACTGCACCCAAACATCAACATTACTACTGTATTCTGTATTTCCCATCCATCTAGATGGTTTTTCAAATGTGTCCCATACATTTCAATATGAGCTGATACAAATAAATACAGTGGAAGCCAATGGGTAGAAATCTGAAGCTCATAACTACATGTCTAAATCCCCTTGATTTTCAATGGATGGTGACCATGTGCACATAGACATTCAAGACACAAACGTGAAAATCTTTATTTATATGCAGTACTGTTTAAGACTACCGATGTAGTCTGATGTGATTGCACAAAGTTCATTCAAAAAGTCGGATGATTAAATATTGTACATCCATATACACTGATAATCATTGCCTTCTTTGTCTTTCTTCCATATTATAGTAAACAATGTAGGCATGAACTATGTTGGAGCGTTACGTTTTTTTCTGGACGTTGCCAATGCTGAACAGGTATGACGTGCAGGACATTTCTGTTATTACATTAGTCATTTAGGTGATACTTTTATCCAAAGCCACGTAGTTGATAAGACTTAGCAGTGGACAGTCCCCCTAGAGCAATGTGGGGTTGCTCAAGGGCCCAACAGCTCTGTGGATCTTATTGTGGCTACACTGGGGCTTGAACCACAAACCTTCTGGGTCCCAGTCCTGCGAGAGGCTGCATCTTTGCAGCATTGCTGTGGGAATGTTGTCTTTTCAGAGGGACTTGTGTGATTGTTGCAGATCATGTTCATGTTTTCATTTTGAAATATCTTTCCTCCCAGAGAATCACTGAAGTCATCAACTGTAACATCCTGTCTGTGACACAGGTCTGTCTGTCTCAGAGCTGAAAACTATTCCATATTAAACAAACTTTTAGTCTCACTGAGGTAATTTCATCCCTGAATGCATATGAATAGAATTCCTTAGCTACATTTTTTATCAATCAGTCCAGTCATCATTTTAGGTCAATTGTGAAACACAAGTTGTGCACTATATCTGAATTTTTGTGAAAACGGCAATGTAGTGATAAATTGGTGATATTGAAGAGGTTAGATGCATATAAAGCTATTAGAGGTAAGCATTGGATTTTGCTTTCTATATTACATTTATTTAGCAGATGCTTTTATCCAAAGTGACAAACAATAAGTCCTTAGATCATTAGATCACAACTACAGAACAAGTCGGATAAAGGTACAATTTGCCTAAAGAATCGGTTGCCTACAGCAGTGGTTCCGAAACTCAGTCCTGGAGTACCCCTGTTTATGCTGTTTTTCATTCCAACCACAACTGCAATCCAATAATTTCGACTAGCTGTTCATTTTCCTTAATTTGGTGCTTTTCATGTTTTGAGGGATTACTTGCCCTCTTAAACCACATTGACAGATAGCTATGCATACCATAAAGAGTAAAATTGCCATGTTAATATTTTGCTAATTATGCTATATTGCAAGCAATGCGTAGACTTTGGTTGACAATGCACCATGGCTGACCAGATCTTATAGGAATGGGGAGGTTGTTCCACCAGTGCAAAGCACCTATTAAATATAGTAACCTATAATAAAATATTGTGATAGGCAGATGTCAGTTTTCAAGGGAAATGCAAATGGAAAATAAATTGACAATGCTGATGATATCTCTTTGTCACTCTGCAGATGACAAGATTGGTTCTCCCACACATGGTTGAAAAGTAAGTTTATGGTACAATTTTATATTATAAGAATCATCATTATGATATTATAATGTATACACTCACTCAGCACCTTATTAGGAACACCTGTACACCTACTTATTCATGCGATTATCTAATCGGCCAATCGTGTGGCAGCATTGCAATGCATAAAATCATACAAACACGAACTGCTTTTTTCACACACAGCAGTCTCTAGAGTTCACTCAGAATGGTGCGGAAAACAAAAAAACATCCAGTGAGCAGCAATTCTGCAGACGGAAACACCTTGTTGATGAGAGAGGTCAACAGAGAATGACCAGACTGGTCAAGGCTGATAGGAAGGTGACTGTAACACAAATAACCACACATTACAACAGTGGTATGACGAAGAGCATCTCTGAACACACAACGCATCAAACCTCTAAGTGGATAGGCTACAGCAGCAGAAGAAAATTACCTAAAAGTGTTCACTGAGTGTAGTATGTCTGAAATTGCAAGGCATCTTCCAAACGTTGCCTTTAAAAAAGAAATCATTTTGAAACTAAAAAATTTAAATCAAAAGTAATATTGATTGAAAATGTAAAGAAATGTCATGTTAAACTTTGTACCATTTAGAGGTCAGGTTTGCTTCTGTTCAAAGATATTAATTGCAAAAGGTGTTTTGATAGGGGTGCCCAATTTTTTGCATACGATTGTACCTCCACAGCAATGGGGAAAGACTAATATCAAATTATCAGAAAAGGAGGCAATTTCTTTTACACGGGTGATTTGGGTGTTCGATTAACTTTCATTAATGAAATGTATTTTGTGTTTACTCAGGTTCTCTTTATCAAATATTACATTATGTCTAAAAATCTGAAATCATTATATGTGGAAAAATACAAAGCAGTAAGGATCAGCAAGGGGGGGCCAAATACTTTTCACTACTCTGTATGTTTACACTGTGTGCCATAAGTATTGGGACAGACATATATTCTTCATGTGGCTCTGTACAAATGATTCATGTGTGGTCAAGTACAGATTTTCAGCTTTTATTAAAAGGCATTTTATGCCATTGCCTCCAAACTCATTGGACAGTGATTCTCCCCACAAGAAGACAATGAACCCAAACATATCAGTGTTCTCATTCTTAATGAAACAGTTTAAAAACTGTATTATGTGTAGTGTACTGGCTTTCTTGACTTTCATTTTCTGGTCCTCATGGTGACAAGTACCAATAACAAAAAAAAGAAAAAACGATGGAAGTCAGAATACTAACCACATGTGAACTGTGACTACAAATCTAAAATTGTCAAGTACAGAGATGAATCAAGAAATCATACCGAGCTTACTGTATATTATAAATACTCGTTATGTGAAATGTCTCCTTTGTGTCTGCCTGTCTCCCTCTTTGTCTCTGTCAGGGGTACGGGCTTGATTATAAATCTGTCTTCTGAAGTTGCCTCCCAGCCACAGCCTTTGCTGACCCTATACTGTGCAACCAAGGTCAGATTTTCTGTTCTTATGTCCATAATCACTGCATTATTTTTTATTTTTTATTTTGGAAAAGTAATAGAAAATGATAAAATTGCCGAAATGTAAATTAGTAGCCCTGGAAAAACTGTAGTGTAACGTTATAGACCAAAACCACAGGTCACATGCTCCACCTCCAGCACCACCCTCTACCTACCCAGTCTGCAGATTCAGCAGCAGTATAATATTATGGTTAGAGAACTGGGCCGCGTTTCCCGATAACGGTGTCTCTTGGCGTTTTACAAAGACTCGAAAGGTATACCTTACTAAAGTTGTTTACTTTTCTAGGCACGTTCCCCAAACTATCCCTTATGCGGTTGTTTAAGGCATGGCTTCTACCTGCGATATTACTAGGTCCATTGACTATTCCAGGATCGATTATTCACCATCTATCCAGCGACTGCTTGACTGCGTTATGAGAGAAAGTAGTGTTTATAATAAAAGGACTGGTGGGAACTAATTCACAAAATGAATTCTCCAACCGTATATATATATAATTTTCGCCAAATGCGTGCAAGAACCCGGCACCTCAAATTCTGGTATTACACCTCGTCCCGCTATGCCACCTGGCAATACACCTTCTTTGCCATGTCATGTTTTATTTACATTATTTTAATATCTTGTCATGGTGCCTTAAATTATTTTGCAATCACAGTTGATTTGCCAGAATTACTGGTATAATTCTCTATTATCCCATTTTTTTTTCTCTCCCAATTTGGTAGCCAATTGTACCCCATCTAATTCAATTAGAGCTAGTGTTAGATAGACCGCCCACACCCCGTCGGCCCTACGAGAGCGACACGCCTTCTTCAAGCCGTCTTGCCACATGCTGGTAACTGTGATTCCGAGGTGCTTTATTGTGCGGCGATCTACTAACCCTGCCAAGTCCCTCCCCCTGGAGCAGCGAGCCAATTATCCTGCTCCACGTGAGCCGGCCAAACTTGGCTTTTGGCAGGACCGAGAGTCGAACCCCGGTCCCCGGTGTGCAACTGCAGCGAGCTGCAACCGCAAGTCTGCTGCATCTTAGCCTGTTGCGCCACCGCGGCCCCTTTCTATTATCCCGCTTTCAATAAAAGCGCACCAACAAGCAAAACACACCAACACGAAAACAGCATAAGCTATGGCGGGAAAAAACAAAACAAAGAAAAGCGGTCCCACAGCTTCACAGCAAACAAAATGGAGGACGTGGCACTGAATAAAGAAACATTATTTTCCAGTTGTAGGACTATGGTGTCCAACAAAACAAAAAGAACTATGGTTAAACATCGCTCCAGCCCACAGAGAAATCATCAGTTTAAGAGGCAATTAGGCAACCTGTTCAATAAAGTGCAACGCGTCCTTCGTAATTTACAATTTGATTTTATTCTTTGCATGAAAACGGTCCCATTAATGTGGTATTTGAGTAATATTATTAGCCAACTACAACTGTAGAATTATTAGTGTACATATTGCTTAACAGATTGAGATGTAACTAAGAGCAACAGCAGATTTCAGAGGCTTGCAGTCTTAACAGTGGTGGCCACTAGCAGAGTGAGCTGACAACATCGATAAGGTATTGCTAAGAGTGGTCCTGACCAACCTTACGAAAGTACCACTTGCAGAAGGTATACTTAGCTAAGAACGTTTCGGGAAACACGCTGAAACAATAGGGTAGCGCTTAAGGTAGAACTTAGGAACGACGTAGCGTTAAGAAGGCTTCGGGAAACGCAGCACTGGGCTGCGTTTCAAAGCTGCAGGTTCAAATCCCAGGTGAGGCGCTGCCATTGTATCCTTGCACAGGTTTTACCCTTTAATGTCCTCACCAAGACAAAGGCAATGGACAAATGATGTTCTCTGCAGTCAAGCAGAACATTAAAGGCTTAACCTGAATAAATAGCTTTTGTAAATATCAAACTGCATAAATGGATTATTTGTAAACAATATAAGCGGTTTATGAGCAATCTGATAAATGCCTAAATGCATGCAATGTAAATGTTTTAAAGAAGAATGTTGAGCTTCACCTTCAAAAATAATTTTTAAATGAGAGCGGGCCATAAATGACTCCTCAAGGTCCGTTAACATCAAGTAAAATGTAAAAAAAGAGTTTGCATTTGATTGGTATGCACATGCAAAATTTCAGGAAACCCCAGTCACCTGAACTGCATGTTTGAATGCATGTGCCCCAAGCCCAATCTCCGATACAGAACTGTGTGCCTTATTGGTGGGAATGTTCACTTCTGCTATTAAGCATTCTGTTATTACACTTTTCCCCAAACAATTATTGCTCATAATATGTAAATAATTACACTATTTTTTCACAGTTTCCATATTCACATAAGACAAACGTCAACATTTTGTAACTTCTATCATTCGGCTCAATACTGATTTGCTGTCAAAGTTCTGTAATCACTGTTATTTAATTTTTATTTTTTTTACGTTTTTAGATTTTTGTTACCTATTTCTCCAGATGTCTGAACTCAGAATATAGTACGCGGGGGGTCACAATCCAGGTACAAATAAATGTCTCCTCGCCTTCGCAGTTTCATTACAATCTCAGATCTGTAACCCCTCCTCGTTCTACCTTCACCATTGGTCTTCCTCTCCCTCACATGCTGGCTGTCCTCTGCTCCATTTCTGTCTCCATCCGACTTTATCACTTCTCCATTTCCTGCTTTCCTCTTCCCTTCTTTTGCTTTCTTTCTTTTCTGTTTGTCTCACAGTGTGTCACTCCCTTTATGGTCTCAACAAACATGACCTACAATGCAGACGTCAATGCCTTTGTGAAGAGTGCCGCAGATTATGCCCGTGAAGCCTTGAACACAGTGGGCCATTCCACCTACACCAGCGGCTGCCTCTCTCATGCCCTGCAGGTGAGCATTCGGATAGGGGTGTGTTCTTTTGTGTACTACGTCACGACTATTACAACCATCATGGTTTTAGCTATAATTTAGCTATTATACAGTTGCCCTTTCCAAACGCATTGCCTTAACGTAACTGTCAAAATGTACTTGTGTATTCAAAATGTGTAGATTGATTTGCATTCCTATGTTTTAAAATGCATTATACAGTAACATCTTGTCCCTTCTCCCATATTTCCTCCCTTAGCATGTCGCTCTCACAATCTTCTTTCCTGGTTGGTTGCGACTCTCTTCTTTCTGGGTGAGATGGATGGACAAATTTACTTTGGAGAAAGTAAAGGAAACTATGGCAACATCCAAGAAGGAGAACTGACCATCACAAAGAAAAATCCATACATGGTGTAAGAAATTGATCAGAATTAAATAAATCGGTGTCTCCATTATTGTGATGGATTCTCCTAACTGCCCTCTGTTTAGATTGCATTTTGGTTGTAAAGGTGACATTGCAGAAACCATTTCACAAAAACCCATCTGGCTGAGAGTATGGTTCCCATTATCTTCTGTGATATGGTTTTTACATTTGTACATTTACACTGCATGACATTTAATTGCATATTGAAATGTTTAAAATTCACAAGTGCCAAAATGATACACATTGCTATTGATTAATCGGTATAACAATTGTGATGCAATACATTTACAAAAAAACTGCTACAGGACAATTTCATGCGTTTTATTACTGTATATCACTGTGTTGTATAACTCAGGAAATGTAGGCGAACTGGTCTATTGCAGTGAGCGCACAAATAGGTAAATTTATACAAAACGTTTTATTTTGTTTGAATCTAGTTCCCTCCTGAATTTGATTTCTTTTCAAGTATTTCCATTCATGTCATTAACTCCTATGTTTATATGAGAACCTTGGGACTTTTTTATAAGGGCATATTTATCTTTTGTTTTCTAAATTCTAATTTAACCGCATTTCATACCAATTACACATTAATACTGAATTCCAATGCATTTGTAATGTCAACATTCTGCAAATAGCTTGTTCTATCCAAGTCATTATAAATGTTATATCCATGCTGTGTTGGTGTCATATTAGCAATGTAGCTCTGTGACATTGTTGCCAATGCATTTCACCAGCATTATTGATCCTTTAGACTGATGTTTTTATCCCATTAAAATGTTATTTTGTGTATTTTATGTTCAATAGGCAAATACTGGTAGTCCAAAAATAAAGTCATCCTGAGTCCTGTAAAGATGTGCAGGGACAATATCATGATATGTGTACAGGTACAACATATTTCTATGAAAATTACTTTGAACAAAGCTTTGGTGGGGCACTGTCATTGTACCAGTATGTTTTGTATCCCTGCATTCTCCCATCCTGGTACTATATTGTATCCCAATTATACTTTTTGCCACAATGGTGTATTTTATTGCAGTTTATCACATTTGTAACTTAGGACAAGCGTTTTGGAAAATGTATCGGGAAGAACAAGTCATCTACTGTGCTATGCACCACAAACTATATATGCTTTGTATTAAAGTTAGTAGATGTTATAAAATTGACAGATTTGAATCCGGGTTGCCTGACTGCAAAAATAGTGCAGAAAATAAAGCTCTTCACTCCTGGATTTCATTTATTTTAAGGTAAAAACAAGTGACCTTACAATTGGATGTATTTAAGTTCTCTTTTACAGATAAAAAGAAATAAATTATTTGACAGAAGAAGTGGCCCTAGTAACGATACTATCTAAAAGAACTAAAATGTTATTGGTTTGCGTTGCGGATTTCCAAAAGGACATTTTATTATTTCCAACTGTAAATGGAAAAACTTATAGTCTTATAGTTTTACCTAAGAGCCTTACAGTCTTGACTCACAAAAGAGCAAGTCAATCAAACAACGAAATACTTAATTTGGAAAACAATGAATAAAAATGCATTTCTCTAACAATTGCATACTTTGGCATTAGAGTATCTTTGGTCAACACTCGCAAGGAATTTCCCTTAAATAAAGTTTTAATTGTGCTGATTCTTCTGTATGGGAAACAAAAAGCACAGAAGAGTATATCCCATAACCTATGAGAACTTATGCATCCAATAGTTTGCGCATACAAAGGTTTAGTCTTGAGGCCAAGTAATGAAATTTCACCAAAGATTCCCACACATCGGCAGTTTAATCCAGTTTAGTTACAGTCCTGCTACAACACATTCAGTGAGGTATTTTCCAGCAGTGCATTTTATTTTTGCCTGATTATCTTCAACAGTAATGTGCAAAAACAAATTCTGGCATTCTCACAAGTGGGCCACAGATTGTCAGCTGGTTTACAATTCTAACCAATCTCTAAAGCACTTGATGAAAGTCACTTTGGATTTAAAGCCTTTAAAGTAACTATAGGATCAGGAAGCCCATTATCTAGGCACTGCAGTAAAAAGAGCACTGGTCCCCTAAATACGGATGACAAGTGACATTATCTTGAAGATAAACCGAGAAACAGAAATATCACTACACAGTTTACACTATGCTCATATCAGCAATTCCTACAAATTATAAAAAATATACAGATGAAAAAAAACTTAAGTAACCTTTTTTCCTGTAACATATGATCATCTTGAAAGTTAATCTCAGTTACACATAAATATAAATGTTCGTTTTGACCTGGATTGTCAACTGTCATGATTTTATAGGGTGAATAAGAACATTTCAGTGTGGTCCTTTCGATTTGGTTTAGTTATTAACGATATTACACAGACTAAAGCACAGAAAAGTCTGACATTGGCAGAGAGATAAATTGGCATAGCATTCATGGCAGTACATTCAAGCTAGCTGGTTAGGCAGCAACTAACCATGTCATGTTTAAATTTTTTGGTTCTCTTTTTATTTATTTTTACTTGCTGGAAAAATAACATGACAGCTTGCCATCATATTCCTAGCTAGTTATCCATAGCCAATAATTGGCACTTACTCCACAAAGCTAGTGTGTATACTAGATTTGTAATTTTGCTTAACCATGTCTTTCTTTTCCATTTCTTTTACTTGATAATTCGCCGTTGAGCCTGGAAAAGGTGATATATAACCCTCTTGCAAATTTAGTTTTGCACCAGGGAAAACATTTCCCTCGTTCTTAATTCTGTAACATTCTTAAAGTGTACTGCAAGATGCCTGCTTGCAACCAAGCAACTATGCCATCATAAAAGTGGCTTCATAAAAGCTCACTTACCTTGTAAAAGAGAAAAACCCTGAGCATAACAATAACAATATATACAGCATACAGCAAATGGGGAATGTACCAACATAGTTAAAGCTTAACCGCTGGGTTGCATTTCTCCCTCTCTCCATCCCACACATGCACACACGCGAGCATTTTCAGAGCTCAGTGCAAGTGACTTTTGTGAGACCATGGATCAGGAGGGTGGGGCCTAGGTCACGGGTTACAGCTTCCAGCTGAGCCAGGTACTGCTGGGATTGGCTGGAGTCTGCAGGGGGGCTCGGCAAATACAGGAAACGGACCGCAGCTTGGGCACTGTGCTCCAGGAGCAGTCCATTCACCCCCGACAAGAAGCTCTCCGGGGCATCGGAGGGAGGGCTCGTTCGGTCGGCCGTGTGCGTCTCCCCCAGTGTGGAGGCCAACGGCTCCCTCCCCTCTCTGTGGAGCTTCACCACAGCGTCCCACGGCACGATCTTTATGGAGGCCCGGATTCGCAGTTTCCCCAGCAGGTCGCGCAGGGTCTCCTCCTTCACCATCCAGCCTTGGTCGCCCGAGGAGGACTCCACGCACAGAAAGATCCGGAGCCTGGCGCGTCGCCACCGGGGGCACATGTTGAGAATGCAGGCCATCTGAAGCAGGAAGAGGCTGCAGACGTCCACGCACCCGCCTGTCTCCGGCTGCAGCAGGTCCAGCGGCCACACGTCGACGGTCCGCCCCGCCCCGTCGCTTTTGGGCGCGGCCCACTCGCCCTCCAGCTGAAAGAAGTAGCGGCCCAGGCAGACGTTCTTGCCCATTTTAATGGCGTCCGAGACGATGCCCACGTACTCCTCCGGGGAAAGGCAGCGCGGGCACTCCGTGCCCCGGACGGGGGGGAAGTGGGCTTGCAGGGAGGCCAGGTCCACCCCAAAATCGTCGCTCCCCCTGCTGCTCGCATTTCCCCTGGATCCCGAGGAGAATGCAGGGTCCTGCAGGAAGTAATCCTCCGGGACAGAGTTGTCATAGAAACCCAACACCAGGGTATTGGGCTTCATGCCTCCTGGAGATTATGAAACAGTGGATGAGAGGAGGATGACAAAAGAATAAATCAGATGAGACTGAACTTGAAAGAAAGCCAAAACAATGTAATACATACAATGATCGAACAATACAGTGCAGTATTTGGACAGTGGTACATTTTCTGCTCTTTTGGCTGAAAACTAAGTAAGGGTATCCGTTGATTCACCTGTTGCAGTATTTAAGATGACTTGCTAGGTGTCAGTGCACAAGGTGTAGTTTTGTACAGTTTTCTTTAAGTCACATTGACCACATACATGCTGTGGGATCACAGTTCAGGAGAGATTTGAGAGTGTAAAAACATTCATAAACAAAACACTTTGATTTGTGATACACTAAAATATCTGTATAAAGTTAATATTATTTCATGATTTATGAGACAATAACCCCATAGTGCTCTCCCAATTCAGAATGCACAAGCCTGTCTCATGACAGCAACGCCCAGTGAACACACCCTCCTAAACATAAACCTCCCAATCGTCACTCGTCAAAGCAGTCCCCCATTTTACAGGACTGAACTTCCAGAAAAGCCAGTGCAGAAACACTGCATAAACCACACCCTTGTTATACATAACATCACTGTGCTAATCACTGTGCCGAGGGTGCCAAGCAGTGGACGAGCCGGGTGGATCCTCACCCAGTCCTGTGATTCGCAGCAGGTGCTGGGTCCCCTGTCTGACAGAGGGAGACAGAGTGAGGTCCACAAAGGCCTTCACCCCCAGCTTGTCTACTAGACTCAGCCAGAAGGTATACTGGGGCTTGATGGGATCCGAGGGCAAGGCGTCTAAGAGAGGCAGAAAAACAATTACTGGTTATTCCTCATTCGCAGGAAGTAAGTAAGCTGTGCCAAATTTTTTCATGTAGCATTTCACATGTAACTGAACCACATGAGGTACGCAAACGTGTCTAAACAGATCATCATCATCTTTTTTTGATGTATTTTTTTTTTTTTATAAAGAGAACATGACAGTTCACTCTCCCTTCCAATTTTTGAAGGGTGGAAAGACAGGTAGAAAGCAGAGGGCAACAGATGGAGAAAGGATCGCAGCTCAGAAGGTGCTGTGGTAGGGGGTCGTACACCCACCCGCATGGGAGGGCATGCGTATGACTCGAGAGTCAGTAGCCCTGCAGGCTACGCCAAACGGCTCAGTCCACGCTACATTTTAACACAACTTCTCATTGGATTTCCGCCATCAGATTTTGTTGCCTTTATATAACCATCTGGGTCAACCGAGCTAAATCTCCGGAGCAATGACCTAGGGAACCAAACAGAGTAGGGAATCCAGGGGGTTGTTTGCCAAGCAGATGTGGGGGGCGGGGGTGGTTAAATGGCCAGCTGTGCAGAGGCAATCTCATGAGGGGAAATTAAACCAAGGACACTGGGCTTAAGAACCCTACTCTTTAGGAAGTGCCATTGGATCCTTAATGACTACAGTGAATCATGACCTTGGTTTAACTGTGTGCATTCATTTAGCGCTCAACGCAGCATGGGAACTCTTAAAAACCATCATGTCACTCTGCCTTACAGCTGAAAATAGTCCTGTGTAGTTTCTCTTCCCAATTTCATGTTCCGTTTTCTAGGTTTCCCCCTTAGTTCGGTACCCAGTATTGTTCTCTGTAAGGTCTTACTCAGTAATGTCATTCCTGCTGGTACTTTTTATGTAGATTGTCTTGCCTGACTGTTTGCTCTAAACCGTTTCAATCCTGCATTGCGTAACACTTTACAGAAAGGTTACATGCAGTAAAAAGACTAGCTGTTTCAGTCTGGCTCTGCCTTCTACACGATTAAAAAAATATATGTTCTGCCGTGGGTAGAGTATGCCTGTCCATCTCATTTGCATAAAGTATTCTCTAACCACTCAGGTGCCAGCAGTTTTCTGTTTCGTATTGATCCATAACAGTTGGTTTGCCGACTTTGAAAACAAGCCATTAAATTAAACTGACAAATTTGAGGGCATCAACAATTATCCAACCGGATATCTGATTGACATCTATATATGACATCACAGTACCATGACACAATCGGGTGGGGCCAGACTGCACTGCAGATTGAATTTTTTAAACATCTATTTTTCTAATGTTTAACTCATTTCAGCCTATGGTTTGTTAATGTATAAATATTAATTTGACTAATACATTAGTAGTTAAATACATTAGTTAAGTTAGTGAAATTAACTTTTCATTTGTTGATGTATTTGTACATCAATTCCTTCTTGTTAACAACAACTAAATTAATTCAGGCCAATGAAAAGTGTGAACGTGCCCTATATTATTATTAGTTATTAAACATCATTATCCCCAGTTCTTGACTCTGTGCCCTCCTGCATATCCTCACCCAGAACTCCCAACTGCACGTGTCCCAGCACAAAGAGCCCGCTCTTTTTCAGCTGGTTGATGAAGGTGATGAGCTGGCAGGAGGACCGGGGGTTGGCCACCATCAGCAACACCTGTGGCCTCCAGAACTTTACATGCTCCTTCCGCACATCCAACATCAGCAGGTATTTACGTACCTGCACAGACCAGCGTGAGTACAGACATGCGTGAGTACAGACCAAAATGAGCATGGACACAAGTGAATATACAGTGCATCAGGAAAGTATTCACAGCGCTTCACTTTTTCCACATTTTGTTATGTTACAGCCTTACTCCAAAATTGATTAAATTCATTTTTTTTTCTCCAAATTCTACACACAATACCCCATAATGACAATGTGAAAAAAGGTTTTGAGATTTTTGCAAATTTATTAAAAATAAAAAACTAAGAAATCACATGTACATAAGTATTCACAGCCTTTGCCATGAAGCTCAAAATTGAGCTCAGGTGCACCCTGTTTCCACTGATCAACTTTGAGATGTTTCTACAGCTTCATTGGAGTCCACCTGTGGTAAATTCAGTTGATTGGACATGATTTGGAAAGGCACACACCTGTCTATATAAGGTCCCACAGTTGACAGTGCATGTCGGAGCACAAACCAAGCATGAAGTCAACTCTTCCTAGAGCTGGCCGCCCGTCTAAACTGAGCAATCGGGGGAGAAGGACCTGAGTCAGGGAGGTGACCAAGAAACCGATGGTCACTCTGTCAGAGCTCCAACATTCCTCTGTGGTAAATGGTAAATGGCAGGCATTTATATAGCGCCTTTATCCAAAGCGCTGTACAATTGATGCTTCTCATTCACCCATTCATACACACACTCACACACCGACGGCGATTGGCTGCCATGCAAGGCGCCGACCAGCTCGTCAGGAGCATTTGGGGGTTAGGTGTCTTGCTCAGGGACACTTCGACACAGCCCGGGCGGGGGATCGAACCGACAACCCTCCGACTGCCCGACAACTGCTCTAACTGCCTGAGCCATGTCACTCTGTGGAGAGAGGAGAACCTTCCAGAAGGACAACCATCTCTGCAGCAATCCACCAATCAGGCCTGTATAAGTAGAGTGGCCAGACAGAAGCCACTCCTTAGTAAAAGGCACATGGCAGCCCGCCTGGAGTTTGCCAAAAGGCACCTGAAGGACTCTCAGACCATGAGAAACAAAATTCTCTGGTCTGATGAGACAAAGATTGAACTCTTTGGCGTGAATGCCAGGCGTCATGTTTGGAGGAAACCAGGCACCTGGTCAATACCATCCCTACAGTGAAGCATGGTGGTGGCAGCATCATGCTGTGGGGATGTTTTTCAGCGGCAGGAACTGGGAGACTAGTCAGGATTGAGGGAAAGATGAATGCAGCAATGTACAGAGACATCCTGGATGAAAACCTGCTCCAGAGCGCTCTTGACCTCAGACTGGGGCGACGGTTCATCTTTCAGCAGGACAACGACCCTAAGCACACAGCCAAGATATGAAAGGAGTGGCTTCAGGACAACTCTGTGAATGTCCTTGAGTGGCCCAGCCAGAGCCCAGACTTAAATCCGATTGAACATCTCTGGAGAGATCTGAAAATGGCTGCGCACCGACGCTCCCCATCCAACCTGATGGAGCTTGAGAGGTGCTGCACTGCACTACGCTACGGGGCGGCCTGTTGCGTAGTGGTTAAGGTAAATGACTGGGACACGCAAGGTCGGTGGTTCTAATCCTGGTGTAGCCACAATAAGATCCGCACAGCCGTTGGGCCCTTGAGCAAGGCCCTTAACCCTGCATTGCTCCAGGGGAGAATTGTCTCCTGCTTAGTCTAATCAACTGTACGTCGCTCTGGATAAGAGCGTCTGCCAAAATGCCATTAATGTAATGAATGGGCGAAACTGCCCAAAGATAGGTGTGCCAAGCTTGTGGCATCATATTCAAAAAGACTTGAGGCTGTAATTGCTGCCGAAGGTGCATCAACAAAGTATTGAGCAAAGGCTGTGAATACTTATGTACATGTGATTTCTTAGTTTTTTGTTTTTTTAAATAAATGTGCAAACATTAAAAAAAAAAATTCTTTCATGTTGTCATTATGGGGTGTTGTGTGTAGAATTTTGAGGAAAAAAATGAATTTATTCCATTTTGGAATGAGGTTGTAACCTAACAAAATGTTGGAAAAGTGAAGCGCTGTGAATACTTTCCAGATGCACTGTACACCAGTGCAAGTACAGACCAGTGAGAATTGACCAGAATGAGTCCAGTGTGAGTACAGACACCCTGAAAACAGACAGGAGAACAGATACTTTAGTGCAGATATTGGGCCTGAACACAGGGCTATATGCAGTACACTACCTACCTGGATAGGCCACAGAACATGTCAGCATGTCCGTGTGACAGACAGAGACAGAGACAGACCATAAATAAACTGTGAACCAAAATGTATTCCGTATTTTTCCTGTACTGCCCCAATTTGAACTGCCTGATCACAGCTGTAGGCTGGCCACACCTCACAACATGCTCTACATATGACATAACCGACTTCTGAGATGATATGGAGTTAGGAAAAAATCTGAACTATGGAGCACGTCACTGTGTTGTGTGCAGTCGATCGGTTATTCGACCTGGTGGAAGATGAGTGCTTGGCTGATGTAACCCCAGCTGCTGGTGGGAGATCTGTAGTGGAGGATGAGGAGCAGGACCAGTAGCACCACAATGCTGGCAGAGGAGTAGACAGGGTTGATGACAAACATCATCACCAAACAGCTTATGATGCCCAGCAGACAGGTGTGCCAGGAGAAGAACTGGAATGTCGGCCTGGGGGTTGAGGTGATATAAGGACATAAGGTGGGGGGTGGTTGGGGCAGAAGCCAGAAAGAGGGAGGGAGAAAGGGAGAGTTGGAGTAACAGAGGCAGGGAGAAAGGGATATAAAATTAGCAATACAGATACGATAACAGGATGGGAACTGGATTACATTTTTTTAAAATAGGCATACTGTGCATATTATTATACCATGGTGATTTTTACCTTGAGAATATTATAAAACAAACATGCTCAGTTATTACTGTGATACACTGGCAACCTGTGTGAGTTCACTTCTGCCCTATACTTGCTTGGTATTTATTATTCAAAAAACTCCTCAGGCTCCCAGGCTGGGTGTGGTCTGTTATGTCTGTGCTGTGTCTATAAAGCCTGCGTCCAATACACAGAACTCATACACTCTATAATTCTCTTGCCAAGAGGAGACAATTGGCTACTACAGTGACCTGTGTGGAAAGCGACAACTAAAGCTGATGTTTTACAAATCATATCAGACCGCGGTTTCTCAGCACATTGCCATCACGGCACATGGTAGTCTGCAACAGAGAGGTGGGGTTGAGAATGGGGCGTATACGTTTGTTGGGTACAAACACAAGAGCGAGAAATTCTACACAGTCTGCCTTTAAAGAATGATGCAACAGTCTGTTTGTGGCAAGGCTCAAGTCAAGGATTAGTTTTTCCATCCATTATGTCCTGAGCACTGTTGCTGAACAGAGACTGAAATGGACACAGGCAGAAGTGCACATTTGCACACCTGAAGTTAGGAGCCGATGCCCATTCAAGTGAGAGGCAGGCCAGGTCAACCGCAGCATAGGCCAGCAAGTAGAAGACTGTGACCAGCCCAGCGATGAAGTTCAGCTGCCCAGCAAAAACCACACACTGGAATACAGGGACAGAGAGACAGAAACAACCAATTGACAAACATGCACCCCAGAGCCAGAAGCAATCAATAAGCAAAATGGAGACACAGACAGAAACAATGAGACGCCTATCACACAGGCAATATGAGGACTGTGGCAAAACCAGGGGACTGGTAATTGTGGTTGTTGCCTATGTTCTGGCTTCTTGGCTCCACTCCCTGCTGACTAGAGCCACAAGTCCCCCATGCTAGGCTACCACACCCAATGAAGTTTGGAAAAGCATGGAGGGAGCCAAAGGAGTGACGTGCTCGGTAAATCTTGAGCAGGGACAGGCAAGGCGGGCCTCAGCCTTTTCCGTACTTCAGACCAACTTCTGCTCTTAATGATTTAATTAGCCCAATCATTTACATGATCTGTCATTGTTAGCCACATTCTGTGAGGTTCTTGTCGATTAACAAGCCATCTTTATAAGAAGAAAATTTAGAAAGGAACGTGTTTTTTCACATATACGAAATAGGGCACTGATCTACAGCTTTTTGTTTGAGTGCTGTCTGTTGGAGAATCTGATTTGCACTGGAATTGTGCTGTGTTTATTCACGATTATGACCCGGTTTTATTTGTTCAAACTGGTAAGCAGCTTAGCTGTCCAGTGACAGAGAAGGCGGAACAGAAACCCTGTGAAGGATCGAAATGATAGCTAGTATTTTCTTTTCTTTGGTTTGTTTTGTTTGATGTTCAGCTGCTGGAGCCGAAAGATATCAGTGTCAAAAAAGTTGACTTTATTCACCATATTGCTATGTATTGATCATCATATCTTATTGCAAAGGGGGGATATCCTGTGCCTCACCCCTGGTCCTGCCACAGGGCACAGAGACAAAACCAGCAGTCACCAATCACACTGCAGTACTGGGACAGAAACAATCAATCAATCACCGATCACACACTGAGGCTGGGTTTGACTCCACTTTCCACACATCAACACATTCCCTTCCCTTGCAGTTCCCTCGAGACATTTCCTGAATACATTTGACATGCAACAAGCAAATGGTAAATGGTTGGCATTTATATAGCGCCTTTATCCAAAGCGCTGTACAATTGATGCTTCTCATTCACCCATTCATACACACACTCACACACCAATGGGCGACTGGCTGCCATGTAAGGCACCGACCAGCTCGTCAGGAGCATTTGGGGGTTAGGTGTCTTGCTCAGGGACACTTCGACACGGCCCGGGCGGGGGATCGAACCAGCAACCCTCCGACTGCCAGATGACTGCTCTTACTGCCTGAGCCATGTCGCCCCACAAGCAAATGTAAACGTAACTGCAATGCCACCTACCCACTGCGAAAATCCTTACAAATATTACAATAAAATACAGGAAACAGACATATTAATCAAACATGACACACTACAACTCATGCACAAGAGAAAATTGCGTGTGACATCACTGTAATATCAATAAAACAAGCCGCCTCACTGAGCCAATGACATGCTCAAATACATGTAACCAAAACAGACATTTGTGCTATTGTTCCAGTTTCCAGAACAGTCCAAATTACAGACTGACACCATTTCACCCCCTTCCTCACCTGAACCAGCGCCCAGGTGTACAGAACTGCCACCCAAGGGTTCCCTGACTTGGAGGTAATGGCCGCCGGCGCCAACGGCAATCCTGCAATGCCACAAAAACATCATATGACAACACACCATTATTATCACACAGCAGTACAGCTCAACTCTAATAGAAGCCTGAGGAATTTTACACTTTGTGTAAACTTGTGGGTGGCCATGTCCACACACAGACACACACTTCTTCCTCCCATTACCCATTTCCTCTCACCAAAGACCTGGTCCAGCGCGAGAGCATGCAAAATTCGGGACGCTCCAATCAGGGAGCACATGGCGGCTGAGAGGGAGGCACAGTATACCCCAATGATGACGAAGGGCGGCCAAACGTTGATGCGCTGGAGGAAGCCATAGTCCAGGGTCAACAGAGCCCTGTGACATGCGAGAGAAAACGGTTTGTGTGTGGTGAGCTGCAGACCTGGGAGCACGCGCTACACTCACACCTCCCACTTAAGCCACGTAAATAAAAACATCTTCCCATTTCCCTTGTCAAACTGAACACAAGAAACCAGCACAACTTGAAGTTTGAGGTGATGGTGGCAAACAGCAGGAACCAAATAAACCCAAGGAGTCACCTCGGGGGAAAAGGGAAAGCGGGAATCACTGATGACCAAAGCGGCCCCTCTTTGGGTGACTTCATTCCAGACCATGCAGAAGTGCAGAGCTAGTTGCGCTTCATGGAGTCCCAATTTAGTAATCATCTTACGTAACATTCACATTCCCTCCAGTTGAATATACTGAGTGTGAAACATCAGTGGTCACCCCCATGAACACAAAAGTCTCCCTTGCACCCAAACCCCATCTGCTCTCATTTCTATTAACATGGGAGGTACCATACTTTCATACCTGTCACACGTGGAGCTGACCAGGATGAAGAGGATAACATACACACAGAAGGTGTACAAAACCGCAATGATCGTGCCTTTTGGAATTGCCACACTGGGATTCTTCAGTTCCCCTACAGACAAGTTTTACAAAAAGAGAATAGGAAAATAGACAATAGAAAGACAGTTCATTATAGCCCAAAACAACATTCCACATACAAGCATTAACATAAGGCCAAACTTTAAAAACATCAGGCCGAAAATGACTCCGAGACCAAAATGCTGCTTCTAACCAGGCACATCCAGCTCAACAGAGAACTACTGACCCACTGACATTCAGCACTAATAAAAGACATTACAGAAACAGTAATACAATTTTAAAATGTGCCTTTACCTGACATGTTTGCCCCAGCCATGATTCCTGTGCAGCTGGTAAACATGACCGCAAACACAGTGGCAAAGGACATGACAGTGTTGGTGCTGTAATCAAGAGAATATCCCGCTGCAAATTGGGGGGAAAATAAGGGGTCAGAGAAGTAAAATAAGTAATGCAGGCATGGAAAGTCGAGCATGATCAACATAGATCGGTCAGAATGCTTGTATGAATGTAACGGTGAGATGCCGCGCCTATGTGATCATTCCATTCCATTCCATTCCTTAAGCTGTATTACAAGCCAATCCTAATGTGTCTCAAATATCTCTGGCCACAAACACCAATTCACGCACTCGCTTCCCCCCAAAACTTCACACCACGACTCACGTCCAAGGTTCCTTCTCAGGGTGGTGGAGTTGAAGCCTGTGTAAGTGGCGTTGTAGACGCAGGTCCCGTTAGTGGGGCACTGGTGGCTGATGGAGAACTCGCGAGGCCACACGACCAGGGGGCTGATCAGGACGGACAGCAGGGCGAAGGTCACCACCAGCAGGATGAGGAAGGAGGCGCGGG
This sequence comes from Conger conger, assembly GCF_963514075.1. Lineage (NCBI taxonomy): Eukaryota > Metazoa > Chordata > Actinopteri > Anguilliformes > Congridae > Conger > Conger conger. The sequence goes on along the minus strand of NC_083766.1, from coordinate 32,903,371 downwards.
AGTACACGTGAGCTCCCACCAGGCAGACCAGCAGGCAGAGCTGTAGCGCGACGGCCGCGTACAGCACCGTGTACCAGTAGCCCTGAGGCAGGACCCGTATCCCCTCTGAGACCGCAGAGCCTGCAAGGGGCCCGCAGAAGGGGCCTTTTACTGAGGAGTCTGATATAATGGTGTAGAGCAGGACCTGGTGTGATTTTTCTTTTTTTTCTTTCTACTTTCTCCATTATTTTCAAGAACGTAAAACTGCACTATTACCAAGTTAACACATTATGTTCCTAGTGTAAAATCAATTACTCTATGCTCTGACCAACCAATAAATGTAAAAACATCGACCATTAAACATTATTGACAAATAGAAATGTTAATGTCAAAACATAGAAACCAACGAATAAAGAATTACTGAAATACTTGGCTAAAGCCATTGTAGAAAGGCAAACCTGGGTCCCGCCCAAAAATGTTCAGTATGGCTTCGACCAGTCCCAGAATATAGACTCCACATGCGCAAACCTTGGCCAGGTAGAACATGAGTCCAATGCTACCGCCAAACTCTGGCCCCAGGGATCGACTGATCATATCTGGCACACCAAGTTCAGGAGTTAAACAAGCTTAAACAAGAAGCAGCTAATCCCTGTATTCTGTCATTAAAGCAAGGATAGACACATTTATCTACAAAATATAAGTCCTCAATATGCAATAAGTCCTCAATATGTTATATTTATTGATAAAGTTTTTTTTGTGTGAGACAAGAGGAAGGTGTACTTTTAAGGATACAATAAGCCCCACCCCCCTCCACTGCCCCATTGGTGGAAATGGCACAAATGGACAGTATCGTCAGAGAGATGATGAAATAGGCCACAGCCAGCATGAGAAGTCCCTGGAGGAGCCCGGCATGCCCAACAACGAACCCTGGATTCCGTAAAGCAACAGAACCATAATTAAATTCACCACAGTGATTGACATGTAAATATCATACACTGGTCACAAAACATGCGAGGCACACAAGTGCGGCTGTGAACCCACTTTTTGTCAAAGATTGCCTTGGTTAGAAGCCAAATATGCCCTTGCACAGAGCAGATTACAGTAATATTCAGATGTTCACACTGTTCTCATCACTAGTTGATGTTCTTTAAAATAAGCAAATCTCACAAGTCATGATCGCCACTTCAGGTTAATCTTCGCATCACTCACCGGTTCTGAGGAACAGTACGATGCTGAACATAGAGAGCACGGTGGGTACTATCACACCGAAGAAGGTGTTGAGGCTGCGGGGGGTGGCGCTGTGACCACTTGTGTGGACAAAGCCATTTCCCTGCTGCCCTGAGCCGGAGATCTCAGATTCACTCTGTACACTGTACACTCCATGGTCAAGCAGGGCGGTGCGCTCGTTTGCCATAGCTTTAAAAGTCCAAAGAATAGAGTTACAAATAGGCCTAACTAGCCTACTTTTATTAGTAAGCTTACTTGTGTTACAGTATTACATGCTTAAGAAACTCCACTTGTTGGATTTACACCTGGAAAGTTGCCCATTGATCGTTCCCAATTTGGGAAAATCCCAACACGTGAAACTTTTTAAATTGCCGGACGAATTAATAGTGCTAGGAAAGTCATATGCATATACAACACTGTTAGAAACAACATAATGTAATGAGTTTCTGCAAACCCGTCACGGGTTTAATGCAAGTGCTTGCGTGACTCAGTGACAACATGACTCACTGGATTCCTGTTTATGTTATAATTCACTCAGTAGGCTACATTCCGGAAACTGCATTGAACGGTTGAGTTTTAAAGATTGGCCTAGCTAATGTGAAATACAACAAATTAAATCACTCGTTCAACTACAGACTTTGCAACCAACTAAGGATGGTCCGATGTGTGATCAAAAAGCATGAATTGCATCGTTAATCCTAGCATAGCTACATTGAGAAACATACCAACATTTGTCTTTCAAACTTCCATTTGAAAACTAATAACAGCGGAAGTGCCAGGTACGACAGTGGCTACTTTGGAAACCCGCACGGGTCGCGCAGGGTTCACAAATAAAATGTATGATTAGCCAGCCCAGCCTACCTATCGTACATAACACGTAACTTCTCGCTATGTGATTCGGTACGTTAACATTATCAGTAGAAACTTGCACACCATACAGCATAGGGTTCAATGAATTTGTTTAATTATGCAAGAAAACAAGCAGGCAAGCTTTTAGTCGCACGTGATTAGCCAACTTTCCGTTTTGGTTTTCGGTTCAAACCATTTACTTAAGCTATTACTTTCTATCATATGTGATGTTAGTTAACGGCAAAAAAACCAAACAAACAGAAGTAGCTAGTAAAACTATGGAGCTTACCTGTCCCTGCTCGACAAGTTGATCCACTTAGCCAGTTAGCCACAGTACTTTCGTCAAGTCGATTAAATGATCCGTCCAGGTGTTTCAGACGAACTTTTTTGGCTAAACTAGTCTTATTTCAGGAAACCAACACACTGCCACACATGGCAACCAAAATTTCTGAAGGCGAGTATCATAGCAGTAATGTTACCTATCATTCTAGTTCTAAATATGCAGCGCCATCGCCACCAAGGTATATCCTCTCATCCGGCGTTGTCAAGCAATAAACACGTCATTTTTATTCAAAATGGTGCATAGGCAACAGTTCACTTAAATGCTCGTCGCCAAACTGCGGGCCGTTGTTTTCAGCTTTTGTGTACAAGCTAAAAGACTGCGATCAAACGAACGGGGAAGATGCTGGGTTGATGGCTAGTGGTGACCGCAGTCTTGGCATTCTTTCTCGCTCATGTGACTCCCAATGAGTGGGCAGACCATCGGATTCAGCAAGTTACCATTGGTCAGCTGGTGTGTCAGCCTATTCAAAGAACAGGGGAGGATGTGTCAATCGGATCGGTCAGTTTTTTTTAAACTGTTTTACTGCTATCTTCATCATAGTAATAAAGAAGTGTGAGACAAGCTTCTCCCTTCCTGATTAACTAGAACATAGCCATGATTACAGCCAGATTATTTTCACATTTATTATTTGCCTTCTTTGATCAATATTGTTATTTATTGTCCAAATTGGCCAAATACAGTCCGCCGTGGTGTAATAAATAACAGGCAAGCTTTATAATTTATGATTTCATGAAAAGATTTTTGTTTGGCATACAGTGGGCTCCAGAATTATTGGCACCCTTCATAAAAATTAAGAAAAAAGGCTGCACAACATAGATAATAATCTATATGTTATGTACATACATGGTTAAACATACCACTTAGCACTGTAAGGGCAATAATGTAAAAAATGTAAAACATATGGAATGGTTGCAAACTTTCCAGGAAGATGCTATAAAGAACCCAAGGATCACAGTTTAAGAGATTGGTTGTATCTTGCGGTCACCAAGTCTCAGAAAGAACAATAAAATGGAACCTCCATACTAACAAACTATTTGTAAGATTAGCATGAAGACAGCTATTACTGGGCACAATAAACAAAAGAGTTTGCCAAATGTAATTATAATGATGACAGCAAGAGAGTATTATGGTCGGATGAGACCAAAATTGAAAGTCTTGGCCATGCACACCATCAACATGTTTGGTGGCTAAAAAGGAATGCATACAAAGAGAAGCACCTCATACCTACTGTTAAATATGGAAATATTTTGGAGATGTTTTGCTGTCAGTGGTCCAGGGACACTATTTAGGATCAATGGCAGAATTAAGTCAATTAAGTAGATTTCTTTTGGCAGAAAATCTGTTTTTCACTGTTAAGAACTTAGACTTTGTTATAAGTAGATTGCCCAATGTTCTTTTTAGTTTACAGTATTTTTTCTGCATATTTATTTTGTTGCCAATAACCCTGGAGGCCACTTTACATATATGAATATATATCTTTCATTTATGTAAGTATTTAGACCCTTCATTCAAGTCCCTTTGGCAGCAATTACAGCTTTAAGTTTTACATTTTTTGCAAAGATTTCTAAAAACATTTTTCACTTTGTTATTATGGGTGATTGAGTGTAGATTGATGAGTAATTGAATGGCAATTTTATCCATTCAAAATTAAATCTACAACATAATAAGGAGTGCTAAAAGTGAAGGGGTCTGACTACTTTCTGAAGCCACTGTATACACTCAGTGACTCAGTCACTTTATTATAGACCTGTACACCAGCTTGTGAATGCAAATATTTAATCAGCCAATTATGTGGCAGCAAGTAAATGCATACAAGCACATATAACACATGGCCAAAGGTTCACCTGTTTTTTGACTAAATGTCAGAATGGGGAAGAAATTATCTAATTGACTTTGACCATGGAATGATTGTTGGTGCCAGACAGGGTGGTTTGAGTATCTCAGAAACAGCTGATATCCATGAATTTTCACACATAACAATCTCTGGAGCATGCAGAGAATGGTGTGAAAGATAAAAAAAAAATCCAGTGAGCAGCAATTGTACAGCAAAAACTGCTTGTTAGTGAGAGAGGTCAGAGGAGAAGGGTCAGACTGGTCAAAGCTGACAGGAATGTGACAGTAAAGCAAATAACCACACATTACAACAGTGGTATGCAGAAGCACAATGTATAGGCAAACTACTGAAATGAATTTATCATTGTTTGCTAGTCTCAAAGAAAACACACCCGTAATGTAAATAATAAATACTACCATATATGCCCACTAGATGAAAATGTTCCATTTCAGTGAAAGCATACAAAACGATATACAAAAATTGAAATTTTTTTTATTCCACCTTGGTGGAAAGTGTTCTTCTTGTGGACATTCATAGTCTGATCAGGGCATGACTTATTCATTTCATGTGTAGGTGCAATATCCTGTGGTTTGAGGAATAAACTATTGACTTGATCTTCTGACAAGCTTCTGTCACATGCTGTGTGCTTAACAACGGTTTTTGCACCACTCCTTTGTATGGAAAAATTTATGTGACACTTTTTTGATTTAATTAATTTACTTATCACATATGCTCTAAGTTGTTTAAGCTGTAATGTATAGTATTTACACAGATACAACTATGACCAGCTCCTGACATGAACTGGATAATAATGGTAAATGGTATCGTTGGTGTGTTTTTCCATTTAATGGTAAAATAGTAAATGTCTGCCTTTTTCCAAAGTGTTCTACAACTGTTGCTTCTCATTCACCCATTCACACACACTAATGGCGATTAGGTGCCATGCAAGGCACTAACCAGCTCGTCAGGAGCAAATGGGGGTTAGGTGTATTGCTCAGGGGCACTTTGACACACCCAGGGTGGGATCAAACCGGCAACACTCTGACTGCCAGCCAAATGTCCTGAAGGCACATCTATGGTTTAATAAAAATTAATCTGAACACAAATGGAAATGCATTTACGTATATCCCCTTGCTATATGGGGAAGATACAAATTCTTGTCCATACCTAATGAGGCTGACAGGATCCCTCTGCAAGTTCTAGACAAAGGGTAAGTTCTCAGACTCTTTTAGCATTTCCTGAAGGCTATTCAGGTCTTGCTCCATGTTTAATCGTTCTTTGTCCTCAAGATTACTGCAATGGCGAGAAATGACATCAAGGGACACATTGTCCACCAGCAATTTAGACTGCATTTCAACCAGATCCTGCTTTACTTGTCTCCAGTTGTGCTCTCTGTCTGTTGCATCACCGCCCAGATGTTCCTCGAGTGCTACATATCTACAGGCTAATTCTTTATTCCTTTTCTCCAATTCCTTTACCTTCTTCTCACAGTGTGCCTGCATTCTAGCAATCCTTCCATTCTGAACTATCACTGTTTGCTCTCTACTCTCTTCCTTCATCTGGGCCTTCTTAAGCCGTTGGTGGAACACATTTTTCTCATTTTGTATGTCTTCCAGTTGTTTCTCCAAGGCCTTTTGCTGAAATATAGCCTTCTCCTTTTCGTCTTTCAGTGCTGCCATTCTTTCCTTTATTTTTTCATCTGTATTTAGTGGGAGAGAACTTTGCTCCTTCACCTGCTGATTGATGTCCTCCAAATCTTTTTTCGCCCTTGCAGTCTCTGCAACCTCATTCTGTAGTGCTGCAATCACACTTGTCTGCTGTTCAGCCATGGCCTGCAGATTGGTTATTTCAGTCTCCAGCTTCCATACAGTTTCCAGTGACTCCCCTGCCGGCTCACAGGTCTTGTCAGTGCCCACGGAGGCTGATAAGATCTGCAGCTCCCTAGAGAGTGTGCAGATCTGGTGATCTTTGTCATCACAGGAGGCCATCAGGTTACAAATATGTAGTTTGGACTGGGTGTGCATGTTCTCAGTCTCTTGCAAAATCCCTTTGAGAGTGACCATGTCCTTCTGCATGGACTGGTTTTCCTCTTGCAGATCTCTGCAGTGTTCAGCCTTCATTTTGAGTGACGCCTCACATGTTGACAGGTTTGTTTTTGTGTTAGCCAATTCCTTCTGCAATTGCCACAACATGTTCTCTCTGTCTGTCTCCTCTGGGTCCTGGATATTTGCTTTTTTAGACTTACTTTTAGACTTAGACTTGCTTTTTGAAGGTGATAAGACCTGCAGGTCTTTTGAGAGAGTGCAGATATGGTTATCTTTGTCATCACAGGAAGCCATCAGGCTACAATTATGCTGCTCCAATTGGGCACAGGTTTCTTTGCTCTCCCTCAACCTCTCTTTGAGAGTCACCATGTCCTTCTGCATGGACTGGTTTTCCTCTTCCAGATCTTTCAACTGGTTAGTGTTCAGTTTGAGTGCCACCTCACATGTTGACAGATTTGCTTGGGTGTCAGCAAGTTCATTTTGCAGTTTCCACAGTGTGTTCAGTCTTTCTGTTTCCTCACTGTCTAGATGCCCCTGAATCTCTGCGTTTTTAAGGTCCGGTGCTTTGCTTTCTGAGTCTGAGGGGGCCTGTGGCTTCTTGGACAGAGTGTGGATCTGATGATCTTCATCTTCACAGGTTATCATGTTTTGCATACCCTGCTCTAATTGGATACACTGGTCTTCTCTTTCCCACAACCTCTCTTTAAGAGTGACCATGTCCTTCTGCATGGACTGGTTTTCCTCTTGCAGATCTCTGCAGTGTTCAGCCTTCATTTTGAGTGACGCCTCACATGTTGACAGGTTTGTTTTTGTGTTAGCCAATTCCTTCTGCAATTGCCACAACATGTTCTCTCTGTCTGTCTCCTCTGGGTCCTGGATATTTGCTTTTTTAGACTTACTTTTAGACTTAGACTTGCTTTTTGAAGCTGATAAGACCTGCAGGTCTTTTGAGAGAGTGCAGATATGGTTATCTTTGTCATCACAGGAGGCCATCAGGCTACAATTATGCTGCTCCAATTGGGCACAGGTTTCTTTGCTCTCCCTCAACCTCTCTTTGAGAGTCACCATGTCCTTCTGCATGGACTGGTTTTCCTCTTCCAGATCTTTCAACTGGTTAGTGTTCAGTTTGAGCGCCACCTCACATGTTGACAGATTTGCTTGGGTGTCAGCAAGTTCATTTTGCAGTTTCCACAGTGTGTTCAGTCTTTCTGTTTCCTCACTGTCTAGATGCCCCTGAATCTCTGCGTTTTTAAGGTCCGGTGCTTTGCTTTCTGAGTCTGAGGGGGCCTGTGGCTTCTTGGACAGAGTGTGGATCTGATGATCTTCATCTTCACAGGTTATCATGTTTTGCATACCCTGCTCTAATTGGATACACTGGTCTTCTCTTTCCCACAACCTCTCTTTAAGAGTGACCATGTCCTTCTGCATGGACTGGTTTTCCTCTTGCAGATCTCTGCAGTGTTCAGCCTTGATTTTGAGTGATGCCTCACACGACACCAGATTTGTTTTTGTGTCAGCTAGTTCCTGCTGCAGTTGCCACACCATGCTCTGCCCATCTGTCTCCTCACTGTCCTGGATATTTACATTTTTACACTTCTTGCTTTTTGAGGCCAAGTCCTGTAACTGCTTGGAGAGAGCACAGATCTGGTGATACTTTTCTGCACATGATGTCTTCATGTTGTGTGTAAGCTCTTCTGATTGAGCACACTTGTCCTCACTCTCCCACAGCCTTCTCTTGAGTGTGTTTATGTTGTTCTGCATGGACTGTTTTTCCTCCTTTAGATCTCTGCAGTGGTTAGCACTAACTTTGAGCGACGCCTTGCACATTGACAGATTTATTTTTGTATCAGCCAGTTCCTGCTGAATTTGTGACACTGTTTTCTGTATGTCAGTCTCCTCACAGTCTAGAGGCTCCTGGTTCTCTGAGTTTTCAAGATCTGGCTCTTTGTTTCTTGAATTTGAGCAGGCCTGTAGCTTCTTGAACAGAGAGCAGATCTGTTGATCTTTATCTTCACAGGAGGCTGTCAGATTACAAACACGCTGCTCTGACTGGGCATACTTGTCTTCACATTCCCATAACTTCCCCTTAAGTGTATTCATGTCCTCCCGCATTGAATATTTTTCTTCATCCAGAGCTCTGCAGTGTTTAGCGTTGACTTTGAGTGATGCCTCATGTGCAGACAATTTCATTTTTGTGTCAGCAAGTTCTTCCTGAAGTTGCCGCAGAGTGGTCTGTCTGTCTTTCTCCTCACCCTCGTGGACTTTTGCCTTTTTAGATGCAAACATTTTTTTGCTTTTAGGAGCTGTTAAGACCTGGAGTTGCTTGGAGAGAGCGCAGATCTGATTATCTTTCTCATCACAGGAAGCCATCAGGTTGTGAATATGGTTCTCTGATTGGACACATACATTTTCCATCTCTCGCAAACTCTCTGTGAGAGTGATCACATCCTTCTGCATGGACTCTTTTTCTTCTTCCAGATCTCTGCAGTGGTTAGTGCTGACCTTGAGTGATGCCTGACATGCCAACAGATTTATTTTTGCATCCGCCAGTTTTTGCTGCAATTGCCACAGCATGTCCCAATTGTCTGTGTCCTCCCCATCTGGATGGTCATGAATCTCTGTCATTTCAAGGGCTGGCTCTTTGTTTCTTGAATCTGACCAGTCCAGTAGCTTTTGTGAGGCAGTGACAATCTCATTATCCTTTTTGTTAAGTTTAGCAATCAGGTTACAAATAAAGCTCTCAGATAGGGTGCAAGTGTCCTCACTGTCCTGCAGCAGTTGCTTTAGCATGCACACATCCTTTTCCATGGATATGTTTTCCACCTCAAGATCACTGCAATAGAGAGTGTGGATTTCAAGTAACCTCTCACACATTGTCAGCATTGTTTGCGTGTTGACCAGATCCTGCTGTAGTTTCCACAGGGTGCTCTGTCCATCTTTCCTCTCCTGTGCAAGAAGGTCCATGACCTTCTCCTTGTTTGTCTCTGCCATCTCCTTCTCTGCATGCATAGCTTTCAAATGTTCCTGCATGTTAGCCACTTCCTGTTCTTTAGCTTCTGCTTTCATATTGGCCACTTCCAGCTTTTGGCTTAGCAGTGCGCCCTCATTCTGCACCTTTTCTAGCCTGTCCCGCAGGGAATGCATCTCGTTCTCTGTGTGCATTGTTTTCAAATGCTCCTGCATGTCTGCCAATCCCTGCTCTTTAGCCTCTGCTTTCTTATTGGCCACCTCCAGCTTTTGGCCTAGCAATGTGCCCTCATTCTGCACCTTTTTTAGTCTCTCCTGGACTGCAAGCATCTCTGTGTGCATTGTTTTCAAATGCTCCTGCATGTCCGCCAATCCCTGCTCTCTAGCCTCTGCTTTCTTATTGGCCACTTCCAGCTTTTGGCTTAGCAATGTGCCCTCATTCTGCACCTTTTCCAGCCTGTCCCGCAGGGAACGCACCTTATCCTGTGTCTGCATTGTTTTCAAACGCTCCTGCGTAACTTCCTGCTCTTTTGCCTCTGTTCTCTCATTAGCCACTTCCAGCTGTTGCCGTAGCAGTGCACCCTCATTCTGCAGCTTTTCCAGTCTGTCCTGCAGGGAACGCATCTCATTCTCTGTGTGCATTATTTTCAAATGCTCCTGCATGTTAGCCACTTCCTTTCCTTTTGCATCTGCTTTCTCATTGGCCTCTACCAGCTGTTGGCTGAGCAGCGTTCCCTCATTCTGCACATTTTCCAGCCAATCCTGCAGAAAAAGCATCTCGCTCTCTGTCTGCATTGTCTTCAAACGTTCCTGTGTAACTTCCTGCTCTTTTACCTCGGCTTCCTTATTGGCCGCTTCCAGCTGTTGCCGTAGCAGTGTGCCCTCATTCTGCACCTTTTCCAGTCTGTCCTGCAGAAAAAGCATCTCGCTCTCTGTCTGCATTGTCTTCAAATGTTCCTGTGTAACTTCCTGCTCTTTTACCTTGGCTTCCTTATTGGCCATTTCCAGCTGTTGCCGTAGCAGTGTGCCCTCATTCTGCACCTTTTCCAGTCTGTCCTGCAGGGAATGCACCTTATCCTGTATCTGCATTGTTTTCAAACGCTCCTGCGTAACTTCCTGCTCTTTTGCCTCTGTTCTCTCATTAGCCACTTCCAGCTGTTGCCGTAGCAGTCCCTCATTCTGCACCTTTTCCAGTCTGTCCTGCAGGGAACGCATCTCATTCTCTGTGTGCATTGTTTTCAAACGCTCCTGCATGTCTGCCACTTCCTGCTCTCTAGCTTCTGCTTTCATATGGGCTACTTCCAGCTGCTGGCTTAGCAATGTGTCTTCATTTTGCACCTTTTCCAGTCTCTCCTGAAGGGCCTCCTGCTCTGCTTTGACCTTGATGGCTTTCTGCCTCTCATTCAGCAGTACAATCTGTTTCTCCTTCAATTGTCCATGGGCATATATATAGAGAAGGGTTTGCTTCAGCACCTGTCGACTGAGCTGATTAGTCAGATCTTTATTCATCAATGCAACCTTCTCAGCCTCTTTTTGCAGCACTGAAATTCTGCCGGCCTGCTCCTTTGCCACGTCCCGGAGCTTGGCATTGTCAATCTCCATCAGCTGAAGAGACATCTCTCGGGATATGATACTCTTGTCTAAGACTTCAGAAGCTGAAAAGGTCTCCTGTAGCTTCTGGGATGTGGTTAAGACATCCTGCTCCTTATTGTGCAGGGCACACTTCATGGTGTGTATGTCATGTTGTGCTTGGATATACAGATTATTTTGGTCTTGTACCATTTTCTCAAGCTTGAGCATATCCCTTTGCATGCATAGTTTCTCCTGCTCTAGAACACAGCACTGATGAGTCTTGACTTCAAGTGATGCTTCACTAACTGCCAATTTCTTTTTTATGTCATCTATCTCCATCAGCAGTTGGTACTGCATAACCTCTTGCCTGGCCTTCTCACTTTGCAGGAGCTGCCAGAACTCAGAATTCATGCTGCCCTGCTTGTTGCTAGTCCAAACCTTTAGGACACTTGCCTCTACTTGAGCTAATTTCTCTATCAGCTTTTCCTTCATCTCCTCATTCTTGGCATGTTTTTCTTCCAGCCGTTGGCACTTGGCCCGCTCGATCTGCAGAAGAAACTCCATGTTCGCTCGCATTGCCTGGCTATCCTCCGCCTCACTCCGAGCTATAGCCAGCTCTAACTCAAACCACTTTCTGCTCATCTCCTGGTCCAGCTCATGACTTCCTTGCGGTGAAGCATTTTTTTCCATCACTGACAGTGCTAATGGAAAGAAGCACTTTTTCTACCCAGTCCATTATAAACAGCACTCCTTATGACATCACAGTACTTTTACCATTTACTAGAAATAGAATGTGACTTCAGACTTCATTTCCTTAGCTAACATTCCAAAAAATCATTGTTACCATATAACACCCTTCTGTGAACATAGAAACAGATGTTTTTTTAATGGCAAGAGGGATTTCATTTTGAGAGGTTTGATTTCTTGGTATATTCCAAGCAGCAAACAGGCTAATATTTTCAATGTTTTCAGTCAAGTCTTTTCTCAATGCTAGATTAAAAGCTGTTGACTTAATCCATCATGACACACTCAAAATATTACCATGTCTACCACACTACACATTAGACATATAGACAGTTGGTTCCAGATTAATGTAGAACAGTTGATTTTGTTTAATCCCATTTAATTATTTAACAGCAGTGTCTGAAGTTCTACATGGAAATTAAGTATTACGAAAGGAACTGTTTTTCCCAGGCAGATTGTTTGTAGAGGGGGGTTACATATCCTCTGGGCAAGGCACTTAAATATTTGATGGTGCTGGAAAGTAGGCAACATGGAATGGAAACATTTCATTATAATTACTCCCTATTATTCTAGTGCCTTCAATGAATCAGGCTTTCCAGATGTGAGAGGTCTTGGTGATACATCTACTCTTTTTTTGCAGGGCTCATGCTTTGCTGAGAACGAGTGTCTTTACAGCTTGAGCCACAGCGAGGCCCCCCATAGAACATGAACGACTGTCCTTCCAGACTTCAGTTCACCATAAGGGCTGTACACTAAGCATAATCTCGAAATAATAATAATAAAACAATCCAAAAACAAGGACCTTGTTTAATTTGCACAATGAAATCAGAGTAATATTTTGTAATAATACACAAGAAATAACTGCAATTTCTGCAGGGCAGCAAAAAAAATGCAAATGACACACTGTAACATGACCATTTTGTCTCCTTCAACTTCCCTGTATCTGCAGTTGTCAGTCCATCTTTCACATCGGCAAATGTACAAACAGAATATGGGTGGGGGGGGTGGGGAGTTAGTGGCAGTTTAGGCCAGATGCTGCTGGAAAGGGTACGGGGGGTCAGGTATACCTGAGGAAATTGAAAATACGAACAGCCCCATTGAATGGCTCCGATTCAATATAATAGGAGCCAAGTACATCCGAAAGTGGCAAGTAAGAACAGGCAATTAGGCAGTTATAGTAGCACATTTTGAACGATGAGTAAATGTGTTCACCGGCATCCATGGACAGAGAAACATATTAATTAGAATCTCAGAGAGGGCAAGCACCACATTTCAACATGAATTCAGCACAACATACAGCACAAACATCCTCAAATGTGTCAAATATAAACTGAGGTTGATAGAAAAACCCTGCACTTACATTCCCATCTATCACACCAAAGAAACATCAGCTCTGCTGTATTATTGACATATGCAAAAAGCAAACCATGACGGATAGGATTTATTCAGGGTTTTTGACCAAAAAGAATAAGACCATAACTAGCAGTGCTGGGTGCCGGATCCCAGTTATCTTCCACAGAAACCAGGTTACCCCCACAGGTCCCATGGAAAAAGTCCAAGATTAATTTTGGTTGGTCATGCATCTTGAGAATCCTTGTACAGAATGACTATTCTGCCCAACCTTGATAACAAGACTAATTATAGGTTTTAATTCTATGTACCTAACACATTTACACACAATTGTCACAACTGCCATTACACTGCAGCAATATTTAAAAATACAACTGTAACCATAAACTTTATGAAAACATTACTTATTTGCTGCAACTGTTGGGCTGTCTGGGCATGTGTCTCATGCTTCAATTAGCGCTGTATGCAAATAAAAGAAGTTTGATATTTTCCGACCGATATCAGGGGTACTCTTAAGTGGAATCCAGGGACTGTGAAGCGAGATGAGACCAGGGGAAGGAGTGCGTCGTCGGGGGCAGAGAGAGCACGGGGTGGGGGGCAAGAGGGACGGGCGAGTGGGTCAGCCGGTGCTTCTTGAGCTGACCGAGTTCACGGAAGCAGCAGCTGCACTGGGTGCAGCGGTATGGCCGCTCTCCGGTGTGGATGCGCTGGTGCTTGTGCAGGCTGTCCAGGTGGCGGAATCGCTTCTCGCAGTACCTGCAGGGGTACGGCCTTTCGCCCGTGTGGATGCGCTGGTGGGTCTTCAGGCAGTAGAACCGGCGGAACCCGCGGCCGCACACATTGCAGCGGTGGACCTTGTCCGGGCTCTCCCTCTGCGTCTGCATGGCAGCCAGGTCGGGGTTTTCCATGGAAGGCACTGTGAAGCTCATACTGGCACCTCCACTTTCACCGGAGGGGGGTGACAGCTGCTGTGCCGGGACACCCAGGTCAGAGACCAGGGGCTCCAGGACGGGTTCCTCAGGGTCGTCCTCGATCTTGACGGCCCCGTCTTTGACCTCGTTCCCATCCTCCATAACCCGGATCAGGCCCAGCTCATTCACGTCGCCTGCAGGGCCCCCCATCTCAAACTCAAACTTGGTGATGTCAGGCCGTTCCTTTGGCTGTGCTCCCACACCATCCGGCTCCTGCAGGACTCTTCCGTCGTTCTCCTCGGTCCCCACAGCGCCAGTGTACTCTGAGGATAAATGACGGTTACCAATAAATGATCAGCCTAAAGTGCGTAACAAAATCCTTTTTCTTCTGATGGAAGAATGAGGCTTTGTGAAACCAAAATAACTGGAGTAACTATAATGCGCAACGAGATGCTGAATTGAACCAGTCACTGTGGACTGCTGTGGGTCTTCTTCCCTTGGGAATTGTGCTAGACCAGGAATGGGTCAGTGACTGTTTGCTCATTGTGATGGTAGGCCAATTAGAATGTATAGATAAATAGTATTTACCACAATTCAGCATGAACGCACCACATTACTGCAGTGTCCAAAAATGTATATTTTTAGAAAAACAGAAACGGTACTGTGACTTATCGCTTGCACGCTGTACCGATAATAACTTTTTATTTTTATAGTTAGATTGTAGCCTATTTACCACAATGGAGCACGACTTGAACGCACCACATAAGGCAATTGCCGTGGCAGAAAATTGCATACAGAAATGGTTCACTGACGGTCGTTAGCTAATTGTCCTGCTAAATCTGACGGTTCTAGTAAATACATATTTATTCTATTGAAAAAAAGTCGCTGGTTTCAAGGACGCGTATAAAATAGCTCCTAATCTTCCCTTATTACATTTTATAATAGGCTATTTGGTCTCTGTGTACAGCATGGTCAAAAACCCACTATATAATATTACCGCGGAAGACAAGGCATACTTAGAAAACACATACCTTTATCTGCGACGCCTTCGTCTGTAATATAGAATTGGTTTTCTGGATCCTCCGCAGTTTCCAGCAATACGTGTTGACTCTGCAAATCATTGTGTGTGGTTTGGCTATGGTTTGTCACATACAGATTTCCCGAAGTGGAGGAACGCATTCTCCTGCGGTTCGTACTACTTCTTGCCCAGTCTGGCTGTACAGTCGGTAAGCAGAGACCAACACTAGGAAATGACTTTGAAAACTGAGATCTTGCAGATAAGTTGCGAAGTGATTTGGCCGACCTGCGCGTAGCACCAACGCCGTGAGGACCAAGAGTCGGATCGGATGTCGATGGTAACGTTAGGGAAAAGATGGCATCTCCGCTGTTTGGATGTTCAGAGCTTATGGCGTGTGACCGTGGTTGACTCTGATTGAGAAGCAAACACTGTTTAATATTCTTCTCGGCAGCTGTCATATAGTAACGCACCGCCTTCAGTTCGCTCTCTGAAATGTCCAGTCTTTCTCTCAAACTTTGATTCTCCCGATGAGACTCTGCGGCCGCAGTATGAGCCGCCGACAGCTTGGTTCCTACTACCTTCGCCGTTTCCCTCAAGACGGTCTCTACGGCGTTTCTCACCGCCTGCTCGATGGTGGCGGCCAATTCATATTTTAAAAAAGAAACGTTGGTATCCATATTCCTCTACTGTAAAAGATACCGATGCCTTGTTTGCTCGAATAGGCTATAGTGTAGCTGTGTAGATATTAGCTATTCAGTAGCCTAAAGAAAACAGTCGTATAGCGGTCTGCACGGTGTTTGCGTTTCAACGAACGAGTTAAACCAAGCTGCGAAATAAACTACGCTTCAGGTGATAAAACGTCTCAGGCGCAGCAAACGTTAATTTAATTGTTTTTACCTTTTTTTCTGTTTTTACCCTGTATAGCGTGCAATGACCGTTAAAAGCAATCAATACACCCACTATCTATCAAGACTTCCACAAACCCCAGCCACCTGACTTGCCTTGTCGCTGTATTATGACGTAAAGCCTATGCTGGGCACGTCGGATAGGCTTGTAATGTGATCTAAAGGGATAGGCGCATACAGCACTGCTTTTTAATTTTATTTTATAGAACTTTACCAGCTATTGCTTACTCCGACAAAATCTGCAGACACCGTTGCCCTCCAAACCTGGAATTTGACGTACCTGATCAGAATAGGGCACAATTCAATGCTCAGCAGATAATTTGTCAAAGTCGCCACACGATTTCTGGTGGCACAAATTAACGTATTTAACTGACTTGTTGGGGGGAAAGAAGTTGCCAGGAATAAAGTTTGGTCAATCCGTTGAGAAGATACAAATTACACCATACAAGAGGATATCAATGCCCTTTCTCACTGATGTAAAGTTAAAACAGCTGAGAACGCAGTACCACAGATTTTATTGGAGCGAAAAGTTGAGAAAAATAATCAACGAGGAAAGAGGATTGTTTGGTTTGGTTGATTGTTAAGGTCACTTGAAATGTCATTTTACAGTCTATGAATTAAGCTCAATAACCAGTTTGCAGCAGCACCTGCTAAACAAGTCCACGATTTCCTTGCTGATTCAGCATTGGCCCCCTAGTGGTAGGATAGTGCAGCCGAGGATGGGCAGTTTCATTCCTGGATGGCAGTGTGCACAAGTTTTTGTTTCCACCAATTACCCTGACTTGATTAGCCAATTACCTCCATACACCAATAGTGATTAACTCAGATTAGTCCACTATGACATGTTTCATATAGGGACACAAAAACAGTCATTGTCTCATGACGTTATCAGTAATTTAGCTAAAATGTCAGAGAGTTTGCTTAGAGCAGAATATGGCGTTAGAGATGAGCATGGGACCTTCTCAAGACTTTCCATATTTGCCGAATGCTCATTATATTTTATTGTGTCTTTGAGCAGTGACAAAGTGTCCACACTATCATAAATTAGGAGCCAATGGATTCACCTTAGTATTATGTTTCACTTTATTACTTTTTATGTAATTGTTTGCATTATAGCACATAAGCACAATGTGAATATGAGACTTCATGACAGAGATATGTAGGTGTATTTTCACAGAACATAATTAGCTAATTATCAGTTCCATATACTATTCTAATGGAAATGGAAATAGATTTTGGCAAATTATTTTGGTAATCACATTATTTATATTAGTTAGGAGGAAACAAACACTGAACTTCACAGGCTCACCAAAACTGGACAGTTGAAGACAGAAAGATGTAGCCTGGTTTGTTGAATCTCGATTTATGCTCAGGCAGATGGTAGGGTCAAAATTTGGTGCCAACAGTGTGAATCCATGAACCCAACCCTGCCTTGTGTCAACAGTCCAGGCTGGTGGCGCTGGTGAAATAGTGTGGGGAATGTTTTCTTGGCATACTTCGGGCCTGTTAATACCAATCAATCATTGCTTGAATTCCACAACCTATTCAAGTATTGCTGCTGACCATATGCATCCCTTCATGGCCACAATGTACTCCTCTTCTAATGGCTACTTCCAGCATGATAATACACCATGTCTCAAACTGGTTTCATGAACATGACAATGAGTCCAATGTTCATTGGTGCCCTTCCCAGTCACTGGATCTGACTCCAATGGAACACATTTGGGATGTGGTAGAATGGGAGATTTGCAGCATGAATGTGCAGCTGACAAATCTGCAGAAATTGCGTGATACAATGTCAACATGCCAAAATGGAACAGAATCCATGTGGAATCCATGCCACAAAGTATTTGGGCTGTTTTGAGAGCAAAGGGAGGCCCTACCCAGTATCAGTATAGTGTTCCTTATAAAGTGCTCAGTGGGTGTACTGATATTTAGCTTAAACAATGGTGGAGACAGAATTTCCATGTTGAGATGAATATCTGCTAGGTAAGGTTAAGTACAGGCTTGTAAAGGTATCATATAACCACAGAAAAATACTTAGTCAAAGGGGCACACAATCACACAAAAATAAACTGCACACCTACCAAGCCCTCTGGATGCCAAAATGCTAGAATTTAGCAGTCTGCTTCTGTTGTGTCATTTATTTTTTAATTAGAATGTACATAATGTTCCAAAATTTCTGTGTTTGTGAGTTTATATCTGTTTGTGTTCCAGCAAGCTTTTACTGACCTATGCTGTGTCTAACTCTGGCCATACAGGCGACAGCCATTGCAAAGGCTGTTGCCAGGCAACCCATCCTCAGTAGCTACACTCCCTAATGAAGTCTGGTGAAGACCGTTCAGGTGGGATGTACCATTGCCTGGACTTTTGTAGGGGGATATGGTGTCAGTGAACAGCAAAGCACAGCAGTCATCAGCTGAAGCCACCTCACCCCATGCTTGAAACTGGCATACATTCCTTACCATCAAAAGTATAACAGTAGAAATTTGCCTCTGGGAAATAAAAGGAAATATTTATGGTACAATAAGCACACCATGCTTGCTTCATGACAAATGCACCAACGTAGTTGTTACAAATCATTTTCTATTCCAGGTCCTGCAAAGGGACAGAGGCCCTTTGCGAATCTGACTGCTTTTCTACATGTAAAAACATAGGGGATATAAAATACAGTACAGTAAAATAGCAGTTTATGCCTGTAACCACACCTGTAACCACAAAAAAAGGCTGAGAATTGTCATTATAATTTGAAATCATAATGTTCAATATGTGTGCACACAAAGACTTTGAACTGAGAAAAGTTATTTGTTACATGTTGCCTGCCTATAGGGGACAAAAAAGGAAGCAAAAAAGAAGAGAAAAATACTTTTAAGAGCACAAATATGCTTTTCTTTTTCTCAGCAAATGTGAAGTCTATGTTAAAACCCACAGTCTTGTCTCACATCTTAGAGGTTTAAAGGATTTTAGGGTACTGTTACGATTATGGCTACTTTTGTATTTCCCCCTTTCTGCTGTCTGAGCGCATCTCAGCGCATCAACTACGGGCCAACGTGAGTGACTTGCCGACTTCCCTCATAACCCCTCCTCTAAAGTCGTATTGACTCAAGAGGGGTGTTGAGTAATGGTACAGTCTCTTTGTAAATGGGTGTGGTTGAATCGTGCTTATGGGAGTCATCGGTAACACTGAACGAATGGTTACATATTAAACCTGACTGACCTGTATAGGCTATGTGTGTTTGTATTTATAAGTGCTGTAGAATAGTGTATGCATGCATGCATAATTACCAATAGCCTACTTTATTTAGGCCTATTGTGCAAATGGGTGCGTTCCCCGCTGCCCCCCAAGATAAGTCACTTTTGATTCGCAGTTATTTTTTTTTATTTGTGTTCAAGATCCTGAGCCAGAACCATTTCTGTGTTCGGCGATTTATTCTAGAATTTTGAGCGAGAGCGGCGACGAACGGGAGCGGGAGAGCTAGCGAGGGAGGAAGGAAGCGAAGGATCACGAAACACAAACGGAAAGAAAACGAAGGCAAAGATAGCATTTACCACAGTATGAGAACTTGAGAACTCTCTTTGTTGCTTCGATTGTTTTTGGAAGTATATTGACGTTTTTACAAGGACTACACGAAAAAAACGTTTTCTACACCCAGATAGTCATTGGGAGTTTAAATCCATATCGAAGAGGAAAGGGGATCACAACAGTAAGCTATAGGCTATATCTAATTTTCTGAAGAGGCCCAATCAAATATAGATTATCTCGCAGCATTTATATTTTTAAACCTAGTCGAATATGCATTTTTCCCATGTTGAAAAACGACAAGACTCAAGGAGAGGAATACAGAAACTGAAAGCAACGAGCAACTAGACTTCAACATTTTGCCTGTTTTAGATTTTGAGGACCAAGGAATAAGGACCAATATTTAGCCCATATTTAGAACAGTATTTTGTAAACGAAGCGATCAACCACCTCGCCCGGAAAGATTCAACTAATTAACAGGTAGCTATCATTTAAACATTTGTGCTTACATGATCTATCTTGCCATAATTGGCTGGATCCCCTGCTAATACGGCTAGCCCACACCCTGCAAATAGCCTATACAATATATGGATGCTGTTGCAAATGAAAACGTCACAATTAGTCGTTCTATAATCATAGGCCTACAAATTGTGATGTTTGAGCAAAATAAAGTTCACATTAAATATTTTTCAGCTGACCGTTTAGACACTAAAGTGGCTACAGCAGCATTACAGTGGAGGTTGCCATTTCTATTCTGATTATGAGCAGTGTCATTTCAGTATAACCTATGCTATTTTACACCACCACCACCAATTCGATTTTTGTAGCTACACCTGGTCCAACACGAATACGTAGGCCTACGTGCATGAATTTATATTAATTTAGGTGTGGTTCCATTTTTACAAAGATCTGGGAACGGCTACAGGGGGGAAATTGCCTATTTATCTGTATTAGATGTATTCTGGACTTTGGTACAGTGATGTTTCTCTGAAGAAGACTGTAGGCCTAGTTCGTTTTTTGGGTAGCTATAATGATTCGATAGTTCCTAGTTTCTTTCATTAGGGAATGGCACCGAACTGTTGCAAGGCCACTGACCGTCCATCGATGAGGTATGGGTGGTTGATGGCACAGCCTATGGATATAGCTTTATATGTACAAATTTACCAACCTGGAGCCCTGTATTACCAAAGCCACGCGCCTTTAAAGGATGTTTGGAATTTGAATTTGCATAGATTAGTGTATGATTAGGCTTCTGCACCGTCAAATTGCAAAAGCCTATGTAGAGGGCAAAATACAACGGTTTTCTATAGCCATAGGCGCAGAAGACGGTCATTTAACAAGCAAGTGTATCAAATATGTTGATGATAGTTGATAATAGTCTACGGTTAATCAATTTACATGTGCACCGCCACCGACAGGATAGCTATAGTTAAATGCAAGTATAGGCCAATAGTCGAATGAATTTAATAGCCTATATTTGCGACTTCCAGATCTCGCATCGGAAAAGAACCTGGGCTACTCTGGGCGCGTAGAGCAGTATACATCCTGTTTACAAAACAGCGTTGTAGCCAGCGATATCGCCACACATAAACAGTAGAGAATTGGAAGAATAATGAAAGCAACTATACAAGTCTTTAGGCTATGTGTAGCCTACCAGCACGAAACGCTCGCTAACCTTTCTTTATTCACCACCCTATTTGCTTACAATACAGGTTAGGCTACTGGAGCGATAACCTAAGTGAAGTTTCGCTATTATAAAAATGAAACGCATCCTTGGGCCTAGTTTTTACCCGTTCGCATTATTTCTGCCCGTTCGCATTATTTCTGCTATCGCTCCTCCTCATTTTTGCTTACAGTGTAACACTGACAACGCCAGTACCTCACACGTTACCGATAGTAGCCAGCAGGCCTACTTGCGTGACGTTCAGATCGAACGACCAAACAGCGCATATTTGCCATTCATTCTCGCTGCCACCTGCTATACACCGCCAAATGTAAAATATTACATTTCCTTATGCTTAGGAGCGAAACAGTGAGGCCTTGAAATGTTGGAGCTACATCCTGTTGCTCCGTCTAATCAGGGCATTAACCGAGAACTCGTTCTGATTATGTCTAACACAAAATGAGGAAAAATAGAGCATAAATGCATACAGCAGTTTGAATCACCCAGACTTATCAACTATACAAACACTTCAGTGGATTAGCCTTCTCCTTATATCAAGAACGTGCAACTACAGTTCATAAGTGACACAGGATCAGCCTTTTCCTTATCTCGAGCCACGCATTGCTCGACCAAGGTCATTAATGTGATTCGAGCTGAAATTCACCTGGTTTTCCCAGTGTAAACCAATAGCAACATGAGCAGTAACATAAAACTACACAGGGCAGCCATTGTAGGCGACTTGAGTTTCCCTATTCTTTGCTAGTTGTGTCCTGGCAGGGTTGCATTCAAGATGACAATGTAATTAGCACTACATTTTGTTTTTCTGCTCATTTGTATATGTAATAGTTGTCCACAACTCTTGTGCTTAATGCACTGGATCTTGGATACAAATAATGTGTACCAAAATAAACAAAGAAATCACTTAAATATACCAGTGGGAAACGGTCTTCTGTGCCCATAGCCACATCACTGTGCTTTATTGCCTAATTGAGCCATGGTGCAATGAGACTGGGATCTACTCATTTCCCCCTGTCACCTTTCATTAGTGGTGCATGATCTATGTGCTTGGAGGTTACTCTAGGGATTGGGATCCAGGTAATTGCTTCCTCCTACAGTAGGTTGGTGTGTGTGTGCTTGTGTGTGTGTGTGTGTGTGCGTGTGTGTGTATGCGTGAGAGAGAGAGTGTGAGAGAGAGAGAGAGTGTGTGTAAGAAAATTGACATAGAACAGACTTTCCAAAATCAACAGAACACGGGTGCCCAATAATGTCCCATGGAGGGCAGAGAGTATGCTGGTTTTCATTCCAACCTATCACTGCACAGGCTGATTTCACAAATGAATTCCCTTCTTGCTGGTTGAAGGTGTGTTAATCACCTGTGTAGTCATATGTTGGAATGAAAACCTGCATACTTTCAACCCTCCATGGCACATGATTGGGCACACCTGGTTTAGAGCATCATTAAGATGAAACAGGGCAGTAGCCTAATTCCAAAGGGTCTGGTAGGCCCAAGGATGACCTCTACAGCTGAATAATTGTCACCATAATTAAAGTGACTGGAAAAAATGACCATAAACTATCAGAGTGATATATCCACTACACATCCACCAAATATATATTCAAATCAATGCAAATAATTATTATAACACACATTATTCAAGTCAGACATAAATTCTGTGGCTCTGTCTCAAATTGCACACTTGTGTACCTGTGCATGTTCTTATGAGCTTAACTTACTAGTGCACCAACAAGTCAAGTACTTAGAATGCAAGAACATAAAAAAAAATCTGTTAATTTGAGGTGCACTTGTACTATAAGGTCATGACTTTTCTCACTGTAATGTGACATGCATCCGGCTAGCAGCTGACTGACATCAGAAGCGACAGTTAGCTAGCTAGCAAGATGCGAACTCCACACAGAAAGACCCCTGGTCAGGATTCATCCACTGTACCACCATGGACACTGCATAGCTCATCCTACAAATCTTTCCATAAAAGATCTCTATATATAAATCTCATGAAAGTATGGGAGGAGATATGCAATGAGACAAAAACATTTATTGACCATTAATTCATGACATCATCAAGGTACCTGACCCAATAGCTTAGAGTCTAGTGATAAATTGAAATCTACCCATTCAATTCCCATGTAGGAATAGATGGAAATGTTTACATTGACATAAGTTGATATTTCAATACATTTTTGATTACGCTTAATACATACCATAATAACGGCATTCAATGTAGTTTGAAGCCATTCACAGATTTACCTTTACAGTCACGTTAAGAAAAACTCTCAAACACCTGCAAAAGTAATAAGTGCTGCTAGCCAAAAAGATAATCTGCTGATGTTTAGTCTGCATCAGTCCGTATGGTCTTCTCTTCTTTAAAACTCCTCCATCGATCGAAATAATATGCAAATTCATCTTGTTCATTTTTGGAATGAAAGTTCAACTTTTATTCACCTTTATGGGTTTGTGCATATGAACTGCCCACAGGTTTCCGATTGGTGCACAGCTATATTTTACTTTTACATAACACTTGCATTTTGACATGCTCATACTGCATTTACAACAAGGGGTGTCCATACAGTCCCTATGGTACGTCGGTGCTGGTAAAGTGACAAGCAAGGGCAGTAACATACTATTTGTGTAATCAGTTTGTTTTTGCCCTACAGCTAGCACAAATGATTTGTTAATGATGCCTGAAACAAGTACAATTTTTGAGTAGTGGGCAGTGGGTATAAATCGTTGCAGAAGTTTTTGTTGTCAGGATAAATGAGTCTTTAATCTTGGTGGCTTTACAATAATTAACCTGCTTTAATATACAGTTTTGTATGTATGCCCACACACGGACATGGACACGCGCACACACAGTCTATATAATCCTGTTTGAGGTAATCCTAATCTTGTTTGTACTCATTAAGAGGTTCATGATTTAAATGCTTGTGAGTGATTCTCCTTCCCAGATTACTGCAGATTAGAGATTACAGGAAAAATGGTTAAGCCCTGCTAATTGTACATTCTAGAATATATAAAATGGGTACTACCACCATAAGCCACGACCATGAATACAACATTTTGGATTGGTTTGGATTCATTTGTCCTGCCCTTTAGAACAGTTGATCATTTTAAACTGGCAAAATTGGTAGACAAACCCAGGTCAGCATGGTCAGTCACGTTTTATTAAATTGATTCATGGCCGTAGCCATCATGTAAGAGCAAAATCTTGATATTTCTGATTAGGTCCACAGTATGACTGGGTGTGCTAATGCGACTAATTTAGCAAGCAAAAAGATAGGACTCTACTCTATGCTACAGGCCTCTTATGTAAGAATGCTATTTATATTTTTTTATTTATTGCCACAAACACTATTCAGCTATGACTGGCCACATGTAGGTATGATGCCTCTGAGGTAAAAGTGCTTTAAAAAGGTAATGCATTTGCTGGAAAAGAAAAAGAAACATATTCTGGAGGTAGCTGAATCATAGATATTTTGACCGAAAGCAATGAGTAACACTTGTGTATAGTATTGTGTATTGTCCTCATAGTCATGAACATGATCTGTGCCCAGTAGCAGTTTTTAAATTTTATTTATTAATTATTATTATTATTTTTATAATAACTGCTTGTCTAATGCATATTCCCTTAGATTGTAGATCGACTAAACTATAGTGGGAGTGACAGGCGACCAGCCAATCAACAATGAGTGAACTGGAGCAACTGCGCCAGGAGGCGGAGCAACTGAGGAACCAGATAAGAGTGAGAAGTTAATTCAACTGTATCAACAACAAATTCAGAAAATCATCTTTATGTTGGGGTAAAAACATGGGGGTATGGGTGGGGGGTGGCAAGAGAGATGATTTTGGAGCATTAAGTACTCCGAGGGAGGACAGTATAAAGATACATGGAGATATCTTGATCTATAAGTATTGCCATGCCATGTTATATCATATATCTGCTCTGTTTTAGGATGCAAGGAAAGCATGTGGAGACTCCACCCTAACACAGGTAAAGCATTGTCCCCTGTAAAGTTCAGCATAATATAATACATTTGTTTAAGTATTTGAAAGATTCAACAATTTGTGATGATATTGTAATAATATTTGGTCCACTTAAACTGACATTTGTCTGACCAGAATTGGATTTCCCTCCAAAATAGAGATTTTTGTTTCTTGTTAGCAATACCTTATGTAGCATATAAAGTAAATATTGTAGTACCCAGTGTCCACTTTAATCACTGTCATGGATGCTATAAATGTCTAGCTATCTAGCTGCTGCTGTTCAAATATACATTTTCTTTTACCCTTTATGTGGCACATTAGCCATACAAATGATCATTGTTAGCTTAATTTTAACACTGAATTGTATTTGTGTGTGTGTGTGTGTGTGTGTGTGTGTGTGTGTGTGTGTGTGTGTGTGTGTTGCACGTGTGTGGTTGTGCGTGTGGATTGATGTGAGGGGTTAGATTACAGCAGGTCTGGACCCAGTGGGTCGGATACAGATGCGTACGCGCCGCACCCTCCGTGGACACCTGGCTAAAATCTACGCTATGCACTGGGGCACTGACTCCAGGTGCGTACACTCCACTCCCTGCATTCTACACAGCGGCCATTAGCTTTGGGTTTGCCAATCAGCTTTGACAGTGGAAACCTAAATGCTTTGTCCCCAGCTAAGACAAAAGCCTTTTCTGCCTGTTCATAGCATTAAGGCATTTTTATGGCATTGTCCTTGTAGTAACTGTGGGCCTGTACTTGAAAGCCACGTTGCTGTACCACACAGAGTACCAATAGGTCATCATACCCAGACCTCCACCCCAGACTCATAGCTGAGTGTCTCTCCTTGTCTCTGCAGGCTGCTTGTCAGTGCTTCCCAGGATGGCAAACTGATCATCTGGGACAGTTACACCACCAACAAGGTAACAGTCCATCTGCACCGCAAGACACCGTCTACACCACTGAGCGCACTCCACTGCATACGCTGCACTGCCAATCACTTCTTTTGGGGTCAAATGTCTTATTATGGAAAAGTTAGTCTGCTTATGTACAAAAAGTTATTGCGTAGCTAACACAACCACAAACTACACAGTTTTATAAAAACATGTTGTGTCATTGAGTTATTGAATGCTGTTTGATAGGCAAAATGGCAGTTTTATCCATTTAAAATTGACACAACACAATAAAATGTGCAAAAAGTGAAGGGGTCTGAATACTTTCTGAAGCCACTGTATTGTGCAGGTATGTTTAATAAACATGCTTAGGCGCTAAATTGCAGAGGATGATTTTTGCAGGAATCCATACATAGAGCAAATTCTGGCCCTTGTTGTAGCTTCTGGACACTCCCCCCACCACCCCCAAAAAAGAATTTGGAGGCTGCACTTATGCATTCAGGATGCAGATGTGTTCCATAGCAGCGGCCTTGTCAGATGCTTTGAACAGCCATTTTTTGCTACTTAAAGCACCACGTCCTCAATCTGCCTCTTGTCCCTATCCTAGCACTAATATACTATATATATATATATATGTTGCAGGTTTATATATTTACTGCTATGAGTTGTGACACTGACATGGCACTCTTCATGCTTAAACCTTGTCTGTCTGTTTCTCAGGTACATGCAATCCCACTGCGCTCCTCTTGGGTGATGACGTGTGCATACGCCCCCTCTGGTAACTATGTAGCCTGTGGAGGCCTGGACAACATCTGCTCCATCTACAGCCTGAAGACTCGAGAAGGCAACGTGAGGGTCAGCAGAGAACTACCTGGACATACAGGTACCAGAACATCCATATGTATATGTGATGCATGCACATTAAAATGTGGCGGTGGGAAGTGGAGTTGGGCGGTCCTTTTGCTGCCACCTAGTGGTAAAATCTAAAGTGTCTGCCATTACCTGGCGGGAGAGTGAGCGTGCAGACTGAGCGTTCCTGTCAGCGTGAGAGACATCACTGTTTCTAGGGCTGCTTTGTTACAGCTTCATGATTTCCAAAGTCATCTCAAAGTTATATTCCAGAGTCTGTAATGTTGATGGGTAACTTTGCTATTAGAGTAGCAAGATTGCATCTAGCTGTAGGTATGAAGACCAAACCCTTCTCCATTGTATGTGCAGTCTGGTGTATTTATATCGTCACTCATTTACACTCTATCAGCGTAATTTGATAACTTCCTTTTGATATGAATGAGGAAACAGAGGAGTATGTTTCATGTGCACCTGCTGCAGCTAGATTACTGGGACCTGATTATCCAGTGAAGTCTGAGATGAGAGCAACCCTGCCAAGTGAAAGTGGCCAAATTATACACTGCTTTGTGGAGCTGCTGGCCACTGATCCCACTGGCCTGGTTAGGATGTGGTAGTAGGGCCCAGGACATACAGTTATGTATGCCCTCACAAGGTTCAGTAAGAAAAGGAGTTCTGTCTCAGGCTCCGACACTCCAGAGGAATACTCCTCAGAGACCATCTTCCACAGCACTAGACCGTCCTGGTTTAATTAAGAGCTAATTAATTACATTAAATATAATTAAAATCCATAGCAGAAGCCATTCCCTGTGCATTTGTATTCCACGCATGATGCATTCTGGAAACCCTCATGACAAAGTACCCATCTTTAAACACTCTATTAATATACAGCATCCCTGCCGTTTTAATCCTGAGCGGTGCAGTGAGTACGACCCTCCAGATTCTCTAGTCAAACAGCTGTACCCATACAGGTAAACTGAGCACACTGCTAGCACGCTGTTAGCATACTGTTAGCATACTGTTAGCCTTCACAGCACTGGGGGCCAGGCATTACCCCCCCGTGAGTGACTCTTGGAGATGAGAGAAATGGGATGACATAACCATCAGCATTCTTCAACTACTTCTCCCCAGGGGCCGGACTAATTTCATTGTCATTTCAAAATGCCGCACACTGGTCAAACATGCTGTTATTCTGTGTTCAGTAATCAAGGGAGTTTTTTATTTTATGAATTACTTTTTTTATCCTTCATCATGAAAGGGCAAGGATATGTTTATGGCAGGTCACACACGAATGCTAGCTGGCTGTCTGTCACTTTGTGTTGTGCGCACAAATCAGTTGATGCTCTGTCTGGATGGCTAACTGTTTAGCTATGATGAAGATACCCTGCTGAAAAAACAAGCTGGTCATAGCTGGATTTTACACCAGGATAAAGAAATGATGTTCTCTCAGCCTCAGGGTGAACTGCACTGCAGGGGCCGTGGTTTTATATGTCTGTTTGTCTGTCCACCAGGCTACCTGTCCTGCTGCCGCTTCATTGATGACAATCAAATCATCACCAGTTCAGGAGATACAACGTGGTATGTGTGTCTGCATATCACTTACAGCGAGACACAGTGCATTATTTAATGACCTACTTCGTCATTGTATAAATATCCTGTTACTTGTTATTGTGGTATTATAGTAACAAATGTGAAACTAGACAATCTAGAAACATTGTGTTATTCTGCTTTGTACAATTACCTGTCAGATTTTTTTTCTTTGCCTCTGCGTAGCTTACTTGTGCCTTTTTTGGTAATATCTGGACAATGTGTGTCACTTGTGAGTTTGAGTTAACGGGGAATACCGTTGTTCATGGTCACTATGTTTGTGTTTCCAGTGCATTGTGGGATATTGAGACAGGCCAGCAGACCACGGTGTTCTCTGGTCACAGTGGTGACGTCATGAGCCTGTCTCTGTCCCCTGACTTCCGTACGTTTGTGTCTGGGGCGTGTGACGCCTCCATAAAGCTCTGGGACATCCGGGACAGCATGTGCCGACAAACATTCACTGGCCATGAGTCGGACATCAATGCCGTTTGTGTAAGTGTGTCTGTACACACATATGTACACTCAGTGAGCAATTTATTAGGTAGACCAGTACACCAGCTTGCTAATGCAAATATTTAATCAGCCAATCATGTGGCAGCAACTAAAGCATGCAGACTTGGTCAAGAGGTTCAGCTGTTAAGCCCAAATGTCAAAATGGGGAAGAAATGTAGTGACGTTGGCCGTGGAATGGTTGTTGGTGTCAGACAGAGTGGTTTGATGATCTCAAAAACTGCTGATCTCACACCCAATAGTCTCTAGAGTTTGCAGAGAATGGTGTGAAAAACAAAAAACATCCAGTGAGCATCAAGGCATTTACCTTGGAGGTGAAGGGCCAGCCTGGTCAAAGCTGACAGGAAGGTGACAGTAACGCAAATAACCACACATTATAACAGTGGTATGCAGAAAAGCGTCTCTGAAAACACAACATGTCAAACCTCTAAGTGGATAGGCTACAGCAGCAGATGAGTCAAAAAAATACGTCTAAAATGCCTAATAAAGTGCTCACAGTGTGTTATGCCATAGGTGTGAACTTTCTGCAGTGCGTGCATCCGTCTCTCTATGCATCTCTTCTGCTCCATATTCAATTGTTATTCACTCGTCAAATGTCTTCTCAATCTCCCCCACCTCTCGCTCACCTTTCCCCCTAATGCCTGCTCCCCTTCCCGCTCCTCCTCCTCCTCCTCCGCTTGCAGTTCTTTCCCAATGGCAGTGCGTTCGCCACGGGCTCAGACGACGCCACGTGCAGGCTGTTCGACCTGCGGGCCGACCAGGAGCTCAGCCTGTACTCCCACGACAACATCATCTGCGGCATCACGTCCGTGGCCTTCTCCCGCTCGGGGCGGCTGCTGCTGGCCGGATACGACGACTTCAACTGCAACATCTGGGACGCCATGAAGGGGGACCGTGCAGGTGAGGCCACGGGGGAGCGGGGGCTCAAAATGTCACCCTGGGGTAGAGGAGGAGGGTTCAGTCCGTTAGGGGTCTGCATTTGCTCTCTCTGGCGACCCCTGCTGGCTGATCAGGCACCCCATTGACTGCGTGCGAAAGCTGATATGAAATGTCCTCCGACTGATCTGATCTTGGGCTGTGGGCTGCGGCCTGAAAAGAAACCAGATGTTTTTGAGGAGAAACGTGGATGGATTGCGTGCATAAACACGCCAATAATGGGATATTTATTCGAACTAGGATGGGAATTAGACACGCGCAGCCCCGCATTGGCCGCTAAATGAATGAAATTAAAGTGTCAGCAGATGAAGTCAGACGTGTCCTGTTTCTCTCGGCCCCTGCCACAGGAGTGCTGGCCGGCCATGACAACCGTGTGAGCTGCCTGGGAGTGACCGACGACGGCATGGCGGTGTCCACCGGGTCCTGGGACAGCTTCCTCAAGATCTGGAACTGAAGAGTTGCATCGCCACCCCCAGACACATGCACACACGCACACGCACACACACACTCACACAGGGTACATTGGGTTGTTCAGAGCTCAAACTCACATTCCGGTACATGTATTATGTACATAAGAACTACGTAAGAAAACCAGAAAAATTAAAACACGGTGAACCTCATTGTACATAATATGTACGATGTGTCACAACTCACAAGCATATAGACACAATTGTACATATGCCACACAATGTATATGCTACAGATTACACTGTATTCTGTACATGGATGGTGTTAAATTTCACACAAATACACAATTGCACTTGGACAAACCTGCAGTTTTCCTATATCTCATAGGAAATGACACGCTGCAAGGTGACCACATTTCCTTTGAAATGTGCACATCACGTGTAACCATTGACCAGTCACATGTGCACATATATCCAACAACATCATTTGGACTTACAGACACACTCTTTTTCTAAAAACAATTGGAAAAGAATATTGGACATTGTGGAATAACTCCTCTGGAACCCAAAAGGAAGAGGAGAAAGAGAGATGCTGGGACTTCATTCACTTCATTAGTTTTTTATTTCATGTCTCCTTCAAACAGGTCTCTTCAATCCTTCTCTCCAGGTAAAAGTTTTTCTTAAACAGGGTAATAAATGGGAGTGGGGGAGTATATGACGGACAAACTAGTACGTCTGATGCCAACAATGACACGCTGAAGAGACTGAGAGGGGTGGAAGGGAATGTCGTTTTAAAACAAAATGGAGGATGATTATAAAGTCAGTGAAACTGGTGGTCACTACTGACTGACAATAAATTGCTATTTTCTGTTAATGAGTTTTTATCTATATATACATTTATGTGTATATATGTAAATGTGTGTGTATGTCTGTATATACATATACAGTATATATGAGTGTGTGTATATTTACATGCATATACACACAAATCTAAAAATGTTTTGTTTTTGTTTTTTTGACAATTTTTATGCCGTTTTATTCTGTTCTCCCTGTGTGCCTCAGATATGTTTAAATGATAATGAATAATTATGTTGAACACATTGCATATAGTATTATACAAAATGATTCTCAAGGTAAAACAAAAATTTAAATGTGGGTTAATCCTTTCAAATTTCTTTTGGGAAAATAATCAAGAAGGGTGTTGATGCTGTTTGACTTTGTCAGTGTGTTACGTCTGCATTATAACGGTATACATTGTACATAACAATAAACACCAGTAGCCTTTCTTGCCAGTGTTGGCTGAGTGCGTGAGCTCATTATGACCAACACCCATAATGTAGTGTGCACAGGGTCAAAACAAAGGACATTCCATAAAATGGCCACATGCTAGAACATCCAGTAGTGGATATTCCCATCTCATGAATGAACTAGATAAAGGAATATCCAGTAGTGCATCAAGCCTGGGCCTGATAGCCTCGTTTAAGCAGGGACATCCTGTACAACCCAGGGTTTTTTTGTCCTGTACCAATTCGCCCTGTGCTCTGTATTTGCGCTCTTTTGTCAACAACCTGTAAAATTCATACTGTTGCACGGTTACACCGCATTGCAAATGCAATTCATTTCTGACATAAACACCGTTATTAAATGAAATTCTACCATCCTAGAGCTTATATTTTATTTGAAGTTCCAGTAACACTGTATAATAATGTTACATGAATTGGCATTAACCAATGTAGTTAACAGACTGAGAAGTTAATATGTACAGCTTTTAATGTATTTGTACATCATTAATTCATGCGAACAACTTACTTAATGTCAACTTGACATGCAACCTTAAGTGTGATGAAAGTTGCTGAAAAGACTCCGGGTCAGCAACAGCCTCAGACCAGATAGCTGCTGTATCTGCTGCTACTGTACTGTGCTCTGTAGCGTGATTGATGAATGCAGTTAATTACATAGCCACCTTACCTGGGGTTAGAAATGCACTGAATAAATTAACTAAATTAACTAGCAATGACAAAGGAACAATTTTTCATGTTTCTCAGCGATACTGTACAAAATTGAAAGTATCACATTGACACTAACCAAAGAAATCACTCAGTTTAAACAGAGATCAAAGTATTTATTTTTTTAAGGACTTTACAGACTCATGAGTTCATTCAGCACAATCTTGTAAGACTTGAAAATTCATTAGTCTACTCTATTAAATACAATCAATCATGAAAGGGTTTTCCCCCTCATAAAAAGGAACAAAAACATACATTAAAAAGACGACTTGTTTTTTTTTTTCCCAAAAAGGACTTTACAAAAGAAAAATAGAATAATCAACCCATCAAAGAGGATACAAACTCTGCTTTTAAAATGTCAACTAACCTCTTCTGGCTCACTACAGTACAACAAAATGAGCAAAATCATAATTCCATTCACATATTGATTTTAAATTTTACAAAAAGGTAGAGCTTAATTTTGTATGAATATATATCTATACATATCAGTTTCTGGCTTTTACTACAGCAGACTTTTAAACCAAACTTCACAGCAGCTGTCAGCAGCCCAATGGTTGTGTTCAGAAACAAATCTCAGTGTACAGCACTGTGCTAAAGTGGCCAACAGGAAAGATATCCTTCCCATAAATCTAAGAATTAATTATGAATAATTATTTTTGATTTTGAAATCACTCAAAAGGACTTGACAGGAACAAAATGGCTACTGTGAGTTATGCACAGCCACAGTTCGAATGACGTTTCTATCCATGATGGAACACTACAGTGACTAAGAATTAAAAAATAAATAATAAAAATTATCGAGAAGGAAGCAGTTGAAGCCAAATGACTTCTAAACTGGGCAGGACTGCAGCTACCCCAATGCTGGTTTCCTTCTGTCACTATGTAAAGCGTCTTTGGGAGAGTCTGCTGTGAAAAGCACTATACAAATGGAATAGAATTGAATAGTACTGTATGTATACCAAATGCATTTGGCTTAGGTCAAATACCCATTTTGACTCAATCTTTCAAAAATGGGTATCTAACTCATGTTAAGATCTATATTCTATATACTATATTCCAATAGTCCAACAATATCTCTCTATTGATATTATTATAATTATGCCATTTCCCACACTTGATTGGGTCCAGATTCAGAGACGTACAGTATGTGGAACTCTCTGGCAATACGCATGTTCACAGAAGTGACGTGATGCAAGGCACACTTTGTTTACTGTCCGTTTATTCCAATTCCTTCTCGTAACTTCCAGTCGGTCAGGAAACATTAAGTGCAAATTTTAGGTGAGAATTAATTTCAAGGCTTGTGGGCAATTCTTATTTGCATCACTGAGATTTTTTTTATGAACACAACCAATCCTTCAAATGAAGTACCTCAAAGTCATATCATTTGAAGAAAAGAAATTGGGAGGCAAAGACTCAGATACAGTATTGAAATATAACTCCAGCTGTCAGGGCACACTGATTTTCAAAATGTATTCACAAATGAAAAATATCTGGATTTGAAAAACGCACATGTTCTTTTTTAGATTGCTGTGTTAGGGAAAGTTGATATGTAAACAAATGATTTTCATTAGAGGAACATTAAGTGGCCTTTTTCATGGACTAGAGGGGCCAGTGCCCCCTGCTGAATAAGCAACAAAATTGAAGAGTTGAGGGATACAGGGCTGGGATACGGGGCTGGGTTACGGGGATGGGGACAGACATGCTGATTTACATTTATATCGGCAAAACTGCTGTTCAAATCTACAACTTCCGTTCACTGGGACTTGCAGGATGCACCACTTCTTAGCCCAAGAATATATTCACGCAAACATTTAGAAACTAGCATGATTTTGCTTTCAACCCTGTGAGACCCAGCTTGGTGAAGAGTTCTTAAAATTAAAAGTAGGTGATTAAGCATCAATGACTGCCATATTGTTGTTGGGGAACTATAAACTACCTCTTACTAATCGTGTTTTTGGCGTGGAACCTTCTGCCATCGTAACACGGAGTGTGGCTGTCTTATAAATAATGACAGATTTTCAAAAGTTAGAGATTCACTTGTGCAGCAATTCCTGTCGACTGCTTAATAGTTTGAATTCTCCCAATGCGGTGAGATTACAATTCACACTATTTAGGCAAAACCAGGCAGCATTTATGGTAAATTACTGTCCATTACATTCAGTGCAGCACAAGTGTACTCATGCTTTCTATAACAAATGTCTAGGCCAAACGAGATATTTCTATGTCAACCTAGAGAACTGGAATCCTGGAAACACTGGGTGAATTTACCTCTTAATGGGAGATGCATTTAAGGAGCTAGGTCTCAAATCTAGTCTCAGCTAACCTGTGACAACAGTAACATATTTTGTTCCTTAAATGTGCGATTTTTAAAACACGTGTATACATTTCAATGCACAGCATTGAAATAGAATTGAATAGTACTGTATGTATACCAAATGCATTTGGCTTAGGTCAAATACCCATTTTGACTCAATCTTTCAAAAATGGGTATCTAACTCATGTTAAGATCTATATTCTATATACTATATTCCAATAGTCCAACAATATCTCTCTATTGATATTATTATAATTATGCCATTTCCCACACTTGATTGGGTCCAGATTCAGAGACGTACAGTATGTGGAACTCTCTGGCAATACGCATGTTCACAGAAGTGACGTGATGCAAGGCACACTTTGTTTACTGTCCGTTTATTCCAATTCCTTCTCGTAACTTCCAGTCGGTCAGGAAACATTAAGTGCAAATTTTAGGTGAGAATTAATTTCAAGGCTTGTGGGCAATTCTTATTTGCATCACTGAGATTTTTTTTATGAACACAACCAATCCTTCAAATGAAGTACCTCAAAGTCATATCATTTGAAGAAAAGAAATTGGGAGGCAAAGACTCAGATACAGTATTGAAATATAACTCCAGCTGTCAGGGCACACTGATTTTCAAAATGTATTCACAAATGAAAAATATCTGGATTTGAAAAACGCACATGTTCTTTTTTAGATTGCTGTGTTAGGGAAAGTTGATATGTAAACAAATGATTTTCATTAGAGGAACATTAAGTGGCCTTTTTCATGGACTAGAGGGGCCAGTGCCCCCTGCTGAATAAGCAACAAAATTGAAGAGTTGAGGGATACAGGGCTGGGATACGGGGCTGGGTTACGGGGATGGGGACAGACATGCTGATTTACATTTATATCGGCAAAACTGCTGTTCAAATCTACAACTTCC
The DNA here is from genome assembly GCF_963514075.1 of Conger conger. Lineage (NCBI taxonomy): Eukaryota > Metazoa > Chordata > Actinopteri > Anguilliformes > Congridae > Conger > Conger conger. The sequence continues at coordinate 32,868,044 of NC_083766.1, read as the reverse complement.
GTTCACTGGGACTTGCAGGATGCACCACTTCTTAGCCCAAGAATATATTCACGCAAACATTTAGAAACTAGCATGATTTTGCTTTCAACCCTGTGAGACCCAGCTTGGTGAAGAGTTCTTAAAATTAAAAGTAGGTGATTAAGCATCAATGACTGCCATATTGTTGTTGGGGAACTATAAACTACCTCTTACTAATCGTGTTTTTGGCGTGGAACCTTCTGCCATCGTAACACGGAGTGTGGCTGTCTTATAAATAATGACAGATTTTCAAAAGTTAGAGATTCACTTGTGCAGCAATTCCTGTCGACTGCTTAATAGTTTGAATTCTCCCAATGCGGTGAGATTACAATTCACACTATTTAGGCAAAACCAGGCAGCATTTATGGTAAATTACTGTCCATTACATTCAGTGCAGCACAAGTGTACTCATGCTTTCTATAACAAATGTCTAGGCCAAACGAGATATTTCTATGTCAACCTAGAGAACTGGAATCCTGGAAACACTGGGTGAATTTACCTCTTAATGGGAGATGCATTTAAGGAGCTAGGTCTCAAATCTAGTCTCAGCTAACCTGTGACAACAGTAACATATTTTGTTCCTTAAATGTGCGATTTTTAAAACACGTGTATACATTTCAATGAGTTGTCCCAGGAGAAGTTCCAGCTGAGTTTAAACTGCCACTCATCTCTCCCCAGCAAGTCACCCTTAAAAACATTATACAGCAAACCATTCATAATTAGCAGGCCTGAAATATTTTCATACACCCAAACATAGAAGTAGAGTTATTGAGCAAAGTCAAGCATCTGCTTTCTCCAAGACCAATTTGCATGGAAATCCGAAGCAGAGCATGTGAAACACACATGCATGCACACCCCCCCTCCCCCCCACCCCACACACACACACACACACACACACACACACACACCATCATGTAACCTAAAGCTACACAATAAAACCTCAAATAAATTGCCTATACCCATATTTACTGTAATGTACCAAGCTTAATAAAAAGAAAGCTTTATGCACAAATTCTTTATAAACTTACTAAAAAACTGGTCTCACCCAAATCTCTTTGAGTTCAAATCACAAGCAACCTCCCAACAACAATGAAAAATTCTAATTTAAATCTGAAAATATTGGTCTCATCACCTCTAGCAAAACGGCGATCTCAAATTTAAATCCTTGCATGCTTTTTCATCCCGTGTCATTTATTTTCTTCGAATGTCCGCCCTATTTCACCCTTACGTGTTAGGTCTCAGAAATACTCAACATCGATCCGTGTCAAACCGTCCCTGTTTTTCACTCAAATGCACGTCAAAATCACATTATGGCTTACGCTGACTGGTTATGGCTTGCACCACCATTGCTGGGCAATATTAGCACAACATTGCTTTCTTCCACAAAATAGACCGCATCCACTATCCTGTATGCTTGTGTTGCCCTCTGCCGGCAATTTATGGGTATTACACTCAATATGACACGACAACAAGCAAGTTGGATGCTCTATATACAATATACATAATCACTACATTTTCAACAGGAACCAGCCCCTTTCTGAAGCAGATCATCCCACCAATGCTGGCTGCTGCAGGTTGTCGTGCACACAAATACACATGTATACTCCCATTGTACTGAAAGACATCTATGATTTAGAGCAGGGGTGCCCAATAATGGAGGGCCGAGAATATGTCGGTTTTCATTCCAACCTATCACTACACCCGCAGATTTTACCAAGTAACACACAGGGCTCAACAATCACTTATTTTTCTCTCCTTTTCCTCGCTCCTGATCAAGGTCCGCCATTTTTAAGGACATTAAAACCCCTTCAATGTTCCTTCTAGGAGCTAGAAGTAGAAGTCAGGAACTCCCAATCTTCCCTTTGAGCAAGAACACATCAGCGCATCCTGTGCGTTAGTATTTTTTGTTGTTGAAAGTTTGAGGTATCGATGATCAACCTGTGGATCCACCTCTCCCCATCTGCCATGTCTAACTGCCGTGCCTTCGAACTGACATTTGAGAGAGGAAGGCCAATTAATTTGCCTAATTCGTGTTCCCTGAATTTCGCCGTCTTTACTTATTTTTCTTTAAAGGTACAATAGGTAAGATTTTTGTGTTAAAACATTGTTACAAGACCATTGTAAATCCCTTCCTATCATTGAAAAGGGCTCACTGACATTTTGACTCACGCTCTGCCTGTGATGATAGTCCTTAAATTCAGGTTTCAAAATATGCAGTTGACGGGCCGGCACTCCATATAGCTGTACAATAATTCAAGCTCATTGGTTGGAAATTGGTTCTAACTGCCACAGCCAATGGCGTTTCAATGTCAGTGCATTCACAGAGAAGGGCTGGGATAAATAGTGTTGTGGTTTGAGGGCGTTTGTTGCTGCAATTCCTCTCTTGACCGTTAGAAGTCAGTTAGAAGTTAGAGGGGCAAGGAAAGGAAAAAGGGGAGGAAAAACTAGGGATTGGAATGAGCCCACATTCAACCAGAAAACAGGGAACTAATTCGTGAAATCAGCTGGAGTATTGATTGGTTGGAATGAAAGCTTGCATTAAAATCCACGGCCCTCCATGGCACATGGTTGAAATTGCAATGAATTTTGATACCCCAAAAGACCTCTTCTTGACATTACAAAACTCACACATAAATGTGAACTTCATCTGAATAAAGCTTTATAGCATGGGAGTGTTTCTATATGCTAATTATTAAACTCTGAATTCATTCTGAGCATTCTAAATGCAGGGTTGTGCCTGCCAGTTTTTATCAGATAAAGTGCACTTTATGATACTCCCATTCCAAGGCACTGCATTAACTATAAACCTGGCAGTCTGTAGAAACTCATAAACACAAATCACAATGGCAAACAAACAGAGGGTAGGGTGGACATACTGGTAAAGATCAGCATTAAACTGGTGTATATGGTAATTTCTTAACTTTACTACTGTACATTATCTGCAATATAATACATTCAGGATACTATGATAAAACTATCATACTACTCCATTATATAATTTATAACAAGAATAAATTCAGCTATATGCAACATGTAAATAAGTGTGCCCTGGATGAAAAAAAAAGTCCAAACTTTAATAATTTTCTTGTTTGTTTTGTTTTTGAAATACTGCTGTAATTACACCTCATGAAGTGCAAAAACAGTCACTAAGAATTCAGTCTGAAAACAGAAACGGAACCTTTTGGTGTTTGCTAGAATATCTATAATACTATGATGTATTTGTGCCAAGTCCTCCACGAGAAGTGGATTGTCCCATTAATACCAAGGTCACTTGCCAAAAAATCTAAACAAGAGCATTTACTTCATTTTATTGGACGTTTTTCTTTCAAAACTAAAGGTTATTAAGCAAAATAGGTAGACATAGATACACGTACGGCAACCAGACACTCATGTTAGTCCCTCTCATTCGAGTCGAGCAGCAAGCCAGCATTATGCTAAGCTTGCTGTCAGTCTCGTAACTTAAATTCCAATTTCATCTTGGCTCCAAATGGTCTCACAGTATGTTTTCCATCATGGATAGCTAGCTAGACATCAACTCCATATGCATCAAAAACTGCAGCTATACTAGCATAAATCGTAGTGAAGCAGTCTTCATTCAATTAGCACCTATGTGATGAGATGGGAGCCAGTCAGCATAGCTTAACATAGCACAACATATGCTACTTCCTGGACACTCACAAACTTTAATAAATATGGCACATATATACACCAAGCAGCGTAGCTAGCTCTAGTGTTGATGTAACTAGTGTAAAACAAGTGTTCTTTAATCATTTCAGCTTCTGCAATCACAAGTTGACATTGTATCAACGGTAGCCAGCATATGAATTTAGAACAGTTTCACTGGACCTACTTGCCACAGATGTGCAGTTATCGGTTTAGATAGAGAAGATCCTGATGATACTTCAAGCATAATATTGCTTCGGTGCCACAAAATATTTGTGCTTAACAACATAAGCACAAATGAAATACTAATGGAAAAAGTGCTAAGTATGTAATTTTACAATCCATTCTGTGCTATTTCACTTTAGGCACGTGTATGATTCAAGTGCTTCTATTTAGACAAATATATTATTTAAGATACAACAATGTCATATTTAAAAAGTCCCCCAACAAAAACAACTAAAATAAATAGAAATTAATGTATACATGAAATTTTCAACTTTGGTTTGGAAAACAATACATATAGTTTATAATAATGTGGACTTATGTATGCACGCAAATGTGAGCATAACACACACACTTTGACCATATATATATTTTTGCCATATATCCTTAGTTATTCTGAAATAAAAGTGTTTAAGTGTAAACCCCGTTAAAGCCCACTGAACTGTTGGCTCACAGCAAGCAAAGAGCATTGTCACTACGGGGAAAGACACTGTATGGCTATAGCCTCATTCGTCCATAATAAACCCATTGAGCCCCCTCCAACTCACACCCAGCAACTGACAGTAAACGCTGCACTGTAAATGCATTTTCAAAAGGGATACATTTTCTCCTACAACTACACGCTGTGCAGAGTGCAGGGCTGAGTAATTAAGTTTAATTATAATTATATATTTAACGTGAATTCCCTCCCAAGCGCTCTTCATTAAAATAATAAATCTCACTGCCACGCCCTCCTTGTCGCTCTTCTTGTCACTCTAGAACCCCAACGCTGAAGCTAACGATAAAGTAGCAGAACATAAACACCCTCTTCAAACTACATAAACTCACAACGGATAATAACAAATACAGCTATTGTGTAATATGTAATCTCAGATATTTACAGATAAAATGTAACTAGAAAAAAAGTCTCAATGAGTAAACTATTTATTACTGATATTTCTCCAACCTCTTATTCTCACAGAAACAAACAGTGGAATTAAATAAGTTAGCTGGTCCATCTCTCACCCAACGCCCCAGCCAGTGCTTCTGCATGTATTGCAGTATAGCACTCCCGCTCACATTTCCTTCTCTGTGAGCACTGATAGGTTTCATAGTGAAACTCCTTCCCTTTTCCCAACAGCTCATAATACTACCACATTCAGTACAAAAAAAAAGTATATTTGGAAAATAATAATACAAAACAAAGCACTCGACTGTTTAGTACACTCCCTTCTGGAGTTTCAGCTCCAGATGAATGTTTGTCACTTTGCTATGACACTCCAAACCAGTAGGGGGACCCACTGCCAGACACATCAAGGCCATTAGCTCTCTGCTAGGACAAGCTCACTGCCTTATCTGAAAATGCTTATAACATTGTGCCTTAAAGCACATCTCCATGTCTTCCCGTTTTGCCAACCGAAAATCCATCCATTTGAAAGATAATGTGGGTCTCAGACTAAATGAAGACAGGAATGTCCTACCATTTAAGTAACCAGGTGCCCAAACCATGGAATTAACACATCAGAGGTACAACATTACAGAAATATATACAACCGTATTTGTGCTTTGTGTAATAATTTGGCTTTCCATCGATCAAGTTGGTGGAAAATATGAACAGAGAAAGCAAATTGTTCAGTGACAAGGTGTCACGGTCGGTCAGTTGGCCTCAGCCAGCCACTGGGGGAATGGAGACAGCACGCCGAAATCAGACAAAAGAGACGAGAACTGGAATCGTGAGGGGCTTGGGAGATGATGGGTGACAGACAGGGTTAATTCTCTCTGTCTGCGGCCCCTCTACTCCACTCCACCCCCTCGCTCTCCCAATGGGAATGCGTAGGCGCAGGGAGGGGGGACCCATTTTCTCAGCCAGGTGGACAGACACACGGACGATCGCACGAACGGACACAGGGACGCGGTGGCTGCCGCTTCACCAGTTCATGATGCAGTTCCTGTTCAGAGTCATGAAGTACACCTGGCTGCTGCCCCCGGAACGCACAGAGGCAAAGAACACCTGGAAGAGGGAGAATGTTAGGAAATAACTTACAGCTGTAGACAAGAAGAAACATTACTGTCTGTGAATGGATTCTCCTGCTTGAGCTGGGAAGAACATGCTGCAGGACTGGTTGCCAGGAGGCATTTGCTCTGAGGTATGTGACCAAAACTATCGGCATAAGTGGTGCAGTTATCAGAATCTGGACATTACTGTCAGAACACAAATATCAACCTCCTATCTGTGTGTGTGTGTCTCAGTCTGTGTGAGTGTGAGTGTGTGTGTGTGTGTGTGTGTATGTGAATCCTGTCTGACCTTGTCATTTCTCTCACACAGGAACTTCAGTCTCTGGGCTCTCTTATGCATGAAGACTCCATCCAGGTGGCCTGTCTCTACAGATCGGATCTCTATGGCTTTCTCTCCCCAGCCCATGATCTGATTGGAGCAGATATGAGCTGCAGGAGAGAGGGAGAGAGGGACAGAGAGAAAGAGAGGGGAGAGATTCCACAACACACTTAGTATCAAATCTCAGAAACGTGCATGAACACACGCTCGCACACATTCGCACACAAACACGCACACATTCGCATTCACACACACACTCACACTCACACTCACACTCACACTCACACTCACACTCACACACACACACACACACACACACACACTCACACTCACACTCACACACACACACCCAACATGCATGCGCACACACACACACAGCAGAGAGACAAGTTTCTGGGTCTCCCCGGACATCTCACCGACAGAAGTTGGCATCTCTCCCCACTGCAGCACCACGTCCTTGATGATGCGCCCGTAGGTGTTGACGTAGACGCCCTCGTCCTCGTAGCACAGCAGCATCTCCATGCCGTCGGAGCTGGGCAGGAACACGATGGCGTGGGGCATGACCTGACTCTGGATCTGAGGGTCAGGGAGCAGGGGCAGGAACGTTCACGGCTGTTCCTCCGGACTGAACGTTACTTGTCACCATTAGCGTTTCATTTTTTTCCCCAAGTCATAAGAAGACACTCATAACACACAATGTCATATCCTCCTGAGACCTGGACAATAGTTTATTTATAGATAGGTATTTACATTTTTGGCATACAGTGAAGAACTTGGTACAATTTCTGTACTTCTGCCTCTGTACTGCACATTGGATTACAAAAAAGCTTGTTACAGTTAAATTATTAGAAATAATATTATTTATCCCTCGTAGTGTAGGTTTCAGCACAGTAGAAATCATGGTCCTTGAGATTAAGAACAGAGACAAGTCCCCTACAGGGGAGAAACATTAATGGCTGGGTCTTTGGAGGATATGTTACTTCCAGTTTTCTCACCCACGCAGCTGGTTGCTATTCCTCTGCGATTTTGGACATATAATCTCTAATATCTAATAGCTCCACCATCCATGATGAAGTACATCAATTCAAGTTAACTTATGAAAGTACACTCATTTCTGGCTTATTCAGAACAGAACAAGCTACTTGTGCCAGCAGCTTTAGCTCTTCAACTCTCACTTGTTCCTTATGGAAGGATTTCTATGTAATGAATTAATTTTATGTTTGTGCATTCTATTTTTACACATTTTCCCATCTGATCTTCTTGGCACCAAGTCCACTCCGGGGCAAATGGAGACATAAGCAGTTTCGCAATCTCTAATTGAGGGAGAAGAGTTGGGTTTGAGCTGCATTCAGTCAAATATTCTGCATCAGTGAGTCACGTATTAGGACAGAGATATCACAGCTGGCAAAGATTCATACTGAGTTAATTTGAGTGAATCGTGTTCTCAGATCACGGTGTACTCTATGAATAACACACAAGAACTCGGATACCATGTATGTTCCGTTTCAATGTTTTTATGACTCATGTGATAGTTGGATGTGCTGTCTGAAAGACCAGTGACGTGTCATGGTTGCATGTGTGCTTTGAATGCCTTGCACATACTCATCGCTGCTGTTTGAAAGACTCACGTGTACAGGGATGTAGATGTCATAGTTGTTTCCCGAGTCCACGTCGATGGCGTGGAAGCCTGCGCTGGACCCATAAATGACCTTTAACCTCTGACCCTCCTCCACTGTCAGGTCAACCAGCTGAGGCCTGTGTGGCAGGTCACCGAAGGACTGAGAGAGAGACAAGGCGAGAACAAGAGTGAGGAAAAAGGAGTGGGAGAGACAGTTACTGTGTACCGTTAATAACAAGTATTGTCTAACGATGAAACTGCACTGTGTTAATCATGTCCATTTTAATTAAATCGAGACAGAAAGGAGAGAAAATAGAAATATGGCAGACAAAAGGCAAGCAGATTCAGTCAGAACCTGCCAATCGGAATCCACACCTTGAAAGCCATGAACTTGTGATAAGGCTTGGGTGCCCAGGCATAGACCTCCACTGCGTTCTTCATGGCGATCACCAGGAACTTGATTCTCTCGTATTTCACTACAGACACGGCGAGAGAAGTGAGCGAGACAAGAGCAAACACAGAATAGACCTTTCACACATCTTTTATGCCATGACCACCTCAGCATTACAGTTCATTATCTATGCAGGATGGGCTAAATTAAGTGCCTGCATACTATTCTGATGAGATCACATTTCATTTGTAGATCATTTTTAAGGCTTTAGGGTCAAAGAATAATAAGGTTATTAAACCTATTATTTGCTAAACAAGACCGAAAATGTAAAAACTAGGTCAATACAAATGAAGGAAATAAAATTAAATACAAAAATACTGTCCTAAAAATGTCTTTAAAAGTAACATGAATCCAGAGAGCGCACTACTCTAGGGAGTTTCAATGAATGTGTTGCATTTTCCGAGAGCCTTGAAAATTGGACAATGGAAACTGTGTGAATCTCACATTGCGGTACTTTAGAATGGATCCACACACCCCTCCCTCACTCACCCACCCACTCTGTAGTGCACACACCCCTCCCTCACTCACCAACTTTGTAGTGCACACACCCCTCCATCTCTCCCACAGTGGTCCAGCCTTGCTTCTTCTCCACCTCGGGGTCGTTGTGGAGGATCTTGTTGCGCAGCCAGGCCAGGTAATACACACGCACCTTGTTCTTCTTACCTGGGAGGGGAACAGAGGAGGCATCTTTCACACGCTCTACACTCAGGTTGTGAAAAATTAGAGTACACTCAGCCTGCCCTCTGTGGAAGTTAGTGAGATGATGCTTGCCATTATATCTTGCATCCAAAAACAGTTATCAAGGCACAAAGGCCAGAGGCTTAGTGCTATCTGCCATTTAGGTTGTTCAAGATAATAGCTTCTCTTGCTCCGTCTCAGTGTGAGGCAGTGTTTGGATGAAAATGTGAAAAAATAAATAAATAAAATAAATAAATTAGATTCCACCAATTTTGGAACACCCAATCCTATTTATGCGTGCCCATTACTGTGACTTCCACTATCAGCTCAGATAAGCTGTCCCCCGAAATATTCAATGTCAAACACGCTGCCTCTCACACTGCGGTCCACAAATACGAACTGGAGAAGGACACTCCAGAAGCAGTTGAACGAGCAGACTGTGGGTGCTTGATCTGACCACTGGGGGCCACTGCTGAGCAATGAGACGGGGGCAATTTTTGCCAAATTAATCTTTCAAACCCTGGGCAACTGTATGGCCAATCATGCATCTCCCTGTGGGGCTGCCGGTCAGTTTGTACTGGAACAGTTCAGACATGCCAGACCAGGAGGCCAATCCACAGTGCTAATGACCTGATATGGTGATGAGCAGGTTGAGGCCCTCCAGGACGTCCATCTGCTGGAACCTGCGGGAGTTGATGAGGGGGTACACTTTCCCCTGACCACTACGGTCCAGCAGTTTCAGCCCATTTTCAGTACCCACCAGGAGATTCACCCCTAAAGCCACACAAACACAGAATCAGAACATGGCTACAAACTCTCTCACTAATTTTCACTCGCTCTCTCTCACACAAAAGGTACAAATTCACATTAATCTCCACCATTCATTTTACACTCCCCTTCAGTACATTATTGTCCATCCAAACCTAATGCTACACAACCCGTTTTCAACACTCCCGAATTCACCCTTACACTCGTCTCCTACACTCCTAACCTCACTCCTTCTCCGTTTCCTACACTCCATAACCCCACCCTCTACACTCCTCATCTCCCTCAATCCCTGCTCACCCCACAGAGCAGCACACAGGATCTCGGAGTTGAACCTCTTCTTGTATTTGCGGATCTCAGGGGTGTCGCTGTGTGGGCGGGTGTTGGTTGGGTTGACATTCACCATGGAGCCTTTCCTCACCTCCAGCTTCAGCTGCTCAAACCTGGAGCCCAAGCCTGTGGAGACCAGGCAGGGGACAAGAGAAAGAGATACAGGCTCTTAGATAGAGATGCACATCTCCTGTCTCTAGATACTCATAACTTAGGTTATCCTGCGACAGACATATACAGAACTTGCCCATCTCTGTGAAGAGGCGGCCAAAAATAGTTTTAGCAAAGGGTTTCTCAATAGTGAACACTACACTGGATGCAATGGTTAGAGTAGGTCTACTTGTTACATGTGTGGGCACGTGTGTGTGTGCACATACCTACCTGTGTACGCATACTGAGAGAGAATTATGGGTAGGCAATTTCAGCAAGAAATTTTATTTCTGAAAAGCCCTGGGTATTACTGCTAACTGGCTAACATGCTAATCATGATATCATGACTACTTTGTCATTAACCATATTGACACAAAACATCATACATTGCATCATACATTGCTTAAAAATATGAAAAATATGAAAAAACCGAATCTCAAGTGTCTGTCTGTGTGCACATTTCATACCTCATGTACAACTATATTCCATGAATACACACAATGATGCACACCAATGTTCACCCACCTGCTGCAGTGATGGGCTCTCCCTGCCCCCCTGGCGTTTGGTACATCCCAAGATCGACAAAGGTGGTGAAGGAAGATTTACCGGAAGCTTTGACCAATCCCCTAGACTGATACTGGGAAAAAGTGTGTGAAGTCAGCACTGGTCGAGCAGAGGGCGGAAAAACAGAACTTTTACCAGTCGGTCCCTATCAAGGAAACCAAGCACAACAACTAAACAACTGCAACTAAACACTGCTGACATACACGTCATGCAGAAATGCAGGTAATTCACAAAACACACATTTCCCCAGGGTTGGTTTAGGAAGGGGTCTAAGGAAGCAGTGGCGGTATAGGCACTGTAACTGTGTTTCAGTGAAAGAGGTCCGACACATGCATGGACAGACAGACTGACAGACAGGACTCACATCACAGGCGCCATCCTTCCCGGGGGAGGAGTGGGAGCTGGTTTCGGTTGGAGAGTGGGACGGCTGCACCACGTCCGGAAGGTTTGTGTAACTGTTGTGGCTACGCTTTTCTGGGGTCTACAAAAAACAACACAGTCACAACCACAACCACAACCACACACACAGCACACTGGAGCAATAGCACTCAGCATAAAAACCAAGAACACCATGCACTGGGTTCTATAAAAAACAATTAATGACTCAATCACTCACACACCCAGGATCAATGGCAGCTCTCCATATTGCATCCTCCTCAGCTGTAATATATTCTCAGCCTTAGCCTCCTCCACAGTCTCCTGGCACTGATTCAGGTTAGCGAATCCCTACGGGGTTAGCGTTGCAGCCCAGAGCACTACCCTATTCATCCACTCAAAGCACAAGTAATAGATGCAGAATGTCTCCCCAAGGGTAACCTGTGGCCTCCATCCACTTTCTTCTTACCCTTCAACACCCACTACGGATTACTGCATAATCACTGTATATACTACAGTAGTGTGCATTAAATTTGGGCACCCCTGCTCAAAAAGCCTTTTACAATTAATATCTAAGTGAACAGAAGCAAACCTGACCTCTAAATGGTACAACATTAAACATTTCTTCAAATTTTAAAGCAAGATTACTTTTTATTTGAATCTTTTACAGTATCAAAATAATAAAATTTCAATTAGTACTTTGTAACTCCTCCTCAGGCAACTATAACAGCTTGTAAACACTTCCTGCAGCTAAGATTCTTTCAATTCTCGCTTATGGAATATTTCCCCATTCTTCCCGGAAGAACACCTCTAGCTCAGAAATATTCTTCAGCCTCCTTGCATTTGGTGGCTTCATCCATCTTTCCTGGAGGTACTTCATGGTTGATTACGAGGTATGCTTTGGATCACTGTCATGCTGGAATACCCACCCTCTGTTCAACTTCAATGGACATTAGCCTCTAGAATTATTTATTGATATTAGGTAGAATCATATCTTCCTTCCACTCGCGCAATATTTCCTCTGAATTCAGCTGTCACACAACTACTTTGCAGTGATGTGTGGGTTCTCCGGAGCATTTCTCACCATTCTATCTGAAATCGTTCTTCCACACCGTGCCTTAATTTCAACTGTTCCATTTATCTTCTATTTTCTAATAATGTTTCTGACAGTGGAAATAGGTTGTTTGAAACATTGACAGTTTTTGTAGCCTTCTCCCTTCTTGGTTAAAATGAACCATCTTCATTCTGAAATCCTTGGACAACTGTTTAGAGGAACCCATGGTTGTTAACACCAGACAGAACAGCCACTGCAGTTGGATACTTTAGAAGGCATGGAGTTACTTCATAATAAAACTTCAAAAACTTTTGCACAGGGCCCTTTTCGTTTCTTTAATCATTTATAAACAGTAAAAAATGAAAATAAAAAGCAATCTTGCCGAAAGGTCTCATGTTTAACTCCATTTAGAGTTCAGGTTTGCTATCAATCACATACAGGATTCATTGTAACAGACATTTAAACCAGAGGAGCCCACTGTATATACTACAGAGTCTGCTTGTGAGCTTAGCCGATAAAATTGATGAAATGAAAAATAAATCATAAACAAGAGGTTCAGATTACAATGATCAGGTTACTTTTAGAAGATGACATTTTCACTTAATCCACAGCATCAGCAGCTCATTAAATGTGTTGATCTTGGATGCGCCTACACTGTGTCATTATGTCCGCCCTAATCTTCTAGGCTAATATAAGTTTGTTCTAAGCCGATATTGATACAACCCTTATATTATTGCGCACAATGCAACAAGCTTTGGTAAGCAGCCTTCATAAGGAAACCTTCACAAAGGCCATTGTGGTTTTAAAACTCCCCCCTCCCACGCACTGGTACAGTCCATAACTCACCCTCTGCACCAGCATGGTTTGGTCCCCATAGCCTCCAGCCTCCTGCTCCTCTCCGCCCTCGCCCTCCTCCTCGTGAACCACCATGGTGTTCACCGAGTCTGTGTCTGCTTCCCGAGGACTGGGTGGGGAAGAGAGGAAGGGGGAGGGAGAGTGGTAAAAATAGTGAAGGTGAGCATCACATGCACCCAAATGACCTTCTTCACGCACCCAAAAACTACACACTCCTTCCCTCTTCCATCTCTTTCATACCTACCTTACTCATGCTCCACACTCCTCTCCTTTTGCAAAAATGCTTGAATTTTGCATAATTTTCACCAGAGGGCATCTGGTACCCCAACAACCTCTCTCTCACTGGTCAGAAAGCTGTTACCCCTGACACTCTCTCTCACCGATCAGAGGGGTTCTGTTACCCGGACCATCTCTCTCATCGGTCAGAAAGCCGTTACCCTTGACACACTCTCTCATTGGTCAGAGGGTTTATGTTACCCCTAACCCTTTCTAAATGGCAGGCATTTATATAGCGCCTTTATCCAACTGCCAGACGACTGCCCTTACTGCCTGAGCCATGTTGCCTTTCACACATCAGTCAGAGGGGTTCTGTTGCCCCCTGACCTTTTCTCTCATCGATCGCAGGGGCTCTGTTACCCCTGACCCACTCTCTCACCGTTGTGACGGGCTCTGTTACCCCTGGGCCTCTCTCTCACTGGTCTGACAGGGTTCTGTTACCCCTGAGCCTCTCTCTCACCGGTCTGACGGGCTCTGTTACCCCTGAGCCTCTCTCTCACCGGTCTGACAGGGTTCTATTACCCCTGAGCCTCTCTCTCACCGGTCTGACGGGCTGTTACCCCTGACCCTCTCTCTCACCGGTCTGACGGGCTCTGTTACCCCTGACCCTCTCTCTCACCGGTCTGACGGGCTCTGTTACCCCTGAGCCTCTCTCTCACCGGTCTGACAGGGCTCTGTTACCTCTGAGCCTCTCTCTCACCGGTCTGACAGGGTTCTGTTACCCCTGACCCTCTCTCTCACCGGTCTGACGGGCTGTTACCCCTGAGCCTCTCTCTCACCGGTCTGACGGGCTCCGTTACCCCTGAGCCTCTCTCTCACCGGTCTGACGGGCTCCGTTACCCCTGAGCCTCTCTCTCACCAGTCTGACGGGCTGTTACCCCTGAGCCTCTCTCTCACCGGTCTGATGGGCTGTTACCCCTGAGCCTCTCTCTCACCGGTCTGACAGGGTTCTGTTACCCCTGACCGTCTCTCTCACCGGTCTGACGGGCTGTTACCCCTGAGCCTCTCTCTCACCAGTCTGACAGGGTTCTGTTACCCCTGAGCCTCTCTCTCACCGGTCTGACGGGCTCTGTTACCCCTGACCCTCTCTCTCACTGGTCTGACGGGCTCCGTTACCCCTGAGCCTCTCTCTCACCGGTCTGACGGGCTCTGTTACCCCTGACCCTCTCTCTCACCGGTCTGACGGGCTCTGTTACCCCTGAGCCTCTCTCTCACCGGTCTGACAGGGCTCTGTTACCCCTGAGCCTCTCTCTCACCGGTCTGACAGGGTTCTGTTACCCCTGACCCTCTCTCTCACCGGTCTGACGGGCTGTTACCCCTGAGCCTCTCTCTCACCGGTCTGACAGGCTCCGTTACCCCTGAGCCTCTCTCTCACCGGTCTGACGGGCTCCGTTACCCCTGAGCCTCTCTCTCACCAGTCTGACGGGCTGTTACCCCTGAGCCTCTCTCTCACCGGTCTGATGGGCTGTTACCCCTGAGCCTCTCTCTCACCGGTCTGACAGGGTTCTGTTACCCCTGACCCTCTCTCTCACCGGTCTGACGGGCTGTTACCCCTGAGCCTCTCTCTCACCGGTCTGACGGGCTCCGTTACCCCTGAGCCTCTCTCTCACCGGTCTGACGGGCTCTGTTACCCCTGACCCTCTCTCTCACCGGTCTGACGGGCTCTGTTACCCCTGACCCTCTCTCTCACCGGTCTGACGGGCTCTGTTACCCCTGAGCCTCTCTCTCACCGGTCTGACAGGGCTCTGTTACCCCTGAGCCTCTCTCTCACCGGTCTGACGGGGTTCTGTTACCCCTGACCCTCTCTCTCACCGGTCTGATGGGCTCCGTTACCCCTGAGCCTCTCTCTCACCGGTCTGACGGGGTTCTGTTACCCCTGACCCTCTCTCTCACCGGTCTGACAGGGTTCTGTTACCCCTGAGGCTCTCTCTCACCGGTCTGACAGGGTTCTGTTACCCCTGAGCCTCTCTCTCACCGGTCTGACGGGCTCCGTTACCCCTGCGCCTCTCTCTCACCGGTCTGACGGGGTTCTGTTACCCCTGACCCTCTCTCTCACCGGTCTGACAGGGTTCTGTTACCCCTGAGCCTCTCTCTCACCGGTCTGACAGGGTTCTGTTACCCCTGAGCCTCTCTCTCACCGGTCTGACAGGGTTCTGTTACCCCTGACCCTCTCTCACCGGTCTGACGGGCTCTGTTACCCCTGAGCCTCTCTCTCACCGGTCTGACAGGGTTCTGTTACCCCTGAGCCTCTCTCTCACCGGTCTGACAGGGTTCTGTTACCCCTGAGCCTCTCTCTCACCGGTCTGACGGGCTCTGTTACCCCTGAGCCTCTCTCTCACCGGTCTGACGGGCTCCGTTACCCCTGACCCTCTCTCTCACCGGTCTGACGGGCTCCGTTACCCCTGACCCTCTCTCTCACCGGTCTGACGGGCTCTGTTACCCCTGAGCCTCTCTCTCACCGGTCTGACAGGGCTCTGTTACCCCTGGCCCTCTCTCTCACCGGTCTGACAGGGTTCTGTTACCCCTGAGCCTCTCTCTCACCGGTCTGACAGGGTTCTGTTACCCCTGAGCCTCTCTCTCACCGGTCTGACAGGGTTCTGTTACCCCTGACCCTCTCTCTCACCGGTCTGACAGGGTTCTGTTACCCCTGAGCCTCTCTCTCACCGGTCTGACAGGGCTCTGTTACCCCTGAGCCTCTCTCTCACCGGTCTGACGGGCTCTGTTACCCCTGAGCCTCTCTCTCACCGGTCTGACGGGCTCCGTTACCCCTGAGCCTCTCTCTCACCGGTCTGACAGGGTTCTGTTACCCCTGAGCCTCTCTCTCACCGGTCTGACGGGCTCGGTTACCCCTGAGCCTCTCTCTCACCGATCTGACGGGCTCCGTTACCCCTGAGCCTCTCTCTCACCGGTCTGACGGGGTTCTGTTACCCCTGACCCTCTCTCTCACCGGTCTGATGGGCTCCGTTACCCCTGAGCCTCTCTCTCACCGGTCTGACGGGGTTCTGTTACCCCTGACCCTCTCTCTCACCGGTCTGACAGGGTTCTGTTACCCCTGAGGCTCTCTCTCACCGGTCTGACAGGGTTCTGTTACCCCTGAGCCTCTCTCTCACCGGTCTGACGGGCTCCGTTACCCCTGCGCCTCTCTCTCACCGGTCTGACGGGGTTCTGTTACCCCTGACCCTCTCTCTCACCGGTCTGACAGGGTTCTGTTACCCCTGAGCCTCTCTCTCACCGGTCTGACAGGGTTCTGTTACCCCTGAGCCTCTCTCTCACCGGTCTGACAGGGTTCTGTTACCCCTGACCCTCTCTCACCGGTCTGACGGGCTCTGTTACCCCTGAGCCTCTCTCTCACCGGTCTGACAGGGTTCTGTTACCCCTGAGCCTCTCTCTCACCGGTCTGACAGGGTTCTGTTACCCCTGAGCCTCTCTCTCACCGGTCTGACGGGCTCTGTTACCCCTGAGCCTCTCTCTCACCGGTCTGACGGGCTCCGTTACCCCTGACCCTCTCTCTCACCGGTCTGACGGGCTCCGTTACCCCTGACCCTCTCTCTCACCGGTCTGACGGGCTCCGTTACCCCTGAGCCTCTCTCTCACCGGTCTGACAGGGCTCTGTTACCCCTGGCCCTCTCTCTCACCGGTCTGACAGGGTTCTGTTACCCCTGAGCCTCTCTCTCACCGGTCTGACAGGGTTCTGTTACCCCTGAGCCTCTCTCTCACCGGTCTGACAGGGTTCTGTTACCCCTGACCCTCTCTCTCACCGGTCTGACAGGGTTCTGTTACCCCTGAGCCTCTCTCTCACCGGTCTGACAGGGCTCTGTTACCCCTGAGCCTCTCTCTCACCGGTCTGACGGGCTCTGTTACCCCTGAGCCTCTCTCTCACCGGTCTGACGGGCTCCGTTACCCCTGAGCCTCTCTCTCACCGGTCTGACAGGGCTCTGTTACCCCTGAGCCTCTCTCTCACCGGTCTGACGGGCTCTGTTACCCCTGAGCCTCTCTCTCACCGGTCTGACAGGGTTCTGTTACCCCTGAGCCTCTCTCTCACCGGTCTGACGGGCTGTTACCCCTGAGCCTCTCTCTCACCGGTCTGACGGGCTGTTACCCCTGACCCTCTCTCTCACCGGTCTGACGGGCTCTGTTACCCCTGAGCCCCTCTCTCTCAACGGTCTGACGGGCTCTGTTACCCCTGAGCCTCTCTCTCACCGGTCTGACAGGGCTGTTACCCCTGAGCCTCTCTCTCACCGGTCTGACAGGGTTCTGTTACCCCTGAGCCTCTCTCTCAGCGGTCTGACGGGCTCTGTTACCCCTGAGCCTCTCTCTCACCGGTCTGACGGGCTCTGGTCCTCCTCTGCTCCCTCTCCACTCTCGCTCTCCTCACTGCTCTCGCTGCTGTCGGAGGAGGAGGAGTAGTCGTTGGCCTTGGCCGGGGGTCTCGGGGGCTCCTCCGGGCGCTCCTTAGCGTAAAGACCATGATCCTACAGAGAGAGAGAGAGAGATTAGAAAAAGCAAAGGCTGACGTTGTATGCCTACACAGTGGAACAGAGACAGGCATGCAGGTTTAGAGCTTTAGCTGAGAACCCAAAGAAATAAATGAGCACAACCCTTCAGAGAATCATGTTCATGTTAACTTCATGGTTGATATGAAGACAAAGACAAACTTGTGTTTGCGACACAAGGGCTCAGCTCAGACTCGGCACCTTCACAGGCCGCACCTTTACATAGGCATCCAGCACGTACAGGCACACGTACGTGCACACGCACACACGTGTACACAGCCATGCATGCAATCACACGCACGCACACAGTAATACTGACCTCTCCTATAGCTCTCTTATAACTCTGCACCAGGGGTGAAACGGAGGAGCAGGAGAGGTGACATACCCAGGGCAGTGATAGAGGGATGAAAGAGAAGGAGAGGGCACACAGGGCAGTGATGGAGGGATGAAAGAGAAGGAGAGGCCTCACACAGGCGTGGAATAGAAGGATGGAGGAGAGGGCACACAGGGCAGTGATGGAGTGATGAAAGGGAAGGAGAGGGCTCACACAGGCGTGGTATAGAAGGATGGAGGAGAGGGCACAGGGCAGTGATGGAGGGATGAAAGAGAAGGAGAGGGCACAGGGCAGTGATGGAGGGATGAAAGAGAAGGAGAGGGCTCACACAGGGCAGTGATAGAGGGATGAAAGCAGGGGAGGGAGGGCAGGCATGCACAGGACAGTGATGGAGGGATGGAGGAGAAGGCATTTGCAGGCAGTGACAGAGGGATGAAAGGAGCATGAGAGGGGATATACAGGGCAGTGATGGAGGGATTGTGGAAAAAGAGGTGGGCAGTGAGAGGGTAAAAGGTGAACAGGGGTTGAAGAGGAGAAAGATAACAAAGACAGGAAGAAAGAAGAGAAGAAAGATTAAGTTAAGTCAGTATTTCAGTAGAGGTGAGAGTTTAACTGGTGGACAGTCAGCAAAGAGGTACTCAATTTTTTAAATAAAAATGGCTCTATTTCTGATATCACAAAAACCACCCTGAACCTGGAAAAAGATTCTATGTAGCAATAACCTTGTGCGTGGAGGACGAGGAGCATAAAAACCACAGCCAGAGAGAGCAAGACTGGCCCCTTTAATACCGTGAAATCTAAAACAGGGATCAGCAACACATAGTCCCAGAGGACCGAGAACTGCTGGTTTACCACCCTCCCTTTACCAGGGAGTCAGGTGTGAAGACAATCCTGGGAGAAAAGAAAACCAGGGATGATCCTTGATCTAAAAGGTGGGAGCTGTGGGCTGCTTTGCAAAAAGGCACAAAGGCATAGACCATACTCTATAATAACAGGGGCTTGTATATGTATTAATTGTATATGTATTAAGGTGCGTCTCCCATAAAAGGAGATTAACCTCTTCAAATTGGTCATTACTGCTGTCACTCAATGTTGTTTGTTCTCCATTGCCTGTCTGTGTACAGTGATTATTAGGCAGTATTGCTATGCCTACAGTTGCACACAGGCCCCATAGAGCTCGGTAACAGGAAGGCGGGCACCGGGGTGTTAAAAACGGCAAATGCTCACCGCGGGGCGGCTGGGTCGGCTGGAGGTGCGGGAGTCCCCTGGTTTGTGGCGTCCTTCATGGTGAAGGATGGGAGGGGAATCCATTTTAGAGGAGCCTGCAACACACACACACTACTGTTACTGCCATGTCACGCACACAAACGCAAACACGTTTACTATATTCTCACACACACATTACTGTTAGTGCCATGTCACGCACACAAACGCAAACATGTTTACTATATTCTCACATACACATTACTTTGCCATTCATGTAAATGAAATGACTACCACTATATAAACTGTATGAAGAAATATGATAAATTATAATAACCAGTTAAATCTGGACGACCCAATAATTATTGTCCCTCAGGCGATGGCATGCCATCACCTACAAGTCCTCAGTCTCCCTACCGTTACCTAGCTCTCAGAAATGTCTACACACAGAGCTATGCCTTCACTCATCTCGTACACACACAGAAGGCGGGAGGGAGGGAGAGGAGGAGGAACGGAGGTACAGACGGACAGAGGGGGGAGGTATAGAGGGAGAGACAGACAGAGAGGGGGAGGTATAGAGGGAGAGACAGACAGACACTCACTGAGTATTCGGTGCCTCTCCAGGGAGCCGGTCTGAGGCAGGTTGGCCACCACGCTCAGACTGTCCCCTCTCTCCCAGCGGTCATTGCGGCTGAGGTCAGGGTTACTGACACAGAAACAGACAAAAGGCCGTTAATTCACTGGACAAACACCCCACGGTGACCAGAACTCAAGTGAAGCACAACATTTTCATTTGTATCAGAACAGCAGAACCCCAATTACAGCCCAAGTGTGAACTCACAATCATTCAGTGCTGTAAACACTCCTCAAACATGGAAACATACAAATTAGCCTCAAGAGGTAGCGGCAGTATTCTACATAAAAGGCATTTATACACTCAAGGGCATGATGGCAGGGCTGCACTTTATGAGGACACAAGTTCCCTGAAAGCCCCCGACTGTTCACCCACACCCCAGATCCACCAGCACACCCACCTGGCTCTCACTGGGTGCCGGATGCCAGAGGACAGGTTGGTGTTGAGCGCTGTAGCGATGGAGGTGGTCCTCTGCGGTACCTGAGCTCAACAAAGAGGACAGTGCTTCACTCGCACACGTGGCAGATAAACCCGGTTAAGACACGCACATGAGCAAGAGGAAAAATAATAATGATAACTGTCCGCTTACTGAACTTTTAGCTTCCATATATTTAATTGGTTTTGCCAGATGAAGACCCTGCTGAAATGTTGCATTATTGAATATATGGGAGCTAAAAGTTGAGAATGCAGACAATTTTTCTTTCCCTCTCACTGCTAGTTTTGTTTTGCACCTGTACCCAACTGGGGTTGCATGTGCTCAAAAACGACTTTTCTAAACTACGCACATGAGAAAGATCCGCTTAACAACAGGACAGGGTGCTGTGCATTAACATGACATAAAAAATACGTTATGTAGGAGCGGGGCGGAGAGTATGACACACAGTATCTCACCTTGGGTGGCTGGTCCAGCTCCTGCAGGCGGATCCAAGGCCCACGGTCTTCTTTGATTGGCCAGGGCTGGGGGGCGGGGCTTTCGGAGGTGGGGTCAGAGTTCTGGCGGACGAGTTCCCTAGAGGGGATGGAGCGGGGGGTGGGGGTGGGGTCCTGGGTGGGGAATGCAGACATGTTCTTAGTGGGCTGGTCGCACAGGGACTGGGAGCGGGGCACAGGGGCGGCATAGGGCTTTAGAGGGACCAGATGGGCCATCTGGAACTGTAGCGGGGGGGGCAGCCACAGGCGTAAGCAAGGGAGGGGAACCAAGTGTGGAGGAGAGTACGTAGATCGGGGGGGGGGGGGGGGGGGGGGGACAGGGATATCGTCCGTGGTTGCAAGGGGAGAGCAGGAATATTGGCCATGTTAATGTCAAGTGAGTGAGTTTCCCAGGTTACAAGCAGGGATCAGGAGGAAAGTTATGGATGAATATTAGGATGAAAGGAGGATGGAAGGAGAAAAAAAGGAAAGGGAAGTAAATAAAGGTGTGCTTTCTTCTGGGTGGCGCGAGGAGTTCACAGCAGGAGGAACATGGGCAGGCCCACAATGCAACACGCAGGGATGCATACTGTCCCACTAATAACAAAGCATAGGGTAAGCACACGCATTCACAGAGACAGACACGGATACATATAGGCAAAGACATACATGAACGCATCATTGCCTAAGTTTGACCGTAAGCTTAAAACATCCCTAAAAACTCATATCGCAAATGTAATATACAGGGTTGATATAACTTTATACATGTGGGTATTTCGTGAAGTAGGTCTGTTAAGTACAACAGCAGCACATCTTTTCAGTTCATTTTCACCATCCCCAGACAAATATTCCTCCTCAACTTCAACATGAAAATAGTTAAAAATTCATCTCTATATTACAGCCAGGACATGATGTTGTTAGCTGAATCACAGAAGAGAAATTGTGGGCTCTCTTACAAAAGATTAGCCAAAACACTAGCCTAGAGATTCAAAATGAAGATTTTTAAAATGATGACAAATCTTTTCATAATGAAATTTTTAGTTTGTTATTCTGACAGAGTATGTGATATATTTAACTCATTTACTCTTCGTAAGCCACACCCACCTTGCCCTGCCCACCCTGTGGTTCGACAGGCCTCTGCATGGGTGGGGTCTGGGCGGCTTGCCCAATGCCTGATTGGCAGATAGAATCAGAGCGTGATTGGATGGCAGTGTCTGAAACGGTGGTGCAAATCTTGGGGGAACCCTGTCTGTTGAGTTTAGTGCGTTCCTCCACCTGCCAGAGATGGAGAAAGAGAGGAAAACAGGTGTCATCGGTCTCAAAGTTTCACAATTTCTAGGGATGGGTTAATCTATTTTAAAGGACAACAGTATATCTGCGTAGGGTGTGTATCTGTATCTGTTCGACCAACAAATTAATTTGTATCGGCATTTGCAAAAGAAAGTATAAGTGGGTGTGGCTTAACCAGAAGTTGTGTTTATGAGCGAAAATGTCCGTTTGCTTGCCTGATGTACATTGGCATTGCAATTTTTATGTTTTCAGAGCACCACTGTCATACTTTAATGCTGACATATAATCAGTCAGAAAGTATAATAACAGATTATAAAATACAGCTTACAATGTAATTAACAACTCTTACCTAGTGTTGTAAAAAAACAATTTACAACATCAAGGTAACTACAATTTATGGACTTTTTCCCAAATGAACATTCAGTTCAAGTTACAAATTTTCAATGTAGAGAAGGAAACTTGGCTGTATCAAAACTGCAATAAACCCTGCAGCCATCTTCCAATGCAAAAAGAAGATGCCAACATCTTGGATTCAAGAATTCATGATGGAGTCTCCCCATGCCCAGCCCTTAGCACTCATTCTTATGTACATTTAATGCTTCATACTTTTAATACTCTAGAATTGTTACACTGGCATACCTCATGGTTTTAGCCAGCTATATGGATACTAGCTATATGACACCATAAAACAGTGCAATAATGCTTAAAACAAATTATTAGCACTCCATTTAGTATCATTTATGGCTCCAAGCTGGCATAGGTTACCTTAAATACACTATTTTGATAGTGTTGTAGCTCATCTGGGAATTTTGCACATGGCATTATGTAGATGCACTTATGTTCTCTTGTATTGTCGCCAATTCACTCTGGGTGAAGTTGTCTGCTAGCTAACTGGATGTAATGTAATATGTCAAATACAATCTGTGCCATGGTTTAATAAACAGTTTTTAATAAGCTTGATGAATGTGCAACATCTAGCTTGCTAGCTCTCGCTATTATAATGCAAGCGGAGTTAGCTGGCTAGTTAATTGGTTGATAGCAATAGCAGAACTAGTGTTAGTTAGCTTGCAAAGTCAGTTTAGAAGAATGACAAAATTGCTGCTTGTTAGTCAGCCATCTTGAGCATCCAGGTAAATTCATGGAGAGAAAGTCAGTATACGATGCTATATCTGTCAAATAGGGTATTTCACATACCCCAGTAATATCTACCTCCATCAGTTTACAATTATATAATGTACCAGTGCATGAAAAGTTTGTGAAATTGATTTCTTTGTAAGGTCAACTAACAGAATTCTCAAAGTCTTAGTCTAATATGTTGGGGCAAGACTGCAGGCGTAAACGATCTGCATCCAAACGATCAGTAGCCGAGCAGCAGCCTTCTGCACATGCCTCCCGAAATCTGCACTTCCGGAATACAGCAAGCGTCTCGGTCAGTTCTCCCAGTTTGTGCAGAAAGAAAGTAACGCGGAGGCCCCAGCCCACGCCCGCGGTGCTCCCGTACCTCCCTGGCCCAGGCGGGCTTGTTGTTGGGCTCCAGGTTCTTGCCGTAGTGGTAGAGCTGCGGCTTCTTGTCCTGCTGCTGCTGCTGCTGCTGCTGCTGCTGCAGGGAGACCAGGTACGCGTGCTCCTGCTGCAGCTGCCTCTGCAGCCGCTCCGACTGCCTCTGCTCCTCCAGCTGCTTGCGCTTGTACTCCTGAGGGAGGCGCGGGAGAGGAGCACGCTCATATCCGCATTCAGAGCACTGTTCAGATATCCAGCTTCACAGCTGGCACAACCTAGCACAGCAAAACTGAAATGCAGGTCAGGTCAAAATGACACCCTAAAAATACTATGAATGTACAATATCAAAATTCTATCAAATGGCCCTGTAAGCAACACCTTTATGATCAATTCTTTTAGTAAAAAATGTCAGAACTATGGTCTCGGATTGTCAGTAAGAGAATGGCAGCACGTACGCACGCACGCACGCAAAACCATTTCAAAGGTGTCAGGAACTTGAAGGACAGCACACTGCGCTCTGCTCTAAATGCTCTGAAAGGCAGTGATAAAGACACAGATAGTGTTTGCGTAAAAAGCCTTTTTGGGAGCATTTAAATGTGGGTCTCTTTGTCCTTATCATCCCCACCTTTATAACGGGAGGACTAAGCATGCGTCCCCCACCGACAATGCTCAAAGCCACTGAAAGGACTGACAGAACTCCAGTCAAAGTCCAGGATGCACGGCAAATGACTGCAGATGTGCCAATGGATGTGTCACCAAAAGGAGGTGGAGGCCCATCGTGGGTAAGAGGGAAGGGAGAAGGATCAAGATCATTTTTCCCCTGTCTGACACAGCTGTCCCTGCAGGCAGCTCCTCACACAGGGTGATATTTGGGAATGTGGCATGGGGCACTATGGAGGGGGTTAGGGGTGCATAGAGGATCTTGTGTTACCATGAGCAGGGCCTGTTCCTGAAGCAGCTGCTGCTGGAGAATCTCTAACTGCCGCTGCTCTTCCTCTAACTTATGTCTTATGAACTCCTACAGAGAGAGAGGGGGAAGGAGAGAGAGAGGGGGAGGGAGAGAGGGAGAGGGGGAGGGAGAGAGGGAGAGGGAGAGAGAGAGGGAGAGGGAGAGAGAGAGGGGGAGGGAGAGAGAGGGAGAGGGTGAGAGAGGGGGAGGAAGGGAGAGGGGGAGGGAGGGAGAGAGGTGAGGGAGGGGGGAGAGAGAGAGAGAGGGAGAGAGATGGGGGTGAGAGAGAGGGAGAGGGTGAGAGAGGGGGAGGAAGGGAGAGAAGGAGGGAGGGAGGGAGAGAGAGAGGCGAGGGAGGGGGGGAGATAGGGAGAGGGAGAGAGAGAGAGATAGGGAAAGAGAGGTGGGCAAGAGAGAGAAAAAGAGAGAGGGAGGAAGAGATAGGGGGATAGGGGGGGGAAGGAGAGAGAGGAGAAGTCAGGACAAAAAAAAAAAATAGATCAATCCAGGACTGGCTACAGGAGATCCATCACCATGAAATATAATTTTTTAAAGTTTTTTTTTTCCACAATCTGTATATGTGGCCATTTGCAAATGGTTTAAACCATTTGAAACGTTTGAGTGTTTCAAACACAGTGGTACTTATTTTAGGATTGTTGTAGCGTGCTTTCCCTTTTTTTTATGGGTGTTTGCTGCATGATTTATTATTATTATTATTATTATTATATTATTATTATGTACTATTTGTATTTGCATTATGCTTCTAAACTGTCACACAAATTTCCACAGTAAAAGTTCAGTACTGTTAATTTGCTTTCTGTGTTGTACCAGACAAAATATGTGCATTTACACAAGCAAAACATACTGCACTACACACACACATTACTGTCTTTGTGGTGCGTTTGACACCATGGTACAAAAACAAGAGGAAAAAAGGTAAAAGAAAAAAAATCAAGAAAAAAAATCGAACCAATCTTCACAAACCACAGCCATGCTGCCACTCTGCTGCTATGGCAACAGCTCCAAAGGAAAAGGAAAAAACCTGTATTCCTCACTGGGCTCGTGATTAGATTAGTGACATCGCAGAACCTCCAATCAGCTCGCAGAGCATACCACACCTCCCCTCTATTTGGCTGGCTGTGGCCTGGAGCGGTTTGTGATTGGCTACCTGC
Organism: Conger conger; assembly: GCF_963514075.1. NCBI lineage: Eukaryota > Metazoa > Chordata > Actinopteri > Anguilliformes > Congridae > Conger > Conger conger. The sequence continues at coordinate 32,842,227 of NC_083766.1, read as the reverse complement.
TCCCTCTCAGCCATCCTCCGGTCCTCCTCCCTCCGGAGATCATCCAGTCTGCGGTGGGGGCCTTTCTCCTGCTGCCTCACCATCTCCCGCTCCTTCCTCTGTTGCTGAGAGAGTGAATGAGTATGTGAGGGGGATGCGAGGGAAATCAGAGGCTGCTACAAATCTAACCTTCTTCCTGACCCCAGCATCGCGCATACTCTCGGATACTGAATGTCTGAGAGGAAAGATGTGCTGAGAATCACTATGCTACAATCTGTCATGGTCTGAACTCTTGTTTGACGAGGGTCCTCCGCAATTCAGTGAGCTGCAGTCATACTGCACAGAAAATGTACATGCCCAAATGTTTTATACGGATCAACTGCCACGCGCAATCACTGCACCCAAAACAAGCAGAAATCTCGAGTCATTCTCCAGATTTCGCTGTGTGGGGACATTACATAAAATGCACAATTCACAGCTGCAGTTGACAGCATTCATTGATCCGGATTGTGGTATAAATAAAAAAGGCACTTTCATCACCGTGCTCATTAGTTACTGAAGGCTTGCTATTTTTATGTTCAGGCTTCTTGTGAATTGTTCAAAGAAAGATAATTGTCATTGACAAATAAATAGTTGCTTTTCAATAACAGGAAGACATAAATTTAGTGTTTACTTGATAAGGATGCGAGACATCTCTGTGCAGCACTGCAGAGCTCTGCACTGAAAAATACTGCACTGCTGTATCTTCTGTGTAAACTGTGGCTTGGCTGTTTTTACAGACACTGGCACCCATAAATGTAATACAACAGCTGAATTAAATATTTGGATTGTCCTCAGGGGCACGGTAGTCCCCAAACGGAAAAGAAAATGTCTCTAAAAAAGTAAAAAAATAAAATAAAATAAAAAGAAAGGTATAACACTGACAGTTTATTATTATCTTGTTTTCCTTTCTTATTAATTATCGTGCTTTCTGATTATAAATCCCCAACAGCGCCTCTTGATTCAGAACACATTATGGAAGTGTCTGCACTCCCCCAATCTGCTCACACACAAATCCGTCACCACCATTTACCACACTACAGGCCACACAGTACAACAGGAGAGCTAGCCCTGAACTTGCCACTGATCATATTTGCTTGAGGCCAATTGGCATGCTGCTGCCGTTTTTGGAGAATATTTAATTAATTGTGCCACTGGAATTTGCATGGAAGGGCTTAGCTACTGCACATTGAAAAATACTACTGTGTGAAAACCCAGGGAAGCACATCATAATGTGTGGTGTCCATATGTGGCTCCAGAACAAAATGCGGTAAATAACGTTGAGTAGAATAACATTAATAACAAGGCGTGTCTCAGCAGTGCTTCCTCTGTAGCGCAGTGGCAGCACTGCACAGTGTACCACGGTAAACCGCAGTGAACTGCGCCGGGCGCAGCGGCAGCGGCAGGGACGCGCGGCATTGTGATACCTCCTCCAGGCGGCGCCTCTGCTCCTTCTGCTCCTCGATGCGTTTCTGCCGGTCGTGCAGCAGCTGCCTCTTGTGCTCCTCCGGGTCGCGGCGCTGAGCGGCCAGCTGGGCCTGCTGCCTCCGCAGGGCCTCCGAGCGCTCCTTGTTCTCCTGCTGCAGGCGCAGGAAGTCCCTCCTCAGGGTCGACTCGCCCGGCACGTTCAGGATGGAGCTACGCAGAGGAAGAGAGGGGAGGGAGAGAAAAACAGAGGGAGGTCATTTGTCAAATTAAAACCAGGGTCACATAATACGGCAGAAAAACATATGAAGACTAATAGCAGTTAACGGTCATTAAAAATGGTTTTATTAATGTATTTAACAAATAATGATTAGGGGACAAGCTCCAATAGCCACCTATTGTCAGTTTCTGGCAGCCCATAGAACCACTTGGTGTTTTTTTGTGAAATTTGGCAAGGTGATAGAGGAAGATATCCAGTCACCAAATCTGGGGTCAGTCCATCCACCCCTCTAGTGCCACCAACTGGTCAAATTAAGATTTTTGCTTGTAACTTTTGAACCGTTTGGGCTAGAGTTGTGATAATTATCTATGATCTGTACTAATCAATTAAACGCACCCATCCTTGTCAATTTCAGCCATTTTGAAATCTTTTGGGAACACACTGGCAATTTTGTTTTTCGGCCATCTTGGATTTTGACAAAACTCATTAAGACATCGCCCAATCTAACTGAAATTTTGGTCATTATGTCGTTGGACAATCGTTGTTAAGAATTGTTAAAAGACATTTGCTTGGTCGAACAAAATGGCAGCAAGTTAATTACAAAGGAAGAGTGGGCATACAGTACATCTGCAACCTTTCTGTGTATTGACTTTCACATAAACACACGTTTGCCTAGTTTAGTGAAATTTGGCCACAAAAAAAAAAGAAAAAAGGAGTAAATGGTAATTACACCAAAATGAAAGCAGAAATTTTAACCAAATTTTGGGGGGAACATAATGGGACTGAATTGGGAAACTAACACAATTGGTTGCATGGAGGCGCTGTAGGGATTGGCCCCTTCATTGCTGCTTGCAGCTATATTTACATATTGTATTGCTTTGGCAAGAATGGTTAATTTCCATTCATTCCATTTGAAGTTGAACTTGTGATAGGAGAGGAACCAGTGTCAGAATGTGTCATTTTCACCCTTTCCCCACAGTGGTTACCTTGACTCTCTCTCATCCCCTCTGTTCTCATCCTCCTCCTCACTGCCACTGTACTCATACTCAGTCTCCTCTAGAGAGAGAAAGGGAGAGCGTGTTAATACCAACAAGGTACTAAAATAATTGCATTGGCCAAAACATGCAGATTGTGAACATGGAAACACATATGCAACACACATATTACTTAATCTCCTGTCTTAGCCTTGGTGATGGCACCTCTCACATAAAAGCATGCTTGCAAGCAGGTAAATTATCACTTACTTATAAGCCTCAAAGAAAGGTTTGAGGAGCAGGCTAATGCCAGTGCATGACTACAAACATGCATGGTCTCCCGCTCACACACACAGACACAGACACAGACACAGACACAGACACACACACACACACACACACACACACACACACACACACACACACACACGAGTGTGCATGGCGAGTGTGCATGGCCTCACCCTTCTCCCCTCTCTTCTTGCGGGTGCGGTCGATGTGGTCCTTGAGCTGGATGCGGACCTGCCTCTCGGTGGGCTGGTCCCGGATGAAGGAGTGTTTCAGCAGCTGCTCTGTGGAGGGCCGGCTGGGGTAGGTCTTCACCAGGCATCCCTCTATGAAGTCTATGAACTTCTTAGACCTGGAGGGGGGATATCAGTCAGCAGGGAAAAGGACAGAAGGACAAAGGGAGAGGAATAGATGATGATGACAAAATGTAAAACCTACAGAGGAATGAAAACAGAGGGAGGAAGAACATATGGTTCTGCGTGAAGGAGGTGAAGTAGGGGGCACAGTAAACACAAAAGGGAAGAGAGACAGCGAGGGATTTGGGAATCTTGAAAAGCTGAGCAGCTGCTTGGCTGCTCCAGAGAGGAGGAGATGGAGAACGACAGGAAGAGGAAGCAGAGGAGAAGAAAAACAAATGCTGGACAGAGAAGCAGATGGAAAGAGAATAAAGCTCAGTCACAGAAGAAAAGACACTGGGGTACAGACAAAATAAACAAAAAAAACATTTGAGTACCATTTCTTGGATTTGAGTTTAGGAGGCGGGTTCCGTGGGATGAGGAAGAGAGCTCTCATTGGGTGCATGTCGCACAGCGCTGGGAGAAAGGGAAAGAGAGAAAGAGAAAGAGAGAAAGAGAGAGAGAGAAAAAGAGAGAGAGCACACTCAATCAGGAGTGTATACTGAAACACTATTCATTAACACATGCAATTATCCTGCCTATTTTGTCTCATTTGTAGTACATGGGAAGAGGTTAGATTAGATTCATTAAGGACCCACAAACATCTCTGTATGTGTGTGCATGTCTATCAACAAATAGAATAATTTCACCGAACAAATGTAGCACTGAAATTAATACTTTGTTAGCTGCAAGTGTTTTTTTAATAATCCTGCTCAAATGAACAAACAGATTAAACTAATGCACTAGAGTTCACCCAACTCTCCTGAGGTCTGACAAATTATTTTTATTTCAGTAGTTTCACAGTCCATCAGTTGAAGAGTCTTCTTTGAAAGTTGAATGGTAATACTCACCACACCACTAGTGATAAAAAAAAAAAGTCTACATTTAATTTCTTCTTCACTTCAAGTCCGACTTTGTGCTCAATTAACTGTATTTATTATCTCCCCTGAAAGCTTCATGATTTGAATTCGTTTTCAATCAATAGATTTCAATCAATGCTTCTTTTACATAAAATGGCCAATAAAAAGATTATCACAATGAGAGAAAGAGCTCCATCCATTGTATTCTTCTAGAGGTGTGCATGTGTGCGTGTTTGTGTGTGCTACTCACGTGGAGCTCCCTCTGCCATCTCTATTGCTGTGATCCCCAGAGACCAGATATCGCTCTACAGGGAGACAGAAATAGTTCTTCAGTCGGACAACTCTCTCACACTCATAGTCTCTCTCTCTCTACCTCCCTCACTCACTCACACACACACAAACACCCACATGCACACGCACGCACGCACGCACGCACGCACGCACGCACGCACGCACGCACACACGCACACACACACCCATGCACGCAAGCATGAGTATAGAGCGTTACCCTGAAGTCGTAGGTGGAGTCCGGGTTCTCATCGCAGGCAATGACCTCGGGAGCCATCCAGTACGGTGTGCCGATGAAGGTGTTCCGACGCCCCACAGTCCTGTCCAACTGTGCACTCACCCCAAAGTCCACTGAGGAAGACAAGTGACAACAGTGACAACACTGCCACGGAACACAGGGCCTGCCCAGCAAAGAACTGCAGCATCTTTCTGTGTTCATTTAATATACTTGCTGTCATTGCATTGCTTGCACGCGGTTTGTGACCACGTTTCGGGCTGTATGGTTCAACAAACATAGTTTAGCTTTTCTCAAGTTAAAACATTTTTATGCAATCACCAAAAAACACATCCTCACACACTTACCCAACTTGACCTCTGCATTTTCAGTAAGCAGCACGTTCTGACCCTTAATATCTCGGTGGATGACCTTGTGGGCGTGGAGGTGAGAGAGGCCCTGTACAGAGAGAGGGAGAGAGAAAGAGAGGAAGAGAGATGAAGGGAGAGAGAGAGAGAAAAGGAGTGGGAGTGGGGGGGGGGCGGGGGGGGGGGGCACAAGGAGATTGCTTTTATTATAACTGTAATTGCAAGAGGGAGGCAGTCTGGCATTTGCATTTCCGTTAATTCCAAATATGGAGTCAATGCCACACAAGTGACAGAAGGGCATGATTTGTGTGGGCCCCCTCACCCTCAGAATCTCCCTGCAGATGTAGGCGATCCAGTCCTCCTTCAGAGAGTTCCCCTTGGTGTTCTTCACCAGGTCTGTGACAGAGCCAGCCCCACAGAACTCCATCACCAGCTAGGAGGGAGAGACCAGAGCTAAACACCACTGACTCACACATACACACCCACACTCTCAAGCACCATTACAGAAAAAGGGTTACGAGAAGCACATTGAAGCGGCTACTTCTGATCCACTGAAAACAGACAGCGTCTTTGCATCATTAGTTCATGCACAAGACAGTCAACAGAAGGCCTCGAGTTGAATCCAGGTATGGAATTCGCCTGTGGAGTCTGTTGCGGTTGTCTCTCAACAGGAGGCCCAAATAAGTGCCAATGCCAGGAGAAAAAGGCCACCATGAAGCTGGAAAATCACAATGAATTGATCAGACACATAGCCAAAACATTGAGTGTCTCAAAATCGACTGTTTGATACATCGTCAGAAAGCAAGAACATACTGGTGAGGTCAGCAATAGCAAACGACCTGGTATGGTGCAGAAGATTACTCTAGTGGATGACTGAAGAAAAACCCATTTTCAGCTGTCGAACAGATCAAGAACACTCTCCAGGATGTAGGCATAGACGTGTCAAATACTACAATAAAGAGATACATGCTCAACCAGGGGTTCAAAAAGATGTGAACCCCTGGAAATTCTCAACAGAAAGCCAGGTTAGAGTCTGCAAAGCAAAAAGTACATGAGAACTGTTCTGGAACAAAGTCTAATGGACAGATGAGACAAGCATTAACCTGTACAAAACTGATAGAGAAAGCAAACTATGAAGAAACTGCTCATGAACCAAAGGACCCCCCACCTCATCTGTGAAACATGGTGGTGGCAGTGTCATGGCCTGGGCATTTATTGTTACCACTTGTTCTTTATTGATGATGTGACAGCTGACAGCTGGAAGAATTCTCAAGTGAGCAGAGCCTCTTATCTGCTCAGATCGAACCAAATTTCTTAAAACTCATTGGAAAGCGCTTCACCTTGCTGCAGGACAATGACCCCAAACATGCCGTGTTTTTCAGAGCCAAGAAGGATAATGTTATTGACTGAAGGAATAATAACATTATTCATTAATCATGGCCCAGAAACAGATGGGAACTGAAGACTGCTACAGTACAGGTCTTGACAACAACATTAGGGAAGATACCCAGCATCTAGCGATGACTATGGGTTACAGACTTCAGGCGATCATCAAGTACTAATTACTTCATTTCAGATTATGTTAGTGTCCAATTACTTTTGCTCCCCTAAAATGGGGGGTTTTCCTCCAACAACACTCTATGTGAGCTTAGCTGAGGTCTGGGACATGAAAGGCAGGCATCACCATGCATTCTGGAGAACCGTGGAGGTCCCAGTGCTCCTGAATTTGCTGAATGGCATTCGCATGGAACGCAGCTGTGGTTGCAGACAGTTGGACATTCCAGACTGGGGCGGGAATTCGATGCATCCTGCCCCGTCTGAAATTTAACCGCATATTCATAGTTTTATTTCAACTCCTGTGCGCTGGAGCGCAGAGCCAAAACAAAAATTGTTTCAATACTTTTGCATATAAACACTCACACTTATTAGGTTTTTATCTAGTACTGGGTAGGACACCCTTTTGCCTCCAGAGAAGCCAGAATTCTTAACAGCATGGATTCAATGCTGGACACATTCCTAAGGGATTATGGTCCATGCTGACTTGATAGCAGATTTTTCTTCCATAAAGTGCTGTACTGGATTCAGATCAGAGGGCCGTGCAGGCCACTGGAGGAACCAGAAGTCAGGGTCATGTTCAACCAGCTTGGAACCAGCTTGAGATGACATAGGCTTTGTGACATGGTGCATATGGTCAGCAACAATGCTTAGGTATGCTGTGGCACTGAAATGATGCTCGATTGGTATTTGGGGCCTAATGCGTGCCGAGAAAGCATTCCCCACACCATCATACCAACACCACCAGCCTACAACGACGGCAGACCCATGGAATCGTGCAGTTATGCTAAATTCTGACCAGTAAATCTGCATGTTGCAGCAGAAATGAAGATTTGTCAGACCAGGCAACGGTTTCCAAATCTTCAATCACTCGGTGGTGGTGATCACGTGCCCACTGTAGACTCATCTTCCTGTTCTTATTTGAGAGGCGTGGAGCCCAACATGGAGATCTGCTGCTGTAGCCCAACTGCTACAAGGTTCAAAGTGTTGTGCACTCCCAGATGCCGTTGTGCACACCACTGTTATTTTACCCTTTGTGGCCTTTCTTTCACCTTGAACAAGCCTGCCCATTCCCCTCTATCATTAAAAAGGTGTTTTCACATACAGAACTGCTACTTGCTGGATTTTGTTTGTCCCCTCTCTAAAGGAGAGCAGACGGCAGGCTTTTAAACATTCAGAAGTGCTTCACTGTCCCGGAGACTGTGCTATGCATTTTATGCATCTGTGCCCCAGACTCAGATACCAGAGCCTCAGTGACCTGACTCTGGCCTGCTGTTCCAAGATCTTGGGAGTTCTAGCACCAAAATCCATAAATCCATGGAATGAAGAGCTCTGAGGACCAGGCTTGATCCATGTTCCAAGACATGGATCCACACCAAGTACAAGTCTTAAGAGTGCAGCCACCGGGAGCAACAAGTCAAGACCATCCAGAATCTGCACAGGGGGACAGGTGATCTCAAAAACTTCTAAAATAATATACATTATAGCCCTTCAAACAAAAAAAAAATGTATCTGCCCATTTGGATGAAACTGGAGTATATTGTAAACAACATATTTTCTTATGTAGTTATGAACTACACCGTAAATTAAAAATATGTGATAAACGTGGGCTGGGATTGTGTTGATCTTAAATATTTGGGGATGGAAAGTTAGTGAAATGGGAGACATTAAGAAGGCAACACAATGTTTCACACATTTTCTATTACTACTATTTTGTATGAATTTTAACCGTTGCGGTCAATTTCACTCCAAATATAAAAGGTGTCATAAAAATCTCAACCGAATAGGAGGGATAACCAGCCAAAAGTGTTTGGACTTTCATTCCACCTTTCTCGCCTGAATGATTTCTCCCTTACACTCGCAATCACTCCCATTCACTCAGACTGTCATTCACATTTGCATACTCATGCAAAGTACAATCTCCATGAGATGGAGTAGAGCATGCACAAACTCGGTGCAGACAGACAGACGGACCCAGAGCTGGTCATCGTGTCCGGGTGGGCTCTTCTTGACGAAGGCCCCGTAGTAGGTGGCGATGTTGCGGTGGTGGCTGTACTTCTTCAGCATGTTGATCTCTGCCTTGATCTCCTCCTCTTCCTCCTCAGTCACATCCATCACCTTGATGGCGGCAAGCTGTCCGGTCTTAACATGACGACCCTGGGCAGAAGAGGGGGAGACAAGGACGTTGCTGACCAGCTTTTTGCTAAACTACTAAACTACGAAACTAATTCCAGTCTCTGAAAAAGTAACCCTGCAAATGTGAATTTTTTTACCCAGAGAAAGAACAAATAAGGCCTTCATTACAAATCAAGTATTTTGGCGGTGAATGCTATTCAACATGGATAAAAGCTATAGTCAGCTTCTCAACACTCATTTCCAGTCCCTTATTGCAATGCTTTGCCTCCACTCATCTAATCACCTGTCAATTAAGCCTTCATTCTCCCTGCTTCTCAGAGACCTATCAAGTGGGGAGAGCAGTTAAGCTGAACTAAGCAGACAATATTTGTAAGAATCAGACACACTAATTAGACTTATTACAAAGGAGACCTGGAGATTATTGGATTCAGTTTCATCTTCTCTCACCTTGTACACCTGTCCATAAGTTCCATTGCCCACAACTTCAACCAGCTCGAAGATCCCAGCTGGGTCCTGTGAGAGAGAGAAAGCTTATCAGAGAAACGGATAGATCAATGACGCTCGATATGTCTCACGACACTTGAAGCGGAGAAGAATGCCGCCTACGTTCAGATGCCGTCTCGGTCATCACGCCGGCACAGACAATTGAACAAGAAAAGAAAGCTGAAACAATGAAATGCTACCTAACCAATTACCAGGATTGTGCAAGATTGTGCTTAGTTTCTCATCGATACTTTATGAAATAAGTTCCTAATCTTATTTTTAGAACATAATTTCACTGAAATTAGAAACTGACAGAACTAGATCCATTTGTAAGGTTTTCAAAAGACTGTAACAATAGCAGTCTGTGTTGACGGATAAACTCAAGGTTACAGCATTACACACTGAATTCCAATAAAGGAAAACAAGTGGCATTTCCCTTACCAGCCATAGAGAGGTTGAGGACTTTTAAATTTATTTTGAATTGCCAATAACCAAATACACACATATGCACATGCGCACAAAGACTATTCCCAATAATCAATTAATTTTTGCACAATCTTTTCATATTTTGGTGCATGTAGACATCTTAGTCTGTTTTTCTGAGGCTTTTTGAAACTGCACGTATGAGGCGGAAGTTGGCGATCCTAGATAAAACAGTCATGGGTGCATGTACACCATATCTTTGAGCAGACACTGATTATGTAAAGAATCATGTAAACATGACCATTGTAGCATTACTTACATGCAGGCCTACACAATAATCAAAATATTGGCATGAACTGATTACTGCCATGTAAATGTAGCAGAAATGACAAAGCCCCAGCTTAGAGCAACATGTCCAACCACATTTCAAACAAGCAGTGAAAGATTCAATGCCAATTTCTCTATATTTCTTCTGAAAGCTACTGGAGTACTGGGCTACTTTTTGTGTGCACATAAATCAATGGGACAAGGATCAACATAATTTACAATGAGTGTACAACAGTCTTCATCAAGATCCAAAGGGAAAAGTTCACCAATACCATGTATACGTTCACTAAATTAGGGTGAAACCATATGGTATTTGTAAACCAACACACCAAAATCACTGAATTTTCCAACCCAAAATAATACATGGCCATTTCCTGAATAAGAATGATACAATCCTTAATGAGCAATAGGGAAAGAAAACCCCACTGAGACTGAAACCCGACCACAGATAGAACAATGGTTTTACTACACTGCCCTCAATGACTATCGATAAAAAAAGCTATTCCTCTCCTATTCCTAGCAGGCATAGAACTAAGCTCTGGTTGAAATGAAAAGTAAAATCCAATGAGTAAAACGTGAGTGCTTAAAAGGAAGCACACACAGGGAGTAACAACCGGATGTTTTAGAATAAAAGAAATAAGTATACATAAAAATATATCAAGCAAAAATTACCCAATTTTATGAAGGAGAAAGAGGTTGACCCCAAAAATTGAAAGGATGTTGCCTATTACAAGGTTTCTCCTTGACCAATTCCCCAAATTCTATTGTCCAAAATGAGCAGTGCCTCTCTCGCTCTCCGCATCTCTCACAAAATGTTAAGTCAGAAAAACAGACTTTCGATGAGCTGACGACTTCAATAAAACACATAGCTAGTTTTATTTTTAACTTCGCTGTAAATGTAGAACACTCATGTTGTTCCTTTTCTACAGTAATTATCGAGAGTTCTTCATTGCATAACTGAAAAAAAACAAACTAATCTGAAATCCTTTCATGTTTCTAGCATCAGGCTAATCTAATCCTCATTAAAATCTAAACAAATATAGCAGCACCTCGCCCGCGGATTTAAGCAAATCACGTTGCGAATCTGCATGTACCGTATGTGGTTCGTACATGCCAGTGTACCAGCAATATGTTAACCACCAGAAAAGAAGCAAGCAGCTTCATAGAGCACTCTGGGGAAAGGAGACAGGCAGGAAATGAGATGGCATACATTTGGCTTCAGCAAATATTTCTGGAAAATATAAACATTTCACTCAAGAAATGTTTTAGATCTTTCATCACACCCAACTGTACAAGCTTTAGAAAACTGGTGGCAGTTTATTCAGGTCCAAGCTTTTCCATAACATCACTCCTGTTGCCAATGCATGTCAATAAATATTATATAAAACAACAAATCAAGGTAATATGATCCTTCTTCAAGTACATAAAAAATGGAGGGTTCCATCATTTCAATGCTCACAAAAGTCTTAGTTCATTTCAGTTCTTTTATGTATACAAAAATGTCTTATGCCTTACATGCATTACTTATATGCAGGCCTACAGAATATTCAATAAGGGAAATAATCCTTGCATTCAACAAACATTAATTCTGTCACTAAAACCAGCTTTTTTTCAATTCCGAGCCATAGCCAAAGCAAAGCCCTTCCTTTAATTTCACAACTTGGAAATAGTTATTCATGCATTTATATCATCTCGCCTTGATTACAGTAATTCCCTTAGCCAGATTGGTCTTAGCCAAACATCCCTCTGCCGCCTGCAGCTAGTACAAAATGTTGCTACAAGGCTGGTACAAAAAAAACATGAACACATTACACCAATTTTTGCATCTCTGCATTGGCTCCCGGTTAGTTTTAGGATTGTTTTTAAAATCTTGTTGTTAGTTATTAAAGCACTCCATGGTTTAGCTCCCCCCTACATCTCTGATCTCCTTCACCCATATTCCACGCCCAGGTCACTGAGGTTTTCCACCAAACTGCTCTTCTCTGTTCCTCTTTCTCGGCTAAAGCAAAAGGTCTTTTGCTGTGGCTGCACAAAGACTGTGGAACAAACTGCCTCCCTCTATCAGGTCTGCACCATTCATATACACCTTCAAATGCCAGCTCAAATCCCACTTCTTTTCCCTTGCTTTTAATTCCACATGAGAACTTGGCTGTTGTTTTTGTTGTATCTTTATGTATTATTATTGCAGTACTGTGAATTCATTTTTTTCCATTGTTTTTATTTTTTGCATATATTGTAACTACAAACTGTACAGCACTTTGGTTGAGGGTAGTCATTTTAAATGTGCTTTAAAATAAATGTGACTAGACAAAGTCTTTATATGTATATGAGATAATGGTGGCTGTTTTAGTCAAAGGTCATAAAAAGCTTAACCTACCCCCCTACTCAGCAACCTCCACTGGCTGCCTGTTATGGCTCGCATCAAATTTAAAACTTTGGTGCTCGCGTATCAGGCAGTTAAGGGATCAGCCCCTGTATATATTCAATCACTCATCAAGACCTATACACCAGCAAGACCCCTCTGTTCTGCCAGTTTGTGCCGTCTGGCGCCTCCCCCTCGCCACACCTGCACTTCTCACTCACGACTGCCGTCTGTCCTGGTCCCATGGTGGTGGAATGACCTCCGAACGGCAGAGTCTCTGACCTCTTTCAAGCGCAGACTGAAGACTCATCTCTTCAGGCTACACCTTTCCCTCCCTAACTCACCACCATGATTAGCCTTATATATGCCATAGACTGTAATGGCACTTATATAGTTGTATAGATATTGTTGTTTTTTTGTATTAGTTATTGTATTGTTGGACTCAGTGTATTCTAGCTGCCAACTGTGGTATGCTAGTTTGGAAGTTGATGTATTCTTCAAGGGTTCCGATTATATCTGTATGGTTACACTAGGACTCGGAACTGTACTGTCCTCTCAGGTCCTCTTCACACTTGTACTTGTGTTTGATCTGCACTTCGTTGTACGTCGCTCTGGATAAGAGCGTCTGCTAAATGCCATGTAATGTAATGTAATGTAACACATTATCTGACTATTCAATAAATACAAAATTATCTTCAAAATGAACTATCAAAACATGTAACAGTTAAAAGTAATACAATATTCAGAGCAATAAATGCTTTAAATTTATAATATAATGGGATGAGGGACAACCCTTCATCACATACAACTGCTACTTTAGGTTTTTGTACATAGTAGCTGCAACCAACCATACACCCATGCCCGCAAACTGATCGTCCATCCAAGTAGTCAAAGTTGTTTCTAAGTTTTTTTTTGTTGCTCAGTTGAACTAATGACATTCATTTCATGAATACATTCTGAAAATGTATTCTGCAGCCAACTCAGCCTCAAATGGCCATAATAATTGGGTAGCAGTAAGTACAGTTAGGAAGCTAACATGAAAGGTTGATTCCCAGGTAGGGCACTGTTATACCCTTGAGCAAGGTACTCAACCTGAATAGCTTCAATAAACATCCAGCAGTGGAAAAGGGTTGCTTGTAAAGAATATAAGCTGTTCTACACAATAGCATCTCCAGGATGGATAACATTTAATATAAAACGGAACTGGATGTCATGAGCCAAAATGTCTGTTGAGGGAGCAGGCTCAGTGTCTTCAGAATAGGATCAGCTGCAGCTGCAGCTAAAGGTTCCTTCAAATGAAATAACAAACTGAATTATGAATGGATAATAGAATAATTCAAAATGTATTAAAAGGTAAAAAGAGGACTGAAATCAGCAGGATTCTGAAAAAATATTTTTTATTTCTAGAATGTCTGCAGTAGCTCACAGTAATTATTTATTAGATGAGAAACAATTCAGACAGAGCTACAACAGGAGGGGACAATTAACTGCTTATCTTGTTCCCTTATTAAACAAAGAATATTTTGTGGGCTCTACAAAAACTAGTTGCACATATTCTTATATTATGCAGACATTTCTGCATTATTGGCAGTATTAGATTGCATTACCACTGAAAAATGCGTAATAATTTCTTAAGAAGCAGCCCTGCAAAGGTACAGGTAGGTGAGTGTGTATGTGCGTTTGTGTGCGGCAGGGAGTGGGTGTTAGATGGGACAGCTATCAAACAATGAGCTGAAATGAATCATCACTCAAAAGCTTTCTCCCTCCCTCCCGCTCCTTCTTCCCTTCCTCGCACCGAGCATTGAATAGGCCTCACAGTGTTGCCTGGAGAGGTCTGGCCGAACTCGCTGTGCCAAATCAGAGGGAAAGAGAGCGCGCGCGAGAGAGGAATAATATCTCACATTCTCACATCCAGCACACTGGTTACATCATTATTACTGTTTTCCTGCCTGACAGCACGCACACATACACGAACAGATCGTCCTTTTCGTCTCCAGAGCTGGCTTGCCAGCGGCCACCTCCTCATAGTTTAGTTAGTGACAGGTAACCTTTTCAGTCATCAATCGGTAACATTGATTACATACTCAATTGATTACAGACTCAAGAAGCAATTTCACCACCGACAATCGTACACAACACTCAGGGGAACAATGCCACCAGTGTCATTTGTCTTTCCATCCGGCCAAGTGCATTCATACAGTACCATGCCCAAATTGAGATCTGGCATAATTAGCAAAAAAAACAAAAAAAACACATAAATCCTCAGAAAGCTGAAAGAATCAGTTCAAACCCCTGGATTCCAAATCCCTCAAACCCCACAAAAAAGGTGAACTGAACTGTTTCAGAGTTGTGAATTTCAGATTAATTTATATCATAAGCGACACCAGATTGAATATTCACCCAACCACCCAATCCCGGAACAGTATGGATCTCCAATATGCTGCTGGCAGATGTGAATCCATTGACACCAAATCATACCAACATACATGGATACGACATAGTACACCCTTTTGGAAACATGATTAGAGCATGTTAGATAAATAAGATATGCATCTATTCATACCACTGTAATGGTATGAATAGATACATATTAAAATTAATTTAAGATGTAATATTTAATTAGTATATTTAATTAAATGCCTGCATCTTGGGAATCTGACAGAGCAACAGTAGTGAATAATAATACTACAAATAGCAAATGGCAAATGCAAAACAGCAGAATATAATCAACTACAAGAAAAAACAAACATTGGCCAAGATTATTCACAGAATTACCTAGAAATGATACCTGGTCTCCCAGAAATCCTACCCGTTCCACTACCCCATGCTCTATTGACTACCCCAATGCGACATTGGCTCAGTCGGTAAGAGCAGTTGTCTGGCAGTCGTAGGGATGCCGTTTCAATCACGCCTTGGGTGTGTCAAAGAGTCTCTGAGCCAGACACCTAACACCCAATGCTCCTGATGAGCTGGTTGGTGCCTTGCATGGCAGCCAATCATTGAGAGTATGAGTATGAATAGGTGAATGAGAAGTATCAATTGTACAGCGCTTTGGATAAAGGCACTATATAAATTCCAAACCATGTATCCCCTGATCGCTGCCCATTAAAAGCAATACTAACTGACATTCATCCTTTGATTATTTTATGTGTTGCCTTAAAGAAATCCATTAAAACAGAGATTTCTCTTATTTAGACTTCTCTTATGTGCAGTAGATTCAACACTGTGGCATGCTTTCAGGGTCATTCAGAGGTGTTTGTGCTCCTCACTCCTCTCATCTCACAGGCTCCCAGGGTTTCACTCAAGAACCTGGGCTGCACTTTGGTCACAAATGTTCGCCTTTGAACTGAAAGGAAAATTCTCTCCCAAAACAGCATTAATCCCCATTTAACAGATCAAAACATACATGATCAAGCCTCACTTAGAGGCTGGGCAATCTGTGCCATCTCCTCTCAGAAATGGCAGCATTGAATAGGTAGGCCATACATCATAATGACTTGCACCTCTGCCATTTCGCCTTAATTTTATTTTTTTACTGCAATGGACAGGTAATTTCAAGTTGGAGACACCTCTTTCTGACCTCCAATATTAGGTGAAAGGGGTGTTGACCAAGCTAATCCAAATGGCCGAATGGGCCTGCTGCACACATGCAGTAGGAGTATATTTCACATTCCCAGCCATTGTTTTCCCTCAACCTCATCTTGCTGTAGCTGATAAAAATGAATTCCTTCCTTCACCAATGTTAAACCCCAGTAATACGTCACACAACAGAGAAGCAGCATTTTCCTTTTTGTAGAACTTAAACACGGAAGCAAACCGCACCGAATACCATAAACCTAGATGTTCTTCCTTAAGTGTTTAGCTTGCTATCAATTAATGCTAGCCTCTCTGGTAGAATTGCTTCCAGGCCAAGTAGTAATGCCCAGATGCCCTGTTAATATTCAGTAAGAGTGGCACCAGGGGTGGAGCTAAGGGCGGGACAGGCGGTTCGATCGCACCGGGTCCCAGGGTGGTGGAGTTTGTGCATCATGTGACAAAAAGACTGCTGAATTGTATTGATGAACCCGGAGAAAATATTTGCTCATGCTAAAAATACCTTTGATTTGCATACCATATCTCCTCATGGTTACAAAGCAATAATTTTTTCCTATTTTTTAGTTTGGCAATAGAGGAAATGACTGACACGTTAATGTTGTAAAAGGTGGACAAAGTAAAGAAAGAAAAAAAAGAAGAAGATTCTTCAATTATCGGCATATGTTTGTAATTGTGGGAGATTTGTGGGAAACAATTTGCACTGGATGTCCTGTTAGTTGAGTAAGCAGCATTTCTGCTTTTTACTGTTAAGTCATTATTAGTCAGAAAGAGGTGTGTAATATTGGGATGCGGTCTCCTATCTGTTATTAACATTACTGCTATCTGTTCGGACGACAGGCTAGCGCTTATCCCTGTACTTTGTCTACTGTCTGGCTGGTACATACGCGCTGCGAGTTAATGTTATTGAAGGGGAAGGGGGTCCGGATGGGTCTTAGTTACACCACTGAGTGGCACCCTGTGACTGGATATGTCTGACACCCGCCCATGGACTGCAAGTGCCTGCTCTGCTGTAGCCCACCATCGTAAAGCAGGAGACTGGCACACACGCAGGCGTATGGGGCTACATCTCAACACTCACTGCATGCAGGGAGCTGGCCGGGGGGAGGTCATTATAATCAGGAGGACAGCTACTCGTCTACAAAGAAAAGAAAGACCCTGGGTGGCATTTCCCTTTAAGTCAAGTCTGTCATGGACAACCCATAGCTGAAATTCCGTCCTCTTCAAATCACGCCTTCCCACTGCCAGCAGTGACAAGTGGCGTTATCGTGTTATCCTACTCCTACGAAACTGTCTGCCCACTCTAATCTCAGTAAAAGCTTCTAATCAATTGACTAGTTCAAATTAGATAAAAAAATAAAAGTCATTTCGGCATAGGTATGCATTTCTGTATACAATGGGAAAGCCCAATTATTTTTGGCTGAACGGGGTATTACCAAAATGGTGTAATTTGGTTATTACCTACAGATTCATACAAATAGTTTCTGCTGGCTGTTGTTAAGGTATTTATTATCTTAAAAATGTTATTGCATTCAATGATATTCTAGTGAGGTAGAAGGGGATTTAAAGAATTGGCTTGAAGTATTCATTTTTAATCAGTTATTCAGCTAATTCTACTGGGTCCCCGGAGCGTTACTTTCTCCAATGGTAAAATCCAGCACCAAATAAATATTTACATGTTACAGTACATTCATATCACTTGAAGACCCCCATTATTTCTACCTGAACTCACTTCTGAATGTCTGTGCCTGATGTTCAGGTGTACATAAAACAGCAAAAAGTATGGATTCTGTTTGCGGTTTACATTTTTCATGGTATACAGCAATAGCCAATATTTCTAAATTTGCTTCTTTTTTTTTTATTATTTGGTTCACATAGGTCTTTTTTTATTATTTTTTTTAAAGAACGTTAAGTGCAATTTCAATACATTTTTACAACACAACATCCTTTCTGAACATAAATGTACCACAAAATAAGACATTAATGCATACAGCTTAGACAAGGATTCAAAACAAAGTTGCTGCTTACCTAAAACATAAATCATAAGAAATGTGTACATTTGTACCATAGGCATGATCAATAAGTACAACAAATTAATTAAAAAATAGTAAATAAATAAAAAAAGTACAATGGTATGATGGTATACCCTACACCACAGATGGGAAATGGGCACCAAGCAGATTAGCCGGTCAGGGACTTCAATTGCGAGAGGTTTCAAAGATTCATTGTCCTTTGAATGGCAATGTTGACCTGAAGGGGATGGCCGGATTAATTAATAATTGATCTAATCTCACAGAGCGTTTTATTACACAGGGATATTACAGCCCAGACGGTTTCCATGCAGACCTTTTCGAGTTGATATTGACAATTTTCTGGAGCTCATGTTTGCTGTTGACATTCAGGTAATGATGATGATGCAAGTAAATGTTAAAAAGGGATTACAAACATGAGAAAGTAACTGTTTTTCAATGTGAAAGTAGATAATTCCACATGGTCCTCCATTAAAGCAACAATTGCGATAAATTAGTTAATAACTAGGCCCCAGCATGTATTGCATGCCCTCAGCTCAATCCCAAGGCACTGTAAGGGTTTACCCATGACAGCCATCCTTGCACACATCAATGGAAACAGGGTTAGTGTTATCAATCTCCCAAAATAACTGGAAATGTGATCAGCGATACGTCTGCCTCATCAAGAGCGCACACCATATCCGTGTAAGTGTAATGAATAGAAATGTGACATATGTTCTAATGAATGATTAATTAAGTCAGTAGTTCCATTAGGTTAACATGTTAATGGCATGCCAACTAGTTATTCATCCAGATCTCATTACTTTAGCCATTTTCTACTCAAACACAAAGGCACCTTGTCATAGTTTCAAAGATAGCCATACAGTATCACAGACATGCCATGTTATTGTCCATATGCTACTACAGGGTTTTTTTTAAATGGTATTTTTCATCGTCATAAAAAGTCTATGTTATGAGGTATGCAAAATTTGCGTAGTGATCACAACAAAAACACTGAAATACAATTAAGACTAGCGCTAATATTAATCTCTTTAAACCAATTGGAAAATACATTCATGACCATATTCGCCACATCACAGCCATTTCCATTAAACAAGGAATATGTATGAGAACAAACACATCACAGGGGATTAATGCATTATAAATATAGCACAATCTTTATTTCTGCTCTGTAGCGAGGAGTCTTACCGCAAAGGCAAATATTACTACAACGTTCAGAAACATTATTCTGTTAACATTTGCAATAGTTTCAAATGTTTGCTAATGTTGAACTATTAATCAAAGTAATACTCAAAGGAGGCTTTATAATTACAGACCAGATGTTTACATGAATATCATCCAACGTATCATAATGCAGACAATATCAATCAGTCATGATGAACACACGTTATGGTAATCATTGTAGCCGGCAAAGCTAGACAGTCCGCAACCTCTCTACGCGCAAGATATGTCTGAGTGAACATCTGCCTTTCAAAATGGAGAATATCATAATTAGGTAAGTTACACTACACCAGCTAATGTTGTTCGCCCCTTCTTTCGATCAATTCTTATTGACTTGAAAACGCCTCTAACCATGAAATAAGATGATCTTATAATTAGTACTTATACTGTGCTTTATGGCAAACAAAAAAAACAAAAAAACAATAGCAACACACATACAGGCCCAATATTGCTCGTGAACCCCCAGCATATCGAATTTAGCGTATGGAAAATAACCCAAAGTTAGGTGTGCTTTAATTTACATCAGAGACTTGGACAGAGTCCAAGGACACTACCTAAGGCAAGTAACGTTAGCTGGCCAACTGTTACACATTGGTACCCACCCATTACTCGCAACCCCCAATTTGGTAGCCAGCTAATCGTCAACACAAAAATACTTTAATGGGATTAGCTTGACAGCCTCAAGCAGTTAACACACACCTGGCTTGCCAACATTTGTCATGTTAGTACATTGTTCGTGGTCTGGTTAGCTACCTTGCTTTAATGTAACTTAACCTTCGCAAGTAACGTTATTACAACCATCTACCAAAAGCTAATACACAATGATTGGCTCGCTCTGCACTACGCAGTATAGCTAACGTTCTTTGCTACCAAAATGGCAGGTGTAGCTCGCCAGCAGGCGGGTTAGCCACCTAGATAGTTTTAATTAGCTTTATTTAAATGGCACAATTGCTACCAAGCTTGTTTGGGGTTTGTTAACGTTAGTGCATGTGCCTTATGCACAGACAATCACATGATAAATTTCGTTTAATTTAAATTCTGGCGCAGTGGAGTAATTCATTTCACATTCACTGGCTTGACGTTGCATGTTTAAGTTAGATGTTCGCAAGGAAGCACATGGACATACATAAATAATACTGGAATTCTATTCTGTTAACGTTTCAGCTAAATGACTAGCGTTAGCTAACGTTACTTACCCGCAAAGCTGCGAGGTCTATGTCATCCAAGCTTCGCGTAGGGGCGTTTTCAGACATTTTCGACCAAACTTCAGCAGCTAAAGGTGGTTAGTAAGAGCTAGCCAAACAAAACGGATTTCGGAAAGTATTAATCCAGTTTGCTTGAAAACAGTGGCTAATACTAAAACAGCTTGATGCGCTTTAATCAAATAACCGACAAGTTAGTGGTAGCAGGCTTGGTATTTGGCCAACGAGCAACTAACTGCGAAAACGGGCAGGCTAACAAGATAGATTCAAATCAGACCGAAAGAAAAACATTTTAATAATGCCAATTTATGCATGACCCAAATTAATTTAGCTAGCCAACTATGCAATTTTCTTTACATCTGTCTCCACTTTCAGTGCGTAACGGTGGGAAAGGGAGATTATGTGCGTTGGCTACCAAGCTGGCAAATTAATCAGGGAGAAATACACAATTGGCAAACGTTCGGTATTTTACAACCAAATTAATCTAGCAGCAGCAAAACAACGAAAATTAAATATTGTTCTGAATGTTGCATTCCAATTTCCCCTTCATTTCGGCAACACTGTGCGTTTTCCCAACTGTACACTATACGCCTATTTAGCATAGCTAAAATACAAGTATAAATAGTTAGATTTACAGCTCCTGGATTGTTTAAAATGAGCTAAAATACATGGAAAAAAACAACAAGCCTGTCTAGCAAGGACGCAAGCAAGCTATCGGCTGTGTCCGCATCAAATGTGACTAGCTAGCTACCCACGCACGCCTAGAAACTGCAACCATACCTTGCTAACGTCAGCTAGTAACGTTAACGTTATTAAATAAAAATTCTCGTGAGCCAACTTGGAATATGCCTGCCTTAAATTCCTCCTAAGCCTTACTCCTAAAATCGTTATGGGCTATGCATGGGCTATGGCCCGAATTCGTCATCAAGGTGCTGGAATGTTTACATTGAATTCACTCTTCTTTCAAGCTAAAAAAACTTTCATTCCCAGCGCGCAGAACGCATCGATGGTCTAAAGCTATGCGCCGCCTCCACTTCTTGTCCTGGAAAATAAAAACAGTGAGATCCCCGACGCTGGAATTTAGATTTTTCTACCTAGAGCTAACGTTAGTTGACTGGACGTCTTCTTGCTTCTGGGTAAATATCACAACTGCAGTTTTGCCCATCTACATTTGTTTTGCTGGTTTGTTACTTTTTTAAGATGCCAATCAAGATCGACCAATGCAGTTTCCCCTGCTTGGGTCATTTGTTTTGTTTAATGCTATTACTGTCTCTATGGGGTAGTGTCATGACGTTCTTCAGCCGCAAGCACACATGAAAGGACTGTTTTCCTTTCCCTTTAACGTTTTCCTGACAAGAAAATGGCTACGGTACTACACTATGGACAAACTACCTAACTTTGGTAGTTAGCTATTTCATATTATATGTGATACATCGTTTTATATTTTATCGTGCATCTTTTAATGAATTTGCAAACTAGATCTGTCTCACAGGTCAAATGGGATTTCACTGCGTAAAAAGCGATCTTGTATCACAAAAGCAAAATTTCGCCGACCCAATTTTATTCATGTATGCTTTATTTTCTTTGAAAAATAAAGTAATAAAAAAAAATGCTGGAATTTCTTAAGTATCACTATACATTTGCATTATCTGTGTTACCTTTACATCAAACAGTGTCAGATTCCCACCCCTGAAAGCTTTGAAACCTTTCAAACTGAGGAGTTTAACTATTAAACATTACGTTATTTTCTAATGTACAACCATGCATTTAGGTGAACAACTCATTATGATTGCTAAGCACATATCAGAGGCCAAGCGTACAAGAATGGCAATGCAGCTTATATAAATGGCACAGTAGGCTACGCTACAATATGTCATTATACATCAAAATCACAAGGAAATTGGCATACTACGTAATACACTTTCCATGCTTCACAATACAATTACAATTACAATTAATTATCTACACACAATCTATACGTAGGCCTATACAAAAAGCATATGTAGAAATATTTTTAATTTAATATACCATGTAACTTAGGATGTTATAATAGGATAGGCCTACGTAAATATTTAAGTGGTATCGTATGGTAAATGTACACCCCCCAGTTATGCAGTAGCACAGTAGATCCGTGGTTCATTGACCTATGAAAAGAATGCTGAAGCTACTGTGAAGCTCATTTGTACCTGCCTAAATACAAGAACAGATGTATCCAGAGGGTCCATCTTCAATAATGTATAAGTGAAGTACAATCTACATAGTCAAGGATATTGAGTAATTCTTCTTTATTGTCTTTGGGCTGTATATGACTTGCTTTAAAAATTATATTGGACGTTGTGGTGTGGTGTTTGCTTCTTTCTATACTCCTAGCCTGAAAGCAACAGGTAGTTGCAACAGGTAGTTGGAAAAAAATGGAAACACAAAAGTTCTAGAACTCTGGTCAGTCTGTAATGAGGCGGAGTGCATTTTCTGGGCATGATTTGGGAGATCTCATAACTTTTGAAGGCAAGGTCAATGTTGTTACTTAATGGTACTGGAGTGATTGCATTCCCACATTGTTAAGGCATTTCTGTCCTGCTCCAAGGGGTGTCTTTTAACATGACAATGTCTCCAACCACAAATCTCAAGATTGTTGTTCAGTGGATTGAGCAACACCTATAATTTAATCTATTTTGTGGTCACCCATTCTAGCATGTATGCTATATTCTATAACAAAGCAAAAAAAAAAACTATCACCTCCAAAAAAAGTGTCAGTTTGACTCCCTTGTTGGAAGAGTGGTGTCATAACAGGGAGTCTCAATCCGTAATGCACTAACATCCTATTTAGTGACATCCATGTTTCTTTTTTTGTTGTTGTTCATTGCCTATCCATCAAATGTATTAGCCATTTTCTCTGTCTCTGTTCCTGCCTATAATACACCCCCCAAACCTCTCCTCATACAAACTGGTTCACCACAACAATCTCTTTCCTTGATTGAAAATAGATTTTCATATACCCCTCTCCCACTCCCTGGTCTTATGAACATAGAATGGAAAGTTCTGGACCAGTGACAACAGTATTACATAATAATAATTCACTTGGTTGCCACGGTGATGGTAGAAAAATACGCAAGGATCAGTGCACAGCAACACCCCCTCATTCTCTCTCCTACCTTATTCACCCTCTTTACCTCCCAGCCCAGTATTTCCCTTTATTTCACAGCCTGCACCCTCTACATTTTTCCATCTTCTCCTTTCCTAGTGTTCACTCCAACCCTCATCGTTCAGTCCATCCTTCTTCACTCTTTCTCTGCCCATCTTTCTTGCTCACACTTTCTCTCTCCCTCTATTCCACTCTCCGCCACAATGTAGTCAGCTCTTTATATCCGTCACCATAACAACCACAAATGTTCTGACAGTTTTGCTGGCACTGCATTGAGAGGGACTGAGAGGGAGAGAGAGAAAGAGAGAGAGAAAGAGAGAGACAGAGAGAGAGAGAAAGCGAGAGGAGGCAAGCTAGCCACCCACATACTTGCAGCCGTAATGGTACGTTATGTTCCTCTCTTTTCTGAAGCACTTGACTTCTGATCCCTCCTTCCCTTCCACTCTCTCACAGCTCCCAGTTAAGTGTATACTGTAATGACTGACATGATGTGCCAAAGGCAGGGCTAACACTGGCAAAAATTAGTGTCAACTACATGCTGAGTAAGACCACAGCATTAAGTGTAATAAATGGTAAATTAATCAGCTGTAGTTAATGCTGTCATATAAAAGAATAAGATGATTGAAAATGTGCTAAGTGCAGTCCGCTGACTTTTTTTCCCCACAGATGCTACCACATACTGTACAATAAGTGTTCATTTGCTGTAGAAAAAATGGAGATTCACTCTATTGCTTAGTGATGTCTCATGCCTTTCTGATTCTGAACAGACAGAGGACATAAAAACAGTGGTCTGACCTCTCCTCATTATATCAGTCCTGTCATCTGGCCAGGGGTACTCACAAAGATCATTTGGAATATTGTATATACGCTACTTCCTAAAATGAATATATATGGTTACAACAAAATATTCTATGCCAATACTATGGTTGTTATTACTATTATTTTTTAAGTGTATTATTCTTCAACTATAAAAACCTTGTTAAATCTGTGGAAATATTTTCCAAGATGGTAGCACGTATCAGTGGTTTTACACCCTAAATGCCCTCTTGACCTTAATGGCAGGTTAGCTGGGTCTTAATCTCTTATTCTCAATGGTGGGAGATGTGAGCAGCTAGTGTTAGATGTCTCACGTAAATGAAGACATTGAAGTTATTAAGAAAACAGAACCCATTATAGCTCATAACGAGCACTATGCTATACCAGCTTGCCGTTTCCACTTAGGTCCAGACTTCCATAGGAACTATTCTCTCTTTGCTGCTGATTGGGGGCAGGAGATACTCTTCGGACAGGAAGTCGAGGGGAAAGTACACCAGCAGCCCTCTGATAGCTTCCAGCTCCTTCCTGGCTTGCTCTGGGTCGGTCTGATATAGGTGCTTGACGGTGGAGAGCTCCCTCAAGGCACGCAGATTGCGGATTGAGTTGGAAGGCAGACAGCGGAAAACCTGAGGAACAGGTGGGGGGGAAGAAAGGCAGATGTGAGAAACACGAGGAGGGGGAAAGGGAATGGACAATGGAAGGAGTTTGAGGAAAAGGGTAAAGAAGAAGGAAGAAGATTTTGGAGGTCGGAGAAAGCAGACAAACAAGTGCCAGGTGTATAGTTACCACCAGTGCATTTTTGCAACTGGTTGTATTTTCTTTTTCTTTCCAACTCTTACCATGTCATAAATGTTGCCATTTGATTGCGCAGTCTTGTTCCAAACTGTCTGAAAAAACTCATCACTGATGGGATCCTGAATGTCAATGCTGGAATCTGCTTCTACGCCCAAGAGAACTCTGGGGGGGGGGGGGGGATAAAAAAAAATAAAAATCTATGAAACGCTTAGCTTACGTACGTGCAGAACTGATATTGTGAGATGGTTCCCTTGGAAACAGACACATGTACTTGCACAGCTGCCAATACATACTCCAAAACCCTTATAATTTGCAATCACAAAAATAGATCACAGGAACCATATCAACTGTATGATATCTGTATTGTGAGTGCGCTCTTATACAGCACACATCTCAGCAGTTTCATTCCATTTACCCCGTTTTTCGCACAGATTTAATATCCGGAAGGCTTTATGATGCTACTTGTTGAAAAGATGGAGGCATCTGTCAAGGAATCTCTCGTATCATATGAATATTCTTGGTCAAACAGAACACTTGTCAGAATGTTAAAAACCCACAGTGACTGAGTGTGGGTGTAATTCCTTATACTACAAATATTTTGAGGATCAGTTGCCTATGGTAATGTCACATAACATGAACAATATGTGACTTAGTAAAAAGTGTGAGGTCAATAGGGGGTCCAACATGGGCAGTCATGTATAGGTTTTGTATGTTTCGACTGTTCATACATGCGTGCAAATGGCTTTTGTGGGTGTGCATCACTCTGTGACTCCTGACCTGAAACACTCCATGCGCAGGGCCAGGGTGAGGGGCCCAGCCTGGTACTCCACTCCACCCATGCGGGATGGGACCCTTTCCTCGTCCTCCACAAACACTGCCAGCTCACTGTCCCGACTGCCTAACATGCTGCGGTCATTTATATTGGCAGAACCTGGGGGGGGGGAGGGATTAATGAGAAAGATTTGTGGAATGCAGGATTGTAGCCACAGAAGGACAAGATGAGGTGAAGATTGGAGGTGATAGTGGGCAGTAGAAAATCAAGATCAGGGTTGGGAACAGTTCCATTTCACATTCCACATTCAATCTCAAGAAATTAATGACAATTCAATGAATCAATTACAAAATACCACTGAATATTATCTTTTATTTGACAAGGTCAATACACAATATTTTTGTAGATGTGCTAGTTAACCAGGGAGGGAAATTTTAATCTATAGACCTACAGTCATGTGAAAGAATGAGGAAATAAATCTTCAGTTATTCATTAAGAAATGATCACATCTTGATGTCTAATATTGTTTTTATTTATCTCTGGAAAAAAAAGTGATCTAATTGCAGGTAAACAACAAAAATTAACCTTGTTTTACTCATTAAACAAAAAACATCAACCTAAATGCATATTCTAACTGAGGAAAAAGTTAGGACACCCTACCCCCTAATACCTAGTGTTACCCCCTTTGGCTGAAATAACTTCAGTGAGACGCTTCTTGTAACCATCTACCAGTCTCTGACATCGGTCTGAGGAAATTTTGCCCCACTCCTCAACGCAGAATTCTTTAACCTGTGAGATTTTTGAGGGGTTTCTTGCATGTAGAGCCCATTTCAAGTCACCCCACAGCATCTCAATGGGATTAAGATCTGGGCTTTGACTGGGCCATTCCAGGACTCTCCACTTCTTAGTTTTCAGCCAGTCGTTGGTGGATTTACTGGTATGTTTTGGGTCATTGTCATGTTGCAGGGTCCAGTTCCGCTTCAGCTTAAATTTCTTTACAGATGGTCTCGCATGTTCCTCAAGCACCCCCTGGTACACTGTAGAATTCATGATAGATTCTATGATGGTGAGCTGGCCAGGTCCTGCTGCAGCAAAGCATCCCCAAACCATGACACTTCCACCTCCATGCTTCACAGTTGGTATGAGGTTCTTTTCCTGGAACGCTGTATTTGGTGTGCACCAAACATGTCCTCTGTTCTGGTGTCCAAATAATTCAATTTTAGACTCAAAATCTGTCCAAAGAACATTATTCCAGAAGTCCTGGTCTTTGTCCATGTTCTCTCTGGCAAACTTCAGTCTGGCCTTAATGTTTCTCTTGGAGAGTAAAGGTTTCCTCCTTGCACACCTCCCATGAAAGTTAAACTTGTGCAGTCTCTTTCTGATTGTAGAGGCATGCACTTTCACATCAACAGTCGCCAGAGCCTGCTGTAGGTCCCGTGATGACATTTTAGGGGTTTTTGAGACTTCTTTTAGCATCTTGCTAAGCTAACAATAAGCTGCTACAATCTTCTTTCTGAAGGCCTCAGACAGGTCTTTCGATCTCACCATGGGGTTCACTCTCATGTCAACAGTCAGGAGCACACCAAACTAAATGTCTGAGGTTTAAATAGGGCAAGCCTCCTTCAAAATGCTGAGTAACAATGTTCTAATCATGTGCACGTGATGTGATACACCTGTGTGTGATTTCAGCCATTTTAGGTGGGAAAAAATGTGGGGGTGTCCTAATTTATTCCTCACCAGAAATTGCATTTTTATTTTATTACATTTTACAGAATGTTTTAAAAAGGATTTTCTTCAGTTTTACTTGTTTAGTTATATTTCTTGAATCTCTCAGTTTTGTTAAAACTGATATTAAATATCCATATGTCTAAAAATGTTTTTAAAAAAACACAATTTTCCATAGGGTGTCCAAATTTTTTCACATGACTGTACGTGTCCTTCAATTGTGGGAGGAAACCAGAGTACCAGAAGGAAACCCACGTGAACATGGGAAGAACATGCAAACTCCATGCAGAGAATACCCTGGTCAACTGGGACTCAAACTTGGAACCCCTTTCTTGTGAGGCATCACTGCCAATTCAACACAATTTCTTGAACTGACTGAATTGACACTGAATTGACCTCAACCTCATAGAATATAATAATTATAAAGTTTTTAAAGTAATCTCATCATTATAAGATGGAGCAGAGCTAAAAAAAATTTAGATTAGTGTAAGTGATGAGAGTTGTTCAATGTTCTTAAGGTGTCAAAAAGGGTAAGGGGTTCCTCAGTGTTCTAGAAGAATTGCCCAAACCTGGCTCTCAACCTGTCCTCCAATTTAATTTGCTCAATAATTTTCTAACACCAAAACTAATGTGTAGTGAGTGTTCTTGCACAAAATGGCTGCTGTGCATCAGCAAGGTAGATACTGCTGGTAGCTGATGTGTGTTTCCCCCTATTCACTGTGATTAGAAGTGCTATACAGTTATTAATCCATTATTAATCTATTGCTTTACATTTGAATCAAATCAAACTGACCAGCAAATTTTAATGTCTGGTTTAAATGTCTGTTACAATTAATCTGTATGTGATCGAAAGCAAACCTGAACTCTAAATGGTACAGAGTTAAACATGAGACCTTTCTCATGTTCTCTAATTTTGAAGCTAGATTGCCTTTTATTTTCATTTTTTACTGTTTACTTGTTTACTGGATTATGTGTTACTTTTTAAAAAGATTATTACTAAGGCCCAGACCCAGGTGATTTACTTGTGAGGGCTTCAAAGAGTCAGGTGAGTAGAATTTCAGGGCTGAACTTTTTATTCGGAAGTAACTCCATGCCTTCTCAAGTATCCAAATGCAGTGGCTGTTCTGTCTGGTGTCAACAACCATGGGTTTCTCTAAACAGTTGTCCAAAGATTTCAGAATGAAGATGGTTAATTTCTCTAAAAACTGTCAATGTTTCAAACTTCCTATTTTCACTGTCAGAAAAATTATTAGAAAATGGAAGATAAATGGAACAGTTGAAGTCAAGGCAAGGTCTGGAAGACCAAAAAAGATTTCAGATATAATGGCCCAATGCCTGGCAAAAAATGCTCAGAAGAACCCACACATCACTGCAAAGGAGCTGCAAAAAAGGAGTAGCAAACACAGGTCTAGCTGTTCAGAGGACAACAATACAACATAGTTGAAACAACAAAGACCTACATGGCAGAGTTGCCAGAAAGAACAACCTCAACACAAAATTAAGTGTCTGAAGTATGAAAAAGAAAACATTGAAAAGCCTGAAGCCTTTTGGAACAATATGCTTTGGACTGATGAAACCAAAATTGAACTTTTTGGCCACCACCAAAGAAGAAGAAAAAGGGTAAAGCCTTTATAGAGAATAACAACAGTGAAGCATGGAGGTGGATCCATCATGCTTTGGGGTTGTGTGGCAGCTGGGGGCACAGGAAATATTGTGTGAGTGGAAGGAAGAATGGATTCCACTAAATATCAAGAATTTCTAGAGGCTAATGTTCGAAGGTTGAAGAGAGGTTGGGTATTCCAGCATGACAATGATCCAAAGCATACCTCAAAATCAACCATGAAGTACCCCCAGGAAAGGTGTTAGAATGGCCACCACAGTCCCCAGACTTATTGAAAATCTGTGGACATGGCATACATGCAAGGAGGCCGAAGAATATTTCTGAGCTAGTGGTGTTCTGCCAGGAAGAATGGGTAAAAAGTAAAAAAGCAAGAGTTGAAAGACTCTTAGCTGACTACAGGAAGCGTTTAGAAGCTGTTATAGTTGCCTGAGGAGGAGTTACAAAGTTCTAACTGACAGGGTTCCCAAACTTTTGCATTGGGCCTTTTTCCTTTTTTTATTATTTTGAAAGTGTAAAAACATTAACTACTGTATGGTACAACCGATGCTTATGTCTGTGCAAGAATTTTTGAAGGTTGTTACAGTACTGACACCAATTGTGAATGACAGTAATTGTGACTTACATTTCATGGATGCCTGTAATTATGATTTATACACTGCACGCATGACTGTAACCGACTGTTATGAAGCATGAAGGCTTATGCCGTATGTGTGGCTATATTTCTGAACGCTGACTACATGGATGACAGTTTATTGGGACTGCTGATCCGTTTGGACATGACAGTGACTGACTGTCACACTGCACGGTTGATGGAGATTGAGACACCTCACCTATGATGTAGCAGCGGTCATCTGCGATGAGAGCCTTGCTGTGTACGTAGATGAGCTCGGTGACAGGGCACTGGGAGAGCTGAGAGTGAGTGCGAAGCCCGCAGAATGAGATGTACTGGGTCCACTGGTCTTGCACTGGGATAGAGAGGGACGCACCCTAACCATTACCAAGATATCACAGCACTTCACAATATATGGGTAAACAATCACATCGTTGCTGCTTTCGGATATTGCAAATATTTCTGTGAAATATATTTGTCAAAAGAAGTCCATGTTTATGTATATATAGCAGTCCAACATGAGTGGGGGATGTACAGGAGGCCTGCATGGGAAGGAGAGGAGACTAACTCTGTTCCTTCAGTCTTGCCAGGATGGAGAAATCCCCTCGACACATCGTCCTAAAACAACAAAGACACAAAGGCACACAAGTTCTACTGCCATGTTTCAAATGTGTACTGTATATGCCTGTGCATGGGTGTGCTTGTCTTGTCTGTGTGTATGCATATGCGTGTGTGCGCGTGTACACGAGTGCACGCATGAATGTGTGCGCTCATGCATGCGTGTGTGTGTGTGACTGCCTCAGTGTGTGTGTGTGTGTGTAGCCCCCTGACCTGTAGGTGAAATGCAGTATGGCCTGAATCGCATTTCCGCCACCTGTGCTGATGTCACCCTCAAACCCTGGCAGCAAGGGAACAATCACATACACTCGGTATGTCTGCTGCTCGCTGAGGAAGAGAGAGCACAGAGGGAAAGTGAGAATGGCAGAGAGAGTGGGACAGGGGCCAAGAGAAATAGAGAGAGGGGGATTATTTGAGATAAGAAGGGAGAAATAGGCAGAGATATCGCCGGCACAGTGGGATACGTATTAACCTTCGATCCAACCTTCCACATATATTTCAGAACAGGTGACAGAGTAATATGAGAATGCCACACCTGGATATAAAGCAAGTGGCACCTACAGATAATACATGGCCTATAAAAGAGAATTGTAGTTCTTACTATAGATTTTATCTCATTTCACTCGGTTTTTATTATTACTCTCATATTTTATCTCATCGCAAGTGTTAACTGCGCTTTATTACTGAATGTGTAATCTCTTGTTCCTCAAAATTGTTACTATATCTGTTAATTACACTGATCTCCAATTATTTGGATGAACTGTGACATAATAATGAATCAAGAAAGGCAGACAAACAGACCTGTGAGCCCTTAGGATCCTTTTCACGATGGCATCCCCAATTCCGTTGTGCACGCTCTTGTTGTCTGCACAGCTGATGAAGAACTGATTCTGCACACAGACACAGACACAGAGTTAACATCTGACCGGTGCCAAACTGCACAAAATGCACACTGTGCAGATAAACTGCATTCACTTTGGTGTATGGGACATGGGAAATAAGTTCTGTGGGTTCATAGCACACCACCCTGGCCCACTCTGGAGTAATAAAGTAGTGAAGTGTAAAGTAGTCCAGTAGATCACCCCCTCCTTATATGAGGTTTATCTAGATCCAAGGATGGGACATCAGCATATCACATCAGCAAAAATATGAATTTTTACTAACAAATGTTAATAGAGGGCGGCACGGGTAGTGCAGTGGATAGCACTGCCGCCTCACAGCAAGGAGGTCCTGGGTTTGAATCCCTGTCAGCCGGGGCCTCTCTGTGCGGAGTTTGCATGTTCTCCCCGTGTTTGTGTGGGTTTCCTCCGGGTACTCCAGTTTCCTCCCACAGTCCAAAGACATGCAGGTTAGGCTGATTGGAGAGTCTAAATTGCCTGTGAGTATGAGTGTGTGAGTGAATGGTGTGTGTGCCCTGCGATGACCTGCCTTTCGCCCAATGTATGCTGGGATAGGCTCCAGCCCCCTCTGCGACCCTGTTCAGGATACGGGTTAGGATAATGAATGAATGAATGAATGAATGAATGAATGAATGTTAGTACAGATTATATTATATTTTATCAAAGGCAAATAAGTAATCTTGGGTCATTTTTTTCCCAAAAGGTTACCAAAGACCACATTTGGCTTCTTTAGTGCTATTACAGTTTGAGTAAAATGTGCTGGGGGTGATGGGAAAAGTAATCTCTCAGTAATACAACAGTTTCAGCAACACAACTGTGCCAGCATTACTGGGAGAGTGCTATGTCTTCAGAAAAGTGCGTCCGCTTCAGATTTTTGTCACGGACAACGTATCCTGTTGCTGACAGACTATCAGAAAGGTTGCTCATAATCCTTTCCTTCACTTTGATGATCTCCCTGGACACTTTCAGATTCAGAGACTCCAAAGAGAATGGCCCTGACGGTGCTCTCTGTTTTAGAACACGCCCTCCAACCATTTTCTTTCTTTTTTGAAGATTTTGTTCAGCCTCTCTTCAAATAATCCAGGATTTGATTCATGTTAGGGTGACGTGTATACTTTTAAAGTTCGCTGTACACTGAGTAAAACACAGTTAATGCTGAAACAAACTTTGAATACATTCTATTCCAGGGTACCCACCCACATATTTCACACATCAGAAAATACAATAATTGACCCCAGTGATCCACAAAGGTAAAGCAGGAACAGCAAATCTACCAGTGATCAGTGTAACAAAAATCATCTTAAATATGAACAGCCACATTTATATTTACATACAAATGTGATGAAAATAATTAAAGAAATTTAAACTTGTGTAATCGATTTTAATCTAAAATGCTGAGTCAAGAATTCTCTCTTTTATAGCATGAGAAAGACCTTATTTGTACAAAATAAATACTGCAGAGTCATTAGCTTGTATGCTACATGTATGCCAATTATTTTAACATGCATCAGTGACATTAAGACTTCAGAGTTAAAAGTGTTTGAAGCTCATTTTGTGTATTCAATGTAAGAATCGCCCACCTTAACTTGAAATGTAAAGAGATGTTTTTTCTTTGCTAGTGCTCATTTTCACCAAGGTTAACGTATGTGAGCCCCTGCACTGAAACAGTCCGCAGTGCCACGCTGTTATCAAATGGTAAATGGTTGGCATTTATATAGCGCCTTTATCCAAAGCGCTGTACAATTGATGCTTCTCATTCACCCATTCATACACACACTCACGCACCGACGGCGATTGGCTGCCATGCAAGGCGCCGACCAGCTCATCAGGAGCATTTGGGGGTTAGGTGTCTTGCTCAGGGACACTTCGACACAGCCCAGGCAGGGGATCGAACCGGCAACCCTCCAACTGCCAGACGACTGTTCTTACTGCCTGAGCGATGTCGCCCCATCAGGATGAGGGTAATCGCTGGTGAAGTGGCGCTGGAGTAGGTTTTGGGTTTGGGACAGACAGTGTTCACCCTCACCTCGATGTAGATGTAGTGCTGGCTGTTTTCGATGGTATGGATGTAGGCATTATGGATGGAGCTCTCGCACGTCCCAGCTGACCAACGGTCCACAGAGCGCAGAACCTGAGTGGGAGAGGGAAAGAGAGAAACAGAAGAGGTATCCCAAAAGGAGGGGTAGGGGTGAGCAAGCGTGAAAAGAAAGTGAGATTGGGAGAAGAGAGAATTTGTGTCAGTGCAGTATGTTGCTATCAGCTCTGTAATGAGGAGATAATGAGAACTGAACATTGCAAAAGTACGTGCGTGTATGTGTCTGCTTGTGCACATGCGTGTGCACGCATGTGTGTGTATGCGTGTGCAGTATACCTGCACAGAGGCCTTACTGGTCCCTGGTACAGTGAAAGGCAGTGAGTCTGCGGTAGAATGAGATTTTGGCAGCAAGTAGGGGAAGAAGTTGTCTTTGTACTTGTTCTTGAAAATCTATAAAAAGACACAACACAGAATGTAATGCCAGCACCATTTATTCAAAGTTAGTGTCCAGCAACTTCTAAATCCCATTACCTTGGTGAAGTTCCAGCGCTGTATGAAATGACGGGCCATGTCCCTAGCTGCTTTCCCATGAAGCACTGCAGCCAGGTCACGCCAGGGCATGCGAGGCACCTGGGAGCGGTCAATGTTGTCTGAGAGCGTGAACGACAATAAAAACATTTAGAACAAGTTTTGGGGTTACTTTTTTTGTTACACCACATAAGGGCAACTTCAAGTAAAGACAAGCTGAGGTCAAAATGTACTTTTTCCTTCAATTGTGCTAGTATGTTTTTATAAAGCATGCCCAAAATGTCCAAAAAGCTCTCCAAAAAGGATTACCCTCCCTCATGCTTTCTAACCAACCTGCATCTAATTTAAAATGGAACTTTTAACCAGAGCCCATTAGCCAGTAAAATAACAGGTTTATCTATAGCAAGACCAAATCCTGTAATTGTCTGTTACCACCTCATACGACATAGACATGGGCTTAGGAGGCAAACGAGCATAAAACTATTGACAATAGTACAATATCAGAATATGCACAGACTGAAAGCAATATGATGTTGGCTGTACCACCAAACTTCAACCCACACATGCTCTAAAAGAAACTGTCCTCTGATATTGAAGTATCCTACAGGCATGTATGCATAGCAGCCCAATAAATATCCACAGGATAAGCTAAAAACATAGTTTTACAGCAATACAGCCCATCCCTGTGGTGAAAGCTTAGTGTATTCTGCAGATTTATGTCGGACAAAGATTTGCTTGCAACCCAAACGCTCATTGCATGTTTTACGCATGTCTGTGTATTCATTCTGCTATGCAAACGCAGCAATATTCCCAAACTCTCCATTACCTGAATACTAAACACTATATCTTGTTGTAAAGGGTAGGAAACCCCAAACAATTAGTTTGGTACTGAAATGACCAAGCAATTCACAAATTACGTAACAATAACAATAGTTCAAGACAACATTTGCTTTGGTATAATCCTGGCAAATAGATCGTTTTCTCAAAAATAGCTGAATGGATTATAAAATACTTAACTTAAAAAGTCAGAAAACAGTCTAGCTTCATAACCTGGTATTTTTGGTTCCATACATATGTCTGTATTGAATAATTTGCAAAACAATCTTATATTTCTACAAAATATGTCGGCCAGACGTGCAATAAAAGTAAGCCAAGAAAAAAAAGGGTCTGTTCATGTAACTTCTCAATTGAAAAATAACCAGTTTAGACTAAAGCCAACATGAGAACCTCATGAATACAAACAAACCCACAACCTTCAAAGGGGTGATCAAGCTGGACCCAGTCCTTGTTGATGAAGTTGCTGTAGTCTTTCCCCAACCACAAGAGACTGTTAGCTGTCAAGTCTTCTGCGTCCACAGGCTCTGGCTTTGCAGTCGGGGGCCGGCATGCTGACCCATTAGCGCCTTCATCAACTTTGTCACCAGCCTGCAATGGACAGAGAGGTAAGGTCAGAGGATTCAAACCCTTCCACACAAGGGCACTGTAATGAGCAACTATATGGCACAATTTTATGGCCTGCACCTCTGGCCCCACCTCTGGATTGTGATTGGGTAATTCTGAGTCTCCCATATCAGTCAGTCTGTAGAGGCAGTCATCCCACCTCCCAAAGGCCAGGTCAATCCCGCCTATAAATACCACCGATTGGTCGATGGCCACCATCTTCTCATGGTGTGCCCAGAGGAAGACAATGGAGGAGACGTGGTCAGGATGTCTCATCACCTGGGAGATGAAGAACAGAGGGACAGAAGGTACAGATGTGACAGATAGAGAGAGAGAGTGAGAAAGAGGGAGAGACTAAATGATCAACAGATTGTTCAGCTTAAATATATGTTTTCTACCCCATTTTAGTGATATTCAATGATACTTACATATTACATAACATTTACACATTGTAGGGTGCTGGGTTGCCAAGTGTGTCACACCTGATGGTTTTTGTGAGTATGCAAATCTACCTTAATATTTCGTGCCACAGAAAGTATCAACAACAAATTGCTTTGGGCACTGAAATAATCTTTTCACATGTGCTTACTTAGCCTACACCCCCTTATCCAGGAATACATACAATATATATACATAATAATAATAATATAATAAGCTTTATTTATATTGCACCTTTCATACATAAAATGTAGCTGAAAGTGCTTCACATTCAGGCAATTAAAAATAATTATAAAGACAATTTTGAGATTGTGAATAAAAGAATACAGAAATAAAGTAAACACGGTAATTGTTGAAATATATCCACACAACAAACAAGACACTTTGGGGCCTTTCCCCTGTGCCTCCCTCGAGTGGGACGACACTGATTGCGGGAACCGATTGTGTTGTAACAGAACACTGTATACAAAATAAAAACAGGGAGAAAAGAATAACAGTGCTGAAAACAGTACTGCTAGACATAGCTCAAAGTGAAAAGCAAGAAAATAAGCTGCTAGATATAACTCACAGTCAAAAGCAAGATATGGAAAATAAGAAAAACCAGACATCCAACGACCTCCAAACTTATAGAATGTTCTTACTGTAGGCTTACAAAAACAAGCTCTATGTCAGGCACCAGCTTTTTGTTCTTATCTAGACACATGTTGGTTGTTTGGGGGGGGGGGGGGGGAGGATTGGATTAGTTAGACCGAAAACACCACAGGCAATAAAAAGAGATGTTTTTAGGTGTCGTTTAAAAATGTCAACAGAGGCTACCTCTCTAACATGTTTAGGTAGGGTATTCCATAATTTGGGGGCATAATTGCTCCCCAATTTTCTTTTGAGTGTGGTTGTGAGTATTAAGAAGACCTGCACTAGAGGATCTAAGGGCTCATGGCGGAACATAAAATGGAGGCCTGTCCTAAACCGCTGAGAACTTTATATACAAGCAGAATCTCCAATAGATACAGATACAAATGTATAGT
This sequence comes from Conger conger, assembly GCF_963514075.1. Classification (NCBI taxonomy): domain Eukaryota; kingdom Metazoa; phylum Chordata; class Actinopteri; order Anguilliformes; family Congridae; genus Conger; species Conger conger. Next base: position 32,805,387 of record NC_083766.1, on the reverse strand, counting down.
TAGTTTTCTGCACCTCAAAAGCACAGATGGATTTTAAAAAGCTCACGATATACATATACTTGCCCAGTCAACCTAGCCTTGCAAGTACAAAGAACCATCTGTATTTGACACGCTTGGAAAAAAAAGACCATGACTCAGGTGCATGTGAGCCATATGCTGGCAAAACCCGCTGACTGGAGTTAATTCTGGAAAAGTTTTATTTTAGAATCATGAGTGATCTCTCCATATGCCATTACCACACAGGCCAATACATCTGGCACAAATATACGTAAATGCACAAATGATGAAAAAAGACCAAAAGAATACAAGTATTGTACCACATACAGTCTTCATGGTGTTAATAGTGTAATTCAGATAGACTGTAAAAAGTTATTGGGAATTGTGTTATTTTTGTGAAGGGAATACAGTATAGTCAGATATGGAGGGCGACTGAATAAATTAAAATGGAATAAAACTGCACACACTGACCCTCAAAGGAAGGAGCTTCTGTGTGTAAATCCTCTGAAATAAAATAAGTGCATTGTGGGATTTGTACCTTGATATTGGGGTGCATGTTCATCAGGGTCCTCTTGCTGTAGTCGCTGTTGATGCCCAGCGCCACCTCCACTTCCTTGTACAGAAGCACGCACACCTTCACGCCTTGCTCCTGTAGGGGGGCGTCAGCAGGACGGGGCAGGGAGCAGTGCAGGGGCAGGGGGAAAGGGAGGGAAGAGACGTCTTTAACACATCGAGAGGGAAAAGGAAGAGGGAGAAGCACGGGAGAGAGAGAGAGAGCGAAATGAAGGAAAGGCGGAGGAATGATTTAAAAATCAAAGTGGAGGATGTGAAAAGTAACAGATTGAAAGGTGAGAGATATGAGAGAAGAAGGTGAGCAGGCCTAACTGCTTTGCGTTTCAGGATCTGGTCCAGGCGCCAGTATGTGCTCTTGGCCGGCCGCTTCAAGTGAACCTCAGGGCTGAGCCTGAAGGAATACAGAGCAGATCATAGTGCAAACGAGAAATAGAAGGAAAGAAAGACAGACAGACAGACAGACAGACATGGGGAGAAAAAGAGGGAGGGAGATGTGTTATCTGGATCCCAGTGTACTCTGTGAATAATAAACACCCCTTTACACTGAAAACAGCCGGGCTACCACTCACCACCAGTCTGTGATGAAGATTTCCTCCTTTGCCTGGTCTAAAGCCACAGCCAGGTCTGCGAAGTAGCCACTGCCATTCACGTACCTGTCCACCATTACACACATACACACACCTCTCAGTCATAACACTCAAGCCTGGCAGTCACTGCAGATATTCAAAACGCATACAATACTGTGCAGAAGTATTAGGCACCCAAGACTTTATTTTATATATATATATATATATATATATATATATATATATATATATATATATATATGTTTATTTTTGTGTGTGTGTTAGTATATAAGAACACATTTGAGATTTCCAAATATTCATTTTCCAAAAGATTTAATTTTACAGAGACATTTTTGTACATTTTTTAAAGTTACATATTACTGTAAGGAATTTACTACTTTTTACATAAGAACTTGATCAAGGCTGTCTGAGATCAGAAGCAAGGTGCCAATCAAAGTCTGTAGAAGAACTGTGGCAAGTTCTCCAACATGCTTGGAACAACCTCCCTGCTGATTGTCTTAGCCAACGCTGTCCTGCAGTTCTATATCTCAGAGAAGTGATGCAGTTTTAACGCCGAAGGGTGGTCACAAAAAATATTGATTTGATTGAGTTTTGAACTATTCTGCCAAATTACTAAAATGTAATGTAAAATGTATCGTATGTTTATTTATTTTTGTCATCCAGATGCATGTCAATCGTTACAAAACATCCATGGTAATATAGCAGTCAATTAGCACACAAATCCATATTGATCACTATTTTAAATGCACTCTTATTTGTCACAAAACACAGACTAATATAGCGGACACTGGACACTCATTCTGGTGAAAGCACATACACCTGCATATGCACACATACAAACACATGCAACACCACACATACATACACACTCACACACACTCACACACACTCAAACACACACACTCTTCTCTCTGGAGATGTTCATGTGCCCGGCTTCTCACCACTTGGTGAGCGTGTCCTCGCGGGGCGGGGCGTATCCTTGGAAACGGTGTGTCTGGAAGAAGTCACTTGGCTCTGCCAGGCTGCGGATCTCATGACTCCACCACTGGGCCTGTTTGTAGCTGCTGCACTTAATCACCAGAGTCCTGCCACACACACACACACACACACAAAAATGTGAATGTAGAACTGCATATGCATTCATACAAAACATATAGGGTTGTGCATTACGTCACTTATAAACTCACTTTAATCCTATCACTTTATATGGTCAGTGTTTTATTGTGTCAGCATCAACACCCAAAAACCTTGACAGCTTTAGTGTTATCAGCCCGACTGTGCATGTTTGAATTTATGTATGTCTACAGCTGTACATACAATGTCCAACAGTACCACTTGGTATTGCTAGGAGTATCAGGGCTAGAGTCAGGTACATACCCCGGTTCTGCACTTTTGTTAAATTTTGTGTCCTTATTTTGGCACAGGCTGTGGTGCGTAAATGCAGCAGGGCACTTTTATAGCCGTCATTGCAATAACTTGAGTAGTTGGCATAGGAACATACCTGCCAAGTTTTATAGCATTACGTTTTAAGTTTTTTGCTGCCTATTCAGTTTCTGGGAAAGTAATTAAAAAAACTAAATAAATCAGAACAAAAACAATAGGGTTCTAGCAGCTTTGCTTATAGGAACCCTAATAAAGTAGAGCAGGGGTACACAACTCCAGTCCTGGAGGGTTGGTCTGCGAGCTGGTTTTTGATCCAACAAATTACCTAAATTTATTCTTCTGACAGGTCTAGAAATTATGCCAGTTCACTTCTGTACTTTCGCAGAGTAAAATATTTAGGTTACACGTGCAGTCTGCAGCTGGTGCATATACAAATATTTGATCAAGACATTATTTCGCAAATTAAATAATTAAGAGCAGAAGTTGGCACAAAATCCTGAAGCGGAATGGCCCTTGCTGCGCACCCCTGAACTAGAGCCAAAGGCTGACCCCTTCACGCAAATCACGGAATCTGAGAATGCATAAAAAGCATGTTTTGTTATATGCTGTACCTCCACGTACGGAGGCGCTAATAAGCATCCACATGCGGCGGTTGCATTGCTCACCTAGCAAAGTTCTGGATGCAGACTCCATGCTTGGTGTCAGTGTAGCATCGGCCCACCTGGACTTTGAGCTCGGGGTCAAAGAGGAGGACAAACGAAATGACCCCCGCCTCCCTGTTCATGTAGAGGAGGAACGAGTCCTTCACAATCAGCCAGCGCCGTGACCAGCGGAAACAGAACTGGTGATGACCGAAGCAGTTCAGGCCCTGGACACGATGACCTCCTGACCGTTTCAAAATGAATCCCTCCCTGGTACACAGACACATGCACACACAATGACATTATGGTACTGCTGCAGAAATATAAAAATGACAACAAATATAAATCAGTCAATTGCTGCTGCAATGAACACAGGCAGGCTAACTTACAGGCCTTTGGGCCCAAGATCCTTTATGAAGGAGAGAGGACTAATATCCAGGAATTCCAGCTGAAATCAGAACAAGAGCAACACAGATAGCTTATGCCACAACCTGCAATATGAGAGCGATTGTTGCAAGATCACACAATTACCCACAGCATGAAGCAGCTGAATCAGGCTGATAGTTCCATAATATCCTGCTTTCATCTATCGTGTATGGTCTCTGGTCAGGTATGCAGTGCCCTCCAAAAGTGTGTTAACCGTAGAGTGAAATTTATGTTTGCTTTATACATAAGGCATTTGGATTTGGAGATGAGTGTACAGACAATCAGCCTTTATTTCATACCATGTACTGTACATGGCACATTCAGAATGTTTTACGATTTTACAGAAACGGCTGTTTTTGTGCTCACTCGTGTTTATTGATGATGTAACTGAGGATGGCAGCAGCAGGGTGAATTCGGAAGTGAACAGACACATTTTGTCTGCATATGTAAATTCCTCCAACGTCAACAGGCGTCCTGCGGCAAGACAATGACCGCAATCACACTGCCTACACAACCAAAGCATTCATCAATGGGAAAAAAGTGGAAAGTTTTGGCCTGGCCAAGTCTGTCACCTGATTTAAATCCAACTGAGCAGGCATTTGACTTGCTGAAGAAGAGACTGAAGATAGAAAAGTGGCTGCATTGAATGCCCAGAAAGGCATTTCCAAATAGGGCCATACAACCAAGCATTAGACTTTAGTGACTGTTTGTTTGTACTTACTAAGTTTGTCCGTTAACTTCATTTCGCACTGCTGATAATGGGGGAGACAAAAACTGCCGTACTTGTGTCTCATATGTGTCTCATAGCGCACTTATCCCTGGTTATGAGTATGCACTTTGTAGAACGTTGCTCTGGATAAGAGCGTCTGCCAAATGGCATTAATGTAATGTAATGTCGTATTTATATGTTGATCTCAAATCCAAATGTCTGAAGTATAACAAAAATAATAAATTGTCACTCTGCCAATAACATATTTTTGGAGGGCACTGTAAGTTATCGGCAAGATGGTTTATGCATGAGAGTGTTTGAGTGTGTGTGTGTGTGCGTATGTGTGAGCAACATGTATGTGTAATTGTGTGTCGGCATGTACCGTATGTTCACGTGTGTGAGTGTGTGTATGCATTTGTGTGTAATTGAAAGAGAATGTGGACACACGTAACAGAAGTGGACAGTGCACATATTTCCCTCACCATGCCATGGTAGTTTTTAGAGAAGGAGTTCTCCAGCAGACCATTCAGGTACTCCTCCAGGTATTTCTGCACAGCACAGGTGGAAAGAGCAGGATTCCCACAGTCAGCATCAGTCATACTGATCAGGGCCCAGACCCACAGCATCTGCTGCTGTTTGCCTTTGCCCAAGTTCAGGCCCAAGAAACCAGGTGAGGGCGTTAACTGTAACCATCTGCTATAACTGATGAATGAAGTGGTGCCTACCAATGGAAATCAGGTGACACTTACATTATTAGGCACTCATAATATAGCGGACAGATAAAAACCGGGGGGTAACTTTGGGATCAACAGAATATACAAGGGTGTTGGTGTGAAAGTACACTTGTGACGCCACAGTATTTCAGTGTCAATTTGTGAATGCGATACCGGCTTGCTGGAAGTTCTCCTGACTCCCCCGTGCAGAGACGGCATCTCCTCCGTCATTGCGGCCAGCTGCTGTCTCTGTGTGGCAAACCTGAGAGAAACAGATTGAGGCGTTGGGGGGGTTGAGCAGAAATGGAAGGATGACATGCAGGGGAAAGAGTGAGTGAGCGGAGGGGAGAGCAGAGAGCAGAGGAAAGAGTGAGTGAGCGGAGGGGAGAGCAGAGATGGCAGAGTCCGCAGAATAAAGCCAGCGTTCTTCCTCACATCCGTGACGGCAGTGATTATGAAAACCTCATCAAACATATTAAGAGCTGACAGGCATTACATGCTACACAACTACACAAGAACTGTCCAGTACAAGAGTCTGTCACAGTAGTAGACATCAGTTAAAAAACAGCAGTAGCAGCACTGATAAAATCAAAACAGTGGTGAGCATTTGGAAATGCAATTAGCATCTGGAAACAGCATCACATGCTTCTCCAATGTAAAGTCTCCATATAAATGATATAGCTGACCTCCCCAGAGGCAGAAAATGAAGCATCATTCTGTGCTTGTACAGGTCCCGGTGCAGCTCCTGGAAGTGTTTATACTTCCTCTTCAGGGTCCAGCTGAACTGGCCGTGTGTGAGCCGGATTGTATACAGAGTGCACGCACGCACCTGGAAGAGGCAAAGCCAGACACACAGAAGGGCTTACTTGCGTTCTGACCTGAGTCCAACAGGGCCTGAAGGTGTAATTTGATATTGTCGGGTATCGGGCCTATTTATTTAACTCGGGTCGGGTCAGATTGGGCACCAGCCTATAAAACTTCTGCATGTATGAGTTGCCAACCTGGAAGTTTACAGTAGCATAGCAACACTTCCACCAGTTGTTAACAAAGACTGACAACAATGCGGCAAAGCTTCCTGTTTTTGTAGTGTAGCGCTATCCTCTACAAGCAAATTATGTCACATTTAACGGAAGGAAAAATAATCCTAAAGACGGCTGGCTAGCCTGTTCTAATCAAATATAAAATGTATGCAAACACATACTGAAAGAACGATAATGTCGCTCCTGTGCTGTTTGTTGCGGAGAGGTGCAAGTGACCTTATTAACGTCACATTTAACCAAAAGAAAAAGGTGTTTATAAAAAGCGTGAAAGCTCAAATATGACTCTTTAATTCGCTAGATGAACATTGGCACACTGCAAAAAAACTAGGAGCTTTGCTGTGGGCCAGTGTTGTCAATCATTGTAAACGGCTGGCAGAAGTTAATGGTGTTGTTGGCTTTATTATTTCAGCTATTGCTCTATGGGGTTTGGGCTTTAAATTTGGTTAGAGCCAGTCAGGTTGGTTGGGGTCAGGCCATAAAGTGCCAGGCATAGGCGTCTTCAGAAATGAATGATTTAATAGACACCTGCACAAGCCCTCATACTGACCTTGGAGCGTGTGGCGTATCTCTCAGTGCTCTCCACCCGACAGCTCACTGCCGCCCCCTGCAGGAACAGTGGCATGCCCCACTCCTTTGCAGCATGTAAGCGGTGGACCAACAGGAAGGGACGCTCTTCTGGAGGGGGGGACAGGGACCATACCACATCCATTTAACCATTTAACCATAAATGTCCCCACAGCCAGACAGAGGTACGCCATGACAAGGTCCTATCTCCTAGCGCCACCCAAAAGGACAGACATTTTGGTGAAACTACATCAATGCCAGCGGTGTTTAAAGGTACAATATGTTGAATTTTTGTGTTAAAACATTGTTACAAGACCATTGTAAATCCCTTCCTATCATTGAGAGGCTCACTGACATGTTGACTCACTCTCTACCTGTGTTCATAGTCCTCAAAATAGGCAGTTGATGGGGCGGCACTCTCAGCTATCGTATAGCTGTACAATAATTCAATTTCACCGGTTGAAAATGGGTTCTAATTGCCAAAGCCAATGGCATTTCAACATCAACGTATTCACAGAGAAGGGGCGGGATAAACAGTGTTGTGGTTTGAGTGTGTTTGTTGCCGCAATTCCTCTTTTCACCGTTAGAAGGCCGAAATTACCTATTGTACCTTTAATATTTGAGCCATTGATCAACATCATTCAGTGTGAGAAATACTAACCGGAACTTTGAGTGCGTTCAGATAATTGCCTCTCCTTTACTACCCATTCCCATATATACACCCATCAGCCACAACATTAAAATCACCTGCTTAAACCAGCACACTTAATTGTTAATTATGTAATATGCATACTTATATACGCAGATAATGATAATAATATATCATATAATCTGCTTATATAAGTACACATATCATATAATAAAAAGTGTTTGTAGACAAGCTTATACTAGTTTAAAGCATTTTTAATCATGAAAAAACTGGTTTAAGAAGGTGGTATTGATGTTGTGGCTGATGTTGTGGTATAACATTCCAAAATTATATACGTTAAATGGATACTGTCAATCACATTTGGCAGAAAGACAGCAGGTCAAGATGATTTCAGTACTTTTAGGTAAAAAAGGGAAGAGTCAGAGCCACCAGAACTGACCAGTGTTTTTCGTGAGCCCGTCCATCTCATCCTGTGACAAGGGGCAGTGGCCACGAGAAAAACGCCGCCTCATCAGCCCAGGATCATGCGTCGCCTCGAAAATCTCTTCCTCTACATTGGCCATGGTACTGCAGGAGAAGACTAGACATTACCACGGTAATCCCATGAGTGTCAACATGTGATTCATTCTTTCAAAGTACTATATAATACCACAGTCACTCTGTGAGGGTCAATGTGTGACTCTTTTTTTTTACTTGACATGTACATGCACATTATTAGGTACACTGTACACTACCTGTACATTGGCATATCTAATCAGCCAATCATGTGGCAGCAACTTAACTTTTTGCATAAAAACATGCAGACATGGTGATGAGGTTCAGCTATTGTTCAGACCAAACGTCAGAATGGGGAAGAAATGTCAAGTGACTCTGACTGTGGAATGATTGTTGGTGCCAGATGGGGTGGTTTGAGGATCTCAGAAACTTCACACACAGCAAGAGTTTTAGAGTTTATAGAGAATGGTGCAAAAAACTAAAAACATACAGTGAGCAGCAGTTCTGTGGGTGAAAATGCCTTGTTAATGAGAGAGGTCATAGGGGAAATCGCCAGACTGGTTCAAGCTGACAGGAAGGCGACAGTAGCATCTCTGAACACACAACATGTTGAACCTTGAAGTGGATGGGCTACAGCAGCAGAATACCAATAACTAAAAAAAAATAAGGCTAATAAATACATAATAAAGTGCACACTGAGTGTATAGTTCTGCGTGTTTTACAAGTGGATATTTGTTCAGTCATTGTCTTATTGTGTGCACGCTTGTGTGTAACTGAGATATCATTGACTTTGTAAACCAATGAGTGTATAAAGGCATATATTAAACTTCTGGCTTTTGTGTGGTTTCATTAAAATGTTTCCAGTATTATGTTTTTTATTGCTTCCTCTGTGGCTATTACACTAATGCTGATGTCAGGGTAAGAGTTATTGTTGCCCTGAAGGGGACTGTTAGCATTAGGCTGTTCATGAATGACACAGGCTTTCTCAGTGTTGGAGTTTAGTGAAGAGATAAAGACCCCCTCCCATTGTCAATGTGCACATTTCAGCACCAGACATCACATGTGCTGCACCCACTAAACATACACAGACACCCTCAAACAGAAACACACACACACACACACAGCATTGTACTGAAACAAACACACAAGAGTTGCAGTGACACGTCCTTGTACTCCTAGACACCCTCCTACACACAAATACAGGAACCTTCAAAGTTAAAAGTTGAAACAATTCTTTAAATATACTTCCCAACAATGATTATCCCCAAATTATCATAACCAACATGCAATCAATGTTCTTGTGGCATTAGCTATGTGAAATGGCAAAAACCGTCTTAAATGGCTAGATTGTAAACTCATGCAACAATGTAAGAAGAACAACACATGAAAAGGATACAGAGGTAAATAAAAAGAGAGATGAGGAGAAAACTGAAAACACAATGTAGAGATGATTAAGGCTCTGAAGTCTAAATATAACCCTGGTTGCAGTGTTATCCTATCAAGAGCCCTGCACTGTGCAGAGCAATTAAGTATCAGCTCAACAGAACTGGAGACAATGGAGGGGGAAGGATCTTAAAAAACAGTATCAACAGCTTGCAAGAATTGCTGGTGCTGGAAAACAAATGTACTGTAGGCCTACCATCCTGTGAGCTATAGATGCCAGAATATTTAAATAAATATCAACCAAGAATAATAATGCAATCAAGCACCCCAACATCAGAATATACAGCAGCAATAAAAGAAGAAATTATGCTATTGACCAGTAAAAAGACTTGGCTGTATGAAGAATGCATGAATGAATATACTTTGCTGTTGAATAAGTGTGTGGGAAGCGGTTGGTTCATTGATGCCGAGGTAACCAGGTTGCAGATGGAGCAATCTCTTGACTGGAGGGCTGCACTTCGATCTGATCAACGTGTAAGTTTGAGTAACTGCTTCACCGAGTAGCATAAATCGGGGTGTCATTATAGGCCTATGCTATGGGTATAGCACTCTTATGTTTACAATATTCACAACATTGCTTGATAGTTTGCTTGGCAGATTACGTTCAATATGAACGAACGTTTTTTCAAGTGTAAAAACTTTGTGGTTGAAGTGTGGTCATTTGTGCTTTGAAGTTGTTAAAGAAAGAAAACAAATATTTTGAAAACGCTGTTCAATATTGCCCGCCACTTTGCTCAGGTCTTAAACCGTAGCAGCACTATGTTCCTAAACTTTAAAACGCCAATAAAGACAGTTTGACAGCAGGAAGGAAAATCGGGAAACATATTTCTCACTCAATAGCCTACTTCGTATAGGCCTATGGATTTCCAAACAACTATGGAAATTCTGGAAAAAAGATTCTTAGCCTAAAATAATCGTACAGACACCGATTAATTCAATGAATAGTTACAGTAGTTATTGTTTTAGCAACTGCAGGTAGGCAAGCTACGTTATTCCCCAGGTTTCAAAAATCTAAATACTAACATAGGTCCGTTGTTTTTATCACAACATTATCTCAAAATAGCCGAGGCTATATAAAACGTCCGTGAAAAGCAAAAAGTTAGACTGACAGTCCCGACATCTGGACATTCTTGCCTCGAAGAATGAAGCGCTTGTGAAACATTCAGTCCTAAAGTGTTTAACATTCTGATCTCCTCTCTTCTCCCCATCTCTTTATCACTCCACCCATTTCCCCATCTGTTTATCACCCCACCCCTTTAAATGCAAAGTTCCACAGGGACTAGTGGTAGAAGGGTGTTTAAATACCGAAATAAAAGAGATTAGCAACATGTTATGTTGCTGCAAAAAATAGATAAAATAAGCTACAGTTATGTAAGCTACTTTATCAAACATATGCAATTAATTTGCTATGTTATGTCGTTATCTCATAGTCTAACGTAACACACTTTGATAAAGCAAGGGACAAAGTGAATAAAAAGTAAGCACAGAAAGAATATACGTTTTACTTACGGTGCCGAGTGAGCGCGGATACTTTAAAAGTGAACTTAGACAAATATAGCCTGTCAGCTTGAACTTGAACTCCGACAAGTTTCTTCCAGTACAAAGCTCCTTAATATAAGGCTACACCCATCGTTTCTTTCCCGTTACCCATCCTCCAAAAAGAAAATCTCGAGCAACTCACGTTGGGGGGGGACAAACTGGCTTACCGTATATCTCCGAAAAAACGCGTCACACATGATTTCTATCAGTTGCTGATTTCTATCCTTTATTTAGCATGTTAGTGGTATGCACCATCATACGAATTGCTCTTTGTATAAATGGTCCCAGTAGCGCGCATTCGTGACATTAACTCTCGACTTTTAGCAAGTTAAATGCAAACCATGCACCCTTGTCGCCTCTTGCACTTTTCCATATCGAACCACAAAAGTGGAGTCATACCTCCCGTGGCCACATCATCACCATGGGTTTACATTAGAAACACAGAAGTAGAGTGCTCTACGTGACGCATTTAACTATCCCACTTGTCCTTTCGCCCTTTCTTCACTTCTACGGACAAATTTAGCCTTCAACTAATTTGCATAACATTTCTGTGTATTGCAAATATTCACCATTTCATTTTACACATCTGAATTTCGCTCTCTTCATGAAGCCAGACCGCATGCGTGATTATAGCGTATGCTTACTGTCGCCCGATTCTCCTGTTCTTCATATTATTGACATGTATTCCCAGACTTTTTCTTCAATTTGACTCGAGACGCTTGTTCTTGGTTGTGTGGTTTGCACTGGAAACTGATAGATCTTGGGAGGCAAGGGTAGAGGAACGGAAGGGGGGAGAATGATGTCACTTGATGTGTTGAAAGCAGCTATCATTAAGAGGGTCAACACTTCAGTTGTGACAAGCAATGCATGCAGAATAAACCCTTCCGTCAAGTTACAAGTTTCTCTCGGCATAATGACAAAAGAACCACATGCAACGCGGGAAAAAGACAGACAGTCTCGGGCACATTCACTGCAGTTAGGTTCATGGAATTTTACACCAGCAGGTGGCAGCACTACCCCGTGACACCGGGTCCAAATCACGTGCTCAAAAATGAGAACTCAACCGCTGATTGATAAACAATCCTGTAGCCTCACTTGTCGATGTCACAATTCAAATGTTCTTTCATATAAAATGAATCTGAACTACCCATACATCAATGGCCAGCAGCAACTTATTGTGCCAAAACATCCTCGTCTGTAACCGTGGCCCCAAGTGGCAATTCAGTCAATGTGAACAATAATAAAATTAGTGGTGCTAGGTGCGCTGAAAATTGTTGGGGCGGAAAACTTTCCCTGAAGTTGACGTTTGGTCTCAATCTGTTTTCATCATTTTCCTTGATTATCAATACAATGATGAATTCACAAAATACTTAAATGAATACCATCAGATATAGCCAGTTAGCCGAGTAATACATTTATATTAGCAATGCAAAATTGTGCAATTTATCTACTTTAAAACTGTGGATACACGTTGGCTACACTTCATTCTCCGCATTCACACTAGGAGAATATTCATGCCAAAGATATGCAATGTGTAAAGTGATTTTGTATTGAAGCACAGGTTTTGTTAAATAGCTATTAGCTGAAATAATGGTCTATGTTTTTTTGTCGGCCTACGTAGTCATTAAATCAATTTTCTAAATTCAATTTATTGTTTAAATATGGCCCCTATCATGATGGGAAGAAGCTGTGTATTAATATCATTGTCACACTTGTTAATCAAGGAAAATGAATGAAAACTGGTTGAGACCAAAAATCCGTTTAAAGGGAAGTTTTCCACCCCACCAATTCAGCTCACCAACCGCAACTGAATTCAACAATTCACTTTCATATAACATGTTTGTGATGCTGAATTCATATTCATCTTTTTTTTTATTATTATTATTATTTTTAGGAAGTATGCTGCTATCACTACCACAAGCACATTGATTTGTTGAAATAAAATTAAAATCTGGATCAAATAAGGGCACCCGATATTGAAATGGTGTAACTTTACTGCCACCAAGTGTTAAGTGACCGTATTACAACTTGTGTGTGTGCACATTCACTGTAAGTATTGGGACTGCAAAAAAACCCCAACTTAATTTAAAATTATGCAACATGCATATATTTCTGAGACTGATAAAGCACTGTGGCTGACAGTTTGTTTCTCATTATATGTCCAAAATAATGAAAATGCAGGGCAACATTGGCTCAGGCGGTAAGAGCAGTAGTCTGGCAGTCAGAGGGTTGGCAGTTAGATCCTGCCCTGGGTGTGTCGATGTGTCTCTGAGCAAGGCACCTAACTCCTATATTCTCCTGACAAGCTGGTTGGTGCCTTGCAAGGCAGCCAGTGTGTTTGTAACTAGGTGAATGAGAAGCATCAATTGTAAAGCGCTATATAAATGCCAACCATTTACTATATAAAGTCAGTTATATATTTCCAGTGAGCACTTTATTAGGTATTTATTAGACTTATTTCTCAAGACTTATGAAGTCTTCCTCTACTTAGAGGTTTGACACATTGTGTGTTCAGAGATGCTCTTTTGCAAACCACTGTTGTAATGGCATGGTTATTTGTGTTGCTGTAACCTTCCTGTCGGCTTTGACCAGTCTGGCCATTCTCCCCTGACCTCTCTAATTAAAAGGTGTTTTTGCCCACAAAACTGCGGCTCATTTGATGTTTTTTGTTTTTCGTACTATTCTCTATAAACTCTACAGTGATCTGCATGAAAATCCCAGGAGATTAGCAGTTTTTGAGATGCTCGAACCATCCTATCTGGCACCAGCAATCATTCCACCATAAAACTCATTTAGATCACATTTCTTACCCATTCTGATGGTTGATGTGAACATTAACTGAAGCTCCTGACCGTCATCTGCATGATTTAATGCATTGCAGTGCTGCCACACAATTGGCTGATTAGATAATCGCATGAATAAGTAAGTGTAATGTGAGTGCTCAGTGAATGTATACTGACATTTACAGTATATTGCACATAATAATCATAGAAATGTATGACGTTCAGGTGAGTGGAGGCACAGCAGGAGAATGGACAGAAGAGTAACTGTGAAATAAACAGCTGTCCCTTCATTTACTTCAAACTCCAATTCCCATCAGCCCTATGAATAATTCTGACCCTTTACAGCAATAGTGGAGGAGTAGCAATTTCTGTATCTGTTCAACTAATCAAAACAATTTGTATCTTTATTTGGACAAAAACTGGAAGGGTGCATAGAACAACAGAAAGGGTCAGTTTTCTTGGGAAATACACATTTCATTCTGGGTTTCTATCTAAATACAGGTACAGGTAGTTTTACTGGTTTACACCCATAGTGGGGAACTCCCCCTAGTCGGGACGGGTGTGTATGCAGGATTGTTTCCAGCAATTACACTTGCTCATTAGCTATTTAGCTGTACACGATGATGTTTATTCACTCACAGATGATCCCAGTAAATTGTTTCGTATCGGTATGCAAGAACAGACTTCTGCTCATCAAGAGATGTAGCTAAAATACCAGATTACATAAACGGTTAGTGTCATTATATAACAGGAGAAGTTGGCATGAAATCCAAAACAGATACAGCCCTACTTCCCCACATCTGCTTCACAGCTGCAGAAAGATCAGCTATTGCAGTCCCCATTAATTCTCGTAGTGTCCATAGAATAGTTCTTTCTCAGTCCGCTCTCCGGGACTGCACAACAGTGTTTCTGTCCCCTCCGTTCTCTCTTACATTATGCTCATTTACATTATGGCTTTTGTGGAAAATGTGTTGTGTATTACTACTGAGAAAAGACAGGGAATTCTGCTGGAAAGTAGATAACTGACACAGTGCTCCATTTTTTCTGCGTCAGCTAGCAATCTGGTGGTGAGGCATGCCATTTGAATCGCATTCTGCTAATTTCTTGGAAGATTACATTTCTTATAGGCAGGAACATGGACATTTTTCTTTACAGACAATCTGTGGACATAGGTGTGTACTTGGTTGTTGTTGTTGTTGTTTTTTCACAAAAGTATACATGTAGACTTGGAGGGTCAATCAAATATATCTCTCCCCTTCTTCTCTCCTGGTCTGTATGATGTAGGTATACAGGGTCTGTAACATCTGTTCAATCCATCTATCATAATGGTAGGATGCAATTTCCCTTTCTCTTAGGATGTGTGTGAATGTGTTCTCCTTTACTATTTCTCTCATGGTGCAAAGGATGTAGTTCTCCCTCTCTCCCTTTCTCAGTCAGGATGTAGTTCTCTCTCTCTTCCTCTCTCAGTCTCTTTCTCTCATGGTGTGCAGGATGTAGTTCTCTCTCTCTCCCTCTCTCAGTCAGGATGTAGTTCTCTCTTCCTCTCTCAGTCTCTTTCTCTCATGGTGCGCAGGATGTAGTTGTCTCTCTCTTCCTCTCTCAGTCTCTTTCCCTCATGGTGTGCAGGATGTAGTTTTCTCTCTCTCCCTCTCTGTCTCTTTCTCTCATGGTGCGCAGGATGTAATTGTCTCTCTCTTCCCCTCTCAGTCTCTTTCTCTCATGGTGTGCAGGATGTAGTTCTCTCTCTCTCCCTCTCTGTCTCTTTCTCTCATGGTGCGCAGGATGTATTTGTCTCTCTCTTCTTCTCTCAGTCTCTTTCTCTCATGGTGCGCAGGATGTAGTTCTCTCTCTCTCTCCCTCTCTGTCTCTTTCTCTCATGGTGCGCAGGATGTATTTGTCTCTCTCTTCTTCTCTCAGTCTCTTTCTCTCATGGTGCGCAGGATGTAATTCTCTCTCTCTCTCCCTCTCTGTCTCTTTCTCTCATGGTGCGCAGGATGTAATTGTCTCTCTTCTTCTCTCAGTCTCTTTCTCTCATGGTGCGCAGGATGTAGTTGTCTCTCTCTTCCTCTCTCAGTCTCTTTCTCTCATGGTGCGCAGGATGTAGTTGTCTCTCTCTTCCTCTCTCAGTCTCTTTCTCTCATGGTGCGCAGGATGTAGTTGTCTCTCTTCCTCTCTCAGTCTCTTTCTCTCATGGTGCGCAGGATGTAGTTGTCTCTCTCTTCCTCTCTCAGTCTCTTTCTCTCATGGTGCGCAGGATGTAGTTGTCTCTCTTCCTCTCTCAGTCTCTTTCTCTCATGGTGCGCAGGATGTAGTTCTCTCTCTCCAGTTGTGTGTTCCTCTCTGTAAGTTCCGCAATCTGCTCCCGTAGCAGCTCCACTTCCTCTCGCACTGCAAGCATCAGATGGGTCTTCACCAGGTCCTGTAGCACAGTGCATATTGCATGCACAACACAGTGAAATAGACAATCAACAATGTTGCATTAAACAGCTACAATATAATCACCATTGCAATGATCAAATTACCATAAAATTGGACTATTTCCCATGAAATTTGGATCAACTTTTTTGTTTTATTGACTACCCATTCATTTTCAAGGACACCATTATTTCCAGAATGAAAATCTTTTCACAAAGATCATGACACACATTCTGTTTAATAATGTCACTACAGTGCGTATAAAAGTAGCAAAATAGGCCTGGGGGTGACCCACATCACACACACACACACACACACACACACACACACACACACACACAAATGCTCATGCAATAGAGCAATGGCTCAGGTCACAAAAGACAACAGTACATATGATAGAGTTTGGGACGGACACAAAGAATTAAAAAGAGGCACGGGACAGCCTTACCATGGCCTGCTCGATTTTACTGTCGATTGCCATCATGCTTTTACTAGAGCCACTGCAACAAACACAAAACACACAGGAAACCTGCATGGCTTAAACAGGCATGCCCATCACACACAGTGGTCATGCACGCACTGTTATGTCAATGCATCACTGACAAATGCTAAGCGGTTATTTTATTCCTTCAGCCAAAAATAAATAATAGTTTTAGCAAAATGTTTAATTTCCTTACCTACATATATATTTAGCAAAATACTGAAACACCATCATATAATTAAATAAATGCCAGTGGGGTAGCTGAAAAATTGGGGCACGTGTAGATTGAGCTATAGTAAAATAAAACACATGTCAAATGTCCCTTCCAACTGAA
Source organism: Conger conger (assembly GCF_963514075.1). Taxonomy (NCBI): domain Eukaryota; kingdom Metazoa; phylum Chordata; class Actinopteri; order Anguilliformes; family Congridae; genus Conger; species Conger conger. The sequence continues at coordinate 32,788,615 of NC_083766.1, read as the reverse complement.
ATGATTTCATGGCTGCAGTTTTCACCATCACTCCTTGATAAGAGTATATATATATTATCATATATATTAGCATAATTAAAACCCTGTATCATGCTGTAGCATAGTCCTGTGAGATGGGGTGCACTATATATGGTAGTACTGCAGTTCATCATCTCATTGCACAACCACAAGGAAACAAGGAACATCAGTTACTATATCACCGCTGACACCACCCACACACCGATCCCTTGGTTTCAGCCAAAGGTCTACTGATAACCGTTCAACAGTTGTAAAAATAGTTTTTTGTACCCTTACAAGAATTAGGCAACTTTGGCAAGCTATTATATCTCGCAAGCTATTGTTAGCTGGAGATTTTACAGAATGCAAGAGAGCAGCACTCTTATCGTATCTCATGCTAATATCTCTATCTGAAAACATAATAATAATTTACCTCAGGTTTCACCACAAAAGAATATGATTTTAATTCTTGAAGCAATGGTTTGATATTTGGCAATATCATAATTTTTGCTGTAATATAATCCAAAATGATCCAATATAGTAAGAAACAATCAATATACTGTATATAATCCAGCTAAATCGATCCTGTTACAACATACAATCAGTGATCCCTTTATTAGGTATTTACTAGGCTTATTACGTCTTCATGGTAACTTTGTTTGCCATGTGGTCTGGTTACAGCCCTGGTTCAATCTTTTTGTCATTATTTGCTCATATGTTCTTAATTAAATTGTAAACACAAGAATACCATGGTGCTTTCCGCTAACATAAACAGGAGCATGTATCAATAACCTCACTAATACAACTCAGCAAAATGTTTGAACTTCACAAAAGGGATAATAATCTTACATATTGTTTCACTTTATTATTTGCACTTTAAACCATATCAGAGATGCATTATACATTACAACTTCTACCAATAATTCTACCAAAGCTCATGCTCCCATACTGCCATTAAATCAAGTGATTTTTACATTATTTTGTACCTGCATTGTATACACTACATATCTATGTGTGTGTTGGCCAGATTCGTTGTTTTTAAATTTTTCAAGATAATATAGGCTATATACCAAATTATTTTGTGAATCTTTGTTTATCATACATGGTCAGCAACACTCCATGTTTTCAGTAAAAGCACAGAAATTGTATTGATAACTCTTCACGTGAAACAGGGGATTCTCCCCCTTGCTGTCTGGGAGCCATGATCGTGTTTGCGCTCCACAGGGGGAACATTCCATTGTTGTGATATTTGTTCCCTATCTGTGACTATGCACACTGATGTGAACTTCAGACATCTCACACCTCCAGGGGAGACAAAAATACAATCCACCAGCAGGAGGGGGCCACCGCCCACCCCTATGGCTCTGGGGAAGGGGGGGCTGCCCAACTCAATATTGTATTTTTAAATGTTGAATCTCTACAATGAAAACATTTTTACAGCGGGTGTGCTAGGATGTTTCAGTTTGTATTGTGTCTATCATCCCTCTATTGTTTTATGTTAAAACAGTCTCTTACAGCCTGCCCATTTCAAGAAATTAAACATCCTTTCCTGGAAGAGGAACTGCAGCCACTCTGGTTACATAGAAGGGTGATGATTCATCACATAAATGTGAATCAAAACCCACATTTCCTGCATTACTGTGCAATAAATATCAAGGCTCCCAATATGTCCACACAAACCAGTCTTCTGCTGGAAGGTTTCACTTAGAAGAGATTAGTAATAAGCCTGAACCTGTTTGGTCTGGGTTAACTTCACACAGCTCTGTTTGCTAAGGGTCTAGTTTTGACACTGTGCTGCTAATGTAGCAAACCCTTTGGACAACACACAGGGCTGGCACCACACATGATAGCTGGAATGCACGGATGAAAGGATTAATTCTAACCGCTGCAAATTGTTCCAGGTAGACAGTTAGACACCCAACACATATACACAGAACCAGTGTGTAATTAGAAAACTATTAAGTCCACACCCCTACCTTTCACTGTCCAGGTCAAATGCACCCCCAGCTCCAAACATGGACTGGGCCAGGCTGAAAGCAGACGAAGCATGAATGGGGCCAACATCATGGTAGAAGCCTCCAACTTGCTTCTGGGTGGTGGCCAATGAGTCAGGCTGTGTGTGAAATAGAGTGTAGTGATGAGAGGACTGACTAAATGTGGTAAATATTAGCATGTTACGAGAAGTCTACATGGTCTTCACACGGCGAATGACCACTAAGCATGTTGCCAGTCATTCTCTAATGAAGCAATCTTTGGCCATCTGTACTGGTATGAATGGGTACTGTACCCCTCCATGGGCAAATCCTTGTCTTATATCAACTGACCTGCCTTTCCCCCCAGTTCAGCCCTCCAAGTAAATAATGGATTTACTTTGCAATGGCCAACAAACATATTTGTCCAGTGCTATGTGCAACTTTACATTGCACACCTTTCCACAGTTGGACATACACAGAAGTACAATATTCATTGTAATTAATTGTTTAATTGTACATCAGCAATGCCTCACTGTGGATCTGAGACTGGTGACATTCAGGCTGCATGTTCTGCTGTCAAAGCACGACATCATGCTGCTGTACAGAGGCAAGAATGAAACGGATCTAAAAATATGAATGTTTATAAGCAGAACATTCAGCAAATGAGCAGAACATTAGTGTGATGCGAGAGAACACATCGAAGAGACAAATACATCTGATGGCGTTGCGCGCTCCCTGAGAGGGAGGACATCAATCAGAACAGACCTCAGACGGGACCGATGCACACACACCTTGAGGTTCTGGTCCAGGTGCAGCGCAGGCGGGTTTCGGCCAGGCCACTGGGTTAAGGGGAGGAGGCCGGAGGCTGACAGTAAAGGAAAGTGATCCTGCTGGTTTTGGAGGGAGACACCGGAGATGAGGGAGATGAAGGGAGCGGACGACCCATCTTCAAGTTGAATTCTAAACTGCTCCGCAGGCTCAAGGGAGGGAGAATTGATTGAGGCGTTCAAAGCAAGGTGTCCTGCCAGAGAATCTGCTTCGGGCATTCCAGCTGAGCCTGCACTGGATTTGACATCGGTTGGAAAAATGCCCACAGTTCCTGGCAAGCCGACCATGTGCCTTGCGTTGAGAGCGTTGACATGCACCAGAGGCCTAAACACTGCTCTCTTGCAGCCAGACGCACCCAAGCCCGCCACCTCCAGTGAGTCCAGAGAGTGGGCGTGCCGCATGCTCTCTGTTACCCCCAGAAGTCCCTCTTTGTCCCACCCATCACGGTCCAGGAAGTCCGTGCAGGTCCAGCGTCCACGGCAGTAAGGCTCGCCCAGGCCCTGTCCCAGCCGGACCACTCTGAACCGTGACGGGGAATGAGGGGAAGAGATGGGCAGCCAGCAGCTTGCCCCGCCTGGCTCCAGGTACACCTGCTTCCTAACAGACAGGGGGCTGCAGGGCTGGCTGGAGCTGAGGTGGTACAGACTAGCTCTGGGCACATCCAAAAAACCAGGCCCACTACAGCACCCCTCACCTGCCCCCACCAAGCCGGCTACTGTGTTTTCAGCACCAGAGGGTGGTGAAGATGGTGATGGTGGCAAGGACCCCACAGACTCTTCAACATAATTGCTACACACAGTCCCTAGACAGGCACCAGTGGGCAGCTCAGGGTTGAGAGAAGTGGCGTGTGCGCTACCCTGTCCCCCAGTGGCCAGTGAATTCCCTGCAGGCTGCTGGGGAGGCTCATCGGCACAGTCAGAGAAGGCGGCCCGGTAGGAGGACTCCAGAGACGCCCGGTCAAAGTCCAAAGTCACGCTGGTTATCTGGAAACTACCTCTCTTTTTATCTATATTCATTTTATTCCACAAATTAAATCCCTTTGTTCTTTTTTTTACAGGTTCATGCCCTCATCCTTTGTTAGCAGACTGCAACCGGTTGCTATGCTAAAACTAAACAGCAGCAGCTTATCTTTTTTTTCTCATTAAAAAAAGAAAAACTATGCAAAAATAAGGGAATCGTGGAAATCGGTTCTTTGTGCTTACTCAGTGTTATGGAGTAAAGAGAAATAATCTAAAGATCCACTTACAGAGAACTTCCTAAAATGTTACAGTATCACTCCAGAGCTTTAACAGCTGTACTGACAGCTAGTGGAAACAAAGGTTCACCTGCATGCTGTCATTGAAAATAAACATGCACTCGTATGCTTCTTCAATAGTCAGCTTCCTATAACAGGGTTGTAAACAGCTTTCAAAGTGAGTATATAACAAAAGGTCTGAACATAGAACCTAGTCAACCATTAATAGATGGTGATATAGACACGGATTTTGTCCACAGTCCCTTTTTAGTTTCCCACTCAGTGCACTTTTAAAATAGCTGGTAAAAGACTTAGAACCTGTTGTGCAATGGTTTTCTTTATGCGCTAAGGGCTATTTGGCTGTCTCAGCTCAAATTATTTATGAATAGCTTATCTCAAAATAACACTAGCCACTTCTCTGGCTATTTTAGTTCTTGTTAAAGTACCTACTAATTTCAAAGAGCTTTGTTTTTTTTAAACAAACAAATGAAACTATTCATAAACACAGGTGACAAAATGTTTTATCTACTTAATATCATGCAACTCAACTTGAATTAGATAAGGAAATAGCTGTAACGGTCTTTTGCCGATTAAAGTAAAAATATTGTAACAGGTTAAATTGTCGTTGCCCGATTCCTTAAATTCACTTTAAATCTTTTCATTTAATTTTCAGTCGACTTTCTGATTTTTTGTCGTATGCTATTTTTGTGGAAGATTGGACGAATTACATTAACACGGCATGAAACTAATGTCAATAACTGGAAAGATCAACTCAGCAAAATGTAACACATTCAAGATGCATTCTGACAAGCTCGGCAAGTCCACATATTAATAAAAAAAATACTTTACCCAGTAAAACGAAATGGTGTCTATAAAATGTGAATATCCAGTCACTGTGAAAAAGAAAAAAGAATGCTAAAGGCTAATTTGTCTGCATGGAACTTTGCCGAGAGAAACTACAAATTAACGTTGTTGCCCCTTCCATATGATGTGTCTCTGAAGACACTGGCACTACCCAACCTGAAAACCAGTCGGTCATGCAGGATAACTGGTAAGACCAGTCGTTTGCCAGGCAGCCCCCTATGATAAACTTTAAAAAAAAAACATGAAAAAAAACTGTACGTACCTCAACTCTCAAAATTGTCTAACTAGTTAGCACGCTAGGTGTCGTTTCACCGTCTCGCGTAGCTACTTGTCCCTTTCCTATCCACAGTTAGAGGCATGAATGTATTTCACCAGTTGACTAGTTAGCGACAACTTCTCTCAACACGGAAGTTCCGCCCCATTCGTTTTATTGACTTGCTACCCTAGAAACGCTCTAAAGTACCGCTAGTTGTTACTTAGCTGGTAAAAATAAAAGTCTATAAAATGACTCATATGCAGTCATGAGGTTAAAAGTAAAAATATGTGATATAGCCAACATGAGGGAAATCATGTTAATCTTTAGGCTAATATTTTGGAATTAAAGTTTAGTCAGTTGAGATATCGCCTATTAAAAAGGTAACACAAATAACAACAACAACAATAATAATAAATAATAATGTTATTATTATTATTATTATTATTATTATTATTATTATTATTATTATTTCTCAGCAAATTTAATTACTCGTTATAACGTAATGTAACATACAGTCGACAGCGGTAACTCTAACATCAGTTCAGGTAGTGAACAGCAGTGCTGCTGGTCCATCTCCATCTGGTGGTCAAAATGTTCTATTCGTCTCGAGCTACACAATCACACCCGCCTCATTGGGAACGCAGGACCCAAAAAAAAGGAAAAAAAGAACGGAACGGGGCAGAATGAGGCATTATCCTACAAAAATACTTGCATAACTACAAATGTTAAATCTCAGTGGACAACAGTGGGCCATTGGACCTATTTCTGTAGTCAAGGAGGCATGCAGTACCTCTCTCTGGAGTTAACTGGGTCTTGCTTTGCATTGGTTTACATCATCAGTTTTTGTGTTGCAGCTGAATTCAGCCTGTGTGCACTGTGTAAAATGAAAACATTTAAATGTGCAGGCAGCTGTACCGTGACACGCCAGTGTGCCAACCCCACCCCACTGTCTGCAAGCACTGAATAAAACAAAGAGTTTGTTCATATATAGAAGCCTGTTGGCAGCTGTCCATGTGCCTCAAATAAGTGGTGTCACCATCTACTTGACAGTGTCATTAACACAGGCTACAGGGAGAAAGTGCTCTCAAACACTAGAACAGGAACAGCTATTTGTGTCATGCTTTAGTGAACTACAAATGAGAGTACAATTTCATATACAATACATAATGTGATACAGGGCTGAGGTTGTCCAACATCACATGAAACCAACAAGAGATAATTAGAGAATGCTTCCTATTTTATTATTAATAACAATAATAAAACTAGATATGTGCATTTCTTAAAGAAAACGCAAAGTGTGATTTCCTGAAACCAATGGACTGTTGCTACTACTGCCAATGCTAAGGTGAACTGGGTGGTTGCTTAGGTGTTACAAGGCAGTTGCTAGGGTGTTGCTAGGTGGTTGATAAAGTGTTACTCTGCGGTTGCTAGGGTGTTATTAGGATGTTCCTAGGGTTTTGCTGGGTGGTTGCTAAGGTGTTACTAGGTGGTTGCTAGTGTGTACCAAGTTGTAGGTAGGGTTTTACTAGGTGGCTGCTAAGGTGTGTTAGGCAGTTGCTAGGGTGTTGCTAGGGTGTTACTAGGTGGCTGCTAGAGCATTGCTAGGTGGTACTACATGGTTGCTAGGGTGTTACTAGGTAACAGCCAGTCAGAGAGGTTGGATGTGTGGCTATTTGTATAATGCAAGGCAATTGATGCCATGTAAGTATTTGGAAGTGCTAGAGAGCCTTGTGACATCGTTAGCTGGGAAGGCAGCAGTATGTATCTATGATTACTGATAGTGCTGTGGCAATTTTTCCTGAACAGGGTCGCAGGGGGGCTGGAGCCTATCCCAGTGTACATTAGACAAAAGGCAGGAATACACCCTGGACAGGTCGCCAGTCCATTGCAGGGCACACACACCATTCACTCACACACTCATACCCATGGGCAATTTAGACTCTCCAATCAGCCTAACCTACATGTCTTTGGACTGTGGGAGGAAAGCGGAGTACCCGGAGGAAACCCAGGGGAAACACGGGGGCCCCAGCCAACCGGGATTTGAACCCAGGACCTCCGTGCCACCCTGAATTCATAATTTTTTGAAAAATATTTTTCATAATCATGCAGTTTTTAGAAAAATAGCTAATAAGATTATGCACCTTTTCAAAAGCATCTTGGACTGATTATAAAGGTTCCTGATGCATTCAATTCCCATCCAATTTCAGTTGATTCAGTTGCAAGACAGCTTGGCAGTATGCCCACTTGGGGGCAGCACTAGACACTTTATCTGGCCTTTATTAGTCTGCAAGGCAAAGGACACATTTTAGGACAGGATTATTAAAATTTAGGGTACGTTTTATTATTTTATGGCTGTTTCCCTCCCGAACAGTTTCACTTCCTTGAACTTTAAAGGTATATTAACATAACTCACAGACTTACAATAATATACAGTGCATCCGGAAAGTATTCACAGCGCTTCACTTTTCCCACATTTTGTTATGTTAGCCTTATTCCAAAATGGAATAAATTCATTTGAAGTTTTTGCTAATTTATTAAAAATAAAAATATAAGAAATCACATGTACATAAGTATTCACAGCCTTTGCTCAATACTTTGTTGATGCACCTTTGGCAGCAATTACAGCCACAAGTCTTTTTGAATATGATGCCACAAGCTTGGCACACCTATCTTCGGGCAGTTTCGCCCATTCCTCTTTGCAGCACCTCTCAAGCTCCATCAGGTTGGATGGGGAGCGTCGGATGCTGTAGCATTTTCAGATCTCTCCAGAGATGTTCAATCGGATTTAAGTCTGGGCTCTGGCTGGGCCACTCAAGGACATTCACAGAGTTGTCCTGAAGCCACTCCTTTGATATCTTGTCTGTGTGCTTAGGGTCGTTGTCCTGCTGAAAGATGAACCGTCGCCCCAGTCTGAGGTCAAGAGTGCTCTGGAGCAGGTTTTCATCCAGGATGTCTCTTTACATTGCTGCATTCATCTTTCCGTCAATCCTGACTAGTCTCCCAGTTCCTGCCGCTGAAAAACATCCCCACAGCATGATGCTGCCACCACCATGCTTCACTTCAGGTGCCTTTTGGCAAACTCCAGGCGGGCTGCCATGTGCCTTTTACTAAGGAGTGGATTCCGTCTGGCCACTCCACCATACAGGCCTGATTGGTGGATTGCTGCAGAGATGGTTGTCCTTCTGGAAGGTTCTCCTCTCTCCACAGAGGAACACTGGTGCTCTGACAGAGTGACCATCGGGTTCTTGGTCACCTCCCTGACTAAGGCCCTTCTCCTCTGATTGCTCAGTTTAGACAGGCGGCCAGCTCTAGGAAGAGTCCTGGTGGTTCCGAACTTCTTCCATTTACGGATGATGGAGGCCACTGTGCTCATTGGGACCTTCAAAGCAGCAGAAATATTTCTGTAGCCTTCCCCAGATTTGTGCCTCGAGACAATCCTGTCTCGGCGGTCTACAGACAATTCCTTTGACTTCATGCTTGGTTTGTGCTCCGACATGCACTGTCAACTGTGGGACCTTATATAGACAGGTGTGTGCCTTTCCAAATCATGTCCAATCAACTGAATTTACCACAGGTGGACTCCAATTAAGCTGTAGAAACATCTCAAGGTTGATCAGTGGAAACAGGATGCACCTGAGCTCAATTTTGAGCTTCATGGCAAAGACTGTGAATACTTATGTACATGTGATTTCTTAGTTTTTTATTTTAAATAAATTTGCAAAAAAAAAAAAAAAAAAAAGTTGTCATTATGGGGTGTTGTGTGTAGAATTTTGAGGAAAAAAATGAATTTATTCCATTTTGGAATAAGGCTGTAACATAACAAAATGTGAGAAAAGTGAAGCGCTGTGAATACTTTCCGGATGCACTGTACACTCACCGAGCACTTTATTAGGTATTTATTAGACTTATTTCTTAAACTTCTACTGCTGTAGCCTATCCACTTAAGAGTTATGATGCGTTGTGTGTTCAGAGATGATTTTCTGCATACCAATGTTGTAATGTGTGGTTATTTACGTTACTAGTAGGGCATTTCACATAAGTTTCTGCAGACCGCCAAAAGGAAACAGACTGTGACCATGTTGACACAGGGTCAGCAAGGCTTGATGAAAAGACAGTGCTCGTTAATACAGGACTATTGCTCCCATCATTGTGCTGCCTCTGCGCAATTCTGCTAGATAGCTAATGTCGTGGGAAATAGTTGGGTGTCATTGGTGGTGTAGTATTAATTTGAAACTGCATCCTCTTGACTCACACCATTGCACACTTAGCAGTTTAAAGTCCTAACAGACATAGACAACCTAGGATACCTGCATCCAATAGTCACTTGCCTATACACTAGTGCCATCACAAGATACATAAGTGTATCATTGTAGGCTATACAGGCCACAGGCACGATCGCGTCTACACCGTTAGATAGCGATCGTATAGAGCCACACTACTGGCCACACTATTGGCGGACATTTGCAGTTTCTTTTTGTTGGAAGTGTTAGAACGCGTTTCCTTCACTTCTCAAATACTTCCGCTTTTTGGTGTATTTGGGGGGTTCCTACACTGTCACTGTCTGGTCAGCTTTCACCAGTCTGACCCTTCTCCACTGACCTTTCTCATTATCAGCATGTTTTTGCCTGCAGAACTGCTGCTCGCTGGATGTTTTTTGTACCATTCTTTGCAAACTCTAGAGAATAGTATGTTAGGAGATCAGCAGTTTCTGAGATACTCCAACCACCCTGTCTGGCACCAACAATCAATGCATATCATATCACTGCTTCAAATGAGTACTCTGTTTAACATTCTATTTCAAATGAGCATAACATTTGCAACAGTAAATATTGCCACAAAAAAACAAGTCAAAAACAGTAAAGAAGTGATACAAAAATTGTTTAATTGAATTTGAGCATTGGAATTATTTATGTTGCAGGTAGCCTTAGTGTAAGTAGTTATAACAAAAATCTTCTGGTCTGTGCAGCTGCAAATGAACCACTTAAGGGTTGTTAGCAACCCACAGGCTTCACTTCAGGACCTCATCACAAAAACATGGCAATGTTTATTTTCATGTTTATTTTAACTGCACAGCACATCCTGTTTTATTTCTTATGGATTATATTTCTGTTTGCTACCAACATACCTATTTCTAAAGAGAAATACATGGCATCCCCATGTATCTCATGTAAGACACAGATTTAACCTCAACCTCATGCTCACACTGTCATCCATAATATCATACTTTTACTTCAATATAATTGTGGCTCATTCGTTTCTATATGGCTGTAACTCTTCTGATGAAAAAGTACCTTATTTGAAACAATCATTATGAATATTGCACACATACTGGTATGAATGAAATGTGTGAACAGGTTGCTGTTGAATGACTATTATAATGTTTTCAGTAAAACAGCAGGATCTCAAATGGCACGAAATTGACTGAAATTTGGTAGTACCCAAGAAAATTAGAATCCAGGTGAAAACACAAAAACGATAGGCTATATTACGTCTAAAATTACCTGTATGTAATTACAGATGTCCTCTGAAAAAGTAGTTGCGTGGGAAAGTCGAAACATATTGCTAAATGTAGCAAGATATGTTCCAAACACGCCTACTCAGTAAGAAACACAAAAATATGGTATATAAATGTGTTTTTGTATGCCCAGGCTTGCTGTATGTGTGTGTGTGTGTGTGTGTGTGTGTGTGTGTGTGTGTGTGTGTGTGTGTGTGTGTGTGTGTACTCTAGGTATTACACATACTGTAAGATTTACTAAATGTGAAAATGCAAAAAATATATCTGTTGCTTTGTCTGATTTTAAAATTGAATGTATCAGAAATACAATTTAATTTAATTCAGATTAAAGAATTTGTCAGTGTATTTTTGCACTCAAGTGTGTGTATGTCTGTGTGTGTGCATAAATGACAAAAATGAAATAATATGTAACCCAATTAGGTAATGGACCCAGAACATCCAAAAATTGGCTGAAATTCATGAGCCCCATTAGCCCCAGGTAATGTTAACCTGAGATTTACTTTCCCAACATAATACATGTATATTTAGGTAATACTAATCCCAAGGGAGCCAGGCTTGAGTGGCCCTGGGGAGGAAACAGGCTGAGAGTGCAGGCATCATTACTAACCACATGATCACATGTCTGCCCATAGCTTACCCCCAGTACATGTCTCTAAGTGTAAGAAAAGTGAGTGATCAAAGAAGAATTAAGCAACACAAACTCTTACAACGGATGGTACATCCCCGCACTCTTGTCCAAAGTTAGGAACATTCTAGGAAGGAGGGGGAGAAGGGGTGTGAACGGTTAAACGATTAACCGGTTAACCGAAACAGATTTGTAAAAGGTTACAAAATATGTATAACCTATTTTTGGTTTTTTTCCTGAAGGTGAAATGGTAAACTCAGTTTAAAATAAATGCACGTTCATCACTAGGCGTATTATTGCGGTTCTGAACTATTATCAATCTACAAGCTTCAGTAGTTTGAGCAAGCAATCTGCGGCCATTACAGAGGGTTAAGAATGCAAACACCGCATGGAATTGACTGCTACAGTACTGTAGTTGTCAAACAATTTCTGTGTGTTTTAAATATGTAGCTGTTAGTTCACTTATGGCTTATTCTATGGCGTTTCTTCATCCGTATTTATTCGTTGACACGCGAACTTCGCTTTCCACTATGCGGTATCTACATAAATATACATAAAGCAATACATTATACATTTATCCATCGGATATTGAAAGAGAAAATTCCATACTTTCAGCGAAAAATGGACACGTTAATCTCACCACCACGATTGTCCCGCGCCATGAAAATGCATTTGCATATAAAATGCAAGTTTAGCTTTACATAAAGACCTGTATTGGCATGAAAGTACAATTATTAGACCAGTCACCTACGGTAAAATAGACCCAGTGTTATATTCTATCAGCCAAATATTGCGTGACCACGGAATTTTGAGTGCGCAACCCCGTCTGTAACAGTTAAAATTAACAGCAGTATACATACAGATTACATGCCAATCAAGTCTATCAGGCAGAAGCCATAGAGAAGAGAGATGAAAACATGAAGAATTATCATTCTAACCGATGCATTTAAAAAAATGACACACGATCGACCAGCATGCTTGGACGTAAACTACAGGGATTTCTTCAACTGTGAGATTACACAGCACAATGTCAATGTAAATGTAAATATTTAATTTGGCACTTAGGCTGACTTCCTATTATCTGACTTACAATGTTGACATTTAACTACTGAGATGGCACAAAATAAAGTTTGAAAATGCTATTCAATTTCTCAGTAATCCAGTAAAAAAAGACAAAAGGAACGACCCCTAGCGTCCATAAGCAGTATCGGTTAACCGGTTAACCGTTTAAAAAATGGTTGCAAAAACTGATGATTCGTCACTTCCCTGGAGGAGGGAAAGGGAAGTTCTCTCCAGGGAAAGGGACGTCAGGGGCCTGGTTAAAATGTCCCGTGAGGAAGATTGCCACTGTCCCAATGGAGAAGAGGAGAAGGGCAGCCCAGAAACACACCTTGTCAATCATTTTCCCAATCAACACCCAGTTCTCGATTTCCTGGGAGGGAAAGAGTGTGAGAAAGCCAGAGATTGATATAGGGACACACAGAAAGATAAATATGGTGCAAGGCAGAACACATTTGTGTGAGAGAGCCAACATACATCTGATATCCTATATGTGAACAGACACACACAAACATGCATGCATACAAACACATAGGGACACACACACAGGCGGAACTCACAGATCCAAAATCGTTTTGCTGCTTGGCACTCTCAGCGATGAAGTTGCAAGCATCCACACATTCCTTTATCTCTGGGGCTGCTTGAGCAAGGCTTTTATACAGACTGGCTGTGGTACTGACATCAATGCCATCTGCTGAGGGGTTGAACAGACAGAAAATTACACTGTTGTAGCCTCTGTAACTGTGCTGCCAAAAGAGGACAGTAGTGAGCCGCTGTTTGATAACTGGCTACATATAAAATAATTTGCTGGACAGCCAGCTACCTTGCAGGATTCCCAAAATGACTATAAAATGAATTGAATAAAAAAAGGTGTGTACAAATTTTATTGCAACTTCAATTTAAAAACCAGGAATGCAAACTACATATTTGGCTTATTTAGTGATTAGCCAAATGAATAGCTGAACTATGCTTGTTTAAAATATCCATGCATCCCATAATAAGCATGAGGGAGTGGCACAATATCCTGTTGTAGAACTGGTTACCATATTGAATGGTGAGTTTGATCTCATCTAATGTATGGAATCTGAAAGGCAGGTCATTACAGAGCAAATATGAAAAAACAACTACATATACAGGTCGTTCAAAATGTAGATTTGTCAGCCATATGAAGTCTGAGTGTGAAATGGCTGTAAGGCTTTACTGGACAACCCCATGTGGATCATCAGAAATATGCAGCATAATATCTATACCATGAGCTATTAAGACCAAGCTCATTACTGAGACATGCCTGCCTTGTCTCTTCTTCCCTCTGACTGAATACAACCGTGTCTCTACCTCTTATCGATTGTTTGAATGATACTGTGCCTCTATCTGTAACTGAACATTTGAGTGAGACTGTGTCTCTGTCTCTAACTGAATGTTTGAGTGAGACTGTGTCACAGTCTTTAACTGAATGTTTGAGTGAGACTGTGTCTCAGTCTTTAACTGAATGTTTGAGTGAGACTGTGTCTCTAACACTTACCAAATGTTTGTCTGACGCTGTTTGAGTGAGGCTGTGCCTCTGTCTCTAAATGAATGTTTGACTGAGAGTGTGTATCTATCTCTAACCAAACGTTCGCGTGAGACTGTGTATCTCTAACTGAATGTTTGAGTGAGACTGTGTCTTTATCTCTAACTGAATGTTTGAGTGAGACTATGTGTCTCTCTCGAACTGAATGTTTGATTGAGTCTGTCACAGTCTTTAACTGAATGTTTGAGTGAGACTGTGTCACAGTCTTTAACTGAATGTTTGAGTGAGACTGTGTCTCAGTCTTTAACTGAATGTTTGAGTGAGACTGTGTCTCTAACACTTACCAAATGTTTGTCTGACGCTGTGTCTCTCTTTCAGTCTGTCGAACATCATCTCGCTGCGAGGCTGTGTCAGGATGTACTCATCCTCTCTCTGCATCATATTGAATGTGCTCCCCCTGTGCTCTCTCACTCCTTCTGCATTCTCGCCCCCGTTGTCCCCCAAATATGACACCCTTAGGAAACGTGGAACAACCTCCAGGAAGACCTGGGAGGGATTCACAGAGCCATACAGCAAACGAAAATGAGAATGAGACAAGGAGGTCTGGAGGTCATATTTGGATGTGACAGACTTGGTCCTGCCTTTCTTTATGCTCTCAGAAACATAAGAAGAAGGGACAAAGCTGGTATCCTCCAAAAAGTTTAAATTTTTGGAGATTAACATAGATGAACTTAATGTTTTCATGATGAAGTCTAGAGCAATATATATTTTAAGTGATCATTTTCCAGAATGAAAAGGTCTTGACTCACTGTGGCCCTTAAACATCAATTAAAAAAAAATATATATATATATTAACCAAAGTCTTATCATATCAACCTAGCCACCTTATCAATTCCACAATAGCTGACTCCACAATAGGCTACTTGATTCCTTCCATTTCCTATCCTCCTTATTTATTTATTAATGTGCTACAGAGAGTATACACAAAACAAATTATTATAATTATTATTAGCTAGGGCCACCAGTTTGTCTCCGCTTGTTTCCTTGCATGGTACATGGTACATGGTACTTCAGTCCTCCACAAGCTAGAGGTCGCAATAACCTCTTTAATCTTTGATCACTAATCATCATGGTCTTCAATCAAGACCTTAAGTAGAATCAGATGTCTTAGTGCTGGGCTAAAATGAAACTGGCCCTATTCGGATAAGACTGGACACCCCTGGACAACTGAGCTATGCTACTCAAATGCTGAGTAACCAGGAAAGGTAAACCTTCCATTCATGTTCACTTCCCTTCCTGACCCTTGTCATATTAGATCAACTAATTGTTTATAAATGGCCACTTAACTGTGCTTATGGGGACCCCTTGTATAACTATTGAAATACAAGTTTAATCGATGGTGGAGGCAAACTGGTGGCCCTGCTATTAGAACACAGAATGAGCCCACTGTCACTGCCACTGCCCTGGGATGCATGCGTGTTTTTTGACATACGTGTTTGATGGATCGGGACATGTTGTGGGTACTGGGACTGCGGAGGGAGTAGTTGAGGACGATGATACAGTTGGTGACGATGAGAGTGGTGACAGACATGACAAAGATCACGTACCTGAGAGAGGAAAAGGGCATGAAAGAGGGAGAAGAGAAAGAAAGGAAAACAAATGTAGACTAAAAGGCAAATGAGTGGACACTAAGAAAAATCTGAACCAATCAAAACTACACTGAGAATATAACTGAGTCTGAAATTCAGATATCATAAAACGGATAACCAGATGTGTTAACACACACATACAGGACACAAACATAGACTCACTTGCCAATAAGAGGGACTGAGAGAGAAGTCTCCGGAACCTTCTGAGCCACAAGGATAAGAAAGACAGTCTGAGCCAGCAGGACAGAGATGGACACAGTCAGCTTTTGTCCCCCAGCTGTGACAGAGATAGAGAGAAAGTCAGCAAAGGGGTAAGCCAATTCTAAGACTGCAAGGGACAAAATGAATGAGGCAGACAGATAGAAAAGGTAACTGTGGTCACACTTAGACACAGGGAAAGAGGACAGTCATACAACAATCAGCACCCTCCCCCCCGCATAGCCCCAATTCACTGACCTTGTGCAGGCAGGAAATAGGCCAGTACTACCAAGGAGGAAATGAGGGAGCACGGCAGAATGATGTTGATGATGTAGAACAGGGGCTTCCTCTGAATTATCAGGCCAAAATGCACCTCCTGGAACTCGAGGTCATCAGGGGAGTAGCGTTCGTTAATTATCTTCCTGGCCGGGCGGTGCCTGATAGCCCATTCTCCATTCTCTGAGTGAGTAAACACACCAAAGAAAGTGGGTAAATAATCCTGTTCAGCCAATGAGGTGTCTCAGCATATGAAAAGGGATCTCCTAGTATTCTGGATCAGCAAATCAAGGCCATAATTGTACTGATAATAGTAGCAATGACTCTTTTTATTATTTTGTTACTGTATTAATGTGTAGTTGGGTATAGCATATTGTGAGGTGGTTAGCTAAGCTAAGCAACAAATGTAACTAATTATTGTTCACAGCAAGTTATGCCACATGTTATCTTCTTTCATCTTTTGGCAGAGCAGTTACAGCAGCTATAGCTGTGTGATTTTGTGTCTGGTTCACCCTCGGTGGATGCCACTGATGCAGCACTACAGCCAGCCTGTATAAAAGCCTCCCTCAAGCTGCACAAGAGATAAACAATGTTCAGTAAATGTGTGTGTGTATATATGTGAGTGTGTGTGTGTGTGTGTGTGTGTGTGTCTGTGTGAGGGATGGCTGCCTTCGGAATAGCTCACTCATTCACTCCCTCCCTATACACTACATTGGGAAATCTACATAGCGCACTGGATAGGGATTCAGTGGTGAAAAGAGGAGATGATGGATTCTGAGCAGGTTACTTGGCAACGTGCAATGCTTGCGTTAGCTATCAGTGGCTTGGTGAGCAAGCAAGAAACAGTAATTCTTTGGGTTTTGAACAAGGGTTTTCCTGGCTCGTTGTGTACTTGTACTAATTATTTATCCTTGATTAATATTGAATAAACAACAAAACAAAAAGCAAAAACAAAAAATTTCTAGACCAGCGCAGCAGGCTCAACCATAGCCATTTTGACAGAAATCTCTCTGGTGGGGTGTCTCAGTGGTGCAGCATGTTGAGCATCATGCACATACTTATTGCAAGCCGAGATGTCGGCGGTTCGAAACCGGCCATCCGACATTTCTCACGTGTCTTCCCCTCTCTCACTCCCATTCTTCCTGTCTCTCTACACTGGTCTATCCAATGAAGCTGAAAAAGCACTAAAAAAGCACTCTCTGGTGATTAAGTAGTGTACATTGTTTATACCCTACATTTTGCGGTGCATTGTGAGGAATATTGAGTGAACCATTTAGATCCCCTAAATAAGTGATTATATTACAGTGCATAGGGAGCCATTCCAAACACTCCAAGTGTGTGTCGATGCTCACATGCTTGAGTTTTTATATACAGTATATCTGATATATTTTCCTTTCAAAGAACTACCCTTCAAGTGCTCTCCCTTATGCCTACATTCTGCATTCTGCACAGCAGGCTAAACTTGGTCTTATCTGCTCTCTCTCTCTCTCTCTCTCTCTCTCTCTCTCTCTCTCTCTGTATGGGCATGCATGTGTTATGTTACCAGTAAAGGCCTGTGGGTCTATCTCCACCCACTCAATGGTCACACCATCCTCCACGGCCAGCAGCAAATCCACCTCATTGGCACTGTATGTCTGAGACCTGGACAGGAAATTTTTTATTACATCACTCATTAAATGCATTTATCAATACAGCCATATGCACACTGAAATGACATTTTGGCACTGTACGACTACTCTCAGTCTGAAATCCTTCTCACCAAAACGCGTGATAGACAATGTCTAACCACTCTGTGGCGAAAATGGCCTTGGGACCTGAGAAGGAGGGCTTAATCGGTGGGAGACTCGGTCTTAAAGTTGGGTCATGTCAAATCAACCAAAAGGCCACTGCCACCCAACTCCACTCCCAAACACACCAGCCCCTTATCCCATCCTGCCATGACCCTGTTCTTACAGTGCTCCCTTCCATTAGTTCATGCAGGCATCTGGTTACTTTGTACATATTGTGGCAATATTGAAGTTATTTATATTATTAGTTAGTTATATATATTATATTATTACTCGACATGACATAAAAAAAAAGAACAAAGAATATGTATCTCCAAAAATGTGAGCACTTTTATGGAATATTCTAACCTCCTACCCTTCCAACCCATACCACCACCACCCCCCATGCCTCTACCCCCCATAAACCCATCCCCACCACCCTCCCCCACCCCTCCCCGGGACCTCCCAACACTGCTGACCTGAAGACCAGTGTACAGTTCTGCCAGTCGAAAGGGAAGTAGGTGATCTCTATAGAACAGGTGCTGCGGTAGATGGCAGGTGGGAGCCAGTACATGTGACCACTACTGAAGATCAGCACGTTAGCATAGTACGCCACATCAAATTGGCCATCAATACTGAGGAGCGGACAGAGGGCGAAGTGAAATCGAAAGAGGGGAAGTGATAGAAGGGGAGAAGGAAAGATGATGGAGTGAACACAAGAGGAGTTGGAAGTATAGGAAGGAAAAAATAATTAATTAGATGGGAGGAGGAGAGGATGAGATAGTCCCAAGGGTATTAATAAAACATAGAGCAACAGTGTGGAGGAAATACCGCAGAAAAAATGAACAAATCTGGTCAATAAAAGCAGGCAGCAGAGGGAATTTAACACAACTGCAGCTCCACACTTCTTTTCAATCATCCCTTCTTCCCTCCCCTCGTCCCAATGGTCTCACTTGTTCTCAAGGACGATGTCTGGCAGCCACACTTTACTGTATGGGACACGAACCACAGAAATGCCATAGTACATTGATTCATTCCAGGCCAGGCGGTAGTCCTGCCACTGCTGTGAGGTAAAAAAGGGTGAGACAGAAGAAACATTGAACGATAAACCAGGAGAGAAAAAAGACAGAAATAACTACTGATTCGACAAAGTTTGTGAGCATGAGATGAATTCAAACAAAGGGAACGGATAATGATTAAAAATGTCAGTGTGGGAAACGAGAAGTTAGCAAAGAGAATACAAGGACAGTAGTTTTACCGTCAAGAGGAGAGGAATGTAGACTACTCACAATCAGAATCCAAACATTGGTGGTGAGGGTCTCTTCTTTCTCATTCTAAAACAGAGTGAAGATAAATGATGACACATGCACAGAAGCACTTAACTATTATATTCCAATTCAAAACAAGCATTGTCATTTATGAGAAGGATGTTTCTTTTACCGCAAAACTGATACCACATACAGCTAGAGTTTTGTTTGATTAGAGTGTAAGAAAATGCTTTATATCTAATCTTACAGAGAATCAACCAGAACAGAAACACAAGGTACAAGGCGAACAAACAAATTCCAATATTTTAAAACACACACTACATATTTTTGCAACACACACTACACACTACACTACAGTGGATCCACTGTAAATGCCAAAGCAGACACAACACACCGAGTTGAGCAGCTGAGCAACATGGCTGCATAACTGTGCGCAGTTGCATGATCTGGCAACTCTCTGGCACAGTTCTACTGCACATTCTGTACTTTTCCTTGGCTTAGGCATAGGTGTGGTAGTGCAGAGCAGCAGAGGTGGAATGAAAGGATTTGGCTGATGCAGCGTTGTGCAGTGCGTGGAGTGTGCAGCAGTGGTGTGGCACTGCAGCGGTGCAGTGTGACATGTGGCAGTGGTGGGAAGGGGGTGCAGCAGACAGCGTCTCACCAGGGAGATGAGGTTAGTCAGGGTGAGCTTCAACTCCACCTGAACCTTGTCCCCCGGATACTCAGATGGACGGATATTCTTGTTGTAGCCCTTCATTATGTCATCAATGAGCTCAGACTCCTCGTTGCCACTGACTATGGGAAGTACAGAGAGATAAAGCACTTTCTCAACACAGGTGAGGTAGCCATGAGTGTTTTTGCTTGCTCATTAATAAGCACATTAATACAAAAAAATTTTTTAAAGATGAATAATTATTTCTTGTGGTGTGGAAAACATTAACAAGAGCAAGGGAAGGGATAGGATTGCTGACAAGATTATTTTAGTGTAGAGACGATTCCAAAACATGTCGCATTAATAAACAATCACTTGAATGAACGAGAGAGAGAGAGAGAGAGAGAGAGAGAGAGAGAGAGAGAGAGAGAGAGAGAGAGCCCGACTGTCACCCACCACAAAAAGGTAAAGCGTAAATGTAAACATACAGTTACCTTGCACCACAAGTAGCAGAAGTGCCATTGCAGCCAAAGTTGACCAAAAGGTCCGGCCAGCCATTGCTGTGTTCGACGTGTTTACCATCCGTTCCTAAATGTCTGAGAAAGAGCTTGAGAGAAAGAGAAAGCGATAAGTTATTTGCGAACCGCTCCTCTACCCTTCCCGCTATCCCTCGCCTAGCTCCTCCAGCTGTCGCTCACTGCGGGTCGGGTTACACAGCCGGCAGTGCTAAACTCGGTTTTAAAGTCACACTCGGGTCGCCATAATCATCATCATTGGATACTGATAGTGATGACAATGCCACCGATTAAGATGGCAATCCTTCAACTTAATACATCAACGAATTATAAACTTATAATTGCCATAAATACCACAGGGCGATATGTAGACTATATTGTATGAGTTTTTTTGTGAGGAATAACGCTTTACATAGCAAGCGCCAGATAGCCCTACAAAGTGTAATCACGTTGTCTGTAGGCTATACGTCACTGTGAAATCTCCAAAACTGAGTATAAGTAGTACTGCAATTATCGTTAATATTCCCCTTGGGGGTTGTTCAGCACGTCACTCCGCACAGACAGTGAGCAAGGTGAACAGGTGGGCCAGGGGCCCAGGCGGGAAGCTGCTGCACTGCCCGCTCCCTTGGCCTTGAATATAAATAAATACCGCAGTATTTCAGCATAGCCGAGCGCCTTACAACTCGTAACTCTGAAAACATCACACGCGTGTCACTGGCAATAGACCCTTATAGTTTTACTTTGGCAATGCAAAACCATCATAGAGGTAAAATGTGGAATAATTACTAATATCCCCGACATTACTCGAAAATCCCCATCCACAATTCAAAATCTTTTTTCCCTTTAAACTCGAATAACAAATCTGAATAATCTTCTAAAGTCATTTTTGCAGTATCATGTGTGATTTAAAGATTTCAAGGGACATCCTGGAAACTGAACAAATGTACCTATGTCCTGCATGGGAAAGTTTACCGTTGCTTGCCAAATGGAAAAAGCTTGACTCTAGGCCAACAGGTGGCTGGACAGTCACATTTATGTCATCGCCAGACAATTGTGTAAATGCGCTAAATTATTTTAAGATATGTAATTCCAATGACATAATGTTTGGTCAAAAACAAGTAAACGTTTGATGTAAAGCTCACCTTACATTTTCTATTCAGTAATGGGCCTCTGTCACTCTCTTTTCCTCAATTATTTATTCTGTTTTCTCCCCATCTGAATACTCTAACAACCGCTGCAATCAGTCTTAAATGTCTGGATCACAACACAACGACAAATACATAATCTCTATTACCGCAACAATATCAAGGACTATATTACATGATGTATTTCAAAGATAAATGTCATAAACTGATCTCATCTTATCACATCTCCCATCTAAATTTTCTTTGGAAAATGCACTTGTCTCAGACAGATACTCAGACTGATTCTGTAATTTTGCTGTTCTTAATATAACCACTGCCACTGTTGCGTCATCTGCTTGTTATTTGATTTCATAGCAAATGGGCCAAGCTTATGTATGTCCCTTGTGAATTCCTGGGTCTTCAATGCTCTATTAATACTTAATGAAATTGAGACGTGTTCCTTGGGGGGTAATCAGAAACAGCATATCCTTGCTGTACCTTATGGTGTTTGGTATACAGTGACCTGAGCCAGACATAGGACATGTGATGACATTGAAAAACTATCTTTGATCTTTGTCCAATATATAGAGAAAGAACTCAGAAATTCCAAAAGAACCGTGACATAAGTACATACATAGCACTAGAGTTTGAATGGGAACAAGATAATCCAGTAATCTCCACCTCCACCTCCACCCCCACCACCACCACCAAACATGTTTTTCAACCCACTAGCTTGGCTAATTGTCAGTTAGACTTTTGGCCACAATCCATCTAACTGTGTAATACTATCATATTGATGGTTAGGAAACAGTTAAGCTGTCACCAGCTTTGTGCTATGGTAAGCTCTGCTAGTATTACAGGAAAGAGTTAGCATTGCACAGATAAGCACCACAGAAATAAAACTATGCTCCTGCAATAGCAGGCTTGATGTCCATGAAATCAGCCCTGAAGTATTCTTTGGAAGTATTGTCTTAAAATAACCTTGACTGTCCTATTCCCTGATCATTTCAGTTTTGATAAATCACAGGATTTCACAGGTTCTGGCATTTTGAATGCTAATTTGCCACTCTCAAGCATTCATAATGTGTATATCTGTATTTTGTCTTGTTTGTCTATATTTTGTTGTTGGCTTTACTGTCCAAAAAGACAATAAATACAACATTGCTTGTAATAAAGCAGTCTCTTGTAGTGTCGGTCAGCTTCTTTCTGTAATTACTCTCTCAGAGTTGCAGCTAAGAGTATCCGCCAGCCAGCCAACAACCAAGGTAATCGGTAACATTCCACTGACATAGCTGTGACACTATGGCAACATGATATCATTGTAACCACATTACAGAAATATTCTCAAGGTATCATGGGAAGCTGTCAAGGATTTTTGTGTCATGCCCCTAAAAGGCATGCTGACCGTAACAGGATTCTGAACAACAAGAAACACCTGTCAGTCACATGTTCCAATATTGGGAGGTCTGATACAAAAACTGATATGTTCTAAGTTGTTTACAAATCTAGATAAAAATACCAGGAAATAAAAGCTGAAATTTGGATCTGTCATCTCATGTACAACTTTTGACCGCAAACTGTATTGCAAAAACAAAGGAATTATTATCCTGATAACATAACACATACTGTAAAAATCTATTATTTCACAGATGAGAGGTCTGTGTAATTTGATTGTGAGAGATGTAGTATAATTTGACTGATCATCTGATGTCAAATTATATCCAGGAAAGTTAATTATATATGAATGGAAAGAACCAAATACCTAAATAATACTGATTTACAAAGACATTGAACATATACAAAACCTTTTAGCGCATGCAAAACTAATAGCAGAAACACCATGACCAATCATTGGTCATGTTATTGGTTTGACGTGTTAAAAGGTTTGCACATACCAAAGGTCATAACAAATCAGACCCATAGTGTACTTTATTAGCCATTGATGTAACAGATTTTTACTTTTCTCTTCCTTCAGTTGGTGCTCCTCCTGCCCCAGATGGATGTAATCTATGTCATCTAAAGTGAATGCATGTGGCGTCTACACCTAGAACTGGACCTGTTCACAGATGTCTTTTATACATTACATTACATTACATTATTGGCATTTGGCAGACGCTCTTATCCAGAGTGACGTACAGTTAATTAGACTAAGCAGGAGACAATCCTCCCCTGGAGCAATGCAGGGTTAAGGGCCTTGCTCAAGGGCCCAACGGCTGTGCAGATCTTATTGTGGCTACACCGGGATTAGAACCACTGACCTTGCATGTCCCAGTCCTTTACCTTAACCACTGCGCTACAGGCCGCCCTGTATACGGTCATTAAGGCTGCATCTCATTTAGTAGAGACTGCATATGTCAAAAAGTTACTTACAACTACTGTGGTCAAATAATGCAGGCAAGTCAATCAACCCAAGACACAGTTTTCCTGTGATTATTTACCTTCTGTTGACTCTCTGGCCTGCCATAAGCAAATCAGAGCGCAACAAAATACAGAGGCTTGGTGAGTTATACCACAGACTTCAAAACAACATACAGTAGATTTAGACCAGTAAGCCAAGGAACTGTATCAATGATGATGGCCAAAGTATGTGAGACGTGGCACACTGCCAGTGTTACTGTTGACCACGGTTGCAAATCTGTTGAATAGTCGATGGAATTCAAATTAAAATTGGCTTTGCTGACATCCTAACACTTGGTTACAACATTTTAGGAGTGCTTTTCATCTGAAAGAAAATCCCACTAAGTGTGATTCAAGCACAGTATAAATTTGCAATATAATGCAGAAAAAAGCAACACCCAAAATGCACTTTTCCCCCTCAGTATTTGTTTAGATAGTGCCTCCGAGTGCTCACACAGTCACTGTGTCCTTCTCACAGTGACTATGACTGCAGTTTGAATTACTGCCAGAATAACACAACCCTTCTCCTCTCTCTGGATAAACATCTTTTTCAGTATCAGGCAGAGCTAAGAATTCAAGATTGAACCGTCATATTTTGGGAAATACAATATCCCTTATGTGTAGTTTTTGTGCTGCAAAGATAAACATAATGGTGCATTTAACCTGTGGGTTACTACAGGGCAGACTGCCTTATCAGAGACACAATGACTGACCTCAGCTAATCTCTGGACTCTTCAGTTGAGCAAGAAATACGGAAACTATTGACAGGTGGGCAAAATAAGAGTGGTAGAAGCCAGAGTGGTTTAGGAAAGAAAGACCAGGGAGAAGTGTGAGAAGGCAAGAGACACAAAGAAGGGGCAAGGAGAATCAGGTGAGAGGGAACTTGAAATATAAGAAGCAAGTAAAGAAAGAATAAAAGTTGCATGATGTGTTTACAGTCCTGCTGAAGTGTAACCAGGAAGTAAAAGAGAGAGCACAGTTTGCTGTCAGAGACAGAGTGAGAGTAAGAAAAAGAAAGTAAGAGCAAGAAAGAGCAGCATAATGAATAAATAGAGGGAGAAAAGAGAACATCAAGCAAGGAGAAGAGAAGGGAGTGGACCCAGAGGACACACACAACAATGACCACCATGGGAATAAAAACCAAGGCAGCTGTGGCCATCGTGATTCTACTGCTGTTCCTTGGCTCAATGTGGCTCCGTGAGTACCCTCTTTTTTTCATCAAACACATTTTTGTGTGTTCTCTGCTACTGTCCACTAACAAAGACATACTCAATGGTATGTACGGAGAAGACAGTGTGAATAAATACAAATTAAAAGAAGAAACCCAAGAAAAAGTGAAAGAAAGATACATTTGCGTACGTGACTCTCCATGTGCATCGGTCTGCATTCGTGAAGCTGTGCCATTACGTCATTGTATATTAGAGTTCATGTTTGTGACTGCCTCTGCCTCTGAATGCTTACATTTTACCCTGAGATTCATGTGCAGCAAAAATAATTTCAACATTTGAGTCAGCAGCTGTTTCGGGTATCATCTCATTTTATGTATTTCATTATTTCAGTGGGATTGTCAGAAGGTTTAGTCACTACATTACTGATCACTGTATCAGCTGTAGTAAAAGCACAAATACTGTACATAGCCTTTAGTTTCTTGCGCCTGTCAATGAGTAGTTTATGTGCTGTGTGGTGCCCTACACACTATGTGGAGCAGTAAAAGTGCTACTAACTTTGCCAGGCCAAAACATTTTATTAAGAACACCTTTACACCTATGTATTCATGTGATTATCTAATCAGCCAATCGAGTGGGAGTAGTGCAATGCATACAATCATGCAGCTATGGGTCAGGAACTTCAGTTAATGTTCACTTCAACCATCAGTATGGGGGGAAAATGTGATCTTTGACCATGGAAGGATTGTGGGCGCCAGACTGGGTGGTTTAAGTATCTCAGAAACTGCAGATCTCCTGGGATATTCACGCACAACAATCTTTGCTGAGAATGGTGCGGGAAAAAAAAAAATACATCCAGTGAGTTGGCAGAAATGGCTTGTTCATAAGAGAGGTCAGAGAAAGGCCAGACTGGTCAAAGCTGACAGGAAGGTGATAGTAACGCAAATAACCACACATTACAACAGTGGTACGCAGAAGAGCATCTCCGAACACACATCGTGTCAAACCTATAAGTGGATAGGCTACAGCAGCAGAAGACTTAAGTGCTCACTGAGTATATATTGCAGTAATGTTACTCTTAGACTAGACAAGTGGGCTAAGGCAGCAATAAAGCACAGACAAAATATTGGATATTTATTGCCATCAAAAGTGATGGCATGGCAGTTCCAGTCATATAACCTGAGGATGCATGCACACAATAACATTTTCTCTTCCCACAGAGGGAGGCTTGGAGAATCAGTGGCGTGCCTGTGTGAAAGGTTTTCCTCAGGAACAGAAGGTAAGAAACAATAGAAACATCTAATAGGACTGCTTACTTTACTGTAGGATTCCACAAAACATACAGGACTTTCAATTGCCCTGTGGGAATAGGCTGCCACTCATACGCTTTGTAAGTCACTTTAGAGATAAAGTTTTAAATCGAGTGATTCATATCTACAATATCTCTCTCTTCCTCTTCCCGCCAGCCTGTCATTATCACTATACTCAATGACACAGACACAGACAGCAGGGGAGGCACTGACATCGTCCCATTGGGTGAGTGCCCTGGTCAAGATTTCCAGGTGTCACGGCTGCTGGCCCAACTACTGGCTGCCAAAGCACCCCCCTCTGATGTCCTTCTACAACCTTACCTCTCCAGCTGGGATGAACTCATCAAGTAAGGCCAGAAAACAGTCAGAAATACAGAAAATAAACATGATAAACATGCAAGCACATCTCATGAAGGATGAGACAAAAATGATTTTTCAAGGGTTTTTTCCTTGTTCAGACCACATCCTAATATGTACATGAGCACATCAAATGAGAATGTCTCATAAAATTGGTCACTTGGCTATTTTAAAAAC
Organism: Conger conger; assembly: GCF_963514075.1. Lineage (NCBI taxonomy): Eukaryota > Metazoa > Chordata > Actinopteri > Anguilliformes > Congridae > Conger > Conger conger. Next base: position 32,761,899 of record NC_083766.1, on the reverse strand, counting down.
TTGACAAAACTCTTTGTCTTTGTCTAACAAGTACTGTTATTAAACGAATGAAGACGTTATTCTGTCACATCAGGGTAGATATGAATATGTAAGAAGAGGTTCCCCCATGGTCTGAATGTGGTAGAGGGTTAATAACCATAATCCTTCAGGCAAAATTAGGCTGTGGAGACTTAGACTGATGCTAGGGATATCTCTCTCCCAATACTTCTGTACCTCCAGGTTCATGGAGGCTCTGGGCCCAATGGTGGGCCTCATCTCTAAGGAGATTGAGGGAAAAACCTCCATCATCCGTCAGCTGGCCAGAGAGGATGCTGACAGACAGATGGAAAGAGTACAGGAAGAGGAAGTGAGAGAGGGAAAGGACCACATCCACGGTAACACAGACGGAAGGGGAGATGGGAAGGTCGAGGAGAGGCTGGGACCACAGACCACCATTCCTGTGAAGGCAGAGGGCAAAGAGGTTGCCAGAGAGGAGCTGGGCTTTGGCGAATCTTACCTCTCTGTTCGCTCTATGATACGGGTGGAGCTGAGCCAAGGCACGGTGAACTTTGTGAAGCAGACGGACTCCGGCTGCCGCACACTTTTGAGGCTGCACCGTGCCCTGCTGTGGCTCCAGCTCTTCCTGAAGAGGCTGGCGGAGAAACCTCTGCCCGGGGTGAGGCTTCAGAGCCCCTCTGAGCTGTGCAGTGAGGCCTACAAGCAGACCCTGGCACACCACCACCCCTGGGTGGTCCGCCAGGCTGCCGAGTTTGCCTTCCTTGCCATGCCTAAGCGAGGGTTCTTCTTCAGGCTGGTGTGCGCGCAGAATCAGGAAGAGGCAGCATCTGTGCTAAACAGGGTGGTCAGGGCCATTGGGGAGGTATACCAGAGGACCCAGCATGCACTGGAAGAGCAAGGCATGTTGGACTTGCCTTAGAGAAGGAAGTTGGGCAATTGTGGATACAATTTTAACAAAGGGCCAAAACAACTACTAACGTAGTACAAGTGGGAAAGTAATTGTATACAGTACCTGTACTGCAAGTTGCTATGAAATTGGCTACAGCAGATTCCTCCACCAGGGGGAGCGCTGTTCAACAGCAGTCAATGAGTATTTTTTCTAGTCTATGGATGAAATACAGTAAGCATGGGCCAGGGGTTATATTGATTTAAAAAAAACTAAAAAACACGCAAGCTGAATATTGTGTAGGCATAGTTTTTCAAGTCTTGTGCTATTAGTATCATGTTAGAAGTTATACCACTGACAAAAACTGAGGCCAAATCCAAGACACAAAATCCAATCTGATTTAATAAAGAAATAGCCATTCAAATGATAATTTAGAGTTTTTGTACTAAATTCGATGCTGGATTGTGTCTATGCATGCTTAAAAGTGCGTATGTGTGTATTACTTTGGTCAAATTAGTCATATGTGTTTATTATGTGCATACCGTTTATGTGTGTGTGTGGGTGTGGAATGTCCCTGTCCACAACATCTCGACCAGAAAAAAACTGAATCCAAGATATGCATGTATTGTGTGTGTGTCTGTGTTTCTGTGTGCTTACAGAAGCAAAGCGTGACTGGCAAAAAACTTTCTGAACAAGAAAATCTGAAACGAGTGACATAATACAATGTATTAACTACATTTTGGTGCATGGAAACATGAAACCGCATCACTAATGACTGGCGTTACCAAATGAGTTCATTCATTAGGGTCAGTACTTTCCAAAGAAGGGATATATTTCAATAGGTTAATGTTCAATGTCCATATTCATGTTAATCTTTTACTGGGTGAAATGATCTCCACTTGTTACGGCCAAAGAGCAAAGTAGTTGCACTTCCAAGCCAAACACCTGGCACAAGGATTTGGACTCTTAGCGGTCTTCAGCAGGACAGCAAAGAGCAAGGCCTCAGATAAAGCAAAGAGTGTTATCAGTCACATGAAGACAAATCACATGATGTGGATGTTACAAAAACAAATAAAGAGCATATATATATATATATATATATATATATATATATATATATATATATATATATGCAGAATGTCATCACTTTGTTGGTTTTATTTACGCATTTAATCATGATTTTAGTTGAATTATAGATTAATTGTGCCAACTCACAGACACCAAAGGACTAAGTATGCTCCCTGTTATAGCCAGAGCTCATGCAGCCTTTGACTTGGCAAACTCCCTATGGCACAGTGAGGTAATCTTTCCAGTTCAGCATGCCTCCACCCACAGCTTTCGAAACAGAGACTGCCGGCTTACGGCTAGACAAAGGTGGTACCAAACATGTTTTAAAGGATGATAATATGTTGTATTCAAAGAATAAACACCACTTATTCTCTTATTCAGGGGTAGGTTTTAAGACAGCTTAAGAAGCTTGTGATGGCGGTCACAAAATTACAAATCCCTAATATTCAAAGCATACCTGCTTTAGGAACTGGTATGAGAACAAATACTGTAATTGTATTCCACAGTTCTAACAATAATCTCAAAATGCTGATTAGTAGTGCTGGTAGGATTGCATTTATGCATTGATACAAACAAATATAATGGGACTATGAGCACAGGCACATGCAAACTGCTGCACTGCTCCAAATGATCCTGATGTATCTTGAAATTCATGGAGCAATGTCCCATGAATTTGTTTTTGGCACCGTCATGAATTTCAGTGTGAGAGAATAAAAATAAAAAAACTCCAGAGAGCACTAAACCAGTGTGTAGCCATCCTGTAATATCTTTATCAAATTACACTTTCTACCTGCCATCTCAAAATGGATATTCATATGTTCTCATTTTACAACAAAATCACAGCATGCATGGCCTACAGGGCAGGAGTCATAAAAACAAGAACCAATGAGGACAAATTATTTCAGATGACTATGCCAAACCTTTATTTCACAGCACAATCAAGGGCATTATAGCAAAATATATAAATATTTAATTAACGACAGAAATTAACAAAAAGAAACATGTTCCTGCAATTCTCAGTGTGCAGCAATTGCTGTAAAAGTAAAGTGAGAAATTGTATTATTTTGCGTTCCATCACCTTTATTTCGTGCCCCAATAAAGCCAGTCTCCACCGCTGCTGTAAAACTACATTGCAGGAAAGATTGATTTCTATAATGTGCGTGGATCGATGGCCATTTTCTTGTTTTATCTTCATGACAAACCTAAGGAGAAAAAACAAAGTTAAAATACTTACACAATACATTTTGATCATCTCTTCCTATAGCAGCCCGTCTTGACATTTATATATTTTTTATATCCATTTCTTATTACTATCAAATCCATTTTAAGCTCATAGACTGCCCACCCTGAACTACTTTACCAAAGCCCTTGCTCCATTAGTGGTTCATAACCATAACCATAAAAACTTTTCAGGTAGTGGTTGATGATTGGTTTGATCAGATCCAGCTCCACGAGGACCCCGATTTAAAAAATAATACTTGAGGGGGGAAAGAACAGATATTTGCATCACATAACACTTCAACAGTTCTCCCTGTGTGAGCACTGAGGGCCCAAAGGAACGTAAGCGTTTAGTATGCACTCCCAGCGACGCTGAGCAAACAAACCAGAGATGCGCGCTCTCACTTGAAATACACAGGTACTTAACTCCAAAATGGATGTTCAATGCTGTGTTACACTGAGTAACAAATTCGCTCTTCCCAAACCACACTCACAGATGAAAATCTGAACTTTTAAAAAAAAAATTATTTCACAGAAACCCGATACTCAGTACTACAAGGCCAAAACTTGGGTGACTTTACTTATTAAATAGTTAGCAGTATAGAGATTTAAATTGTAATACTATATACCTGTAAGAAACATAGCAGGCACACAGGTAAAATATATCTTACATTCAAATATATCTTATAACTTTCGGCATTTAAAATAAAGTGTTCACTGGAAATAGAAGTCATGGAAAGTGTTTCCAACTCAAGTTTGTGCTGCTAATCATACAAGTGACGGGCAAAGTCAAAAAGTGGTGCAATTGTAATGATTACATTGCTTTTACTCCATTCGTTTTGAAAGTTGTTCTTGTGACTTAAAACAACGAGAATGGCACTGGATGAGGAAAAAACATTATTTGCCAATATCCGTGCTAACGGTAATTGGACAATGTTGTCGTTTGGGGCCGGCTTACACAAGGGTGGTCATACCCCATCACAACCACCACCAAAAAATAAATAAATCTGGGAATAGACTGATTAGAACCTACAAATATTTTACTAATAGAAGCATACAATGCTTACAATTCATTTGTAACGGAGAACCAAATGTAGGTGACATTCAAATGTGGCGACTAAGAGTTCTTTGTATACCACTTAGGCTCACACTCACCATTGCCCAACTTGCACTGCTTGAGAACCTCGCTGAAGCCTTCACATAGCTTGAAGTCGCTCTGCGTCTGCGCACACTCGATGAATTGCTTCAACTCAAAGGCGCAGGGGCTTTCTGTCGGCTCGGGCTGTTGGTACATCGGCTCGGGCTGTTGGTACATCGACTGGGGCTGGTACTGAGGCTGGTACTGAGGTGGCGGCTGCTGGTACATAGGCTGGGCTTGAGCGTAAGGTTCCTGCAAAGCAAGGTGCAGCACACTGGGTAAAAACTGCAGCCATGGGCTAGCACCAAAGGAAAAGTGGCATCGGGGGAAGGTTACAGGCTCAATTTGGAAATGTAGCACTGCTGTTATAGCCTTATGCAATGTACTTACCACTTTGCCACCACTAAAATTACTGGCACCCCGAATATTGCATATAGAATTTACAAAAGTTGCTTGATATACAACTACTGGTTCTCACCTATTAGCCAATGCAGCTGCATTTTTGAGTAACAAATAAAGCAAGGAACTTCTGGAATTTATACCCATTCAGAGTTCAGTGTTCAAACCTCAACAACGTATGCAGCCTCTTCCAGTAAATTAAGCATCCTTGTCATTGCTAAAAACCAATTGCATAAGCAGTCCATGACTGCAAGATCACCATGAAAGCCACATCAACTGCTCCATCACCATGAATGTGTACAGGTTTCCTCAGGGATTACCTGATAGGTAACATCAGGCCTGGCTTGCTCAGAGCTTGCTCCTCCTCCACCACCACCACCTCCCATCATCATGTGTCCAACCGTGTGCCCCACTGCCGACCCCACCGCCACCCCTGCTGCCGTGGTTGCCATGCGGGCAAACATTCCAGGTTCCTTGGCGGCCGGGGGAGCCATGGCAGATGGAGGTGCATGGGCAGGCATTGATGAAGGAGGTGCGGCTCTTGCCATTGGCGGGGGAGGAGGGGGAGCTCTTGCCATGGGCGGTGGCCGGCTGTGGAGAGATGGAGGCCAGAACTGCATAAGCCCAACAGATAGCACACAGATGTCTTAAAAGACCATCAATCAAAGTCAATCATAGCACTTTCCTTTCAAAATAAATAAATAAAATAAAATAAAAATACATTCATTCAATGATAGAAAGACTACATTACACCAAAACAGAAACCCATTACACCCATTGTTATTTTACATTATATATTAAGATATATTATTACTCATCTCTACAATACCTGTGATTATAACATGATTCTGTATGAAACTATAAGAATGCTTTGCCCTTTTCACATAAAGGAGCAAGGCGAACTACTAAAGTTTTACATTTTACTCATTAAGGAGCTAAGCTAGTTAGACTTCAAGCCAACATCATTAAATTAGCTTATAGTGCGATCTCGCACCTTGTTAGCACTGTGTAGCGAAATAAACCACCATAGAGTAACATACCAACTACATAAAGTTTATCTTACTATTGCTGGCTAGACATACAGGCTAAAACATGCATAGATGGACACACAATGATTACAATTATGCTGTTAAAATCTTACGCTAGCCAGTTACGAGCCATCTTGCGTGGGACATTAAGGTTTAACTTGGGCCTTTAACACTTAACGTTAGCTAAGGTGACCTTTGATATGAAACTTAGCAATTATCTTCGATCATATGATATCTATCTGCTAAGAATAGAATGTGTAGTACTAACAAGTTCACAAAGGTGGCCTATGCTAGCTATCATGCGGGCTTGTTAAGTAACATTTGCAAGTTTGATAATGAAGTAATGTAGCCAGCTACGTTAGCTCGCTAGCTAGGTAGTTAGCTGTTGCTAGCTAACTTACCTGGCTGGGGGAGCCATCCTTGATGTTCGACTTCTGCTCCCTCTAGGCATCTTTTATAGGAAGATCGTATAACCACTGAAGTTAAACTTGTAAAACGCAAAATACAACCCAATTACGTCTTCAACTTAGACAGACTTACGACCGTGAACTACACACATACGTCATTAATTTTCTTCCGGGCTAAAAAGTGTCTTCCGGGCTAAAAAGTGACACAATGCTTTGCAGTTAACTTCACGGGAGTTGTAGTCCAAGAGACATTCGTAATGTAGCAATGTAAAGATTAAAGAATATTGGAAAAACAGATCGAGGCTGCGTTTCCCGAAGCATTCTTAACGCTACGTCGTTCGTAAGTTATACCTTAAGCTCTACCTTAACGTTTCAGCGTGTTTCCCGAAACGTTCTTAGTTCTAAGTATACCTTCTGCAAGTGGTACCTTATCGATGTTGCCAGCTCACTCCGCTAGTGGCCAGCACTGTTACGACCGCAAGCCTCTGAAATCAGCTGTCGCTCTGAAGTTACATCTCAAACTGTGAAGCAATATATGCACTAATAATTTTACAGTTGCAGTTGGCTAGTAATATTACTAAAATACCACATTAATGGGACTGTTTTCATGCAAAGAATAAAATTGTACATTACGAAGGATGCATGTTGCCTAATTGCCTTTTAAATGATATTTATAGACTGACGATTTCCCACTCTGTGGGCTGGAGCGATGTTTACCCATAGTTCTTTCTTTGTTTTATTGTACACCGTAGTCCTAAAACGTGAAAATAACGTTTCTTTATTCAGCGCCACGTCCTCTAACAATATCTCAATTTCGTTTGCTGTGAAACTGTGGCACCGCTTTGTTCTTTGTTTTTTAGTTTACAGTTTACAAAACCCGAAACACCGGTAAAAATCCAGTATCTCAGAATATTATAATATTACATAAGACCGACCAAAAAAGGATTTATAATGCAGAAATGTCGACCTTCTGAAAAGTATGTTCATTTATGCACTCAATACTTGGGCGGACAATCATGGGGAAGACTGCTGACTTGACAGTTGTCCAGAAGACACTCATTGATACCCTCCACAAGGAAGGTAAGCCACAGAAGGCCATTGCTGAAAGGGCTGGCTGTTCGCAGAGTGCTGTATCAAAGCGTATTCATGGAAAGTCGACTGGAAGGGAAAAGTGTGGTAGGAAAAGGTGCACAAGCAACAGGGATGACCGCAGCCTTGAGAGGATTGTCAAGCAAAGCTGATTCAAGAACTTGGGGGAGCTTCACAAAGAGTGGACTGAGGCTGGAGTCAGTGCATCAAGAGCCACCTTGCACAGACGTGTCCAGGAAATGGGCTACAAGTGTTGCATTCCCAGTGTCAAGTTACTCCTGAACCAGAGACAACACCAGAAGCGTCTTACCTGGGCTAAGGAGAAAAATAACTGGATCATTGCTCAGAGGTTCAAAGTCCTCTTTTCAGATAAAAGTAAATTTTGCATTTGGAAAGGTCCCAGAGTCTGGAGGAAGAGAGAGGCACAGAATCCAAGTGTGAAGTTTCCACCATCTGCTGGTGTTGGTCCACTGTGTTTTATCCAGAGTCCAGAGTCAATGCAGCTTCCAGGAGATTTTGGAGCACTTCATGCTTCCGTCTGCTGACAAGCTTTATGGAGATGCTGATTTCCTTTTCCAGCAGGACTTGGCACCTGCCCACAGTATCAAAACTACTAGTAACTGGTTTGCTGACCATGGTATTACTGTGCTTGATTGGCCAGCCAACTCACCTGACCTGAACCCCATAGAGACTCCAGACCCAACAATACAGATGAGCTGAAGGCCGCTATCAAAGCAACCTGTGTTTCCATAACACCTCAGCAGTGCCACAGGCTGATTGTCTCCATGCCACGCCGCATTGATGCAGTAATTTGTGCAAAAGGAGCCCCGAAGTATTGCGTGCATAAATTAACATACTTTTCAGATGGTCGATATTTCTGTATTATAAATCCTTTTTTTGATCGGTCTTACAGTAGTGTGTAGTGATGATTATACAGCACCACATTTGTCGAAAAGTGGTCCTAATATATTACTTCTTTAACAATTTTTGGTGAAAATGTATTGAACAATACTGTTGCAGGCAATGAGAACAAAAAAAAAAATTCCCACAATTACATTGGGATAAAAGTATGGCTAATAAACAGAAACACTGAAAACATAGCATTAATGCATGTGTGAAGGCTCATTCCATGATTGTTGATGCTAAACAATTCATTTATACTGGTTTGAAGCAGCATTATTCTGCAAAATTACTTACATTATTCTGCAAAAGGTACAGTTTTTAACACAATTGCACGATGGAAGGAGCTCTCTGACATTGTTCGTAGCCGCATTGTAGCCTTACATGACGCCGGTTGGTCACTTGATGAAAATAATCATCTGGTGACATAAAAGTTATGACTTAGCCCGCTCAAAGTCCAGACCTTAATCCAATTGAGCAAATCTGGGATTTGCTGGATACCAAGATAAATAAATCTGTTGTAACATCAAAATAATCTCTTTGGAATGAATCTCAAACCATATGGAATGGTTTAACGAGGGAAGAAATAAAAAAATATGTGAACGATCAAATGCAAAGCAAAGGGTGGTGCCACAATAGATATTGACTTTTTTCTCCAAAAGAGACTATTATTTTTGTTTTCACAATATATTATTATCTGTTTACTTATTTTAATCTACATGAACCAATATTGCATTTAATAAATACTTGAATAGTACTTGGTTTCTGACTTATCTTCATTGTGTTAAGTATACTCATCACTGCACACTACTGTATGTAATATTAAAATATTTTGAGATACTGGATTTTTTCTGTTAGCCGTAATCTTCAAGATCCCTCCCTCCATTTCCCACTTTTCTGATTTAATTTGTGAGGGAGTAATATGTATCTTAGAGATGGCTATAATAGTTCTTGTCACAGTTGTAAAAAGAGGTAAAACGTTAAAAATGTTGTTCAGCCCTTTCCTAATTTCACTGAAGTGGCGCATTTGGAAAAACCTTGTTGTAGGCCATGTGCTTCTTAAAACTCCTGAGCGCCCCCTTGTGGGGGCTGAAAGGCATTCCCCCAATATCCACCCATCCATACATCCATTATCTTAACCTGCTTATCCTGAACAGGGTCGCAGGGGGGCTGGAGCCTATCCCAGCATACATTGGGCGAAAGGCAGGAATACACCCTGGACAGGTCGCCAGTCCATCACAGGGCACACACGCCATTCACTCACACACTCATACCCATGGGCAATTTAGACTCTCCAATCAGCCAAACCTGCATGTCTTTGGACTGTGGGAGGAAACTGGTGTACCCGGAGGAAACCCGCGCGAACATGGGGAGAACATGCAAACTCCACACAGTTTCCTTTAACATAACCCAGGACCGCTGTGAGGTACATAGTGGTACCTTTCCAAGCCACAGCAATTACATTGGGCTCACTGTTAAGCCATAATTGTAAAACATGTTTTGTTTTTGTCAACCATCGACAGATGACACAAGTTGATTGATGTCCTATGCTTTCGCTCAGGCCTTAGTCTAATGAAACTGCTTTATGAGACCATGAGCCCTGGTCTTATGCCAATAATTAGATGTTCCTATACTGAAATGATACACAGCATTCACGCATGAACACACTATCCCAGTTTGTGTGGTGTGTTGTTTTGCAAATTACGAAAAAAACTAAATATCTAAACTACAATACAAAAATCTATCAACAATGAGGTAGGCTAAATCAAAAAGACGAGACAGTCCAATTTGAATAATCCAAATGCCGATTTCCTTTAACATAATTTGGCATGGCTTCTTTACTTGTCAACGACATACACTAAAATGTTCTGTGTTATATTAAAGAGTAGCCTATCCTGTTGAAAAAAAAACAGCTCAAGCGAGGTTGGTGAAAACCTCGAAACACAAATTTGGTACGTAATATCAATATGTATAAGTGAATTTATTATAGTAGCCCATTTCTGCACTTACATTAATGACCAAATTCAGTTAAAGCAGTTTTATCACTCCGCTCACTGCATTGTAATGAATATGTAACACCTGCCGCTTGCCCGTCGAAACACAAAACTAATTTATCTTATCAAACCACTTGATGAGCGTGGGGTTCATTTATTCGGGCAACTGATTACTTTTGTACGGAACCCCTAGGGGAACGTAAAGATAAAAGAAATAGTATCACCATCTGTTGCTCGGGGACGCGACAATGGGTTAAGACTCAGGTTTTATGTCAGCTTCTAGCATCACAGCCACCTGAAAGTGACGGGACCAGCCCACTTTTGTTCCGCTCGCACACAGAATCCAACTGACATTGCAAACAGCAGCTCGCTTACAACACCGATAGGTAGGTTAGCGTTTACCTCTGAATTAGACTTTTTATAGCCTAATTGCTATGTAACTTTTGCAGTGTACGTCAATTTATGACAAATAAATGAAGAAATAGTAGTTGGAATAGCCTAATCTACATTTTCTCTTTTTACGATAAAACATGAGTCGAGTCAAGGAGTGGCTGTTTAAGTCGCATGGAATGGAACTGGAAGAAGACTTCTATTCTTTTGATTACGCAGAAGAATTATCTGGTTACCAAGACCCCAATGAACTTCTGGCAGCATTGAAACAAAAAGAAGAGGAAGTCATATTAGCTGCCGAGTTGGGAAATGCTCTTCTCCTGGAAAACCGTCAGCTTAAAGAAGAAAATGACAAACTCCATGAACAATACAGCGACAAGTTAGAGGTGAGTCAAAATGAACCCTTTAACAGAAGTTGCGGTCGTCTAGTATCTCTCGTGTGTGTTGGTCATAGTCTTTACCAAATATACACAAAATTGATACATCACACAAATAACTGGAAGCTGAATGAGTTTCAAATCTCATCCAATACATCTATACATTAAAAATGAAAAATCACATGTACACATGTTGTCTCCATGGATTGATTGTACGCACTGTACAGTACAAATCAGTAGTCCTCTTTTAGTATTTAGTATTTGCCAACAATGACTCATTGCATCCACATTTAAGTGTGTAGCAAATTTATCATTCAATAACGAGGGCGTGTGTGTCGTATACCTGCTTTACTAACGCCAGGAAGGTTTTGTTTTTGCTTGGAAGCCTAAAACAAAAAACACGAGGTTTACAAAACAGCATTTGTTTGCATAAGAACAGCAACCGCATACACATTAACCGTTGTAGAGTATCACCATCATCGGCATCTTTCTCTTCTTCATTTAAAATTAACATTTATGTTAAAATCAGAATCTACCAAACTTTCAGTGTTCCACTTTTGCGAAAGAAAAAGAAGAGGATAATAGATGAAGATATTTTAGATAATGGAGTGAAAAAAGACACTTATTGAATGATCATTTCCAGTACTTTCCGATTTTGGCGGATTTTTGATCACTTGGCATTACATTGGGCGCTGGTGCAATTCAGCATTGTGTGTGTGTTTTCATTTAAACACGCAAATAGTGCTTGACTGCACTCGATTGACTGAATTGATCTAGAATGAATCAGTTGCTTCTGAACTTTTTCTTGCTTCTGTTAATGAAAATGCATTTTACTTTCTCATTGCAACACTCCCATGCTGCAATGAGAATGATTGAACTGATTTTTCACTTTGTTGTCATGACATGAATGCGCCTGAGGAGGTCATGTCAATCTTTTATGTACTGTCTCTAGAGATCTGCTCCTTCTGCACTAACTGAGATGGGCTTTTGCCTCAACAGAGAAGGGCAGTCAGAGGATAGCCCTGGTAAAGTTACTGGTTGTTGTAGCAACAGTGGTACGATACTCATCTGTTTGTGTTCAGGTGGACCTGGAGTCAGCTGTCCTCATATGTTGCAGCAGTGTGCAGTCAAGTCCTCATTATTTCCTGCTATTTCTTAACACTGTTTGTTGAGTAAACGCTGTCATGATGCCAAGTTTCTATATAACACCCTCCACCTTTAAACATAACACGAACAGGTGTAACAGAGCTCAGAGACAGAATGTCTATTAAAGAATGTGACATCATCCCCTGAGAATTAATACGATTAGTTCCTTGAACTGGGGAGTATTGGCCTTTTTGTTTAATCGTTTGTTTTATTGTGTGGTGTGACTGTGGTCTGGAACCCAGGACCCAACCCCAGCACATGCCAGTATTCTGCCCTTGCTGGAGCTGTAGGCCCCATAGACAACAAAAGTAATATACACAACAAAAGTACCTGTATTAATTCAACTTGGTGAGGTTGCAAAGGTAAGGTTAACTCTGTCACAGTTATAGCAATGCTGGGCTGGCAATTTAGCCCTGCTGAAAAAAACAGCTCAAGCTAGGTTTTTTCACCATTCACTAAACTCTAGAGGCTGTTGTGCATGAAAATCCCAGGAGATCAGCAGTTTCTGAGATACTCAAACTACCCTGTCTGGCACTAACAACCATTTCATGGTTAAAGTGACTTAGATCACATTTCTTCCCCATTCTGACATTTGGTCTCAAAAGCAGCTGAACGTCTTGACCACATCTGCATGATTTTCCACATTTAGTTGCTGCCATATGATTGTCTGATTAAATATTTGCATTAACAAGCTGGTGTACAGGTCTACCTAATAAGTTTAAGTGTAAGTTTCATTGTATTATGGACTATATTGTGGGTATGTCAATCATGGGCATGTTTATGCAATTCCAGGAATGTGTAGGAACATATAGCCTACAAAAACATTGAGATGTTGCAATACTTGCACACAATTATGCTGTGAAGCAAAAATAATTTTGTATTTGCATCAGTTTATGTCAAATATTAAAAGGTAGGAAAAATGTTGTATTTTACTTGCTTTATTTTGAAATGTATGTCACGTTTTTCCTATGGGGGGAGGCGGCCTTAGTATTTATTTCTTATGTTACGGCCAAATTAGAGCCCCTGGGAAGTCTTTCTGGTAGAACGGCTTCAAGGATGGATGGATGGATGCAGCACACCTGCCACCGATTGTGGGGCATGTACAGCCACCAATCCATCGTAAATCTGCCTACTTGTAGAAGGACCCTTCAAGCATTGGCACGGCCACATAGACATACTGTATGCCGAAGCACCGCAGTAGAGTTATGGAGTCACTAGAGATTGCGATGGCTCAAATTTATGGTTTAATCTAAAAGTAATGGTTTCATGTAAGTGCGAGAGCCCCTGGTTTTATTGGCCGATGGCTGCATAGGGAGCTCAGAATCCAGTTTTCAGAAAGCTTTATTTGATCTCTCCATTCTGACCGTGGATACCTTGCACCTGTGAGGCTGGTGTACCAACAAGTGACACATTTTTGAGATTGATAACTCTAAAAGAAACAAGGGTGTATGGATGAACTATCCCCGAGAGAATGGCCTTCATATTTCATTGATGTATTCTCATGAAATGTAATCTACTCTAGACAGGCAGCTTTGCTCTGTTGTACTGTATGAGTGACCAATAGACACATTCAGGGTAGTGCAGCGTTGAATTGTGGGATGGATACAGTCAGCTGGGAATTTATGACAGTGTGCTGTGGTTGTGTTTGAGTCAACACTACATTCTAATAAGATTCACTTGAGCCCATCTGTTACATCTGACTGCTATTTTTCCGGAGGAACTGGAAGACAACTTTGGTCCACTCAGATTAGTGTAGGGCTCATAGCAGTGAAGACAAGTGATAGAGAGGGCAGACCATCTGTAGTTTGGCTGGTGTGTGGTTTAGCTCTTTTTGGTTGGCAGTGTGGCTGTGTAGAGTGTGGCTGGTGTGTGACTATTGTAGAAGTAGATAAACTAATAAAAGATAAACTAGTGGTTACAATAGTGTATTATAGGTTGCTCATGGAGTTGGTTCAAGTACGGTCATTGTGACTGGTGTGTGGGCTAGCTGTTACAGTGCATCAGTGTTCCATTGACTACTTCTTATAGTAGGCATGAGGCTTGGTTGTGGTTTAACTGCTACTACATTCCATTGTAGTTTGGTGGGCTTGGTTTTTGTAGGGCTTTGTGGCAGGTACTGAATGTGGATTAACTGCTATTGCAGGCCAGTTTGACAACGTTTGGATGTGGCTTCATTGTAGGGGAGTGTGGCTGGTGTGTGGACTAGTTGTTGTAGAGGCTGATGTGCGGTCACTGTCACATTTTAACCATGCAGGAGCTGGAGCAGAGCAGGCACGAGTTACGAGTGAAGCTGGACAGCTGCGAGACGGCATGGGAGAATCAGGTGGTGGAGCTGGAGAGGGATGTACAAGAGCTGACCATCCAGACGCAGAGGCTCAACCAGGCCTTGACCGAAGCAGAGCGTTGCAAGAAACAGACCCAGCGAGAGCACGCCGACGAGACCAACCGACTGAAAGAACAGCTCAACAAGGTCAGCCCTTTTGAAGCCCTTAAAACTTGTATTGTAGCCTGGTTAGCACCATCCTCTTAGCCATTTCTAGCTAGCTATGTATATATGCCACATGGTCTGACATGCAAAGCTACAGGTATCCAGGTATGACAACAAAAAAATAATAACAGTCCAAGCAGAAAAAAATGGCATGGGTTATTTATTTATGATTCTAGGATGTGTCTCCATTTTCATTGCTTTGTTATGGAAACTAGTTTTGTCACTTGAATGTACTGCTTTGGTGTAAAGGTCAGAGATTATACAGGAGTGAGAAATCTTATAATTGCATTTTGTAGCTCCATTTTAGTTTCAGTAAGGAGTGAACTGTACTGGCTGCCAGTCGGGGAATTAACTTCCCGCAATGGTCAGGACAGCAGAATCCCAGGCCATCTTCCAAGGCAGACTGAAGATATTTTTTCCCATCCATCCCCACCCCCTAGCACTCCCACTTTTGGTACTTATTCAGGTTATGGCCTTTTAATGGTATTATCATTTTTATGGCTTCATGATTCTCTTCTTAGGGCTGGTTATAGGTGTATTCTTTATGCAATCAGAATTACTTCTGGACGTCTTGCAGCTGAGAGGCCGATGTACCCACACATTTTTTACACATTTGACAGTGACACATTTTTAGAATGAATACCTCTAAAAGAAACAAGGGGGTATGGATGAATTATCCCAGAGAGAGATGTAATCTACTCTGGAATGGCAGACATGCAGTCTTGCTCTGTTGTACCCACAAACACCTTCAGGACTGTGCAGCATTGAATTATGGGATGGACAAAGCCAGCTGGGAATTTATGACATTGCACTGTGGTTGTGTTTGAGTCAATACTGCATTATAATAAGATGCACATTAAGTCATCTGACTAAGTTTTTTTCCATAAGGAACAGGAAGACGACTTTTCAGAATTAGTATTTTGGTTCCTGGTTAGCATCATTACATACTGTAATGTAGTGTTCCAGTATATATCTAAAAGTATCTGGGAATGTTTTCACCAGGTCTGGCACCATTGCTCATACTAATCACTGCTCATACTAATCACGTGAATGTGTTTATGTTTCTTCTACATTGTAAGTCCTTCGAGATAAGAATGATTGCCTTGTAGTATAAGGAAGTGACATGACACTTTTATCATCAAGCTGAACAAACACCAAAGTTCCAACAGATTGGCTTCCCACCTGTAGTATGTTTGAGCAGAAATTTGGAGAGCATTGCTCAATCCCTATTGTAAAACTCAGTATAGTCACAGAAACAATGAAAGAGATTAAAACAGAAGAAAACAGTCAAAATGAACAAAGATACTAGGTGTTTTGTCTGATTTATAACCAGGAGCACAACTCATGAAATACATTTAAAATATGTGTAAGTGTGCAATGGTTTTGTTTGGCTTATTCAGTCAAGAAATAAAGAGACCTTTTGGGTTGGACACCTTAGTTTCTAAATCAGGAAACATTTTCAGCAACAATATTTTCAAATCTTAAAATGAAGGTAAAAAATCCCCAGGTTATAGGAGCTGAGGATGTGGTATACAACAGGAAGCTTGTATTTTGAGAATATTTTGTCTAAATTGAATTAGTGTATGTGAGTCTTTTTAGGGCATAGCTTTGTTTTTCATTTTGTTGTTTTTACAACAGAAACTTGGAAGCCAAGTCACGGCCCAGTGACTCCTTTGTTTAAATCTCTTTTTATCTCATATCTCTATTTTCCTGAATCAGTTCCAGGAATTTGTTGATCACGCTGTAATGCTTTAAGACTGACGTACAGTAGTTTGCGATGAAGACGTCAAACACAGTGATCTGTTCCCATGGTAATGTACAGCCTGCTTGTTATCATTTTATGTGATAAATTGTCCAGGTAACAGGCTTTATGTGCACCATGAAGCATAATTAGTTCACCAGGTTGGCTTGACTGAGGTTAAAGTTCTTCCAAGATGTACTGACAAAAACAGGTTTGTGATTTGCATGGCTGAAAGCCAGACATTTGTGCCTCTGTTTCCTGGTAACGGCCTGAGTGGTAAAGATAGCTAATTTGTGCGTACTGTAATAGTCTCGGTGGAGAGGGAGTAGCCCTCTCTCCTGTGAGACATTAACCATTCCACTCTGGAAGCCAGAAGTCAGTGTCAGCCTATTGCTGACCTCCTTCACAACTCAAAGGCAGGAAAACGTGTTTGCGAGCATTCTTGTTCCATCTGCCTTCCTCATTCCTGGTTGTTTGTCTGGCTGGGAGGCCATGGGTGACACTGTGCCTTCAGCCAGTGTTATGAAGCCAGAGCTGAAGGGGACTGTGGAAGGCTCTGGCCTATTGAAAAGTGAAGTCAGTGGCTCCCTCTGCCCCTTCATGGATAACGCTTTACCAGACCTGGTGAACAGCAGTGCCTCTCTCTCCAGGTGCGTGCTACCTGGGAAGGTGAGTTGGAGTGGGCTTTCTCTGTTCTAGTGTCGGTGTCTGCCAGTTATTTTCCCTTGTTCAGTAGTGCCTGGAATACTCAGTGTCATGAGTGTTTGAGTAAGTCTGTATCCGAGTGTTTGTGTATCCGTACAAGCATGTTTGTCTTCTGTGTAGTCCTTTTATTTGTTTTTTGAGAGCTTGAGTATGTCTATGTCTATGTGTGTTTAGTGTTTCACTGCCTCTGTGTACATTTCAGAGGAAAGATGCAATCTATTCTTTTGAAATATGTTTATGTTGCCGGACCTCTCGTTGGCTGCCAGGCCAACGATATTCCCTGTGTGTGAATCTCAACTCTGAACTGATTTGCCAGGCTAGTCCACAGCGTTGCTGTGCCCTTATGTATTATTATAATCATAACCTAGTTGTTGGGGATCTGTGTACGCATGATATCAATGACAATCCTTTTCAGTCTCATGATTTGCATTCCAACTAAGGTTCACTCAGGTCTGACACTGTAGTGATACTGAGATTCAGTATTTATGTTGTAAACATTTGAATGTGTAATGGTGATTTATTTAATGTGCAACCCTTGTCATTGATCATCACTCAGGGAAATGAATGATTCTTTATCTGGAGAGAACTTGTACCCTACTCATGCTGGGTTTTTCCTGTCATTGTTTTAATGTGTTACGCCAAGGGGTTATTACTTCAATCTGAACAAATGAATATGTAAATGGGTTGAGTGTGTCTCACTGATAATGCTTCAAACGAGGAACCAGATTGTGCTCATCCCTCAGAATGGATGTAAAGCAGTTATTCATTTTCTCCCCAAGGAGCTTGCCATATTTTCCTTGTCAAAATATCACCCTTCAAACATTTTTATTTAACTTCTGTCAGGCAGAAACTAAGATCACTGGGCTGTTAAACCATAAAAATATTGACTGAGAAACGTAAAACAATCTGTAAAATAAAAAAAGTAGAGGTATCATGAGAAAACATGATTTAAGTTTGTTTCAATGGTCTAGATTAATGCAGTAGATTGGTAACCTGTCCAGGGTGGATTCCTGCCTCTTGCCCAATGCATTACATTACATTATTGGCATTTGGCAGACACTCTTATCCGGAGCGACGTACAGTTGATTAGACTAAGCAGGAGACAATCCTCCCCTGGAGCAATGCAAGGTTAAGGGCCTTGCTCAAGGGCCCAACGGCTGTGCTGATTTTATTGTAGCTACACCGGGATTAGAACCACTGACCTTCTGTGTCACAGTCATTTACCTTAACCACTACGCTACAGGCCGCCCTGCATGTTGGGATAGGCAGCAGCTCCCCGCTCTCCCCACGACCCAGACCAAGAATAAGCAGGTTAGATAATGAATGGATTGATGGTCTAGCAAAGTAGTTAAATCTACAATAATATACCTTTATGGAAAATTAACACAAATGTTCAGAAGAGGTGGTATCCGTTGATTTCCTTTTTTTTTTTTTTTGCCAAGCAACCATTGTGGACATATACAGTAACAGGATAACTATGTTCAAGGCCCAATAAATCTTTTGACAAGGAGCAATATGGTTAACCAGGAATGCTGAAAGTACTGAAATATAATCTCTGGGTAGGGCTATTTTTCAAATCTGGCAGTAGCATAGCATTAAAATGTTACAGTAAATCATATTATTGATTATGTAGTTCTCTGTGTAAAAAAAACATGAGGCTACGGTAATCAATTTCAGCTTCAAAACTTTTCAAAGTTATTGTAGAAACATCAGTGCGGATTCATAAACGTACAGTATTTGGTCCGTAAGTATTTGGACAGTGGTGCAATTTCTGTTCTTTTGGCTCTGTACTCTAGCACCCTGGATTTGAAATATTAATTGGACAGTTGGCTTCTCAGTTGTTTACCATTAGTCAGAAGCATCTTATAAAGTTAAATCAAATTCCTCCAAACTCATTGAACAATGCTTCATCCTACAGCAAGGCAATGGTCCCAAACACACACTGGTGCTCTCTTTCTTCTCAGTGATGTTCCAAAAAGTTTGGTTTGGTAGGCCTATTGTTTGTCCTATTTAAAAATATATATTTATCTGCCTCATAATGGCTTTCCTTCCTTCATTGGCACAACTCTGGCCCTCATATTGACAAACGGCAATAACAGACTCCAAAGGCAATCAAAAGCCAAGAATCAAGACTATGTATACAAAGGGATGTAATTCCTACACAGATCACCAAATATGGATGTAATTACAGTGAAATTAAAGGTGACAGACTGCACTTTCACCTCATATTCATTGTTTAATTTCAAATCCAATGTGCTGCAGTACAGAGCCAAAACAGAAACTGTACCACTGTCCAAATACTTACGGTCTGCACGGTATATTTGATAGCCTTGGGAAGTGGGAATTTCAGTACTTAGTAGCATGAAACATTCTTCAGTTGGTATTGTTGTACACTTCCTGACTGATTCATTATTTGAGTGAAGAGATGTTATTGAGGATGTATTTTCATGTCAAACCTAATTAGTTTCTACACAAAGAGGCTTTGGTTTTTAGTATTTTTACTTATTAGTTGTGTGGGTTAATGAGATCGCAGATGCAAGCAAAGAACAAACAGCACTACTCCTCAAACTGAGCGCAGAAAACTGCATCTCCAGCGGAGGCAATTAATCATGTGTAACAACCATGTTACATAAGTACACATCTCTTGTATACAAAGGGTTTCAGTCTAGCTATAAATGTCCAAATGGCTAGATTTGTTCAGACACAACCTAACCAGTAAAGGGCCATGCAAATGAAAGTGTTTTGCAATCTCGTTATCATGCACAATGCAAAGCCCAGTTTAGTTAATTTTAATGGAATTTGTTTCATTTCTCTTCTGCTTGATACCGCCACACATGTCCACTCCTATCCCCTGCCTTTATCCCTGGCTCTGTCCAATGGGGCATGACGATGTAATTTGCAAGACCAAGATGCCCCTCTCTGCCCACTGCAGGTCCCTTGTCCATCTTTGTCTATGTGTAATGGGACTTGACGCCACTCTGGCAAACAGCTTATTGAGGGCTCTGGACACTAACCTCTGTCTGTGCCTCTAGGCTCCAGTTCCTGCAGTGTTTTCCTTTTTTCAAGAGGCTTTGCTCTGCACATGCTCAGTCACTATAGTTTTTTCTTTTTTGTTTAGAATTAATTGTTATTCCAACGTTATTTTGAACATCCATTACCCAAGTTCATTGCTGAGGTTTTGAGTGAACTGAACTGTGTAGAATTTTCCTGTTTGTAGGAAATGTTCATTTCAAATGTAAATTTTGCTATGATGTGTGATTTGGCTGGAATATTGAAACTTATTAATATTGAATCTCTCCACTCCATGCAGGCATTAGAGGCTGAGCGGGTGCTGACGGCAGAGCTGCAGGTGTTTAAGCAGAGCTTCCACCAGCAGGGCCGCTCCGGGCCCCGGGATGAGGAGCTCATCAGTGCCCTGAAAGAGCAGGTGAGGTACAGGGGCTGCTGTTGACCCTGCTGCGCTTCAGTTTCGTAGGTAAAAGAGGTGCTGCTTGAAGACGCACCTCTTCAAGCAGCACCTCTCCCCATCCCTCCCTACCTCCCTGTGAACCTGAATTGTTGTCTTTGTGACTTACGTAGTGTTTCGGTATTTTTAGTTGGCTAGGTAAGCAGTATTTGGATAGTTAAGTTTGGTCACTTTTGCTTTGTTGTTTGTTTGTTTATTTGTTGATAAAAAAAAAGAAAAAAGAAATAGGCCCTGGTCCTTATCTTTGTTGTACGGGTAGCAATTGAAATTGTACTTCCCTCTAGGATCTTTCAGCGCACTTACCCCTGGTTATGGGTATGCACTTTGTTGTACGTCGCTCTGGATAAGAGCGTCTGCCAAATGCCAATAATGTAATGTAATGTAATGTAAAAACTGGTCAGTTTCAGTCCCTCCGGCTGCTGTGCCGTGTAGGTAAAAACTAATTAAAAGTGATCTATGTGAAAAACTTGTTTTGTGATCAGAAGCTACAACTTATATATGCTTACCTGCCTGTTCAGGGGAAAGCACAGGTAAACAAAAATAAAAAATGAAGTTGATGAAGTTAATGAAGTCAAATAGTAGGCCCTCTGCCCCTGCCTGACAGGCTTGCCTCTGTGTGTGTGCTTGCGTCCAGGTGGCGCGTCTGTCGCAGAAGAACTTGTCTCTGGAGCAGCGTCTGGAGGCTGTGTGTCAGGAGAATGCGGGTCTGCAGGACAGCCTGGCTTCCCTGCACAAGCGGCTCGTTCTGCAGGAGGAACAGGGCCGCCAGCGCACTCAACAGGTATTCGCTCCTTAACTCATCGCTTAAGACTCTGCGGAATGGGGATAGTCCACTCGCCTAGTTTCAACGCCAGTTTCACCAACGCTTCAGGTTTGATTTGTTGTTGTAACTGGCATTGCCGGATTCCATATTTTTTCTGGTACCGTCAAACTCTGCTTTGTTTGTACATAGAAACCAGAATTACAGGATTTATTCAGTGTAGGGATTATGCAACATGCATAAGTGAGTGTTTGTATCTCTGTATTATAGTGTGTGTGTGTGTCTGTGTTTATGGGTATTTAAGTGCGATTGTGTGTTGGTGGGTGTGTACGTGCGTGGGTGAGCCTAAACATGAGCTCAGTATATGTATTTGTGTGTATCCTTTGTGACACTGATACTGAGTGGGTCCTTTTGTCTGTGTGTGTGAAGCTGGTGGAGGCTGAGAAAGAGGTGGAGGTGTCACGTGGGAGGAACCAGCAGCTGCAGGAGCAGGTGGAGCAGCTACAGGAGGAGATCTCCATGCAGGAGTCTGGGCGGAGCGAAGCATCTCTCCTGTCTGAGCTGGAGCAGAGCTTCAGTAACATGAGCTGGAGTCAGGACAAGGAGCAGGTAGCCTCCACTCAGCAGGCTTGTCCCATGTAAAGGCCATCCTGCCTCTGGATCATTCCTATATCATTACTATACCTTCGTATCTGTTGTCTGAAGATGCACAGAGCCCCTATGTGTTTGCTTGGCTGTTTGGGTGAGATGTGCCTAGGGCTGAGCAGGAGGAAACAATGGAAGGAAATGATGTCGATTCCAGGGTTACCTAAATAGTACCTTCCCTCTCTCTGGACTTATTATCTCGAAGGAAAGACATACTCTGGTCTATTGAGAGACAGATTAGGAGGAAGGGGAAAAGAGAGATAGACAAATGAAGTTTGGAGGAGTACTAAAGTTGTTTGAACTTGTTGTGTGTTGTTGGATTTAGACAAATCTCTTTTGATCAGCTATGGGTATATGCTATGTAAAGATCCTGCTGCCCACATTTTCCTTTTACGGGCTAATTACGGGCTGTGTCATTTATAACAGTCTCTTTCTAATAAAACATACTTCTGAGATTATCTACATTGTCCACCGGATAGTACTTGTATTAGAACAAAAGTGCCACAGTATTTTGTGGATGTACACTACATCTAAAACAATAGACAAGATTCTGAAGGTTGGAGTCTTTTTAAAGTGCAACAACATGCTTATTTTGGCTGTTTGTTGCATTTTTTCCCTTTTAGCTGTTCTTCCTTTGTGTCATATTTCCTGTTTATTTAAAAGGCTTTCTATGAAACTGCCCACATCTGCCGATTAGAGGCCAGACATCACTACAGAGTAGGTGTTATACAGGATGTGTTAGCTCACCTGGGAAGAAATGTGATGCGGTTTGATTTCCTGTTTTTGCCATTGCTGTGCTTTCCATTATCAACAACTTCATAATGTCCATTATCTCTTTTGCTGTTATTGAGGCAGTAGTTTTATATAAATGGCATGTTGTCCTGCCTAAATGATTTTTATGTAGTTTTATGTATGTCTTTCATTCTATTGCTTGCATTTTTGGGGAGTTGACTCTGGTCAAAGCTTAAAGCAACAATCCTAAAATGATTTTTACATGAATGAGGTCTCCCTCTCCCAGGTGAAGGAGGAAGTGCTGTCTGTCCTGAAGGTCCTGCTTCCCCTAACGGACCAAGAAAGGGCCCTGGACTCCCTGCGCCAGGAGAACCTGGACGGCGCACTTCTCCTGCTCAGAACCACGGCTCACAGACTCGCTTGCGACCGCGCCCCTCAGGTGAGACCCCCAGCACAGCTGCTCAAACAGGAACCACAGCCCACCTCACGCTGTTCATTACCAGGTACACTCACACCAAAACCGCAGGTTAAAAACAGACACTGCTCTGCTAGTGCTTTGTTCTTTGTCTTGATGGGGGATCCTGATGTTGGTCTTAGTGAGACAGAGAGAGATAACAGAACATGGCCTGCATTCGCTCACTGTGCAGTGAATGCATGTTCTATCTTTAACATCAGTGTGGACTCCAGCGAATGCTTTGTTACTTGCTTTATTTTTGACCTCAATGAACTTGTATTCAACAAGTATGTCGATGTGACCGCAGGCAGTGTTTGAATTCACTTGTGTTCTCGCTATAAATTATTATATCAGATGTCAGAATGGGGTTAGCCAGAAGTCTGGTTCATTTGCTTGAAGCCAACGCCCTTACTCCTGCATGAAAGTACTGTTTGCACTGGCCCTTATGAATGCTGTGTATGAATAAACATTGGCAGATTTCTTGCTGTCCTTAGATTACATAAAGCTGACAAAAGGCTTAAATTAGACTATTCTCTGTGGGACATTGCTTCTCCTGTTCCCCTGTTGAACAGCGATGAACCAGTTCGCTGCTTGTGAAAGCAGAGATGCCTTGCACATAAGGGGTCTGTGAAAGGAGTTTAGGACACTGACATGCTGGTCAGAAACTAAAGCTTGACCGTGCACCGAGATCCTACCCCCGCCCAGTCAGAAGAAAGAGGCGCACTGGGGCTGTAGAGCTGACACCTGATCTGCGTGTAACATTCTGTCTCTCAGGAGCTGAATGCCCCCATTGTTGGCAGTGTGCGTGAGAATGCGGACCTGATTCAGGAGCTCCAGGATCAGGTAACAAGAGCTTGTGTTGTCCGGGAGGGTGGAAATAGAGCAGGACCCATCAATGTATCACCCTGTCTTCCTGCAGAGATTTAATGTGTCAGCAATTTGAAGGAAAGTGCATGAACATGAATGGGTTAATGTAGTTATGCGTACAAAGTGGACTTTAGGTATGCTCACTCCTGCAGCACAGGATTGAACTGGAAAAAGAAGGTGAAGAAATTAACTTTTAGTAGTTTTTTTGTAATGTTAAATTCGAAGTCAGCATTCTGGAACTTGTGCTTGTTAAGATCATTCTAATCTCATATTTGTGATCTTACACCTTAAAGGGTTAAAGTGGACTTTAAATGGGATTTTATTTTGAATGTGTATGCACGTGATCAAACCACACCACCTGGGTTGATTTTAATACTGCTTCATTGAGTCAGCAGCTCAGCATATGCTCTATGCGCCACCATGTGGTCGTATTTGGATTCATTATTTTATTCATTATTCATTCATTAATTAAGACATGTGGCAGTATATTTAATAGTATAATCATAACTGTCATTATACCAATTACAGATATATGGCCATAATTATTGGCACCTTAAATTAATATGAACAAAAATGCTAGATAAAATTTCCTGATATTGTAGCCCATGTCCCCCAGACAGGCTCACAGCTATAGTCATTTTAAACATGTCAATTATTTCCCCTAAGAGTTGAGATGGGTGTTTGCCTTTTTAAAGGCAAAAACATTTTGTCTCATTCAATTTGTGTGGTGTATGACCTTCCCTGTATGTTCTCTGACCACGTTAATAGATGACTAAGGGAGTTTGGAATGCGTCACCTCATATTTATACCCCAGTGAAACAGTTGTGGCTGCCCAGTTGAGTTCCTAAAGACTCTAATGAACTTAATATAATGTAAAATATAGATGGCAATATCATTTTATTATATTTTGTCATAAGAATGTATAGGGTTGCAATAATAGACACACATTTATTGTGTATTATTTCTAGATTAGGAATTTGACCTTTATATGTTAAATGTGTCATATGTTGCCTGTAAAATCAAGCTGATAAAAATCAATTACAATTTTCATTGCCTTTTGCTCATCTACACCAAAGATTTCAACAATTCTGATGAAACAATACACACAAGGATGATTCTGGGCTGTTGGATGTGTTATAATTTCAGGTTGATGTCTCGGATGAAGTGTTGTGCAAATAAATAAGTCATGAAAATAGTAAGTAGTTGTCTACAGACATAAATATATTTTAAGGCAGAGACAGGACACAGCACGTTATTGCACACTCCCACACTCTCCAGAAATGTTCTTGTTGGTAACAGCAAAAAACATATGTGGGTGAATATACTAGGAACTAGCCACTTGGTGTGTTTATTTAAATGGATACACTGGGGTAATGAAACTGTATTAGGTGGACTCCTGAACACCCCCCCCCCCTCCCCCCCTTCTCACAGAACTCTAAGCTCATGGCAGAAAATTCAGAGCTGAAAACCCGTGTGGAGAACAGCCAGGAGAGAGAGGTGACACAACAGGCCATACGGGACCGAGATGAAGCCATCGCAAAGTGAGTGGACTGGCTCAGGCCCAGGCTCTCATGTCGGTCTAGCAATAGAAAAAAACGCTTCAGACATAAACATGGACGACATGAGTGATGTGATGCCCGTTTCCTCTTTGCTGCGAGCAGGAAGAACGCCATGGAGAAAGAGCTGCTGCGCTGCAAGACTGACATGATGTCCCTGAACAACCAGCTCCTGGAGGCCATTCACCGCAAGCTGGAGCTGTCTCAGGAGCTGGAGGCCTGGCAGGTCAGCAGCTAGGGGCAGCCCCCGTCAGTGTCGGTTTCAAAGCAAATACGGCCTTGTTACACGGTCAGGACCTGGGTGGTCACGGCTGTTTCTACACTGGCAGTTTAAAGAGCAAGTGTTTAAATGAGAGTGGCAGCTGGCTCGGGCAGATCAGTGCGAGAGCCAGCGCCAGGCAGTGCAGCCAGGGCCATCTGGTTGGGACTCAGTGCCGTTTTGTGTTTTTAAAAGAGCTCCGGTGGTTACATTTAACTTATTATCCAATGAGGATACCCTTCTCAATCACGCCTTTCTGCAATTCATCATCAGCACGGACGACTTTCGGCAAACCAAGCCTTCCTCAGCGTGCTTTGCTGAAACGCATCCATGTTAGTAATAGAATGGAAGATTGAGTGCTGTCTTTCTCATTGGATTTCTGCAATTTTAACTAAGGATTCAGCACCCACTAAGAATGCATTAGATTAAGGTTAAGCACATTTGAGTCTTTACAGTCAACCTGTCCCATTTCAAATCAAAGGGTTATTTTTTCACATCACTGGGTACAGTCTTGATGAACGTATTGTGTCTTCTCACAGGATGACATCCAAGTGATCCTCAACCAGCAGCTGCAAAGCCAACAGCTGTCAGAAACTGGCCTGAGGAAGACCCGCACCAACCGGCTACCGTTCCTAAATTGGTCCAGCGCCCCCGAGCTTGAGCACAGACGTGCCTCCACGCCTTGCACCACCTCCTCCAGTACCTCAGAGAAGACACAGGCACCCTGGAAGGGCTGGCTGAAGCGGGTGAAGATGGGCCAGGAAGGACTCTGAGCCCTGGGTTCATGGGCACCATCAGTTACCGCAGAGCCCACAGATGGCTCACGGTTAAAACGGCAGGGCTGCCGAACTCGCATCTCTGAAATGGCGAGTCTACGCCCTTAGAAGCTGAAGCAAAAAGGAAATGCTACATGGGCATGGACATTTTCGCATGAACTTGTCATCTTTACTATATGTGTATTTTTATTTTTGGATAATCTATGTTGGACTTTGAAAGTTCGACGTCCAATTTAAATCAAAGTTCTGCTGCAGAATCTATGCTAAAGACAGACAATGATGAACGTGAAGGAGAGGGCTTTTGTAAAATAAGTTTCATAAAAAGGAAAGCAGAAGCTTCAGCTATGTGCATGTATATTGATCCTGACAGTATTTACTGATAATGTGTTCATCAAAGTGTTTATTAAGGACAGATTAAGTAGAGTAGAACATACTGTATTTGTGTAAATTTGATTGGATGTCACAGGATTAGGGGATTTAAGATTCTAGGAATACAATTTGTGCCAGTAAGTCTTTCACTTGCTGAGTTCCACTTAATTTAGCATTTTTTAGATTATGCAAAGGCATACAAAAATGTATAATTTTCAACAATGTACTGTATCACTCAAGTAATTATTCATGAGCCATTGAACACAAACGGATTTGCTTTTGACTTTGATCTGCAAAAGCTTTTTCAGAAGTGGCAGCCAGAGTTATAGCAGGCTCTGTTTCGGGTTTGTTACAATGTATTTTCAGGGCTACGAATGTATAGAACCCAAGGAGAAATGTGTAGCAATGCTGCATGCTGAAGGGCTATATTCTCAAACTTATGCAGTTTAAAAGTAAAAAGAACTATATAGAGAACAAACATTTTGAGGTTATAATGAAGGTAAGAAGTCCCTGCCTTTCTTTTTAGAGAACCAGACTGGGGGGACTGCAGAACTACTTAAGGCTCCATGCTGAAAGTAAAAAAAGCCGCTAGACCATTCATCTTTGCTTTCAGTTGACGGCTACCATTTTTAGTTAGAGAGAAAGGCATGGCTACAGTATAGGGATCCTGGGCAGGTTGTGCCAAATGCTTCCATTGGTATTCCATTATAAACTAGTGTACATTTGACTCCCTTCTCCTGGCACTTAAAACACTGTAAAGTGTGTAATCATGTTCACTGAGCCTCACCTGGCTCAGCATTGGACAACCAGAAGCATGTCAAAAGCAGGGAAATATGTGTAAATAGGAAAACAGCTAAAGGATTGTGGTTGTTGTACAGTATGTATTTAAGGCATACACATGCTGATTTCAAACTTACTGTTACATAATGTGACAAAATCTAAGATTCTGTGTAAAAATCTTTACATTGCTCGTCACACTTTCTTACTGATTTTATGCATCTTTAAACATGTTTGACTGAAGTCAACTATGCTACAGAATGACTGGATCAACTGAAATGCATAATACAATATTTAATGACAATGTGAACCTGAACCCTACAAGAATGACAAGGCATGCTTTCAGAAACCGCTGTGTATGATGTGTTTGAAGAAAAGGAAATTGGCATTGTTTATACTGTTGAGTAAAGTCATATTTATACACATACACACATATCACATTGAGTTCCTTGTGTACATTCTGTCCAATAGCTGACATCTTCTACATGACTGAACTCTGCCTTGTGCAACACAAGGTGAGGCAAAATCCATAAGGTGTTGCACATAGCTTGTGCTGGCAAACCCAGATCTAGGGATCATTTTTGCCTTTTAGCATAACGGATAATTTTGTGACAGGGGAAAACTGACCCCAAGTCAATGGCCCTACTATGACATGCTTGATGAATACAAGCGCAGGTATACCTATTGCCTGAAATCTTTCAGATTATACTGTAGGCACAAAGGCGACTCCATAACCAATCATAAACAAAACACAGAACACTGGAACTATCATTTAACTTGGTTTCCCATACTGTAACTGAGGGACTGACCAGACAAAAGACCAGTCTCATAAGACGGAAACAGTATGGCAGCAAGCATTTTCAAGTCAATACGCAAAATTGTACTCAGTGTAAGGTTAGAACAGTTAATAACTTTATAACTTTGCATCATCACCTAAATAAGATGAATAGCAAACAACATTTAAACAACTGATAGTCAGCGACAAAAGATTGTTTCAATAGCCAGCCCCCCCCCCCGACAAGTTCTCATAGTAGCTATACATTTGAATAATGACACAGTATATGTACAACGTGTACTGAATATAAGCCGTCTCCAAAGATACTACCACTTTTATCTGTTTGTAGAACACAGGTATTTGTAGAAAGATAAAACTGAACACGGGTTGTGTCAACCAAAGTGCAGCTATCACATACTTGGGAGAATCAAATTCACGCTACTCTTAGTGATAGTAAAAATATGTATATAGAGCCTATTTAGACTATTAAAACACCACAAAGCACAACAAGTTCAACCTCTATGTTGCATAGGTTGCATTATCCTTATGAACTACCTCCAATAAATGGAATGCAGAGGCAATGCGGGCAGTATCCTGCAATACCCTACTGTATGTACAGGATTCATAGCAAGATGGCACAGCTAGAGTTCCCTACCTGGACTGCAGTAGCTTCCTGACACCTTAGTCCAAACCATCTCCATTAAAATATACATAAATATATATTTGTGTGAAGTTATCTTTGGATTAGAACACCTAACCTTGACAAACACAGAACATGGGCTAAATACATTAAACATGTGCTATATGGTCTCCTCCTATGAGCAGAGGCCTAGAGGATTAAGTTGGACTGTGTTCGTAGGTTTGTTTGGTCCAGCTTCCTTTCCGGCTGTCCCAGGTCGTGCCCTACACACATGGCTAAGACTGCAGGAAGGAAATAATGGAGCTGATGAAGTCTAAAGGCTTGTCTGCGTGGATCCAATGGCTGGCATCATGGATGTACTGGATGTCAGCAGCGGGAAACAGACGCTGGATCTCAGGGTAATCCTCAGAGCTGCACAAAGGATAGAATTTGAGAGAAATAAAATACAATTCAGGTTTCGGTGAAACCATCTGGCAAATGTGGAAATGGAAAATATACAACAACAAAAAACAAACAGTAATTGCACTTTTTTTTGCTGATTGTAGTTTACCTGATGTAAGCAGAGTTGCTTCCACCAAGAAAAAGCGTTGGTCCTTCATATGTTGTATCAAAATTGGGGAAACTCATGAGGTCCTCCAGATGCTTAGAAATGGCCTCCAAGTTCACTCTCCAAGTGTAGTGACCGTTTTCTTCCACAAAGTTTGTCAAGAGAAACTGTCTGACAGAACGTTCCTGTTCAAACCGAGACGGAAACAAGTCAAAAACTGTGAAACTTTGATGAAGACTGAATCAGTAAAGTGAAGATATCAACCAGCCAGGTCAGACTATGTCAAGCTATGCTGAGCTTCGCTGAGTGGTGCCATAACTGACCTTGATGAGATTGCGGAGCTGGTCTTCGGCCAGCCTGCGTGCTGTAGAGCGGGGGATATCACTGGCTATCTTCATTTGCTTCATGGCCTGGATGTAGGCGTGGAAGTTGGTTCGTGTTGTGGACTGAGCTGGAGTGATGTCCACCACGACAAGTCGCTCCACCAGACTTGGCTGAGTGAGGGAATGAGTGACACGGAACTCAGTGTGGTCATTCTCATTTGCAAACTCTCGGAGAAGGGTTTGAAGCCCAAATGGCAATAGCCTGCATTGCCTCTGCAGTATGAGTGAACTGTGAATCTGATATCTTCATCTGATCTCTCATCATACTTTTCATTGCTTACCTGCATCAGAGCTGTGGACATGGCCACCTTGCCTCCCATGCTATGGCCAATCAGAATACATTTTCCGATGTGCAGCTGGCCAAGGAGCTGCAGAAGGTCATTGGTCATTGCTTCATAGGTCAAAACAGGGCTATGTGTACTGTGTCCATGGTTACGAGCATCTACAGTCAGCACCTAACTGGACAAAGGAGAATTAGGACACTAGCACAGGTGTGGGAGAGAAAGCCATATTGAATTGCAGTACAAATACGAGAGCAAATGAAAATTCTGCAGAAATATGTTTTTTTAGTAGCATACCCCAAATGACAAACAATAAATATTTTATATACATTCATAAAAAATAAAATAAAAACCTAGGGCATTGTCTGCACCTGCACAGAAAGATGCTGCTAGATACGTAATTGGCAAAACCCCACCGAGTTCAATTGAGGAATGACATTGAGAGAAGATGTATAACTGTACCTTAGGAGACATCCATAGATTGAGTAAACTACATTTAGAAAATCTTTATTTTGGAGTTAGCTTGACATGGCTGGGTCTCATTTGTAAAATAGGTTTTAATCTCAATGTGACTTCCTCGTCAAATAAAGGTTTATATATAACGTTAAGTTACGGTACTTCATTAAAAGATTGGTGAGGTCATCATCGTCCGCCCTGATGATCTACATTACCTTTCTCCCTGTTCTCTGCACCAGCGACTTGGCTATGGAGTGGAAGTTGGATTTACTGCCGAACAAACCGTGGAGGAATACCAGGGGACTATCTGTCCCTTTCCCGTCAAATACATCATACGTCAGATTTACTGGGCTGAAAAAGAACGCACATATTAATTATCCATTAGTAGCTTTAAAGATTTATTGAAAGGTCACCAGCTTTAGATCATAGTACACGTCATTGCTGTTGATATACGAGTAAAGTATTGTTTGTAATTATTATTGTTTGCTATTTTGTTTAGGGTTACAATGTGTTACAAGCTGAAACCTACGCCCCTGAAAAACAGTTTGACTAGCTAATGCTCGCTA
The DNA here is from genome assembly GCF_963514075.1 of Conger conger. Classification (NCBI taxonomy): domain Eukaryota; kingdom Metazoa; phylum Chordata; class Actinopteri; order Anguilliformes; family Congridae; genus Conger; species Conger conger. Next base: position 32,730,619 of record NC_083766.1, on the reverse strand, counting down.
CGTTGATATAACTCCCTCATGATATAACGTTAGCTAGCTAACGCTGCTACTGTAGGTTAGCATAGCATCCCCAAAAGCAATAAAATTGATTACGCACAATTCTGCAGGAGCTCACTAACATTAGTTAACCGTAGCTTGCAAGCTAGCTAAGTTAGCTAGTTCGGAAGCTGGGAGCCACCATTACCTAATGCCGATTGCTTGCTGGGTAGTTTAGCTGGCTAGTTAGCTTACACAATTTTAAAAAATATGATCTAATGCAATCGTGTCTCGTCAAGTTATTTTTTCTGGATCTATCTGTATACAGTTCAGCTGCCTACGTATCGTACCTTGTAGCGTACGATCAATGGGGATCCGTTATCTTCCTTTAGCTAGCTAGCCTATAGCAGTTTAAAGGGTACACCTCACCTGGAACCCGCACTGTCCAGCCATGCACTATCCTTTCGAGAAACGCCACAACAGAAACCCCGAGGTCCAGTGACAGAATGATTCAGTCCATACAACAGTCCTCTGTGGAAAATCCGACACAGAAGATTCATATTGGGATCTGGTGTTAGCTGACAGCATGCGTCTGGTTCCAATCAGCAAATATTCTCACCCCAACAATTTCATGAAAGATAAAAGGACATAGCGACAGCCGAAAGCTTGCGTCATGACGTCACACGTGTGATTCTTTTGCAATGGAGTTTAGCAGTGGCGCTGATCACCAAACCTGTGATTGCTAAGATGGACAATTCGCTGTACAGCTGCCATGTACTGAGTGATGGGGTTAATGGCTCAACTGAGTGTAGAGACATTAAGCTCTGTGAGCCACTGGATATGTCGGTTGTCTGACCGTGCTGCAAGGACATGTGAACTTGAGTATGGAACCATTGGTTTTCATTCAGGCAATGTACTGTAAACCAGTGAAAGAAGACTGAATGGTATGTTCTTTACCCCCCAAAGTCATATTGCACCCCTGAATACATTGATTACCTGTGCAAGATGTATTAATGAGAGTCCTCATTGTCATGCAAAATTCATTAATGATTGTAATCTGGGGTTTAGATGTATCTTTAAAGTTTTAGACAGGTTCTGGGCAGTTTTTGACAGATCTTCTGATTTTGTTTGCATAGAGTCAATTAAGTAATTCCAGGTAAAATGAAAGGGATTCTGTGAAATTATTCTTTACTGCACTATGCTGGAGTTACTCTTTGCTTGGGCCTCCCTAATCATTTTCTCTCCATCTGACTATATTTGCACACCTGGCAAATTGTCCCCACTGTTTGCTTATTTTTCTTTGTCAATTCTTGATTGCTCTCAAAATTCATTTCTTCAGGTAAGAATGTGCAGATATGTCTCTTGAATGAAGATTAAATTAATAGGGGGCTGGGTGGTTGAAGTTGAGGTTATACCTTGAGTCAGATGAGCAGTAGACTCCATGGCAATCTGAAATAAAGCACCTCTGCAGCAGTTACAAGTTGATGGGACAGATGTCATGCGATATGTGATAGGTCAGTTTACTTTGGGAATGCCTTGCTTCTGTGAAAGCTTTTGGGGAGTGGTGTTTTGATGGAAATATGGTGAAATATGGTGGTGGTCTTATTTTACTTTTTACTTTTCAGTTGCTACATTCCTGTGTTCTCTTGTAATTCCACATCATTTTACTTGAACAATAAAAAATAAATAAATAAAAAACAACCATGAAAAAAATAAATAAAAAAGAGTTTAGCAGTGGCATTTCATGTTAAAAAAATATATAATGCAGGTGGTTAATATGAATATATATTATAGGATTCGGATAGTGGCACAATGGATAACTTGGCTCCAGGATGGGTAACCTGACCAGTCAGGGTTTTTGGCCTCATTGGTTGCTCTAGCAGAGTGTTTAAGGGTCATTGTTCTGCTGCAAGGTGAAGCACCATGCAATGAATTTTGAGGCATTTGGGTGGGTCTGAGTAGAAAAGCTATTCTGTACATTTCAGAATTAATAAATTCATGCTACTGCCATCAGTAGTCATATAATGAATTAAGTAAACCAGTTCCAGTGGCATGCCCAAGCCATAATGCCTCCACCATGTTTCACAGTTATTTTCTTTCTCCACATATCTGGCACCAATAATCATTCCATGGTTAAAGTCACTTAGATCACATTTCTTCCCCATTCTGACATTTGGTCTGAACAACAGCTGAACCTTTTGTCCATGTCTGCATGCTTTTATGCATTTAGTTGCTGCCACATGATTGACTAATTAAATATTTGCATTTAATATTGCACAGGTCAACCTAATAAACTGCTCACTGAGTGCATAGTGTGTCACTCTACAAGAGTACCAAACTCCCAGAATCGCACAAGATGCCACAAGAAGTCAGGATGAAAGTGCAGAGGTCATTTCAAGATCTTATGTCAGATAAATCCACAGGCAAAGATTAAACAACTATTTATTTAATTGGAAATTCAAGCTGCTATTTCATGATATGAACTGCTGACACTCTGCTTACACACTGCTGGGTACTGGAATATATCAATGGCCTGAGACATACTCACACTGAGTCCCTGCCTCTCAAATTTTTAACAGCTATTTCATGTCCATGGTGTATGTAATGGCAGATATTCTGAGTAAGGTCAGTAGGCTGGTCAAAAAGTATTTTGAAGACTATGTTAGAAATAGCCAAGCAAACAAAAGAAAAATGCTGGCCAGTTACATGGGAGGGAGAAAGTCTTGTGGAGCCAGCTTGGAAAACGCCAATGGAATGTGACTTTCTATTTTTAAGCCCAGCAGAAAATAGCCATTGGATGAACTAAGTCGAATGAAGATCATAACTACTACTGTGGTAACTAACATTTCTGAACATTGTCAGGGTTGGAAAATATACTTATTATATTGCTAAGACTACAGATTACAAGTGACAGACTACTTAGAACGTCAGTGGAGCTTCAGGGGAAAAAATTCCAAAAGTACAAGACATAAAATCCTTATACGTAGTTTCATAAATGCTCCAACAGTCCGCAGAATAGGTTTGTTCCAAAAGACTGGTTCCCACAAATCTAAGTTATGTTCAGCCACATTAGATGATATTGCTCCCTGTAAAACTCTTGGCTAACTTTGGTTAATCCCTCCCCTTAGCTGAATAAGGGAATTTTAACTTTTGAAAAGAGAATGTAGGGCTGAGTGTGGGTAGAAGCAGTCCAAACTTTAGGTTCATTACCTGCCCATGAAAGATTTATTGATTTCTTAAGAATCAGAAATTAAGGATAGGAGAGCTGCTTATTTTGATGGCCAGATTTTATATTGCCAATAAATATAAATATAATATAAACTCAGGTTGAGTTCCAGACTACTTTAACCCTATCAACTTTGCCCCCTTCTGGTTGAGTCATTGACATCACTGCAATGCCCTTAAAAAGACTCTCAGATTCTCTTATTTGCAACGCAGGGCAATACAACTCCAGCCTCCCCCTCCCCATGTTCATGGTTTACAACTCTCACCTAGCCACAGACTTTATAATATAAGGTTTATTCTCACAATCCTTCATGCCATTTCTCTATGTCAAAAAATAATTCCAATAGTTCCAATATAAGAACAAAGATTATACAATTCAGAAGTTGCATGAATAAACAGATAGTTTTTTTTTCTTTGCTCTTTTATTACATATCTGGCCGACATAGAAATATTAGTATGTTTTGCAAATGATTGGATACAGACATATTTATGGAACCAAATATGGTTATGAAGCTACAACTGTTTTCTGACTAAATTTCATCCATAATCCGTTCAGCCATTTTCAAGAAAACTATATATTTGCTTGAAGCCGAAGCGAATGGCATCTTGAAATACTTCTTACTATTGTGTAAATGCATTACTAGGTGATTTTAGTACTGAACTAATATAAAACATTGTACACTTCTTGTGCAGGGTTTCCTACCCTTCCTAACAAGGTATAATGTGTCATATTCAGGTGATAGAGTTTAGGAAAATCGCTGCATTTGCACAGCAGAATGAATATACAGACTTGCGTAGGATTTAGATTTTCTATAGATAAACCTGAATTGCACTGACGAACAGGGCTCTGGTTAACCTATTAGGTTCCATTTTAAATGTGATGCACATTGGTTAGAAAGCATTAGGTTGAGTAAACCTTTTTGGAACTTTTTGGATACTTTGGGCATGCCTTATAAAACCATACTCTCATATAGTATGTGAATAAAACATGTGTTTATTTTTTTTTAATGTGAGGTCTCATAGGTCCTCTAACCAAAGGCTGCTGGGACAAGGTGGACTGTGCATCTGCTGTCTGTGTGCACCTAAGTTTGGAACAGTCTTGCATTAGAAATGCCTGTCTGACTTGAAGAACTCCTTTTAAAATGTCTTAAGATGTATTTTCCTAGTTTTTGAACTCTTGTCTATATGATGCTATGTACATGATGTTTTTTTGGGGGGGTTTTCTGTCCTGAAGCACTCTATATTTTGTATGATATTTTATGCTGAGCATAACAATGCCCTTAGTCTATATCACTGTCTGTTTAGCATTTATTTTATCTGACTTGTTTTGGGTCCAAATGATGAAGAAGGTTACCTGCATGGATGGCTATCTTCTCAAACTGTTCTTATCATTCATATGCAAAGATTAAACTACTTTCAAACAACAACAAAAAACAAAAGCCAGTGAACCCACAACATTTGAGGATGTCTGTGAGCATTTAAACGGCACAGAGAAATTGAGGTTACATGTTGACACCATGCACTGGGTCTGGCTAAGGAGAACAATGAGCAACTTATCCATATTGTGAAATCTTTTTTGAAAATAGTACTCAATTACGTAGCTTACAGAGCACAGGTTATAACACAATAGCAATGAGCTGCTTACACACCCCAGGGCTCAGTCCTTGGCCCGCTTCTTTTTTCTCTTTACACTCGCTCCCTTGGCCCTGTGATCACTGCACATGGGCTATCCTACCACTGCTACGCGGACGATACCCAACTCTTCGTCTCGTTCCCGCCATCTGATACGCAGGTTTCAGCCCGTATCTCTGCTTGCCTGAGGGACATCCAGAGCTGGATGGACAACCACCATCTAAAGCTCAACCCAGGTAAAACTGAAATGATATTCATCCCTGCTAATACCTCTCCCCACCTGGATCTCTCCATTTCTCCATTTCCCTCGCTTGGCACCTCCCCCTCTCAGAACCTCCACCTCACGCTCACGACTACTGTCTGTTCTGGCTCCACGGTGGTGGAACGAACTCCCCGTTGAGGTCAGAACTATAGAATCTCTCCCCACCTTCAAGCGCAAGCTGAAGACACACCTCTTCAAGCAGCACCTCTCCCCATCCCTCCCTACCTCCCTGTGAACCTTAATTGTTGTCTCTGTGACTTGCTTTGTGTATCGGTATTTTTAGTTGGCCAGGTAAGCAGTGTTTGGATAGTTAACTTTGGTCACTTTTGCTCTGTTTGTTTGTTTGTTCAAAAAAAAAAAAAAAAAATGGCCCTTGTCCTTATCTTTGTTGTACAGGTAGCAGTTGAAATTGTACTTCACTCTAGGGTCTTTCAGCGAACTTATCCCTGGTTATGGGTATGCACTTTGTTGTACGTCGCTCTGGATAAGAGCGTCTGCCAAATGCCAATAATGTAATGTAATGTAACACACACATTTTAATTATTCAGCTAATGTGTTGCTTGATTGCTCAAGAAGCAAATTAAGAAACGTTTCTACCTCCTTAATTCTGATCTTGTGAGCTGATATACTGTATATACTAAGTCATCCTATGCAGGATCATGTAGTTTGATCATACATGAATGATGAATCATGGATATTATACTGTATGCCCTGTACAACTACGATTTATTTGTATAGTTTTCATGTGGGACAGGACCAATAGGCCACCCTCAACTGTATTGTAAAGGTGTCTGTGGGAGAGATATGAAGGCCATCAATATCAATCAAAGCAGTCGGGAAGGGACTGCTCACAGCAGTAGCCTAATAGATGGAAGTGAGCAACTGAGCAGATCCTTAGACAAGGGAGGGGATAAGAGGGAAAGAAGCTGAAGTGAAGGACCCTTTAGAATGAAATTGAATGCTTATAAACAGCTACAGCATATCCATGCTGATGTGAACAGTGTGTTTAAAAGACTCCCACAGTCATGGCCTTAAAGGTCTGTCTTAGAGAAGGTGAACTACTTGAATATCTAATGTCTAATATCACAAACAAATATCTCATATATGTGTGTGTGTGTGTTAATCTTCAGTTGTTTAAGATTTGCAACAATAATGATTAAGACATCCAAAAAACGTATTTCATTAAAATTATGAGAGAGCTGGGTGAGATTGTAGACAGGTAACACGCTTTTCATTCTTTTCCAATTTCCTTAAATGTACTGCTAAACTTCATTAAACTAATGCTTGCAACTAGTGCCAGGTGGTCGCTATGCAACGTTAGTAAACTCTAACGTTGTTCTGCCAAACTCGCTAGCTAGTTAGTTTGCAAGCTACCGTGAGTGAGAAAACAAGAGTGTATGCCTTTATGTTTATTTGTACGATTATGCAAGCGCTGAAAAACATTATAGGGATCACGTTGCGTAAGTCTACTCGTTTTATTATTTGGACAAGAGCTGCTCTGTTTTTTCCGGTCCACAAAAACTGCCTGCTTACGGATACAAATCTCTCCTGCAAATCAAGACCCGTATCGGATAGTTTCTGAATCACGTGGAAGCAGCTCGACGTCCCTGCTTGCTTGCAAATTTTGAGCAACATTGCTGCAAGGTGATTGACGTTAATCGTCTTTCATCTTACGGGGTTTTCATTTTGACTCAAATGGCTGCTTCGCCGCGAAGTGATACTTGAAATAGAACTGTAAACAAGCATTAGTATATAGTAGTATATAACACAGCAGTGGTATACAGAAAATTGATCACTACTATGAACCAATCAGATTGCAAGATTTGTCCTACTCGTTTTGTAATTTATATATATTTTCTTTAGTGTATTTGCTTCTGTACCATGTGACTTCAGTGACATTGAGACAAATGTATATCTTATCTTCAAACGTCCACGTCCCCACCTCCCACCAATACAGCATCATTAGTCAGAGATGCTCAAGAAATTTGACCAGCAGATGGCGTCAGTGCTTCGTTCAAACAGAGTTTTCTTTTCTAAACCCTGTTTGCATTTCCCCTGGAATCAGCATGTGAGGCTGCCTTATGAAACACTGAGTGACTTGGCACTTTACATACCTGTGAACCTAACAAGCAGTGCCAAACGAGCAGTTAGCAAAATGATAGAATATATACTCACAATCACATATACTATTTGTATTTTACTACTTACCATTGATCTGACTTTTAACCTGTCTTTTGAAACAAAACAATCTTATTGTTAAACAATCTTAATTATATTTCAATAAAGTATTGACTATAATTTTTTGTCACACTGTAACAGCTTCAATTTAGCATTCTATTTCTAATCTTCCCTGACATATGTCTGACAATAGACCTGTACTGCTCCTAAGGAACAGCATTGGTAACGGACTGCAGATCCCACTCTTTCAGACAGTGAGGTCATTAAGGTTGATTTAACACCAAGGTTTTGTGTGCTGTGTTAGCCGTACTGTCATGCATTACTGCACGTCCAGAGAGGGCCAATGCATAAATAAGAGGTGCTTTGAATAGCCTACTCCTCGTCAGCTGCCATGGGAAACGCAGCCATGGGGAATTAACAGCCATCCCACTCGGTAACCATGGTGAGGGCGCAACCCAAAGGCAGGGTGAAAGGAGTGAATATCATGCAAAACACCAGGCCACCGTGGTGTTTCATGAGAGGTGTACACTCAAAAACAGAGCGTGGACTCCGAAGAGGAGCATATGTGAAGCCATGTCATTTCGCTTATTTTTATTATCATTTTCTGCCTTGTAGAGCCAGCAAAGGTGTGACTTAAATTGGATTTCAGTAAAACATCTGCGACTGTTATTTCTATCCCCACTACATCACTCCAGTGGTTTACCAAGAGACAATGGAACTAATATATTCTATGCCTATCTGGTATAAACAATGGTAAAAAAGAAATGCTTGTTGTGATTCAGGGTCCCCTCTGGAGAAATTGTATTTCCCAACTGTTGGTAAAAGTATTTTCATAAGCCTATGGCCCTTTACCGGCACTATTGCTTTCAATTTACCATCTGTCACAAATTACACCGAAGGGATTACTCATTTAGACACTTGTTTTTCTCTTTTCAAGACTTTTTACATGTTGAGAGAGACTGCTTACAAGAAAGAAAAAAAAAAAAGTTTGTAACTCTTTTTAGTAAAAAATTATTTTCCAAGCTGATAAATATTAAACCACAAAATTACTGTTTAAGACATGTTGGGACAAACACAGATGTAATTCCAAACAATGCTATAATGTGAAAAATTCTAAAGCTTGATATCTTAAAACTACACTATTTATGGAAAGGAGTCCATAATTCTAAGGTCTTGATGTTGAAAATGTAAAATACTGTAAATTATATCAATATGACATAAATCCCTTTATTTCTACAGAGAAGGCACCAAAAACAGCAGCTCAATGTCAAATGTCAAACCGCAATAACATAGTAACCCATAGCACACCCAAGTTTGTCAATAAGTTACTTAGCTGAACAGAGGTTTCCCTCTCACATTTTAACTGTAAATACTGCTCCTAAGCCAAGGGCTTTGTAATTCAGAAGCCAGTGTCTTAGCATGCGCTTCAAAGTATATTTATCCAGGTATTGTTCCATTAGCTGTTAAGGTAATCTGGTTTTATTTCAGTGTGAACCAGAATGTTATCCCTATACTGTTCCTCATGGGTCCATAATGAATGTAGGTCACCAACAGTAATGACTCCATTTTCAGATGTTCTACTTGCTATGTTAGGTGTTCACCTTTGACAATCTAGTGATGCATTAGAAAATGTTAATTAATGTAATATTATCAAAAAGTAGAGAATCATATGTGCTCAACAGGGCTCCATAAAATAACATGTGCACCTACTATAAGCCAATGGAGTTGCTCTCCTGTTTCAGTGTATTCATCTGTTGGACGTTTTGAAACACATGTATTTGTTCCCCACAATTACCCTTTTCTTGTTGCCTCACAGTATAAGTGTTGTTCTTGGGGGGTAATGATGACTAGCAATATCAATTATGTGTCAGTGGGCAAATGCTGGTCAAAAGCTTAAATGGTTGTTTTTTTTGTGTTGAGACGGGTTACTGGTCTGGAAATTCACTTGTAATATGAGACAGTGCAAGTTCCACTGCAACATGCTCCACCTCCAAATATGCCCAGCAGGGGAATTTCCCTCCACTGTCTTGGATTCATATGTCACATGACAAATGATGAATATGAATTCACTGGCACAAAATAATAAACATAGTACTAGTGACCCCCGGCACAGAAAAATTTAAAACACAGATTTTTCAGTGATGTTTTAGGTAGGGGTGGGGGATATCTTATCCTCAGACATGAAACTCAGGGAAGAATTTCTTTGATCTTTTTATGTTCTTTTTGGGCATGAAGGGCAACAGAATTTGGATGGATGAAGGCATGTAAGGACTATGTTTAAACTCAACACACCAGGCAGATCTCTCCATGCTACAGCCTCAGGTAACTGGCCATCCCCTCCCTGCGTGGTTGCTCCTCCCAGTCATTCTGACTGTTTCTGCTGCCCACTGCATTTTTAAGTCATTCTAGATAAGTGTAACTGCTCAATGGATGTAATGGAAGGCAACAGTAACAAGCCTTATGCAGAGAGCATGCAGTTAAGACAGCCATGAAAGATATGCACTCAATGATTTTTGATCCATGATTTTGTTAGAATATGGGCATGCTCATCAGGGAAGTGGTGTTATTGGTATTCTGATCAGTTTGCACACAATTCCTATTTCATGTGAAAAGATAAGCCTAAACTGGCAGAACCTACATTAGTGTGTTGAAATTGCAAGGTGAAGGGCATGTCCATTCATGGACTCCTGCTACATATCATCTTGTTGTCCTCTCTGTCTGCTGCCACCATTGGCGGCAGACATCAACATTTTATGGACTGATAGATTAGCTTAGGCTGACAGAGGCTGTCTGTGGGCTGAGAGAGGTCTGAAGACACCACACCTGCTGAAAGATACCGCATGTTTATTTGGAGTTCTTACAGTAAATCCTGTTTACAGGGCAGCAGTCCAGGGTGTTGGCCAGCAAACCACAGGAGTGAGTGTAGAGATTAAAAATGCTGGTCTTACTCCAGTACTTCTGACAACTCCTTAATTTATTTGTTTTGCAGGCACATGCTTACCAATGAGCAGTGGAGAATTTGTTCTGTCCTGGTTCATAACGATTATTTATGGTCTACGTGGTAATAAGAACAGAATGTATTATCTCCTGAACTCCTAAATGGAGTCGTTCCAAAGTAAGTTGGGTCGATTGTTTATCGGCAGCACTGGTGGTGCAACTGCGTTCCGATACCCACTAGCACCCTTTTACCTTTTATCACTGCATATTGAGAGAAAGAACGGTATGAGGAATTTCACATTAAATAAATTGATTGACAAGCATACTTACTTGCCTTTACCAAAGAGCTGTTGTTTCTGTGCCATTGGAAACTTTGTTCTCAACCTCTTGCGATACTGGTATCACCCAGATAGTTTATCTGCCATGTGAAATGCTCTCTAGCTGTTCAGGTGTGTTAGCTCAACAGTTTATTAAAATGTCATATTAGCCACAGACAGACTAAAGCAAAAAAAAAAAAAACAGTGCTTAAATTGACTCACTCTTACAAAAACAAGTTGTATGAATAATATAGAATGTATTAACAATAGTTCTTTATCAACTTCATCCCATGGAATTTGTATAAACACACATGGAAACACACAGATTATTATTAGTGGATTAATAGATTGTATTTATATAATACTATTTTATTTTATAATCTCAAAGCACTTTGAAGTGAATGGGGGAGATAAACTCAACTACACCACTGTGTATCTTGGGTGATGAACAACAGCCATTTTGCACCTGATTGCACCTTGATTCACCAAGTCAACTGGCTTTAGTTGTGAGATCCCGTATAGTATATTTCGTATTTATGAATACACCCTTCAAGTATATGTAAAAGGTAAAACAGACCAGCTCCCAGCCTACATTGGGCAGAGCAAAGCAACAATGACTTCACACTTTAGGATTTAAAACATCACAGAAATGGCAGGCGTGTACTGTACATATTGGAACAATTGGAATAATTATTTTCATGAATGAAACATGTTTCTTCTATAGAAATAATTATTCCAACCTGCCAAAAAAAGAAGTTAGTGAATTGTATTATTATTTTGAAGCTATAGCCAAAAGAAAAAACAATTGTTTTTCATTTCAATGGGGGTTGGGGGGAGATATTGAAGTTGGGCTATTATGAGACTAACCGCAGTTGGTTTTAGACTGAGCGGATTTGTGCCCTCAGTTCAAACAGGAAAGGCCCTCCTCCTGATAACTGCAGTTGCCACGTAACAGCCTGTCCTTCACCTGCTCCAGTATCGGTCACATGACCCTGGTTTCACTGCAATCACCGGACCGTGAACGACAGAGCAGCTTGAATTTCCTGAGGAATTTGGCTTTCAAAGTGACGGCAAATGTTTGATGTTTGTATGGATTCAGCCCAGAGGAACCACAGGAATCTTTTCACATTAGTGTTAACCTTTCAGGATAACCTTTGAGGAACTAAACGTCTTTACACTGCATTATTCGCTGATTTTTAAAATGACCCTATTTTCACTTTGTAATGTTATGAGCATCATCTTTGATGTTTAAATGACCAACATTTCCCTGCTGTTTAACTCTGACAAAGTTGAATAAAATGTCAGCTTAATTAGCATTTTGTTTCTTTGTTTATAGCAATGTATTTAAAGTAATTGTATTGTATTGCTCTTCCACTTATTAAGTTTCCTTCTGAATGTTCAAAATGTCATGTTCCCATTTCTGTGAATGCCTTCTTTGTTTATTGGTATCGGTGCGGTATTATTTCCATTTGTAACATTTAAATTGCTTCATATTAACACACATGCATACAACAGTATTCCATAATTGATCATTTGTCCTAACTTTGGCAAAATCATGACAAATTTATTAGGCACATTACTTACTTTTCTACAATTCATCATAGCAGTTTTTGCCTGATGAAGACCTTGCAGGTCGAAACTTTGCAGTAATAAACTTATTGGATCAAAAATTCAGTGTGTGTAAGAGGAAATTCCTTGCTCTGTATCTCTGATATTAAAAGTGCTGAACTTCTGTTGACTCCCACATAGGTTGAAGTTCACCAAACAGATGCTGGGGGGTTGTACCCCGCATGCACGTATTATCTCATGCAGCACGTGGTACGTGGATCCGAACCGATAAGTGGTCTCCTCGAAGCAACTTTAGGCCAAGCTCTTCCCTGTGCTGCAATCAATTGGCCCCTGTAGCAGTAACTGGGAAAGTACAGGCCTGTGTTTAAAGAAATTGACCAATACGATTTTTTCAGAGCTATAATATCCAACAAATATCAATGCGCTCAACAACATGCACATGGATTTGTGGATTCATTCATGCAAGTAGTCCGGTTATAGCCTACCTGGTGACAAAAATGTGTTAATGTAGGCTACATTGGCTGGAATACAGCGTCAAATGTCTATAGATTACTTACTATTATCTTGTGAGCTAACATTAGTTAATGGCCTAACATTGTATTTCCTTTTGCCGATGGTGAGCTAATTAACTTTTATTCGACGATGATGCAGTTGGCTTTTAGTTGCAGGAGGCACATTATAGGCCATAGCACCACCCTGTCAGGTAATTATTTCCTAACATCTGACTCGTTCATACGGTATTAATCCTTACATAACCATTATCATGTTTCCGCCTCTATACAATCTGTAGATTCTTTATCTGTAGTTGAAACATCTTTTTTCAAAATTCCACAATCTCTACTGTTTTGTAACTATTTTGTAACTTTTACCAAAGGTATATTGTATTGTACTAAACAAAAAGCATACATTCCTGTATGTTTTCCTGATATAATTCAGACATTATGCATTGCCATATTTCCAGGTAAGCCATTGCAACCATTTTAACAGTTTTTTTTTAGCACTGTACTGCAAAACCCCTTACCTGGTGTTTCAAAAACAGCATGCTATACTAATACAATTTATCATTTTTGATGATAATATGTGCCCACCCATAAAGTAATTTTACCTTCGGTTCTTTTAAAGTTTAGATAATGCAGTGGATAGAAAAGTCTGTTATCCTTATTCTTGGGTCCAATAAATGACTTGGAATTTGGTTGATAGGAAAGTAATTTCTTCCTTTGTCAGAATCATATTTGCCTCTCGTTATCTTAGATTCCGTCTGCACACCATGTTCCTCAAATCTCCAGTGAAATAATGCTACCATAATCTGTCAGACCGTGGCTTTGATTTTTCCTCTTGTCTGTCCTTTGCATTCAATAACCCAGGGCATTTCCCTGATTATTTTACAGTAAATAAACAAAACTGTCACTTTTGAATTTCAATGATGATTGTGACATTTTAAAAAAATGTGAAGCATTGCAATAGGAATCAAGGGATCATTTATCAGTGAGGAAAAAATGGAATTTGCCAAGAATCCATACATTCTTTCTGTCTTTGAGCATTCACTTTAGCTCTCTGTTTCCTTTGGACCAAGTCTATCTATACCTCAGTATGACTGTCTAGAGAATGGGACTCTTTATAAGGTATGATAGGCACAATACATACATTCTGCTTGCTTAAATGAACTACATACATGCTGTAGTACAGGGCATGGACATGAGTGTGAGGCTCAATGTGCATTTCTAAAATAAGTCAACGACAGTTGGCACACTCCATGGCTCCCGCTCAATGATTTAATGTACCAAAGTGAGTGATGTTTTGGGAACTCAAAGACAATGAATTTCTTACATGTGAGGAAAGTGTAACCGGTTAACTCCCTTGCTAATACCAAAGGAAATGGTACACTTTGTAACGGAATAAAAAATATTCACACATTCCATAAAATTTAATTCCACAATAGTCAAAGTCAACATGTACAATAAACATGCAAAAAACACAAACAACAGAATGAAACATCTACTCTGAGATATAAACAAGGCTGTACAATATGGGTTGAGCAAGCTGTGTAAGGTTAAGCAAATATTCTGTTTGTTTATTGTTGTGTAACACTAGGCATGGCAAAAGACTACAATAAGTGCTCTGTAAAATAGACAATTAACACATGATACTGTGTAGAAGTAACTGTGATTGGTGGCTGTAAATTTCAAGTAATCCATACTTCTACAGGTTTACACACTATAATCTATAGATATGCTTAATGGTTCAGCTGTTTATCTCTGTCTATGAAACATTTTTAAATATGCTCATTTTCAATCAGTACAATCTCATAGTAAGTCACAGCTAGTGATTGCCTACTACAGCGCTAAAGATCAATACAATTCTTTCTCCAATAATTACTATGTAATCATGCAATATACTAAACTGCAATATACTTTATAACTCACATATGTGGTTGGATTATATCAGCACCCAATAGCGTGCTTTATGACTTGGTTAAACACAGTCATAACCATTATTGGATGCATGCACGTTTTTATATTTTTAATGGTGGAGAGATAAATAATTGTCACATAAAGCATGGAAAGGAATAAATATGTGCATGCTTTTCTTTTCTTTTCCAGAAAGAGTTTAATGAATTAACTGGTGAAGAAAATTACAACGACATACTTAACCTGGGATACATTTGTATGTAAGACTCAAAAACACAATTCATCACATTCATTAAATATGCAATGGATGTTAATGGTTAATTGATGTGATTAATGGATAATTCAAATGATGGATTGAGACCTATTGCCTCTGATCAGGGATTTTGTAGAACAAGATAAGTAGCAGATTATATTCAGTACTAATATCAACCCTTTAGGGAGAGACAGTGTTCATTTAGCATTGTGAATAATTAACTGTATTGAGTTATTTGTAAATTAAGAGATTCATTTTATTTACTTATTTATTTGTTTATAAAGAAAATATATAGAAAAAGTTTTTTTTATGTAACACTTCTTAAAAATGACACATGCAAGGTAATATTTTCAAACCAAAATAACAAGTGTCATCATTTAAGCATTTGACTTAATGTTTCTCTAGTTCCTGATATTACAGCACTTAGAAGGACATATTGGATATATATTTGGCCCATTATCCCATGAACAAACAGCCAGGTGAATTTCAGATAACCTTTTTTGCGGCAGAATACTCAAGATAATTTGACGGTTACGCTATCAGAGATTGTGAATGTTGAACATTGTACTTGGTATATGAGAGGTCTCAGTCCTGAATGGCTGCAATGTCTGCAGGTATTAGAGCTCTCTTTCAACCAGCAGCCAATTAAGGCCTTGAGAACAAGGAATGCAGATTATTTAGCCGATCACAGACTCAAAAGAATCACTGGAGCTGAAGTACACAGGAAATCAGCAGATATTTTAGGCCACTGGGACAGGATTCTGACACCCATGCAATATATCATTATATTTGTGTTTAAAAAGGTGCCATAGCCAAGGTTTTAAAATGGTATCTTACGCATTTTAGAGTGAATTCTTTCAGTTTTACTATGTAATAACAATGTATTGTACGGATTATGATATTATTTGGATTTCTTTCTTTCAATTATAACTTTTAAGAATGATCTTAAGGCTTAAGATGGCTATCATAAAGAGTGTTTATATCATTTTATATACTCAAATGTTCCTATAATTAAGTTATAGGTAGCAAACGTTGAAGAAGCGTACCCATAACGAGCATGACTTTTACACAAGGAAAGTTAAACAAATGTTATTGCCTGTAGTTACAGAAAGATGGATGAAAGGGTTTCTAATAATCAATTATGTGTGTCTTAAATCCTCTGAAAACAAGACCAGTAAGCAAACAGCCACCCACTTCTTCTGTGCATTCAGGTGTGTTTGGCCCAAGGTGTGTCATCCTTAGAAACTGTGGCTCCATGGAAACAGGCTTTGGAAGGTTTCTGATGCCCTGCTTCCAAGGGAACAGAAACCTTATAGGTTAAGTCTCTTAATTAGATGAAGAATATTGCTTAGGTGGGTGGGGGGTTGAAATGAAAAGGCAAGGTTACGTTTATGGAAATGTATGTGTCTTAATTGAGGTTACTGTGGAAACTCACATTTGTTTACAAATGAATGAAAGTGTGACTTTGTAAAGCAGTGGTAGGAGAGAACTAAGGAAGAAACACAAATGAATATTATCTGTGCACTCCTCAGTTGTACTGTTTGTTCAATGGAAATTTTGTCTTTTTAATAATTGAAAAAGAGCTGTTACTTTACTTAACTCTGAAAGGTGTCATATTCAAAGTGGCAACAGTCATGAAAAACTAACTTTTAAAAAATCAGAAATCATATTAAATCCAATAAAAGCACATAGAATTGCTTCAGTCTTACTGATTGAAAATTTTAAAATCCTGTTGTCCACAGGTGCCTTTATTCAGCATGTGGAGTTTATTTGTATCTCTATGAGCAGGTATAACAACATTTAAAAAATGCTGGGAAAAATAAGTTTCCTTATTTGGGCAATCAACACATGCAAAAACCCTTCTGGACTCAAACCGCTGTTTGCTCTTAGACTGCTGGGAGGGGGGAGCCTACTCATGTAAAATAGATGAGGAAACTGAAGCTGGTTATTAAGGGTGTGAACGTCTGTGTCACAGACCAAACCTTTGGATACTCCTTGTTGGAGTGACTGGTGTACAATTACAGATGAGCGTGGCTCTGTAAGGTGATATGCATCTTAACCTGTAGTGTACACAGAAGTATGATTCATACAAGGAACCGACTGCACGCAAGACTTCATCGGTTTATTTCCCGGATTTCTTTGCTGTTTTCAAGACCTTTATAGATATTCAGTGAGCATTTATTAGGTATTTATTACACTTATTTTTAGACTTATTGGCTTTCTGCTGGTGTAGCCTATTCACTTAAGAGGTTTGACGCGTTGTGTGTTCAGAGAGGCACTTCTGCAAACTACTGTTGTAATGTGTGGTTATTTGCGTTACTGTCAACTTCCTGTCAGCTTTGACCATTCTGGCCATTCTCTACTGACCTCTCTCATTAACAAGGAGTTTTTGCCTGCAGAACCCCTGGCCACTGGATGTTTCTTGTTTTTCACACCATTCTCTTCACATCCCAGGAAAACAGCAGTTTCTGAGATATTCAAAGCACCCTTTCTGGCAACAACAATCATTCCACGTTCAAAGTCACTTAGATCACATTTCTTCTGGCATTTGGTATGAAAAACAGTTGAACATCTTGATCACATGCATGCTTTTATGCCTTTGGTTGCTGCCACATGATTGCCTGATTCAATATTTGCATTAACACGTTGGTGTACAGGTCTACCTAATAAAGTGCTCGGTGAGTGCATATCCTCCCAAATATTATATTATATTATATTACTTTATAGTGTTTTCTTAGAATAGTTCTTGAATTTGAATACAAAGGCCACATTTGCTTTATTGTACCATGTGAAAGTAGGCCAAAATATTTGCATGTTACCCTCAGATCCTGTTATCAATCCTGTCACATGTCCGACATTGCTGCACATGTTCATGGGTACAATCTTTATTGCTGTTTTTGCAATGCTATCAAGATTCAGGTATGAAGTTGGGGGTTACTCTCTGTGTGGTGTATGTACCTATTACTGGTCTATAGGAACATGGTTCTTTAGGAACATTCAAACCAATGGAAAAGTATGTCAGCAGATCAAAGAAGAAAACTTGATCCGATTTCTACTCATTACAAATGAGCTTTGACATTATATACCTGGCAGCTCATAATGACACTACTAGGGTGCTTTTTGTTTCACTTTGTCAACATCATATGACAAATGACACAGGACACTGAAAATACAAACATACCAATTGTTTAATTGAAAAATAAAACTGCAAAACAGGATCAGAATTTCCCATTTGAAATGGAGGACAAGCAGAGCAGTGGTATTATGGCTGTGCACAGGTGTGCTGGAAGCCTGCTTTTCATATGCAGTGAAAAGTAATCTCCCCCCAGTGTGCTTCCTGGCTGTGCTCCTTCACTGAAGAGCTTTGGGCTCTTTGTTAAATATGCCAGCTTGTCTCCATGACTCAAAGCTCTGGAGACTGCACCGTATTCACAGGACATGATGTTCACCCTTAAAGCCAGATAACAAAACATTTATACAATTTCAAAGTTTCCTATCATAAAATTACAAAATCTGCTTTGGAATACAAACACAACAAAACAAATAAGAAATGTAACAAAACAGCACAACCTATTTATCAAAAATATGTGCAGTTATACAGCAAAAAACAAGAAGCATGTGAGGAGAAAGCATTTTATATTTTCGCTTTGCAGATGATATGTTCACACTGATCTCATCTACTCCTTCTGTGCTTTTGTTAAAACATTTCAGATTGTAACAGTAAGGACACAGGACTTCCACGTTATGTTATTTGGAGCCATTGTTTTGGTTTTTGTTAGTAAAAATCAAATAAATAAATTGCTTAGAGAAGCAAGTACACTTTACATCATGCAGATAAGTGTCCACAGTCAGTTATTATATACACAAATAAGTTGCATATAGTGTTTGTTCAAGTGTTTTACTCATTATATATATAAACAATTTTCCTTGTAAGTAATGTTGCAATGTAATGTAATGTAAATAAATGTAGCAGTGTAGCAGTGTGTCCGGCATTTACCTTCTACCAAACACAGAGAGGGCAGATGAGATATAGGTCAAAGCTCGAGCTCCATGGCTCTTTGAAAAGAAATGTGCTGCAACAGATCACAAACAAGCAAAAGGCAATAGCAGACATATCCCTTCATCGCGGAGTCTTTTTCTGGTGCCCTTTTTTGCATGTTAATTTTCTATCGCACAAAAGGGCGGTTGGGTGGTTGGGGGTGGGGAGGGTCGAGTTCCTTACAGGAGAGTGCAGTTTAGGTTGTTCAAACATAGTCCTTCTTGTCATAACCGGCCCCACCTGTTGAGCGTGGGGCAGAGTAAGCCATTCTGGAGGGGTTGTACTTCTTTTCCCGGGGCGGACAGGAGCAGCACAGCATGGCACCTCCAATGATGAGGAGGGCTGCCGCTGCCCAGCCGATGTAGAGGGATGCTCCCAGCTCCCTCCTCTGGGCGTCGGTCAGCAGGGGGTTGTAGAAGTCCCTGATGATGGTGTTGGCCGTCCAGCACATGGGAATCAGCTGCATCACTCCGGCCAAAACAAAGAAGATGCCGGCGATGATCATCACCTTGGCCTTCGACGCCTCGTCCTCAATGCAGTTGGTGCACTTGGCCCCCACGATGGAGATCATGACGGCCAGCACGGCCACGATGATGGAGACGACGGTGAGGGCGCGGGCGGCCTGCAGGTCCTGGGGCAGGGCCAGCATGGAGTCGTACACCTTGCACTGCATCTGCCCGGTGCTCTGCGTCACGCAGGTCATCCACAGGCCTTCCCAGATCACCTGCGCCGTCACGATGTTGCTCCCGATGAACGCCGTCACCCTCCACATGGGTAGAGCGCAGGCCACGATGGAGATGATCCAGCCCACCACGCCCAGGGCGATGCCCACAATCTCGAGCCCGGCAGACATGGTCTCTGGCTCTGCTGCTCAATAGTTCCTGCTACGCCGGCTCTGGCCAGAGATTCTCTGTGTTACCTGCGTGAGGCCAGCTGTCAGTCTGCCTGAAACGGTGCTGCCCCCTCCAAGTCAGTGTGATGTGGCGATGCTGCAGAACAAGTATCCTTTATACAAGGAGCAGGTGGAGGGAGGAGTCCTTCTGGGAGGTGACATCATGTGGGAGGAAGGGCTGCTTGAGCTTCTCTGAACGAGCACATTATCCCTGCCTACAATGGCTAATGCTACGATGTGGTGGGGTGAGGTTTCATCGGTTAAACTGACCTGGCCGCTTTGAGCTATGGCCTGCCACAGAGCTGAAATAAATGTTTATTCCAGAAAGGAGAACATGAAGGAACTATCTGTCCAGTTTGTACATAAAAACACAAGATAAAACATTTAAAACTTGACTGAAATTGCAGCTTCACTTTTTGTGTTCCCTTTGAAAAGGCTCAACTGAAAAGAAAACAAACGGCACTATATATTTAAAAAAATATAATTAGTTACATCATATTTTGATGAAGCCCCTGTATTTTAAGGGATGGAAATTTGTTTGTTTTCAGTGCAAACAATGTTTCATGAAATGGACAGTGGACAATTTTATACATTTTAGGTCTGCTAACTCATTCAAATACATTTTATTTAGTAGTATTTGGCAGTAACTGAAAACAAGGGATGCACTCAATATTTTAGAGAACTGCCTTATGCTATACCCAGAAATGAATGTAAAAAAAAGCAGATAAACAAGAAAGGTCCTTTGTCCTGCAGCGCTAATGCCTAGTGTAGTGAAAACACAATGCCCCATAGCCAAGGGGCAGCAGAGAAGTCACTATTAAATGACCTACACTGTTAATGTATCCTCTTTCTCTTCTACAGTATGACCTGCATTCATGTCTCGTGTTTATGAGAAATACTATCATTTTCCTTTTAAAAACAATATCCTGTCTAAGACCAAGCATCAAAGCAACATCGTAAATTTTTACAAAACTGTTGCGTCTTGGCTATTTAAAATCATGGGAGTGTTGCATAGCTGAGGGTGTTATGAGGTTTCAACATTCTGACAGAACAGATGCTAGGGAATGCTGCCAGAAATACACCCAAGTTGTGTGATAAAATCACTCCCAAACCAATCATGTGTCCATTTGGCAAGCTGTTTTTTAACAATAAGAACATTTTCTTTCAAGAAATGTACTGTTCCTATTCTAATTGCTAATAAAAACCCACATAGCCAATCACTGGGGGTTCCAATGGATGTTTGTGCTCAAATGCAACTGGGATTATGTGAGGCCATTCTTTGACTTTGCATCATTAGCACATTGCCTGAAGCTACACATACAGTAAGGCGGGCTGGCTACATGGCAATTTTTGTTCTATCTTGCTATGTTACTTTTTCATGTACCTTAGCCTAGTGCAGCTGTTGGGCCCTTGAGCAGTTGATGTATGAAAAGTGCCCAAAAAAGACAAATGCTGATCCCTGGGGCGGGAGCATAGGTGTATGAAATTGTACCCCTCGCCTGCAATATATAATTGAATTTACCTTTTCTGCTTGGAAAATGTACTTACTTGTAGCCAAAGAGAACATTACTGTGCTTTCAGATAAATTGTATCCGCGAAGAACAGAAAATGTACCTCCTTTATTTCTAAGAGAGCAGATTAATGTTAGTGTGTATGAAAAGTGAAGGCTTCAGAGAGCATGTAAATAATTTCCATCCAACTGTTCTGGAATTTTGTCCTGTTAAAAATAGTGAATGAGTTACCGTCCTGTGGCGAGCACACAACGTTTAGGCTTGTCATCTGTTTACTGTACATATTAATATTTTTGTAATAATATTGTCACTCAACAGCGTAGATCTCCAAAGTAGATCTCTGTATTTCCAGCAAACCACAATGTGCCATAATAGGTTTTCTTAGAAGGAACCGTCATATGTCTCATTAACAAGCTACTGCCAGTACATTAAATTATCCAATATTCCTATTGCTTTTGCGAAAAGTAAAATAAAATTGTATTTTGAGATTTCTTTATTATTTGTTGCAAGGAGTATGGGGTATCACATTTGTCATGTATACTCATAATCTTTGCATTGGAGCATCGCTTGAAGGCCAACATTTATTACAGCCAGTTAATAAAAGCTAATGCAATCAAGTCACATTTGAAGGAAGAATGTGATGCTTCCTTGCTGAAGTATTTATATAGTTCTCTACAAATAAATATTATAGTTTTAGCAGGGACAAACTCAGATGAGTAGGCACCATAAACATAAGTGACCCTCTGTCAGCCTAGTTTCTCTAGAATGGTCTTAACTGGCCTGCTTAATTAGCCCACTGTCACTCACAGGATCTGGCATTCCAAAGGGTGTGGCCAAGCCTCCAGACTGGCAGTAAACGATGTTGGACATGATAAGCAGCTCTGGCACCTGATCACCCAGTGTTGACAGACTACACTCCATTCCAGTTTCTGCTCCTGAACAGCACCTTTGTTTGCCAGTCATTGGAGCTTGTGTTTACAGACGGACCCATGCAAAGTGCTTATTTTCCACAAGAATCAAACAGCCGGAGGGGGAATGGGGTTAGCTAACCTTGTTTTACCACAGCTAATTGGCAAAGCTATGAATATCCAGACCTTTACTGCTTACTTTCATATCTTGAAAGTAGGGCTCCACTGTCTTCAGTTGCCTGTCATTATAATGACATTTTGAGACTTATGAAAACTGAACTTGGATTGTTTAACCTTCTCATGTATTCTTGAATAAAATCCCTAACAAAAATCACAATACCCTGTGATTATGTACACTAGAACTATATAATGTGGAGTATGTGGTATGTTGTGAGGTGTTGTTCTAGCATTTCTTCCACCATATACCGTGGGGGTATCTTGTCGCTTATGCATGTATATGTCAATGAAGAGCCTACTGGTTGACTGCATAAGCAAATGATGAGCAACACAACTTTCATCCTTCTTTGTGTTGCAAACTATGTTATAAAATAAATAAATATTACGGACTGAACCTTACGATATTTTGATTAAGGCCTAGGCTAATCGATACAGTGCATATAATGGCTTTATGATGCAGCCAAAAACTGACGCATAGGTCGACAACAGTCTCCAACAGTCCAAAGACTGTCAAGTACTAAAAAATAATCATTACATTTGATGTCACCCACATAGAGAGCCAACAACTAATATTATATTGGGAAGGCAGAATTTGGGGTAACAAAAAATAAGTTCTAATTGAGGAGAGGGTTATTTCAAATTGCTGGGAAACGCTGGGACGATGCGACTGGGGAAAAAAATCGCTTAGGTGCGCTGAGAAAATAAGCGGTGCGCGTGGGTTATGTATCTATCTATCTCACATAAACATTCTTACGTATACCTTCCGTCCGTTGCCGAAGAGTTCAAAAAACCGAGGCATACTCTGACACCGCTAAAACAAGCCTCTCCTCCATGTTCTTGCCGTTGTATTTGAAACAACGTTACGAAGCCGGGTAACGTTTAGGCTCGCTCGGGTGTTTTTAAGTCCCGCCCCATCTAAGCTATGATTGGTCGGATCATGCGCTTTCGTTAGAGGCGGCGGCCGCATGGGCTCTCTCCTTGTGGAAAATTATTTTAAAAAGACGCTCGCGCTCTTAAAAAGAAGCGTAGTGGACATAGGGCCTAACTTTCATTTATTATTTTTGGATCATGAAAATGATCTTATGAATAATAATAATAATAATAATAATAATAATAATTTAAAAACCCACATAAAACCCTGTCTCAGCGGATGAAGTCAGTTATTTTTGAGTGATGAATGACTCAATAGCTCGGGAATTACAGAGGGGTTTTTAAAATTTTTGTTTTATTGATTAATTATTTAAAAAATGTATATCCCTATATGAATTTAGGAGTTAATGGGCATAATTACAGTTAATGCTTGGTTCAAGCTATAGGAGTGGCACACCATCCATAATAGTATGTTTGTAAACATATGGCTTTTTAAAATTACATGAGCTACAAAAGTCAGCCAACACAGAAGAAACGTTTCAACCACACACTCACCACAAGATCAGGGATGGTAATATGGAGCATTATGGAGCCTCTGACAGAACCTCAGGATTATGCGTGTGACGTGCCATCAAGTTTCGGTGTACCTGTGACGAATATATAACATAATGTGCTTTGCAAACGTCCATCACCTCTCTAAGACAGTTACAACAGTTTCCAATTTCAAACCCGTGCACCTCACTCATAGTGGCCAAAGGACGAAGCATGATTAGCTACTGATCGGATGCCTTTAGTCCATCAATATTGTTTCATAAAGTCTTACATAGCCTTACTACTACTGCTACTACTACTACTCATAATAATAATAATAATAATAATAATACATCAGGATTTAGAATTACATTTTCAGTGATGATAGAAATATTAGTGATTGTATTATGTACCATTGCGTTGTATTATGGTGAAAGAGTGACAATAAACAGGATGATTACAGAAAGTAAAAAAAAGCTTTAATATATACAGTATTTCTGTCACAGTTTACGACAGTATTCAGTATTCACAAATCAAAATATAAAAAAACAATGTGTTATCTACTGAAATGGTTTCTGAAATGTTCCATATGCCAAAGCAAAATATATGAAAGTTATCAACAACTATAAAGTTTACATACAGCCTGATACAAAAATAGTAATAATCTCTCAGAACCAGCACACTTTGTTATATATATTACATATATAATTTGAAATATTGCACTTTTGAAAACAAAAATGCATTACGATTGCAGATATTATTGCTGAGATTGAAAAAAATTAAGCTAAGCATTCAATAAATATTCACTTGGCATTATAGGTTCTAACAGAAGAGAAAGGCTATTTTGACAATGTGTAGTAAAGTAAACTTGATTCAGAATTATTTCTTTAGTCTTCTGCATTTTCTCCTATATAGGTGGTGCCCTTCATTTTCTTCAGGTCCATATCCGGAAAATGCAATAAGAAGAATTGCATAAAAAAGCGCACCAAACCAAATAATAACATTTAACAATAAAAAATGCCTAGTTAAAAAAACAAGTTTCAGACGTAGTCCTTCCTGTCATAAGAGCTATGAGCCACAGACCTGTTGACAGAGTAGGCCATCCGACTTGGGGGTGCGTACTTCACCTCCGTCTGGGGCGGGCAGCTACAGCACAGGATGCTCCCCCCGATGAGCAGGAGGGCTGCTGCGGCCCAGCCCAGGTACAAGGAGGCGCCGATCTCCCTCTTCTGCGCCTCCAGGACCAGGGGGTTGTAGAACTCCATGATGATGGTGTGAGCGGACCAGCACACTGGAATGAGCTGCATCACCGCGGTGACGATGAAGGTAACCCCTGACGCGATCATCACTTTGGCCTTGGTCGCCTCGTCATCCACGCAGTTGGTGCACTTGGCCCCCACGATGGAGACCAGTAGGGCCAGGATCCCCATGATGATGGCGATGACCTCCAGGGCACGGGCGGCCTGCAGGTCCTGGGGCAGGGCCAGCATGGAGTCGTACACCTTGCACTGCATCTGCCCCGTGCTCTGCACCACGCAGCTCATCCAGATGCCCTCCCAAATGGTCTGCGCCGTCACGATGTTGACCCCGATGAACGCCGTCACCCTCCACATAGGCAGGGCACAGGCCACAATGCTGGCCACCCAGCCAAGCACCGCCAACGTTACCCCCAGTATCTCCAGGCCGGCGGCAGGCATTCTTCTCTCTGGTGGCTCTTGAACCGCTTTCCTCAACACTTCAGGAAGGAATGTTCTTGAGTTTGTGTGTGTGAGTGTGTTGAGTACCATCTGCAGTTGAAAACATGCCCACCACAATCTTTATAGCTCTCTTCAAATAGGAGGTGGAGTCACCTGCAGCCAGCATCACGTGGGGATTGGCCAAAAGCCGTTTGAACATATTCGGAGCATTGACTATCATTGCTCATAAAGGCTGCAGTTTTATAAGTTAACCTTTCGCCCATAGTGGGTCTCGCTATGTCTCTTTTATTGGATTGGAAGAGTGAATAAATGGCCAGGCTTCAGTTTGTAGATTGTTAACGGTTAACAGGGAGGTTGGGCCTGCACCACTGTAATCTTGACTCAAACAGGTAGCTAATTATTAAGGGAAAAGCATCAGGTACACCTCAACCCTTTTCAGGTTTTTATCCAATCCATTTCTTCCACAGTACTGATGAACGTTGTGCTCTCATGGATCCTGAATGGAAATTAATCTATATATCTCAGCCATGATTGTTGTTACCTCCTTTCACTGTGTTTTGTCAGATAGCCCTTGAAGGAATAAGCCTGCTAGTATCTGTATAAAATGGTGCAAAGTTTTCTGGCCAGTAGCAATGCCAAGGTATGCTGCCCTGATGCTGCACCCAGGGAAGGTTATTTGGCACTGTCAAGTAAAGCTGAACATTCAACAGCATTTTCATACCATTAATAACAGTTAGCAGATCCCCTCCCAAAAAAACATTTTGCTGGGCTGACTTAACCCAGTGGCTGATGAAAACAGGGGGCTTTTTTTCTGGGATTTTTTAAAGGTGATTCAACGTAGTCAAGCCTTTTTTCCTGTGCCGTAAATGTGTAATGCTGCCAGATTGAGATCCTGAAAATTGACTGATAAAGGAAGCAAACAAATCTAGTGTGTTTGGTCATCTATCTATCTGTGAAAGCTTACCATATAAGATGGATTGTGAGAAGAGAATACTTATCTTTTTCCATTTCCTTTCATTGAAAAAACTATGAATGTGTGTGTGTGTGTACGTAGGGTGGTTGATGTTGCCTCATTAGGTGATGTGTAAGTGACCCTGTTATCACTAGTCACAGATGACCCTCAAGGACACTAGGCATTAGGCCTTCAATCTAATCTCATTAGCAATACCCCTTTCACACCAGTCTATTATCTGTACCATGGTGACCATTTTGGAGTTGTGACAGTTTATTTATTTTTGTGTGTGATTGGTCCCATTGTCCAGTTCAGCAGGGCCAACAACAAAGTCAGACTACAAATATAAAACAAGGGAATACACGACCAACAGATAGTTAAATTAAAGGTCTGAAATAAATTCTGTGAAGGCCAGCTACCTGGTGAGCTTTGAACCGTAATTTATGCACATGGCATTCAATCAAAAACTAGATACAGAGAGAACAGATACAATGATGATTCCTTTGCTGCTAGAACACACATTATGAAAAACATACATTTTACACTTTGACCTCTCAGACATGCCCAAATGTATTAATTGATTGTCAGTGTACTTTTTTGAGTATGCTGTCAAAAGCTAGATGATGAACCACAATAGTCTCCATCATAATTCAACAGGTCAAAATAATCCCACAGAAATCCTCTTAGAATGAACCCCCAACCTTTCAAACATGCTATGCAGAGGATTCTGTTTCTGCTGGCCAGAGGTGCTGCCAGTGATATTTTGCCGATAAAAAGATCTCACACCCCCCTGCCACCCTGCCATGCCCATTCTATTGAGTGCCCCTGTCAGCGTGTGCCCCAAGACTCATCCACTATAAGCTGAAGGGCATTGTCAGTAAATAAATATAATTTAATTTTCATTAAATTTTCCTTGTCAAATGTTCTTCTTTGAAGGGCCAGCATACCTTTGTGTTCATACTATACACTTCATAACAATATAATTGGTAATTGGAGGTATTGCAGTATCATATCAACAGATTAGAATCACTTTATGACACACCACAAATGGATTAAATGTTGTTCACTTTGTATCCCACTAAATGGTGCACGTACACACACACATGATAGGCCCCAAAACAAAGGAACATTGTTGGAACTCAGAAAACTGAAAATGAAACCCGGCTGATCTCTGTTTGGGAGGGAGGGAAGGCCTTTCTGGAGTTGGGTAGATTTCAGCTGTCGATAACAGTTTGAACTTTGTATCAGATATTCCTGAAAACACAGCGACCCACTGTGCAAAACCTGGTCAATGTGCCGTGAGATCCTGACAATGCACAACATACCTGGCAGCACCATCACTCAGCCTTTTCTTCATAAAATTATCAAAGCTAACCTGCAAAACTGACATAATTTCCATTCCCTGATGTGTTCATTCTTCCAGACCCAGATCCCCTTCCTTGACCCACGCACATTTTATAACCGTGTAATGCTGTGTATTGCAGGGTTATTGCAGGTTATTTCTGAGCAGAGAGAATATGGGTCATCTTTTTACTACAGCCAATAAACAATCTCAAATTATCCTCGCAACTGGGCCATTTCTGCAAAACAGGGCTTTCGGTAAATGAGTAACCGCAAATTTCCTGTGTTGTGTTCGCCATGGATCACGGTTTTCTTCAAAAGATGCAAAAACAGAGAGAGGGAACATAGAAAATGGTTAACATTTCTATATTTCACTATATTCTATCAATATATTCTGCATGAAACTATTTTTACTTAAATTCAATGAACCACTTCCACACTGAAAAAAACACACAATATCACCAACTTTAAAAGCAAATTTAAGGAAAGTATATTTTTATTGTTTGTAATTTATTTAACGTCTGTAGTGTTCATGCTTTTATGGTATTATATACCATATATGTATTGAGAACTTAATTTATTTACTTTAGATGTGGATTAATTTCTGAAACAGATCCAAATTAAGTTGTATAAAGACCAAACTGATCTTTACATACTTTAAATAAGCTATTTGTCCTATTGTTCAACAAAACAGCTTATTGAAACCAACCAACAAAAGTAAGTTCGATAGAGTTTAAATTATTTATATTTCGGTTAATAAATCATTGCAATGGAAATGAAAAGGATGCACTGCTGAAGATGATAAAGATAAACAACATCCATAAATATTGTTTATGATATTTCATGTATATACTGAGAAACACACAAGGTCTTCATGCTGAAAAATTTTAGGTATTGTACATATAGTATGTCAGGGTCTTTAGACCTGCTTGGAAAATCATTGAATTAATGATAGTATTTGCATACTGCCTATTGCACACTGAGAAATACAATGCCGAATGAAAGCAATGCTTCATTGACAGAAGATCTCAGACTCAAAAAGAAAATATTGGATTCAATCAACAGTTTTTCTTTAACTTTGTGATAAAACAACACATTTTAAAGAGTTTGCTAATCTCGGAATAAAAGTACCTTTAATCGAGACAAACTTCCAGATTGCAGATATTCTGCTATTGGATGATCTTACAAATGCACAGCACATGTTTCGATTTTTTTCACCCATCATTCTGTCAATGTTAAAACTAAAATTCATAGAACTTTCCAAAACATTCAACTACAGCTGTAAATTACTTTTCTTTGGAGAACACATTTTTAAACCAGAGGTCACAATTGCTGCCCTAAATTATTATAAATTATAAATATTTATTGCCTTTACCTCAAATATGTGTGAATTCTTGTTCTCTTAAGGTCCATCTCCATGTGGTGCACATGTATTCTGCAAACACGTATATGCGGTTTATATTTAGCTTTTTGCTATAAATGTATACATGTTGAAGCTTGCATTTGGTCATTTGAATTCACATGACATGGCTCTGTCTGTCCATATGTTAGTGTGATGAATCAGCTTTAGTGGCTCTTTGGGGAAAAGGCTTTGGTAACGGCTGGGTTTTGTTTTATAGGTGCTTCTCTCCCGAGCTGCTGGGAGCCGTTGGAGTGCAGAGGGAGTGTGGGCGCCTCTGTAACGCTCTCACACGTAATCCTTGTGGTTGTGTCCGGCGGAGGATGCCGGCTTGGCGGCTGAGTAATCCGCTCTGGTCGCCGCGCAGTCCCGAGCCCTGGGTGGGCAGGAGCAGCAGAGAAGCGCCCCCCCTAAAATCAGGAGGGAGGACGCGCCCCAGCCGAAGTACAGCGAGTTTCCGAACTCCCTCTTCTGCGTGTCCCCCAGCAGCGGGTTGTAGAAGTCGGCCACGATGACGTTGGCGGTCCAGGAGACGGCCACCAGCTGCAGGAGGCCGGCGGTGATGAAGACGGCCCCGGCGCTAAGGACGATGCGGGGCTTGCTGGCCGCGTCCTCCGTGCAGTTGGTGCACTTGGCGCCCGCGACGGACAGGATGATGCCCACCACGCACAGGAACATGGAGACGATGGTGAGGGCGCGGGCCGCCTGCAGGTCCTCCGGCAGACCCAGCATGGAGTCGTACACCTTGCAGTGCATCTGCCCCGTGCTCTGCACCACGCAGTCCATCCACAGGCCCTCCCAGATCACCTGGGCGATCACGATGTTCTGGCCCACGAAGGCCGCCACCCTCCACATGGGCAGGAAACAGGCCACCATCACCCCCAGCCACCCGGCTACCGACAGAGTCATCCCCAGTATCTCCAGGCCTGCAGAATACATGCTGGGCTGTTGCACCCCCAGCCTGGGCTTAGGGAATCAGGCGCTCTCACTCTGCTCTCAGGTTCTCCCTTCCAGATGAAGGAGATATTGGATCTCCTCTTGTTTGGCGTGCTGAATATGTGTAGGGGCAGAACAAGAATGAGAGAGAGGGAGCGAGAGGAGAAAGACAGGGAGAAACTGATTCTACCTTCTTTATACTGCTTACAAGATGGAAGGTGGAGTCAGTTTAAGATCGAATTGTACACTGAAGCAAGATGCAAGTAAAGAATAAACCCACTGAACCCCGTTTAGAATCATACTTTAATGATACTGCCAGGAGGAGGGATTGAGTTATATCACAAATGTAAAGGAAGAGGCTATACATCACAAAACCTGAACAACTAAGCCGGTTCAGATTCATTTTGTTTTCGCTTTGAACATTTATTTTGTCCTTGTTTAGTCTCTCAAAGAACTGGATGCTCCTCAAATTAAATTTTCTTTTGAGAATTTGCATGCAAAACATATCACCTTGATATGAGCATTAGTTTTCTGATATTATGTCAGATATTCTTCCCTGGATTTCTGTTTGTTCACTTTATCTACTAAAACAATGATCAAGAGTTCTTTTAAAAAATAAACAAAGATCATCCGATTGTAAGGACATCAGATAGCAAAATATGTGCATTTGGATACAAAACATGATATATTGATTGTTACTCTATTCAATATATTAAACAGGCCAGTATTGTGATTCTTTCCACCTGAAACAGTCTCCTGAAAGGTTGATTGTTCTGAAATGAAGGTGCTGTATCTTTCTTGGCTTAGCCATTTAGTTTCATTAACCTTGGACAAAAACCGCTGAATCACTCTCTCAATGAGCTTTAGGAACAGAGGCATGGAGTGAGCATCCTGACAATTGCAGTCTTTGTTTCCAGTGGTTTTGGGGAACTCTGCTCCCTCGCTGTGTGTGTGTGTGTTCAAATTAATTTCAGACATCTTCAACAACATAGGAAGGACATTTTCAGAACAAAACACCGGTTAATGATCGTGCACAAACCAGCTGGAATGTACATGTTTTATTGGTATCAATAAAGCCTTATCAGATTGTTCAATCACTTAAAAATGCATCACATGTAATGCCAGTCTGAGAGTTCCTGAAAACAATTTGGTTCCATATCAGCACTTCAGAAATGAACATAACAAATTAAATAACTAAAGCTGTACGATGTCATTGCTTCTCGCAGTTGGGGATCAGTCCTACTTAATCAGAAATGTTTTCTCTGTGTGCTTTTAGGGGATTTTCAAAAGCTCAGTCCCCTCCTCCAAAGATCCGTTAGTAACTACAGACGATTCCGGATCTGTCCTGCTCAGCGTTCCGTGCTCATGGCTTCGTTTCCCTGGGTGACCAGGCCTGACTGTGTAACAGCCTGTCTC
The DNA here is from genome assembly GCF_963514075.1 of Conger conger. Lineage (NCBI taxonomy): Eukaryota > Metazoa > Chordata > Actinopteri > Anguilliformes > Congridae > Conger > Conger conger. The sequence goes on along the minus strand of NC_083766.1, from coordinate 32,699,193 downwards.
CAGGACCTTAGGGCAGGATAGGAATGTCAGGTTTTAAGTGTAATTTTAAACCCCATACTTTTCAACTGCCGTTCTCTTTAAGTTTACAGCAAAGGTTCCAGAGTAACATACAAACATGCAAATAAAAAGTAACATTAAAAGTAAAAAAAGAGCTAGGAAAATGCCAAGTTATCAATGTCATAAACAATGACCAATTGAGTATCCATTACATAAACATACCACATCTTGTTTACCCCTCCTGTCTTCAGGTCAGCAAAAAATGGTCAGCAATGAAAACCTCAGATTTTTTTTCAGCATGGAATTTGATTATTTTTCCTGGAGTTACCCTACCAAAAGGCTGAACATTGCTTTTTTTTTTGGACTTTTATAAAGACTAGTACACCAGCAGGGTACAAAGATTGTCTTATGAGTCATGTTTTAACCCTGCAGATATTAAAACATAACAGCAAATAAAATCCATTAGGACATGAAATACAGTTTCTCTGGACTGTAAAGTCTGAAAACTGTTGTTCACTGATTTATTAGTGAGTGACAGATTGTTTCTATATTGAAAATAATGGTGAGGGTGGGTATTTTTGACTCTGTGGACATGAGGTGCATGTGTTATGGTATATGAACACAACATGAGGCTTACTTCTAGTTAGTCTTACAAGCAGGGCAATTTTCTTCAAGAGTTTTTCTTATGTTGAAATAGCTTTATTAGCTATTAGCTGTTGTAATGTTGATAATGATCCTTATTCTTATTATAATTCTATAGTCTGTTCGATATATATCATGTATACAATGATAATATGTAGCCTTTGTTATGGTTCCAACCACCATTATCTTGCGAACACATTCCCATATCAGTTAAGCGTGGTCATTCACAAAAGTAGTGGATGTAATTGTGAAATACCGCGATAAGATAACATTTATTCCTTACTATTAATTTGCCGTTTGAGGACAGATATATTTGTCTAATCAGTTAAGGCAAGTTTGATTGTGCTCTAAGGCTGGCTGTACATTATTACAATAAGACTGACTGTCCATTCATTGGAAATTGTCATTCAGGAGGGATGTATAATATATCACACACTCCGAAAAAAGTCAGCGCAGAAAGTATCATTCAGAAGGGATGTGTTATATATCACACACTCAATCAACTCACATTAATCTTTGAAAAAATAGGATGTAATTAATTCAAGGATATGTTATCATTTAAAAAATATTTGACAAATGATTACTATGAATTATTTGCACTTTGTAATTCTGTTCATCATTTGTTTAGTAAATTCTGGGCAACACTGGACTTCCCGAAATCATATCTGAGTCATGCCAACCCACCTTTAATCTACCGCATACAGAACTCCACCAAGACATACATTCCACATCTCTGATTGGCTCAGGAATATCAGCTGACAAGTTAGGATTCTGCAGGTGATGGACAAGTTTAGTACTCTCACTTACAAACTACTCACTGCCAGATTAATTCACAACAAATGTCTAATTTGCGTACTGCACACGCCCAAGATGTCTGTCAGAGCACTGGCCTTCCCAAACAAAAAAAACACATTATTTTGTCTCTTGTTGGGATTAATTCTGAGGCTTACTATATAAGTAGACTATGCTCAGATAAAATGAGTAGAAAATGATTTATCTCTCTCACTCTATCTCTCTCTCACGAACACACACACTCACCCACGCACATGCACATGAGCACGCAAGCATACACCCACACACACACACACGCACACACACACACACACACACACACACACACACACACATTATATTACTTTTTAAAATACAGGATTTGTTTTTTTAGAGAGTCAGAGTTAATCTAATGGTAAAAACAGAGTGAAACAAAATCATTCGACATCTGTTGGTCTTCCTGATACCTGATCTACCTATATGTTCATTCCCCCTCCCCTGGGGAAGGTCATGCAAATTGAGTTTCTGTTAGCTGTCCTCTTTCAGTGGGAGTAGACAAACCAGTTTCAGTTGGCAGAGATCATCTTCCGTTTCCCATCTTCTGTTTATTGTTTGCACAGGAGCTCTCTGGGCTTTCAGCTCAGAGCTTTGCTCTCGTAAAACCCACATGAAAATAGATATTGTGCTTCAGTTAATAAGAATTTAAAAATGTATGTACTTTGAGAACATAGTGACTGTCGATGCATTACACATTTATTTTAAGAATATGTTCTTGTATGAACATTTTAGTTAAAAGAAGTAGATTCACAAAACCGCTGGTGTGTTTATCCAAGGAGTCGTCAAGTGGTATTTCATTGGTTTTGAGACTATTTACAGAAACACAACTCAATGCTTCTTGTTTTCCAACTCTTAATAAAGTTCAGTGAATGACTTCAACCGAAAGAGATGGATTTGTCTACGATTCGGACCATGCAAGAGTGTCTAGGCTGCACCCTCTTTGGTGTTCGGTAGCTGGCTGGAACCAGCTTCGGTAAAAACAGAAGTGTTTGTTGGCTGGTTGGTGCCCCTGTACTGGCTGATGGGAGCGGGGCAGTGCCGGGCTTTGTGTAGAGCAATGGGGGGTTCTGCCAGCGAAATGGTGTGGCAGATTTATGGTCAATAAACAACCTGTCCTTCGGGAGTTTTTTTGCTGAAATCCATTTGGACTTGGTGAATGAACCCCTCCATATATTCACATGTCACTGTTTTATCTTGTGCCGTTACTGCGGCCCGCAGAGCGTGTTGTGGGTATGAATTAGCCCTTTTCATCAGGTCCTTTTGATCCTCCTTTAAATAATAGTCTTTGGCGTGTTCACTCCAACTAAGTTCTTGACATTCTTTCCTCTCCGTTAATATTTTTATTTGTTTTCCTTTGTAGGTGGCCCTATCAAGAGTTTTATATTTAACATATCAATTGAACAATAAGGATATTAACAGGAGCAGTATACGTGCTTCACTCAAGCGAATGGCTGAGCCACACCCAGATTTTAAATAGCAGTTTAACTTTGCCTTTGCACCACATGGCCACCTGTTACGGGTTCTCTACACCTGATCCCTTTAGCAGTCATGAAGTTCCAGGACTCTCACACACTTTTGATAGGAGGCAAAAGGTTTTATTATAGAGATCCTCTTTATGAACGTGAATCAATTCATGCTTATGCAGTTGTTATGAGAGCTGGAAACACCACAGGGAAAAAATAGGCAAACAAAGATCTTCATGCATACCACAAGATGTAGCACTGGATGGTACACAAGGTGGCAGTAGGTAACTAGATGTAATTTGTAGGCAACTTAGCAATAGTTTTTCTCTGCGTTACAGGCTAGTGTGGGTTTATTTGCAAGTTAAAAATGCTGGATGTGAAACAGGTGCCTGACGACTCTCCACATATTTCCTCAGGCACCTCTGTTTCATGTTTTAAAATGTAGAAACGTCAGCCTGGTTGTTTTTCTTGTTTTTTTCCATTGACATAACAAAACTGCAGTCCAATGTATCAGTCAAGGCTATGTATACCACTTCAAAATATCTATAAATAACAAAACTCAAGGCAGTTCAATCCTACCATCATGCTTGACCATTGATCATGACCTTGAAATAATCTGAAATAATATAAAAGTGTTGCATGAGTTATGGAAAAGGTTTCTATGCATTATTGCAAACCAAAAAGAACATTAGAGACAAGCTATCTCTTTGAAACAACTATGGATCATCCTCAAAGATAATGACCCAACTCTTATCTACTACCATAACTACTGTTCAGGAAACCATTAATTCTCTGATGATCCCGGGACTCCATTTATTTTCGTCCTCAACTCAAAGGAAATACCTGTTTTTCTCATTATTTTACCCCTTGTTTCGCCCCAATTTGGAATGCCTAATCTCATTTTTTGCTGAGCTCATTGCTACAACCTCTGCAGTCGATTTGGGCTGGCTGAAGCCCACCTCATCCCTGAGCCACACTAGAGTCCATTGTGCATTGCCCTGTGGAGCTTTGGCCATAGCTAGCTCAGGTAAAGCCCATATTCAATACCAGACGTCACTGTTTTCTTAGTTTCAGCAGTAGTATGCTTGTTTTAGTATGCTAATAATTTACACTTTCAAGTAATATATACATACAGTATATTGTGCCCTCCAACATTATCGCCATTCTTGAGAAAGTTGAGGCTGTATAAAATGAAAAATACAGGTACAAAGTACTGACAAGAGGTACTTGATTCTGGCCTTCAAATGCTATGGTACTGCTAACCCTAATCAGGGCTGAATTTAAGACATCAGGTGGCCAAACATGACATTAATCAATCAGTTTATTATAAGGTAGAAAAGAAATGAAGTAGTCCATATTGCCTCAGCCAGTATTTCTGTATTTCAAACAGATAGTGACCCAAGAAATCATGAAATCATGGAAGTCACCACAAGATCACTTACTTATTTGTATTGATGTAGACAATGTTCTTTTTTTACAACTATTGTGCCCATTTAGTGTGTATTTGCTGCATTCTGCAGACCGGTTATACAAAAACTCACATTGTTGCAAAAGGCCAATAAATTCCTCTCCTGCTTCTCTGGAGAATGTTCTTCAGCAGCCAGGAGCAATGTGAGTGAAATTGCCACACTGCACCCTGAAACGCTGATACAACGTGACAGTAGAGTCCGTGTATTTATTGTGTTCATCATTCCCCAAATGACAGAATAAAACAATGAAGTTCTGCCTGTTTGGGGAAATGGAGAGTTTCATGTTTGGTAATTATCTAGGTCTGTAGCAGTTCTGGGTGCGTGATAGTTTTCAGAATGTGGGTTTCAGGTTGTACAGTACTGCATCATGTTCACTGAGTGTGTCCTTGAACATTCAGGCTTCATTATATGCACAAGAATACATCCTAGACAGAATCAGAAAACAATCATATGAGATAATGTTATGTATGCTTGTTTGTGGCTTGCACCACAAATACATTTTCATGTACTGATTTTTTTTTTTTCAATTTTTTAAAAATTGAAAAAGGTGAGCATGTTTTCACTATCTTGCTGTTCACAGGATTCTGCAGAAATTTGTTAAACTCTTATCAGTACTTCATGGATAAAAAAATGTAGAGGCAGCTTCTCTCTATCAAACAAAGTCCAGCTGGTGCATGGTTACACTTGTACGTTCATGAAACACTGATTTCACGAAAGTGTAAGAACCTGAATAATTCCTGTCCGTCATATCTCTGCTACTATCACCAAATTGCCTCCTTTGAAGTGTGGAAAAATAAGTGTACAAAAGTATAACACAAATACAAGTGTTCTCAGCAAGGTTCTGGGCAAAGAACCCATTCAGCATTAAAAAACGGTTTCCAGGTTGCATAACATCATAGCTATTGGACACACCCGAGTACATGCAAAGGAAAACATCAGATACAAAGGGATATTTATATATTCCAAATCCACATGGCTAAAATCCAGCCAGAGATGTGTGCATGCCAGAGGCTTGTTTCTTCAGGGAAAAAAATTCAATTGTTATGGTGTATGCATTGGCTCCCTCCAACCCAAAACTTTCTATTTTCAAGTTCAAATATGTTTTTAGGACCTTTCTGATTAACATACACCACCCTGTAAGGTATCTGTCTCTCCCAACTTGCTTTGTCTTGAATCAGGTTTCAGTGTAAGTCAAAAACAGTGTTTTATGTTTATTTTATTTTCCAAATGCTTTCTGTAAACTGACAATTTTTCAGTGGTCAGGTCACTTCTGCATTTTTTACACAGAAAAAAATTCCAGGGAAAAATACACCATGGTCTATAAATGTAGGTAATCCATGGTCGTTTTTTAAGATTACAATAGGCCCTAACCGAGACTGGAACCACAGCAAAATAATTACCTCCATTTATTTGAGCTAATAATCTTTTGGTGTCTGACATTTGTGTTTTTATTGATCAGAATATTTACACAGCCATTGCTAGCAGTACAAGATTCAAAGATGAAGTGCTTAATTTGAATGAAAAGTAAAAAATGAGAACTGAAAATGAGAATTGAAATCTTGTTTCACTAAATTAGAACAGAAATTGCTCCTGAGGTTTTTGGTTTTGGTATTATTAACCTGTGGGGCAAAAATGTATTTTCTGCTATGTATTTTCACAGCCGGTGTTAAGGAGAGTAGTTACACAGGCTTCGGGCTGGGGAGCCTAAAGACGTGGGTCTTCAGTCTGGGTCCAACCAAATGAGCAAATCGGTATTTGTCTGGGATCGCCTACCCACAGGCACTATCAGTCAGTATAAACAGCAGTCCTCCACCTTTTGTCAGATCAAAGTGATCGATCAGCGTAAACACCAGGCCACAGACTCCCGAAACCCACTGTGATAATAAACTTGATAAATGTCCCCTCAGTTGACAATAAAAGCTTCACTTGACAATATTTACACTAGCAAGGACTTGGCTTCTTGTCAGTGTTGCCAAGGTTTTGGACAAACCTTTTAAAACTATTCGTCATGTTTTCACACACTCCTGGTACAGTGAAATTTGAACAGAAAAGATGAATATGAGGTTAAAGTGTCGACTGTCCCCTTCACTTTGCAGGTATTTACATCTGCATCAGGTGATCTGTATTGCAAATGCTTCCCTTTTTATACATTTCTTATTAGACAGATGTATTCGATTGCTTCCTTTGTGTAGGTATAAGAAAGATTTTGGTATCTAGTCTTGGTTCTAGGATTTTGATTGCTCTGTTATTGGTGCTTTTCAAGATCAGAGAACATTTTCATCAAGTTGGTCAGCAAATTAGCCATGATAAGATATTTCGGCTAAACTTAGTAGCAGATTTAATTTATCATGTTTTCAAAATGGCTTCTACATATACAATCATAAAATGCATGCATTCATGAAAGAAAATCTGAAATGTGAAACCATTTGTTGCCAGTTGTGCTGGTGAGTGAGAAGTGAGAAGAGAAGGACTGCTGGGTCAAACATGCATCAATTATTCAAACATACAAACTTTACCAACTTCTCTACAGCAACAGAGCATGCTCCACCTACAAAAGACATTCATATATCATATGAACATAAATCCTTTAATGACAAACCGGTCATTCAGCCTATCTAGACACGCCAGTCTACCTATAGTAAAAAATATATTGCACACTGTATGCACCTGTACATTCTAGAAAAATATTAAATATATAACAAAAATCTAAAAAAACTGAATAATTATGTTCATAACTGCATGTTGCTTCTGTGATACACATTTAAAAGAACTATAATTTGAGTCACACAGAAGAGATTGGTTAGGCATTACTTCAGGATGTTTGGTTTATATCTGGCATAGTTTTTTCACTCGCCTGTGCTTTTCTGAGAGCCACTATGTCAGTCAAGTTCTCTGGTGTCTGCATTATTGTCAGTCTGACTTAGGCAGCAGGAGGCACACAAATTACATACATTTCTTTGATACAGTTTGCTATTATCAAAAGCTCTGGTATTTTAGAACTGACTGAACTTAAATGTCCTTGCAATCCTTTGTAAATGAAACAGAAAAGGAAGTAGTCTGCCTTCACATCAGGCAGTGATAAAATGTCTCTCAGTGCTCACAGTCTCAACGGACAAGCCATGTTCCTGGAATCCATTTTAGAAAAAAACAAAGGGTTGAGCGCAGGCGTGATGCTGATAGGGAAGGGCTTTGTGGCTCACGGGGCTGAAGGCTGGAGCGCTGCCGTGAGACGAAGCTGACACACCTGTGAATTGGGTGTGGGAAGTGAAGGGGGGGGGGGGGGGGTTAGCGCCTCTAGCAGACAGAGGGGAAGTCCAGGGGACTACACTGGAAAATACCGGAAAAAACTTTCAGTCAACGCTGAGAACCTTTTACTCGGTTAGAATACATATGATCCCAACATACTGCTGACAGTTTTACCATGTACAGCCATTTTTACAGACCAAAAACTGGGTACAGAATCACAGCAGCCATGGCCATAGTGAAATAATAACATTTGAAATAAAGCACGGAATGTGACTGAATTGAATCCAGTTGGTGCAGCATGTTCTCTTTATGCAGGTGATCATGTCTATTACAACCTATTGTCCTTTTCTCCATGGCGATTCCTCTCACTGGCCCAGAATGTCATTTACATTCTACAGGGAAAGTCCTCTTTAATGCTAATTAAATCTAAGTCAAATAATCCATCACTATAGTGTATATTCCAATGTAAATACAAAAATAATGAAAGTATTTTCCATAGTGGTTGAAGACAAAACATAAGCAAAGTGAGAAAATATTTAATTTATAAATCCAATATATTCTTTTTCTTTCTTTCTTGGCTCAGGCGGTAAGAGCAGTCGTCTGGCAGTCGGAGGGTTGCCGGTTCGATCCCCCACCCAGGCTGTGTCGAAGTGTCCCTGAGCAAGACACCTAACCCCCAAATGCTCCTGACGAGCTGGTCGGGGCCTTGCATGGCAGCCAATCGCCGTCGATGTGTGAGTGTGTGTATGAATGGGTGAATGGAGAAGCATCAATTGTACAGCGCTTTGGATAAAGGCGCTATAAAATTCCTGCCATTTACCATTTCTCTTTTGAGAATTCAAATGTGCACATAAACCTGACCGGTCTGTCTCCCCTCCCTCCCCCCGAGTCAGGAACAGCGGGAGTGCTGATTGGCTGCGTTGTGCTTTGTTTGAAACAGGCGCACTTGTGCACACATGCTCAAGTCTTCCCAGAGGCTTGGGCTTCAGGGTCACAAACGGCACTGCAAGAGCCTGCAAGAAACAAAAACATTTCAGTCTCAACACTGACTCAACAACTTCTCCAACAGTCTCCTCGCTATAACTATTATTACAGGCCCATTTCAGTAAAATATTCAGGTTCTCCATTCAAAGTGAGATGCCATGCAAAGATTTGCATTGGAAACATACTGTACAAATTTCCACTTCGATGCACCAGATGTGAAAAGATAATAGCCATACCTACCAGATTGCCTTGTGTTTCACATGTTTTTAAAATACAACAGTAGGATTAATGCAGATTATCTGTGCTTATTTATGCCCCTGGCATTGTCTCACAATGAGTGGTTCCTGTTTTACACCCATATCTTCCTATTGACGTGGACTGTGCTCAGTGGTTTGACATTTTCTCCAAAATCTCAATCTCTGCATCCAGCTGTTTTAGTATATTGGAGTAAATGGATTACATTTAATGACAGAAACACGACACCCAGACAAAGTGTGAGAATGGGCTGAATGTAAAAAAAGATGACCTATTTGCACAGGGCAGATACGTGTTTTTTTATCACTTGCTGTGTGGGACGGGAATCTGCTGTTGAAAGCCTCCAGAGAAAACTCACCTGCTGGGAGCTACATTCACCTGTTGTGGCAGAAGGATCCGGTCACACAGGTTTAGGTGGTTACAGGGGCCTCTCTATGCACCTCCCCCAAGTTACACAGACAAAAGCCACTCTAACATGCAGGAACTTGCGCTTAGGGAACCACTGCCATGCCTATAGAGAGCTGCTGTTAAAATTAGCCATTGTGCTCTCTGTGATACAAGAACTTACTTTAAAAAGTAAGGCCTGTGTTATAGTTTATGCGCTGTATGATTACTGAAAACTGAATCTACACTTGAAAACCCCTTACCTTTGTCCAGGATTTATTCCAAGAAATGTTCCCCAATAAAGTAACTTTAGTTTCAACATGTTTACATTTCAATAACCCACCAGAACAGTTAGGTTGTAGTTGTACACAGTAATTCCTTAACAATCACTATTGGATTGTTTTCTATTTCCCTTGAAAACAGTGTTATAAGTAATAAATAACCTTACATACAAAAAAAGGGAAAAAATCCAAAGAAGACAATCGCTTTGAAAGGCAGTACATTTAAGAATTCTCCTTTCCCTGCTTTAATTATTTTAGCATGTGTGCGCAAATCAGTTACAAAAACAGCCATTGTTGGATGTAATAGGAAAAAAACCGTTCTACGGAATGCCTTTCAGTTCCATCCCCCACCCCCCAAAGGATGACACACCTTGATCATTGTGAAACAGCAGTCACTTAACCCCGTCATGGGTTACACTCTTACCCAGCCATACTTTGAGAACAGTTTGCATAACAGAGTGACTAAAATTAGTTTCTGTTTTTGTACATTGAAACAAAATGTATTGCCACCTCACTTTATGAAAAATCATTTAACAAATAAATACATGAACCATGTTGCATTAATCTTAGATGAGTGTCACAAATTGTGATGAACTTTTATTCAAACTTTACATGCTTTACATGTTATAATGATAAGAACATACAAATCAATTTCCACAATGAATGGGTGTTCTTCAGTAAAAGCACTAAAGAACTGTTAAGTGGGTGGCCATAAACTCTCCCTTGACATGTGTTGTAAGCTAAGCTCTGTTCCGGTGGTCCAGGGTGAGATCCTCATTTATTGGGCCGCTTGGGGGATGTCAACTCTGATCTTGAGGAAACTCATGCAGGACACTGAAAGTACCTGATTGTGTATGTTCGATGGAATGAGTCCTCCATAACATTCTCAGATTACTCACTGAAACTCTGACTCTGTCTGGTCTGTCTTCCTCTAGGGCTTGATGTCATCATAGTCACATGGTAGGGTGTTCGCTGAAGACATGCAGTCATCCTGGAGTTTCATTGAGCCCCACCCCCCCTTCTCTAAAGCCACAACATTATTCAGAGGGATAAGTGACTCATGTTAGACTCATTGTAAACATTCTGTACTGTTAAATGAACTGAACCAAGTTTTTACTTGATTTTTACTTGACATCTTCAGGTCATTGCTGATTGTGTCAATAAACAATTCAACTCTCTCTAATGGTGTCCCACCATTTGGTGCCCTGGCTTCTATCTCTAAATTTTGATTTTATGTGAATTAGAATTTTTTTTAAAGCAGTGGCGTAGTACTATGAAAGTAATGTGCACGATGTGGAAATAGGTTTCACTGACTTGGATTTTTTTGATTTGGATAAAGGTGCTATATAAATGCAGACCATTTGTCTTAGCAAGTGTTTTTGCCTTGTAATGAGACTGAAATTTGAACTTATTTTAAGTTACTGTTTGCTTGAATTAGATTTCTTACCCCATTGGCAAATATTGAAATGTCTCATCTCAATGGCAATATTTTGCCTTATTTTTGAAATAAGACAGACATATAAGACTAAATTACTTGTTAAGATGGCTGAGTGTGCAGGTTGTGCAGAATCAGATTATACCAGTTTTTCTTACCGTGGAACGATATGCAAATGCTGCTGGGGTCCACCCCAAAAACCTGCTGCAGCATGTTCCACATTGCTCCTGACATATTCTCACAGAGACACAAAAACAACACATGTGCAGTAAGACTTTGTGTTTCACTCACTTAAGAGCTTCATTATTAAAGTAGTACAGTGCTGTTTAATCGCCTTTATTGTCTTTGCAAATGTGTTGCATCTTCTTGGTAACACAGTAACAGTAAAACATTACATTACATTACAAAACAATCCTCTGTTCTGAAATCCTCTTGTGCATTGCCTTGGTTATCCCAACCATAGCAATTAAACTAGTCTCTGTAAAATACATTTGTCCTGGAATTATTACATTTACATTGCATAAATTAAAATAAAATTAATTTACCAGAGATGTCATTGAATTGCAATGAAACTTTTGTAACTTCTGTTTGAATAGGTGCTATAAAAACTAAAATGTATGATTATTATTATATGTGCTTGCAGTGCTCTTGCAGAACAAGGTGTGTTTCGCTGTCATTGTAGTTCACAATACACAGGCCAGATACATGAGTCACACTTTCCCCCAGGTTGAACTGTGTATTTTCATAGAGATTTAATATCTCAGGATTCTGTTGTTTCTGACAGGCCACTCACAGAGACACTGGGACAAACTTGACTCTCTCACCATATTAAACATGAAGGTGTCCATCCATATTCCACTCCATTCATAAAGAGGTCTGATCACACCAGCTCCAGAGCCCCTTGACATTGAATATAAAAAGTAATAATAAAATAAAAAAGACTCTGGCAAAGGCAGTTTGAAGGAGATGTAATTAAAATGGCTCACATACTCTAACTGTCAGTAGGGTGTTTTATTCCATACCTGAATTCCGATCCTGCAACACAGGCCAGACTGAATAGTGACTGACTTAGAGTGCTCGAATACCCTAAGTCATCTCCTTGGGAAGGTGATATTCTGCAAAACATCTTTTCTCAAATCCTTAACTGTATGAATTCCTTTGTGCTTACCTGTATGTGGCCCTCTGTCTGAGGGTCAGTTCCAAAGACCTTTTAATGAGTTGCTTGGTAAAAGAGCTCCTTTATTGTCCTTACTGCAGATTTGGCCCCCAAACAGTACTCTCTTTCTTTTTTGTGAAACAATCTGCTTTTTTAGAAGCATCTCCTCTAGCTTCTTGAGAATACAGGCACTGCCACTGCTTCAGGTTGTTTACCTTTCCTTTTCCATGCTTTTTTCTCGTGGTACCCTCCTCAGTAGACCACTGCAGAGATCAGAGTCGGTCGGGACAAAGCAGAACCACTTTTGGATCTGAGGAAAAAAGTTCCGTTCTCAGTGGACTTCAGGGAGCAGGTCGGTATTGGGGTTTTTTCTCTTTTGCTTTGGCTGTGTGGATATCCTGCTCTTGGGCAAATGTGAGAGTTAGAAGGTTTATCTGATTGATCGTGGCCAATATTGTACCAAAAAGGACATTGTTTAATAAAGTGCATATTTAGAGTTCTCCCTTGGTTCTAATACAAAGGAAGGAATTATATAATATATAAAGATGTTTCACAAAAAACAAGGACAACATTCACAGCAATGAGAAAGAAGCCAACATCAGTGGTGTTCTCTTTAAGGAAAAAAAACCCCAATAATCTCCCAACTTCATTGCATGTGTGAAAATACTGTGTCTCTTTCTGAATTTTCATATTTGTCTGTATTCTGTGAAATAACTGCACTTGCTATGTTGTTCATGACCAACCAGAATTTTTCAAGTTAGTTGTACAATTTCAAAACTATCCATTGAACTGTAGACACATAATTCCTCTATGATACATTATTTTTATGAGAATGAGCTTCTTTTACATTTTATACATTCATTTGTATCTAATTTTATGGAATGGAAAGATGTGGTGCAATATCTGTGTGTGCAGTGCTTATGTATGAGGCATAGAAAATAAGAGAGAGGGGGGGAGGTAAAGAGAGATAGAGAGAGAGACTGAGTTTGCGGTCCCAATTTCCTGAGATAAATACGCAAGACACATTAATGATTGACACACTGTGGCCAATGTCTTCTAACCAATTTTTTCATTTAGATTGTTTGGTCTAAATATGCCTAAGTATTTTTTTCTCCTTTAATCTCAGGTAAAGCAATGAATGTTTGGCGGGCAAATATTTCCTGTTTTTCAACAAAGTGTAGATGGGGTATATTCATATACGGCTATATGTGTATTATCAAAAACAAGTCACTGTTTATCCATCATAGCAACGACAAAAGGAAAAGGATAACACCCCAACTGGATATGATTAATGCAAATGTGTATATCTGGCAAGAAAATACGCTGAAGCAGCTTCTCCAACCCCTTTGCTCAAGCTACATCATACCATCTTACCACAGCCATGTTGTCACTTTCACAAGCAGTGTTTATGGGCAAAGCTATGAAACTGACGTTAAAGCTGATGTTGATATTCACTGTTGGGACTCATGTATACCACAGTATTAGTCTGGTATTTGTAATTTCATTTCCATATTAAGTTGAACATTTGGCTTAGCTAACAGCAGTGTAGTCATTTTTTTATTAAGAAATCTGTTTTATGTGTTTGACATATATATATATATATATATATATATATATATATATATATATATATATATATATATATATATATAAAATGTTGACGGTGTCTGATTGGCATTTTTATATGATGCTATGTGACAAAACTGAAGAGATTGATGAGTCTGATTTTCCTTTGACTATTCATTGTTTTTGTCCATGTACTTCACCCAATACATACCTTTGTCAAGCTTTCATGTGAGAGTTATTTTTCTCAACGTATTCATCTTCTGTACAGCAATCCTGCTTGCTACTTTAGAAAGAACAGCTCTTTCTCATCCAGTGTTGCAATTATTAACATGGGTGTGGCATGCTGAGAAATATTTGCCAATCTGAAAATGTGTTCCAACTAATAGGTCCATTATGAAAAACAGTCTCCCTGACTTCCATCACCCTGAAACTATTTGTTTGATCTGATAAATATTAATTTGTCTCCTTGACTCCTTCCTCTCAACTGCTCTGTATGTGATGTCTTGCATGAGCAGGCAAAGGAATTCCAAACCCACTCCCTCCTTCCCTCTCCCCAATGGCAGGGTCAACTCCTATCTGCCATGGTAACAGGTAACCTGACCTGTGAGGGGTTTCCAGCCACATAAAGGCCTGAACCCTGAGATTACATGTCGGAATCCATCTGGGGAAGTATGGATTCTCTAAAACCTGTAATACTTTCTTTCTCTAAATATACTTAATCTGTATTTCATTACAATTATGGTCATAACAGTTGCAGCTGTGAGGATATTATCCTCGGGCCTAGATACCCTCCACTGCTTGCCAGAAAGCTTGCTTTTGAATTGTGCTCTTTTTGTTAATTTCACAGACTCAAAATTCCTTACCCTCACCACCATAAAACAGCAGGACACAAACAGTATACTAGAATATAAGTTAGATGTTTTGAAGGATCACTAGTTAATGGGCAATTTTATCCCTTTAAATATGATTTTTTTTTAATGTAATTTTACCCTTTCTGTGAATTACATTAATTTTCAGGGCCCAGTTATTACAGGTATTGCTGATGATTAAATCCTGCCATATTGTTATTATTTTTAAAGATGTTTACAGAAAATGACAAATGTGTGATGTAAAAGGTCGAAACTATGGAAAAAAAGTATCGGCATGGAAGGGGAAGTGACCATATATGGGAATTTGAATGTTTGTTAAATGAAAAGCTAATTTTAAAAGAAACAATGACTCACAGAAGCCTTTGGGGACAACTCTCCTGTGGCTTAAGCAGAAAGCAGAAGGTGAAAAACCAGTTTCGCAAGGTATGACGACAATAGATGACAAGCCCCACCTTTCCTGGATGCATATAAGTAGCATCCCCACGGCACCTGAAATACATTTTGGGCGAGTATTCTCAACCCAAAGACTTCTGATCTGCTGAATTATTTGTGATAACTTTATTGGGACAAGAAAACAACAACAACAAAAGTCAAGAAAATGGTTTCTGCCGGGATACAGATGCTGGGCACAGCCCTGGCGATCATAGGCTGGATTGGGACAATCGTTGTGTGCGCCATTCCCATGTGGAGAGTGACAGCTTTCATCGGCCAGAACATTGTGACGGCGCAAACCACCTGGGAGGGCATCTGGATGAGCTGCGTGGTGCAGAGCACTGGGCAGATGCAGTGCAAGGTGTACGACTCCATGCTGGCGCTCAGTGCTGACCTGCAGGCCGCCCGCGCCCTCACTGTTATCGCCATAGTTGTGGGCATCTTTGGAATCCTGTTGTCCATAGCCGGAGGCAAGTGCACCAACTGTGTTGAAGATGAGGCCACCAAATCCAAAGTGGGCATTGCTTCAGGAGTAGTCTTCATTCTCGCCGGAGTCCTCTGCCTCGTCCCCGTCTGCTGGACAGCCCACAGCATTATCCGAGAGTTCTACAACCCCCTGGTGGTGTCTGCACAGAAGAGGGAGATTGGTGCGGCCTTGTACATCGGATGGGCAGCCTCAGCCCTGTTGATCATCGGTGGAGGCCTGCTGTGCTGCAACTGCCCACCCAAGGATGACGACTACACGGCCAAATACTCAGCGGCAAGATCTGGGGCCTCATCAGCACCAAAGGACTATGTGTAAGGACAGAGTGACTGGCCAGAAGTCTGAAGAGTGACTCTCCCTCTGGACTTTAAAGACACTGCCGCTGCCAATCCCGTTTACATGTTTTTTTAGGCAGTGTTTGTTTACCAGCCATGGTCAGCTTGTAATGGGCTGTAGATTTCAGGAGAATAAATGGCACTCAAATGATTTACAACTTTTAAAAAATATATATCAGTTACAAGTAATGACCTGAAGCATGAAATGTCTCCAAGCATGAACGGTCATAGTCATCAACTGTGTCTCGCAACCATAAACAGTTTTGTGTTGTATTCTGTTTTCTGAATAATGACCTATTGTATGCATCGAGATTTAAATGCAAATAATATGTTTTCATTGTTCGACATGTACATTTCTCTTAAGTGCTACTTCTGTGTTGTGTTTTGACCACATTCATAATCTTTAAATGGGAATGGAATTGTAAATAAATTTTTTCACATTTTACAACGTATCTGTTCATTGTCTGGTGTCTTCAATGTAGAAACATTTAATCTTATTTATATCAGATGCAATAAGATTTCATGTGGTACCACATTTAGAATTAGGCTGCATTACATAATATTTATTTAGCAGGTGCGTGTGCGTGAACAACAGATCCAGGACAAGGGGGGGATGCTAGCTGCTAGCTACTAGGTACGGTTGTTCCTTTTCTCAATATGTATTGGTTAGATGTGTTATAAACGAGTTGCCTGCTTATATTTGGAGTCTAATTAAAATACTTTGAATACATCCAACACATTATTTCTGAGACGGAAACGTAAAACTGTGAGCCATTATTAGCCTACACTTTTCACAGTTTTAGTTGCACAGGCAAAGAGACGGTATGAGTAGGCATAGTGTTTACGCAGTTTTGAAATAAAAGTAGAAATTCGCTTCACATTGGTTCTCATTCGATAAAGTAAAGTTATCTTTTAAACAGCTACAGCACGACCGTAAAGCGCTACGCAGCGTTTTGCCTATTGAACACATTCCATATGTGCTAACCTGTAACTCTAGCGACCTCGTGCTGGATCCAGCAGTGTAGCATCCAGCATGCGTAAGATGACAACCATAAGTTTTTGTTCTGGAAACATGAACAACTATGTTCGCAGAAATCTGAATCTTGAATTAACTATAGTAATTATCGTTACTTCGTTACGTTCACGCCTACAGTTTTATTTCACACCATCTGGAAGTCATTCTGGATCAGTTCAATAGCATGATCACAGGATTGTAACTAAACAAAAACAAGGTCTGTACAATAGGCCTACAAAACGCCCATACATGGTCATCATATGACCAGACCAACAGAAAGAAGCTTTAACTTTTTCCCCTTTTCTAATGCATTTAAATTAAGTTAACTCCCATTTCTTTATGGAAAACAATAAACCAGAGACGTTTTTGTTGCTTAATTAGACAATTTAGCTTTAGATACAAGCCCATCTAGGGGTGGAGGACTGCTATTTCCCTTTTTTCTTCCCTTCTGTTACGCTGTAAAGTGTTTTTTGGGACAATCTTCTGTGTAAAGCACTTTGCAAATAAAATTGAATTGAAAGGGAAATTCACTATATTGGCTGCAAATAATAGAATTCCGAAAATATGAATGAGTAGGCCTACTTGGGAAGTTGCTAGAGAAGGTCATGTCAATCTCTTGAGCCAGAACAACAGTAGGCTATTGACGTGGTGGCATACACAAGTCAAGTTTTCTTTGACATGTTATAAAAGTGGTCTATTGCAGAACCCATGGAGCCTGGGCTGAATTAATGTCCTAAAGAATCACAATGTGCATCTCCAGGATGTGGCAGCATTTCCCAGTCATCTTGAGGTCATCTATTGCTCAAGTGATGCTGCCAAGGTTCAAAACCACAGTGGGCAAAGAGAGCCATATCATTTTCATATCAACTGCTCTTATTTTATTATTATTTAGGATTCATTATTTATTATTAGTTCAGTCTTTTGCATAACCCGACTTTTAGTAAAATGTCTCAATAAGCTCATAATAATGACTGAAAACTCCTCCATGAACTGTTCTGAACAGAACCACATGGCCGACATGCCAGCTCACCCACTGTAACCATTCCATACGAACTGGTTCTGTTGCTTAAACTAACCGTGGTGCTCCCATTGCTAGCCATGATATTTCTCAGTGGAAGGATCATAAAACCCTCAACATGTGATCACAGCTCACTGACACTCTTCGTGTTTTGTTTCTGTCCAGTGTGGGTATTTGGCTTGGTGCTTGTGTCTGATTTCACTGTGTCTTCTTCCGGAAGTCCCTTCCTGTTTTTGGCCATGCAGCTGAGGCATAGGCATATTTTGCAGCAAATGGTGGCTTCTTTCTGGCACGTTACGCTATTGAATTGTATTTTCAATGTTAAACATTTTAAACATTTTGCCATTTGCGCTATCTTCCAGTTTATAACAGTGGCATGTTCTGTTTCAGCTCTTAGTTTTGTAAGAGGAAAAAGATTTATAATGGAAAACTGTGCCCTCTACAGTAATACTATGGTAGCACATTAGACCGGTCCTCTGTCTGGTGATTTGCATAAATACTTGTACAATAGGGCTTCAAAATACATAGCTTTTTGAATACTGTAAAGTGCTTTTATAGTTACTATTATAACAGAAAATTAAAATGAAAATCTTTCAAAAGAAATGAAACTATCATGCAGTGAACTCTTGGCTGCAGCCAAATTACTTTTTTTATTGGATATTACTGTATCTGATAACTATTTCCTTGTAATAGTGATCGAGTATAAAGTAGAGAATTGATGACATTACCACTTGTGGCTGACTGTCAATTTGTTCCACACAAGGCATTTCTTTACAGTCGAGCAGGTTGGGTGGTTGGCATATGGTTCTCACACTGCATGAGCCAGTTAATTTATTAATACATTTGTATTTATATTGTATATTTCATCGTATTTGCCTGTGACTATGAGAAATTAGCTAACAAAGTGATACCGATGAGTGAGTAGCTGATGATTCAGATTTTCTGTACATAAACCAAGATTAACATTTCACACCATAAAATATTATGTTATATTGCTTACACGAATTAAGTATTGTAATTGTTGACTTCCAATGAAGGCCATTGCCCTTTAGAAGTCCCCCAATGAGGACACACTGAGAAAGGATTTTCTAGTGTACTTTTTGAAATATCTTGCAAATATGGTAAAGCTCATATATATTTACATGGTTATATTTCATCATGAAACAAGGGAAATTTGGATGGAGACAATACTTTTTTAGACATTTATATCAGTATAAACAGGTTGACTTTGTAAATCGTATTTTCAACTCATCAGCATTGCTAGAGGTCATTCAGCCTGTGTCTCTGTGTACAAAACATACATTGAAGGGACGGGGGCATGGTAATATCAAGTAACAGCTTTTCTCTCTTTGTGAGTACAAAACCACACCCTCCAAGGTGAACTATAAATGCCAGAACCATTTTTCCCCCTGTGAACAGTACTTGAGCTTTGCAGCGGGACTAAGCACCATATTTGGCAGACCACATTGAAAGGGGAACATCCACAGAAATGGCATCTCAGGGGCTCCAGATTATGGGCATTATCTTGGCATTAGTCGGATGGCTGGGGGCAATAATTGTGTGCGCGTTGCCGATGTGGAAGGTTACGGCTTTCATTGGGGCCAACATCGTAACATCACAGACCATCTGGGAGGGCCTGTGGATGAACTGCGTAGTCCAGAGCACGGGGCAGATGCAATGCAAGGTCTACGACTCCCTGCTGGCCCTGCCCCAGGACCTGCAGGCCGCCCGGGCGATGATCATCATCTCCATCATAGTGGGCATCTTCGGCATCATGATGGGCATTGCCGGGGGCAAGTGCACCAACTGCATGGACAACGAGGCATCCAAAGCCAAGGCCTGCATAGCTGCGGGTGTTGTCTTCATCATCTCTGGGCTCCTCTGCATGGTCCCTGTCTCTTGGTCAGCCAACACCATCATCAGGGACTTCTACAATCCCCTGCTGACTGAGGCCCAGAGGCGGGAGCTGGGAGCCGCCCTGTACATCGGGTGGGGGTCTGCCGGGCTGCTGTTAATGGGGGGAGGCCTGCTTTGCTGGAACTGCCCGCCCAAGGAGAACCGCCCCTACAGAGCGCAATTTGCTCCAGTGAGATCATCATCCACACCTATGGACTATGTTTAATTTGACAATACGGAATAAATTTTTTCAGACTCCTTTTCCAGGTACCTCGGAGAAATTCAGGACTTTTAAATAACAAATCAAATTTAAATTTAAAGTGAAAAATGCAAATCTTTCTTAGTGAGACTCATCAGAACACTGAAAGCAATTGAGGCCTGTGTAATGATATTCATATATTATTCTTTAAATATAATTCATATTTTTCAATTACTCACAGTTAGCCAATACAGGCTTTCTGTTACATTCTCAAATGGATCTATAACCTTCTGTTTATTTTCCATGTGTCATTTGAATTTAAACAATGGGAAAACCTTTTAATCTGTTGTCAGCGAATATTTGTGTAAAAAAATGGTATGTATTAAAATACTGAAATGGTAATTGACCATTGTATTTTGTGAGCCGCGGGCATATCAGCCTTGAAAAACAGCCTTGCATTTTTTTAGTCTTGGTGCGAGCCACAAGCGCAGCGTGAGTTACTAGGTTACCAGGCTCACTGAACAAAATTGCACACTGCACAGCACTGGTGACGTCATTGGCAGACCAACCATTTGAGTCGCGAAAGGGCGACGCTTACCTTTCAGGCTGAAATCCGCCTGAGAAAGATTCATAGAACAGCAGTGTTAAGTCAGGTGTGCCTAATATTATCCGAACAGGGCCGGTTACGTGCAGGTTTTTGCTTAATTGTCTGTAATCAAGACAAGTATTCTGTTATAAGTAGAATCAAGTGTCTGTGGGTTATATCACGTGGGTGGGGTATATCACAAAGCAGAGTTACTGAGCTGGGAAAATTCCCAGAACCCTACCAATGCTAGAACATGGACTGAAGCAAAAGCAGCTGTTCTGGGTTTTAGCTAAAGGTGAATTTATCCAGCTAACTCAGTAGCCTAATCATGCTTTGTGATACCCCCGGGTCCTTTTCAGATAAGATTGGACATCCCAGACGTGGATTCACCTATGTCCAATGACCAAATCAACTGTAGTATATTAGGGCCAATAAACAATTACATGAGATTATTCAAATCGTTTTATTTTTGTAATGTTTACAAAGGCATGTTAAAACATTTAATATCAAAATGTCAACTGCGGTTAGTTTAGTGACTACAACACCAACTAATAGCCTATGCTATCTTTTGGAATGCACCTTAATGTTCTACTTAGAACACTGGAATAAACTATAAGTGCTGAATAAAAGAACAAGATCTGTACAACGGTTACAAAAGAGATAGGCTAACTGGCCCATACAAAATCATCTCTGTTTGCAATCCCTGAAACTTTAAACAACAATGATTACTTTATTTCTAGGAGTTGAAATGTGGTATTAGAACGAGAAAGTATGCTAATCTACAATGAAAGAATATTCAACTGCCAAATAATACATTCATTTTAAAACAATGTGTTATAAAATAATACTGCGCTGTAACAGTAAACGGCAAAACGTTGTGTTCATTCAGACATAAGACATCAATAATGAGAAAAGAAAGGTTAAGAGTCCAATAACAATTTATACATAGTCCTTTGCGCTACCGGTAGACTTAGGAGAAGAATATTTGGCAGCGTACGGGCGGTCTTCCTTCGGGGGACACTGACAGCAAAGAATCCCTCCTCCCAGAAGAAGCAATCCTGCAGCTCCCCATCCAATGTACAGCGCAGCGCCGAGTTCTCTTCTCTGTGCGTCGGTAATCAGGGGGTTGTAGAAGTCCCGAATAATAGTGTTTGCGGACCAGCAGACAGTTACCAGGCAGAGGACTCCACTCATGATGAAGAAGACCCCAGAGGCAATAGCGACCTTAGCCTTGGCAGTTTCGTCTTCAATGCAGGTAGTGCACTTGCCCCCGACGATTGACAGTAGGATTCCGAAGATACCCACGAGTACAGAGATGACGACCAGGGCGCGAGCTGCCTGCAGGTCCTGAGGCAGAGCCAGCATCGAGTCGTACACCTTGCACTGCATCTGTCCCGTGCTTTGTGCTACACAGGTCATCCATAGACCTTCCCAGAGAATCTGAGCCGTTAAGATGTTGTTGCCGATAAATGCGGACACTCTCCACATGGGTAGAATGCAAATTATAATGTCTCCAAGCCATCCGATCACAGCCAGCGCAATGCCCAATATCTGCAGCCCCGTCGATGCCATCGCAGTCCCGTCCCCCGCGCTTATTCTTGTCTCTTAAACCGAATTGCTTCGAACGAAGAATCTTTTGCATGGTAACTTTATACACGGATACCCCCTCCCCATTCTGAAAGGGTGGGATTTCACGTAATTTGTCCTAGAATCGCCACCCCCTTTGTCATGGTAGTTCACGACCCCCTGAAAAATCCACCTCTGCCAGAATCAAGATACATAGGCTAGTTAAAAAAAAACAGTTAACTACCTCACAAGCAACTCGATTGGGTCCAGACTCAAGTAAGCCTGTCCGTTATTTGCAGTCTGCAGATTATTTTTGAGCACGTAAAGTAGGTTTTGCCGAACGTTTTCACACAGTAAGACTACATAGCCTACGCATACTTGTAGCCTACATTTTCGGGCTTTAAAAAACCAACGTTGATATAACATGAAATAAAATATAGCCTAAATAGCCATGGTTACCTGGCAACTTTTAATTTAACAGGAAATATTGAACGCATTGTATGAAGCTTCACGCTCAGGCCTACACGCGTTAAGAAGTATTGGCCAGAACAAAGGCCCATCTCTGAATGAACAAACGAGTAAACAAAAAAACAAAAACATACTCCTACATATTAAAGCCATCTTTAGCATGAAAAAATGAAACTCCATCTGATTTAGTACGAATATTCAAAAAGCGATGAATTGTATCGTATAATTCACTTGGAAAAATGTAACCTAGTCAGCGATTGTGGGCCTTTTAATTTAAATTATTGTAGGCTACTTACGGCAGGCATGGGCAGTTTTTCGGTACTTAGCTAACTCATGCGATGCATATAGTCATAATTAGTTAATGAGCTCATTTATCTAGGGTAATTGGTAGTAATAGGCCTAAACTTGCGCAATACCTCCCTCCCCCCTCAAATTTACAACAAAGGGCAGCGCGACTAAATAAAAAAACAGAAACAACAGGATAAAACTAAAAACAATTAATCAAAATATCAATAAATTCGGCACAAGTCACTAAACACAAGAACATGGTTGCTAATGCAAGATTCGTCTCAAAACTCGAAGACCTTATGATTGAGTACACCGCCGTGATCTCAGTGTCACATTTTGAAGCGCCAAAAACAATAAAAAATCATTATAATTGTGTCACAAATATCACTGAAAAGGAAAAAGTGTTTAATTTTTAGGTTGACATGGTATCCAGTCCAAATTAAGGTCAATGACATCCTATTTTTCCTTCCGAAAACTAACTATTTTAATAAAGCAACAATGTGCATTTCCCCTTTAATGATATCGAGGAGTCAAATAGACTAAATGAAGTTGAAGCCAATTGTGCTACTGTGGCGCTCATAACATTTCGCAATGTATTGATAATAGTATCAATATTCATTTACACGCGGAAACAAGATTTAATGTCTAAATTTATATGACATTGACACTGAGTTCATCAAGTAGGATGAGTTGTTCATTAATTGACGGTTCATTAATTGACGGCTGGTATAAGTGACACCGGACAGAACTAATTGTTCTGATTGAAAACCACACCCCACAAGGGTGGTATATCTGCAGACCCACCGAGTTACTCGCAACTCGTATTTTGGTCGGCTTCAGTTATTTCTGTTGAAGCAAAAAGTGCGTAAGTGATGGCATCAGCTGGGCTGCAGATTTTAGGTATTGCGCTTGCGCTAATTGGATGGATCGGGGACATCGTAATCTGCGCTCTTCCTATGTGGAAAGTGACCGCCTTTATCGGCAACAACATTGTAACCGCTCAGATTAGCTGGGAAGGTCTGTGGATGAACTGTGTGGTGCAGAGTACGGGACAGATGCAGTGCAAAGTGTACGACTCCATGCTGGCCCTGCCTCGGGACCTGCAGGCGGCCCGCGCACTGGTCGTCATTTCGGTGCTGGTGTCTATATTTGGAATTCTTTTGTCAATTGCAGGAGGCAAGTGCACGAACTGCATCGAAGACGGATCTGCGAAGTCCAGAGTCGCCATCGCCTCT
This sequence comes from Conger conger, assembly GCF_963514075.1. Classification (NCBI taxonomy): domain Eukaryota; kingdom Metazoa; phylum Chordata; class Actinopteri; order Anguilliformes; family Congridae; genus Conger; species Conger conger. The sequence goes on along the minus strand of NC_083766.1, from coordinate 32,675,096 downwards.
GGGGTATTTTTCATCTTGGGTGGAATCCTTTGTCTTATCCCCGTCAGTTGGTCCGCGAACACTATTATTCGAGACTTCTATAACCCTATGCTCGTCGACGCTCAGAGACGGGAGCTTGGCGCAGCGTTGTTCATTGGCTGGGGAGCTGCAGGACTGCTGCTCATCGGTGGAGCCCTTCAATGCTGCCAGTGTCCCCCGCGGGATGACCGCCGGTATACTGCCAAATATACCGCCGCAAAGTCCAATGCTGGAGGGGCCTACGTGTGAGACTGCCTTTGATTCGTTTAAACCCCCCCCCCCCCCCCCCCCCCCCCCCCGACTCCGTGGTATATCCACATGCGGTCAAAATGCACTGATTTGAATTATGTACTTGAGTTTTTATCTTGTGACGTGCCAAATAAATTATTTTATTTTTAACGACTGTGTCTTCACTGTAGTAGATCTACTCTGCCTGCATGACTTGGCTGAGTAAGTGGGTGTTCCACGTACTGCCTCCCCCCCCCGGTCGGTTGTATTCACACCACCAATTAGAACCACTTTGCAACCGCAAGTAGCCTACTTTCTTTTCTCTTTTTTTCTCCTCCCCTGCGTTTTCTCAACTTCGGAATTTGGTTGCTTGGTACCATTTATTATTAACCGAATATTCATCATTGTAAATGGCATTTGCTGTATATTTAAACGACACTTCCTAGTGATTTAATATTCTGAGCGCATTGTACACTTGGTGGCGTTCTGGCCTCTCCTGTGAAATTATTTTTGGGCAAGATGTATGGATGAACGCTCCTGACCTCCTGGGCTGGAATTATCAACGAAACCCGGCCCCTCAAGGAAGGTTGTCTATCCGGTTTCTTTTTCCAGCCTCTTGGCTGTGTCCTGAATGTGTTGACAACTAAACCGGTTTTTTTTTTTTTTGCTTGTGTGATTGGCAGTATGGGAACGATACTCTTTTCCATCGCTAATGTAGAACTGGCTTGACATCCTGCCCCGGTGGTAAAAAGGCCCTCCTCTCTGATTTATGCATTGCATCTAATCACTTGATCCGGCATTATTTACAAAATAAAGTATACATGATTTTCATAGATTAATTTAAAAAAAATACACAATTTCAAACTGAAATAATTTAAAATGAATGTAGAACTTTCAGCTTGTGGTCAATATGCAAATTGTGCAATAGACCACCCCACAGACAAATGAAAAGAATGGACTGGGAATCTGTCTTGTGGTGATACTCTTTTATAATGAATTGGCACTATGCTGCCCAGTATTCCCACCTCAGGTCCACTGTGGCATCCTACCTGCCTGCCTGTCCACCCAAACCTTGCCCTCACCATATGCTGTTGCAGGGCATTACATGGGCAGCCAAGCATGAGTGTAACACCATATTCAAAGCTAAGAAATTACATCTGGGAAGAACAGCCAGAATGTTTACTGGTGTTCTGTGAAAACCTTCATGTCTGACACTTGTGAAAATGTATTCATAAAATAAGGGGAAATGGATGTATATTTCCTGTTATTTTATAGCTACAGTATGCAATTCAGAGTATCTCATGTTTTGGGGATTTGAAACTACATTAAGCCCAACCATGGTATCTTTTTATTATGATATTTTCTAAAATATATTTTTTGTTATATGGTTCTTAATTGAAATCTTACATCTTATCACAAGTTCCAGGGCACTGTATGTTTTCACTTCTAATCATTTTCAGAATACTTTTTTGTGATAAACTATTGGTCTATTTCTGGTTAATTTTCAACAGCTGTCTTTGTGCTACAACTACAGTTGTCAAACTGGATTTTTCTTGGTTTTATTTTATAATTAAAATGGACAATCCTTGTCCTTAAATCCTGTGGAATTAATTATTCTGAAGTGAGATTCTTGAACCCTGCAGTACTTAAATCAATATGTGCTAGAAAACAATGATGCGTTATGTAGTTATGTAAGTAGTTATGCCTAATTTCAGCCTACAGTCAGTGACCACACATTGCTTTTTTTTTTATACAACATACAACATAGGTTTGTCGTACGTTGTTCTGTTATGTCTACACATTCAGTGTTTACAAACATAAAGGATTCACTTCTGAGGCTCAAGATATGTATATATATATATATAAAGATGTTTAAAGCAAACATATTTTGTCAGATATTTGTAAAATCCACAAATAAATCTTAATTGAGTAATAACTCCAGGGTTGTTACAATAATCAGTTAATCTACGCAGACCTGCCGGAAGTTTCAGGTATGTAAATTCCAGTTAGCGCATCATGAAACCTTTTGTTGGCTTCCGCATGTTTATTGATTGCACTGCGTTTCTCCGAAACCAGTTTGAATTCCATGCTTTCTTTCGCTCTCAACATACATAGAGGGGGAAGAATGAAGTTTGACTGCAATCTTTCAGTTGAACTAGTTTCACCATAGACCACTCCCTATGACAGAGCCTATAATTGAGAGACAGAGCAACTGAGACCATCATTTACATCAACTGACTCACTGCTACTTCAGGATAGGTAACTGCCTTCTTCCTACTGACCACAGTGAAAATGGTGTCTATGGGTAGACAGATGCTGGGCTTGGCCCTGGCTATTGTTGGATTTCTGGGGACCATTATTGTCTGTGCTCTTCCCATGTGGAGGGTCACAGCTTTCATTGGAGCCAACATTGTGACAGCGCAGGTCATTTGGGAAGGCTTGTGGATGAACTGTGTGACACAGAGCACTGGGCAGATGCAGTGCAAGATCTATGATTCTCTCCTTGCCCTGCCCCAGGACCTCCAGGCTGCCCGCGCTCTGGTGGTGATTGCCATCATTGTGTCCCTTATGGGCGTACTTATAGCCATTGTCGGAGGGAAGTGCACCAACTTTGTGGACAACGAGACCTCAAAGGCCAAGATTTCCATCGCTGCCGGGGTCATCTTCATCTTGGCTGGAGTTCTTGTCCTGGTCCCTGTCTGCTGGTCAGCCCACAGTATCATCAGGGACTTCTACAACCCTCTACTGACCTCAGCTCAACGCAGGGAGCTGGGAGCCGCTCTGTACATTGGTTGGGGCACTGCTGGTCTGCTGATCCTTGGCGGGGGGCTGCTCTGCAGTTCCTGCCCTCCGAAGGAAGACAAGCCTTATGATGTCAAGTATTCAATGGCGGGAAGGTCTGTGGCCAGCAGAGCTTACGTATGAGACTGCTTATGAAAGGTGAAGAAAATGTTTATGTAGCAAACAGTTGTAAACAGTTGTATGTATCTTTTTATAAGCTGCAATGAGCGATCTCGCTCTCATATTCTGCTGTGAAAAATGAAAATAATTTGATGTGGATTCACTTCTGAGATCACTCCGAAAACTTTTGAAGTCACAAAACATTCTACAGTTTTTGATGTGAAATGGACAATGAAACTATGCATTTGGTAAATGTTATTTTTCTACCTTTTTCACAGTGCAGTAAGTAAGTTCTGAGAAAAAGTATAATTTATGAGCACCAATGAGTACTATCTTTGATGATAGTTAATTTAATCAAATCAAAGCAGTAGAATCAAACATGTAGAAATGTACTTGTGTTGAGGAGAAGTCAAACAGTTGTATAGCTGATGATCATGTTTGCTGGAAAGAAAACACAGAAAATGTGAAATATGTTATGTATAATGCTTGTTGTTAATGGAATATGAGCTGTGTTTTTGAAAAAGTTGTACATGCTCACAGATTGTAATTCCTGTTTTCCATTTTCTATGTAAATGTATGACAACAAAAAAAATTTGTGTTCAGCAACCTGAATATGGTAATATTGATATTGATATTTTCATCATTGTAATAAAGCTGATTTGTACCATATTTTTTTATGTGTGTTTTTAAATCATATGTTAATGTCCCATTTCAGACTGTTGTGGTTATCGTGTAATATCATTTTGAACCCCTGAATAAAAAAATATCAAATGGTGCTTTGAGAACTTCAGAGTAATGATTTTCAAAAATGGTCAGACACACTCAAACTATTTAGGTTCTAGAGCTTATATCAAGCTTGTTTCATCAAACACTACCATATCCTATGACTCAAAACTTAAGAGAGGGAGTTTACCTCCATCTTGGAATCTTGTAAACAGTACTTTCTTTGGGTGTCTTGTTCTCGTCAAACAGCTCCGGGTTTTTTTTTTGCTTGCTACAAAAATCTGCCCAAACTGGTTGAGTGACAAAGACTGTCTGTTGACCTAATTTGTTAACAATGCAGTATAGCCTAGGGATATATACATAATGTGAAATGCTTTTTTAAAATCTATGTACAGTATAATATAATATTGAATTAGCTTGAAAAGGTATACTTACTGAAGACTTATCAAAATACATGTACGTAGGATACTCAGATACTCAGGTGTCAGAAACAAAGGGTTGCTATTGCGTCATATAAGTATTGTATAGCATTGTCACTTGTGGGATAAGCAAGAGGTAAGGTTTAGGTGAATAGCTTTTTTTAAAGCTTTGAGCAGCATTAAACTATATTTTAATCAGCTTCACAAAATGGATTCCTTTAACTCTGGAAGCATATCTACTGAAGGCTCTTACTCTATATTTTTCACTAGCAAGCCAGATTCACTGATAATTTATATTTTAAATATCAAAATTAAAATACATTTTGGAACTGGATTTTGAACTGAATTTCATGTGAAAATTGAATGCAACATTTTAGCCCAGACACAGAGGATGCTAAACAAGCACAAAGAGCTGAGAAATGTTGGGTGAGCGATGAGAAAGGAACACCATCTCGAAACTTTTCAGCAAAGGTTAAGATCGGTTTCCAATGTGGGAGGAGCGGAAGAGGTGTTAAGTTCCATATTTAGCACATATGTGATCCCTTTACAACTGAACAAAGCTCTTTGCTAAAGTATGTTGGGGACAGATTTTTAGCCCTCCTGTCTGCCCCCCCCTCTCACACACCACCAGTGTCCATTGTCCTGAGAAAGAAAGAATCCTGTTAATCTGGTACTCAGGTGAGCTACAGCAGCAAACACCTCCCAACTTCAAAAAGGCATATAAACGCCTCCTGCCTCCACCCCAGTAAATACTCCTGCAAAAGCGTGAAGCCCTAGAGGAAGTAAACAGCCTGGGCACTGAGCTAGAGACAGCTGACGGGAGCTACAGGGAGAGCACTAGCAGGCTTCGCCATGTCATCGGTGGGAATGCAGATGCTGGCCAGCATCCTGGCAGTGGTGGGCTGGGCGGGGGTGATCGGCGCCTGCGGGATGCCCATGTGGAGGGTGACAGCCTTCATCGGCAACAACATTGTGACGGCGCAGACCATCTGGGAGGGCATCTGGATGAACTGCGTGGTGCAGAGCACCGGGCAGATGCAGTGCAAGTCGTACAGCTCCCTGCTGTCGCTCAGTGCTGACCTGCAGGCTGCCCGCGCCCTGATGGCTCTCTCCATCTCCGTGGGTTTGGTGGGCCTCCTCCTGACTTTCGTCGGGGGCAAGTGCACCAGCTTCGTACAGGGAGAGGTCAGGAAGGCCAGAATCATAATCACCGCAGGGGGCGTTCTCATCGCCTCCGGAGTCCTGTGCCTCATTCCCGTTTCCTGGTCTGCCAGCACCATCATCAGAAACTTCTACAACCCTCTGCTGATTGACGCCCAGCGCAGGGAGATGGGCGCCTCTCTGTACTTAGGGTGGGGGGCCTCGCTTCTTCTGATCCTAGCGGGGGGCCTGCTCTGCACTAACTGTCCCCCCAAGGAGAACACACCTTCTGTCAAATATCTCATTGTGAGGTCATCAAGAGCAACCAGCAATGCGGATTCCCAGAGGACAACTTTCCCGAGCTCACCAACTCCTACCAAGACTTATCTCTAAATAACTACCCTGCGCTGTTTACTTTTGTCTGTACATTTTTTGTGTGTGCAAGAATGAAGGACGTATATGAACAATGCACTTTGTAAGTGGAAATGAACAGACATTAGTAGTGTGTAAAAATATAACATTTAAAAATATTTTTTGTTGAATGAAATGTGTGTGTGGTGTATGTGTGAGAATGAGAGTGAGAGCGGTTTGGAGTACTTGTAAGATATTATATTTGAATGAGATGTAGATGTTCTTCAATGTTTAATAGAATACTGTGAATTATTGCTAATTTTTCAATTACTTTTCTGTTTCTTGTGTCATATAATATAATTGCACTTATCAAGACTTAAATAATCTTATACAGATTTTTCACTACTATGTTCAAATGATCTATATGTATGTTTACAAATTGTTTTCAATTTTGTCACAATAAAAAATGGACAAGCACATTTCAAGCTGTTGTTTCGGTCCAGCACCCAATGAAGATTTTTGTGGTGAAGTCATTGAAACAGCATATAGGAGTTCAGATGAAAACCTGGATACATTTGGTTTATGGAGGTATCACACTAAACAAATTTTCATTTGTCAACTGACATTTGGTCATTGTCAGTTTTTATGTTACAATTTGCTGGTATAATTTAAATGTAAGATTCAGATGAAGCAGAACCATACTAACATTCAAGAGCAGATTGTTGTAATTTGTATTTCAATACTTGCATCTTTCCTAGAAATGTTTAGACAAAGTTGGAAGTACAATTACAGTTGTGTATTATTAATTCAGTAATAATGCATCATCTTTGATAGCCAGATGTGCCATAAAAAGAAACTGAAAATATGAACTATTACCCAACTATTAAATGTCATCTTGTTATTTGAAAATATTTCAGGTTAACTTTTGTGTATTCTACCAATGTCCAAGGTGAAAGCGTACAACAGGTTCCACTAGAACCATAATGAGGCTTAGAGCAAGCGCACTTCCCTGTAACCATGGAGGGATTAACTGCTTTATTGTTCAATACTGAGCAAACAGTCTTATGTTTCACATGCGGAGCACTGTGTGGTGGATGTAATGTCATGTTCTCACATTAGCGGCTTCCAGTTTCCAGGTATTGAGATGGCTAAAATTGCAAAGGTTTTTATTGGCAGAAATAAGAAACCTATATTTTAGAGGTTAAATCCTTTATGAGTCTCTACTTCAATGTTCTTATTTTTAAAAGGGCAGCCATTTGAATCTGAAGCTGAAAATCATCTGGGGGCCTGCATACATTTAGAGAAAAGGTGAAAAGCTGCAATTATACACTCGGCTAAAGTGCCATATATGTTCCAGATATGTTCATTTAAAAAAATAAATATGGCAACCAAATATGGCATGTCCAGTTGCCACCCTAATTTGGAATGGCCAACTCTCTGCAACTGTGTTCATGCACAAACCATTATGATTCAGGAGAATTTAGGCATGTGCGTTTCTCCTGTGGTCAGTCTGCTCCCTTTCACAATGCAGACTTCAGCTAAGCTCGCTGAGTGGACTCAGAAGTATAAGTTTCATATGTGGCTTTGACATGCAGTCCATAGGCGCCCAATCGAACAGTGGCGGTTGCTAGAGAGTGATGAAACAATAACAATAACAATCTACCTTGACTATGACAACTACTATGATCACTACTATGACAACATACATCCTCAGAGGCAATATAATACATAAAACCGAATCAGTAAATTCTAAATGTTCTTAGTAAAGAGTAACATACACACACACAAACAAAATCACAGTCTGATACACTGCACAACATACAGGGAGGAATGGTTGGGTGTCTTTCTGAGACACATCGACAGGAAATCGATCCGGCAAATCGATCTGACTTCCAGACGACCACTCATACCTCCTGAACTAATGTTTCTTAGGAGTTCAAGCATCCAGCTAACTAAGTAATCCTGCTTCATGAAATATCCTTGTCTGTGGAATGAACCTATACCAGTGGTGAACAGTCATGTTTCACAGAGGGCCAATAGCATTTAATTTCAACCAATTACTTTACCTGCTGATTTCACTAATTAGTTCACTCCTCTCTGGTTAGAGTGTGTGTTGATTCATGAAATCTGCAGGTGTAATGATTGGTTGGTTTGAAAATCCCTCCATGGCGCATAATTGGCCATAACTGAGCTATCCGTGAAATTCTGAATCATTTGCAGGTATATACTTCCATCTAGTGGTGGAATTCCTTTGTTTATGAATCAGTACCAGCCCAATAAGTCAACCAATGGGCCACAGTCCAAGAAATCGTTGAGTCATTGTCACTGTTTAAACTAAATAAATAACTTGGAAGGAAGATAGGTGATGTGCAGGTATTCTTTTATTTTTATTTACATATTTTGTATTTTTTCTAAATGTTGCGTACATGCCTCAGTGAAACTAAGAACTGAGAGTTTCACATTCAGGTTACCGCAATTACAGTACAGTACAGTATAGTTAGCAAATGTCTCCGTCTGGCAGGCACGTAACCCCGTGTTCACACTATGAGCAACTTGGTCGACGGGTCGCTCAAGTGTACTAGGCTGAGGGAGGGGCAAGAGCTTCCCGCTGTGTCCTCGTTATGATCTCCTGCAAATACAGATTTTCTGTTGGAAGTTAACAACGGCAATCAATATAAAATGTACATTAACATCAATATAAATTATTGTTCAAGTTATTATTATTTGCTTTCGCTAGTTAGCGATATGTCTTTCTCATCTTACGAGATACCCTCTCTCAATAAGTAGATCACCAGCAATAGCCATCCAGTGCCGTATAAAACTCAGTAGCTCAGTATTGGGGTCGATGCGACTGATTTTGGCAGAGCAAAAGACATATATTTGCCATACCCGACCCTTGTGTTACGACACTAATAAGTAGGCTATTGAATGACAATATGTAATTATCATGTACGTACGATGATAACGTTTGTGGCGATGCAGTTTTTTTTTTTTTACCTATGGACAATTTTACATTACATTACATTACTGGCATTTGGCAGACGCTCTTATCCAGAGCGACGTACAGTTGATTAGACTCAGCAGGAGACAATCCTCTCCTGGAGCAATGCAGGGTTAAGGGCCTTGCTCAAGGGCCCAACGGCTGTGCAGATCTTATTGTGGCTACACCAGGATTAGAACCACCAACCTTGCGTGTCCCAGTCATTTACCTTAACCACTACGCTACAGGCCGCCCTGTAGCTTAGTGTGTGTGTGTGTGTGTATAGTGTATAGTGTGTGTGTAGTGTGTGTATAGTGTGTGTGTATGGTGTGTGTGTATATAGTGTGTGTGTACAGTGTGTGTACAGTGTGTGTACAGTGTGTGCTCACCTGGTCAGACGTGTTGTGCAGGCAGTGTGTGTGTGTGTGTGTGTGTGTGTGTGTGTGTGTATGTGTGTATAGTGTGTGTGTGTGTGTGTGTGTGTGTATGTGTGTATAGTGTGAGTGTGTGTATAGTGTGAGTGTGTGTATAGTGTGAGTGTGTGTATAGTGTGTGTGTACAGTGTGTGTACAGTGTGTGCTCACTGTACTTTTATTAATTAATAATTAATTAATTAATTAATAATTAATAAGAAGATATGAAACTTGGCAACGGTCATTGCATAACAAGCACAATTTTCAAGCAACTTTTCCTGTACACTTGTTTAAAAACGTTGGATTGTATCATCATCATCACAAGCTGTTCCTCAATTTGTTCTGTATATTATAGACACTGTGATTCATTTTTCCGATTGCATATGCAGCAACTGAGGGAAAAGTTTTTAGCGGGTATGATATTACCAGAGGTACACACCCCTAGCTCTTAAAAGATCTTAAAACCACCTGAAACACTGTCTGAAACACTAAGAATAATGCCTTCATTTTGTCTGTTTCCCTCTTTCCTTCCCATCAGACTCCCCCCCAGTGGAAGTAGCCATGGCTCTCCAGGTTCTGGGCATCACCATGTCGATGACAGGGCTGGTGGGCACCATCGTGATCTGCGCCCTTCCGATGTGGAGGGTGACGGCTTTCATAGGCACCAACATCGTGGTGGCTCAGGTCTTCTGGCAGGGCCTGTGGATGAACTGCGTGTACGAGAGCACGGGGCAGATGCAGTGCAAGATCTACGACGCCCTGCTGGACCTCTCCCCCGACCTGCAGGCCGCCAGGGGCCTGGTGGTCATCACCATCGTGCTGGCCTGCCTGGGCTTCCTCATCTTCCTGGTGGGCGCCCAATGCACAAACTGCCTGGACAACCCCAGAGTTAAGGCTCGCCTGGTGCTGGCGTCAGGGGTCACCTTCATGCTCTCTGGCCTCACCACCTTGGTGCCTGTCTCTTGGACTGCCAGCTCCATCATCCAGGACTTCTACAACCCCCTTGTGCCTGAGGCACTTAAGAGGGAGCTGGGAGCTGCTCTCTACGTGGGTTGGGTGACCGCTGGCTTCCTGCTCTTCGGAGGGGCGGTCCTCTGCACCACCTGTCCTCCCGAGAAGGTCAGCTACCCTGCTAGGTACACCATGGGGAAAGTCTCCACCCACAGCAGCAGCTACGCGATAAAGAACTACGTGTGACGAAAGCAGATCTGTCTCTGTGAGGGCCTATAGACGGGAGAGAGGCGATCAGCACACCTCTGGGGTGAGCTTACTTTAAACATCAACAGAGAATCACCACAATGGCATTCTACCTCATGTGCATAAAACTGGTGGATACCAAACAGCATACGAAATAAACTCACAAAAAAGCAGAGGTATTGCATCACATCATGCAGTGTAAGCATGCCTGTCAGACAATTTGACTGAATCAGACTAAAGGAATGATTGTGTCCTTTGCTAATGGACTAAAAGCACATTTCCCACAAAAACAGAAACAGTACCTTCATTTTCAAAAATGTGATTATCAGCCTAAGCAATTGAATAGTGCCTGCTGTTTGTCTTGTTAGAATGAATTTTGGCTATGATATCGCATTCAAGTGTTAAAAGTGTATTATTCTTTATCTACCTACCTACCTACCTACCTACCTACCTACCTACCTACATATATACCAGATATATATGATATATATAATTTTAGCAATAGAGCAGATGTAATCATCTACCGCTCTTTGACTTTTATTTTTAGACTGATTTTTATGTTTAGGAATAAATTACTGAGACATTTCTGCATGTTCGTGTATACTTTACTCTTTGCATTGCACATTTTAAACAGAAGTGGATTGTGGGGTACTCTTATTTCAGTCCTTTTGGTCAAAAAACATGCAGAGGTGCGGAATTTCGTAACTACAATCAGAATCAAATTGTGCTCAGTTTCTTTAGTTAAAATGAGCTGAAGGCAAAGATATGTTTATGGCAATACTGCCTTCATGAGTGAAATGGCGTTGTATGCTAACAGCAGTCTTCTATACCTAACTCTACACAGCATCACCACAGGTATAATAGCTAAGTAGAGAGGAACTACAAAAATTGAGAACCTGATTGGTAGTTCCACTGTAGCTAGTATTTGGAGTGCTGTGGTGACAGTGTTACCTATTGGACGATGCAAGGCAGATGTGGATAATCTGCAGTCTGCCCTATAAAAAGAAGTTGGCCAGCCAGATGATATCAGTGAATGGTGAATCAGCAGAATGGGTGGGGACCTATATAAACACACATTTATATTTTTAAAAATGCACTTCTCAATTTGTAGTTTCTTGTGGGGAATTCATTAGTCGTCGAATGAAAGAACTACATAGTCCTTAGTTGCTGGTGGGAAAAAAAATTGAAATGAAGTTCATGATTCCTCTGCCCGAGGATCAGTAGATGCAAACCAACCCCATAAATATCTATGGTCCAGCATCATATTGTTCTTTGGAAGAACCCAACTTGTTGTAATTCCAAAGACAAACCCACTGCTGGTGTGTGTGATCAAAAAGCACAATTGTATTTTCTTCTGACCATTTACACTGCAGTTGAAGTTCTAATGTTGTTAATGTCGACACTTATTACTGATTACCCTCAATGTTAACCAAGAAAACCAACTGGCATAGAGGTTGTGTAGAGACTTCCCCAAGCAACCATGTTATGTAGATCTCCAACTGTGGCCCCTGAACATTGCTTTGCCTCGCATCCATCTGCCTCATATTGCATTCATTCCCTAATTATTGACCCAGTAGTGTAATGTGGCATCTGTTTTTTATTTTTTATTTCTTTTGTTTGTAACCATTTCTTGTACTTGTAAAAGCCAACAACACTTTGTCTTGTTCTGAATATGCCTTTTTACAATCTGTTAAAATCGGAAAATATAAAGGAATTGTGTGTCGTGTTTTCTCTTAGAAAATTAAGAAAACATGCAAGTTGATCACAGGAACCAAACATTAGCATACGATTATATTATTTCTCTGACTTCCTACACAGGTAAACTGCCTTCTCAAAGTCTTCCACCTCCATAACCAAAATCAGAAATCGCTCAAGGTGATTTTTGTACTCCTTGTTGCTTTCATCTCCCCTTGTGGTGATACACACGTAGCCACCTGCAATGGACATTTTTGGAGCATAACTTCTGTTTCATTTGCAAATATACCCTACCATGCTTCATGTAGCTTGGAAATACTGACCTGGCTTAGCAACTTGCCATAGTTCTCTCACGATGGTAAATGGCAAATGTGCATCACTTAGGGCTCCAACAATGAGGACAGCATCATATGGCCCTCACCTTCACCATCTTGGAAATCCACATATAATGCCAGTGTCCTTTTCACTACGAGGGTCCAGCAAACTAAATGCATATTACTTTATAATTCTGAAAACACAGAGAAACATCAATAGAATGTCCATTGTATACTTAGAATTTATCTGGAGGAATGATCATTGTAGTCCATTTCGCCATTGTATACTTCCACAAAAGTACTTGTATGTAGGAATGTTATCATTTACGTTGACACGATGAGCCCATGTACAAGCATCTCTGGCCATTATCGGTAATGTAGTTGCAGAGAAAATCCTTGTGTAAGAAAATTCATTAGCAACTTCAGCTCAAAGAACTGACTACTGGAATGTTATTGAAGTGGCGACTAAAAAGCATTTTAGCTAATTACATTTCCAATGGTGTATAGTTTGTTAGGCTTGCATAAAACAACACAGAATTTTTCACCTGCATAACGAAACCGTAGCATTTTCAAGATGCACACTGAGACTGTAGTGCAGTTATTTCACGGCAAAAAAGGTTGATGTTACTGTATTTTCTGGTCATGTGATCGCCTGCATGGGTGGCCTTCCCCAGTCTCTGCGTTCAAGGGTGGTGTTTGAGCTCCCATTGCCTTCTGGGTAACACAGGCTGGAGATTAAAGCCAGTTTTGAGAAGTTTTGCCCCATATTTAGGAACTGGCTACACTGGCGGTGAATTTAAAAATGCCTACACAGATAATTTAAGCATTAAATCCAAATAAGCTTAAAAAAGTGCAGTGCACCTTCAAGAACTATAAACACAGGCAGAAGGTGAGTCAACCATTGTCAAGGATAGGAAGGGATTTACAATGGTCTTGTAACACAAAAATCTTGCCTATTGTACCTTTAACTGTGAAGAGTAATGATAGGCACATCTATTGACCAGAAGATGTCACTAGAGAGGCAGGTGTAAAATGCTTCATGACGCTGACACTACAACCAATCACTTCAACTGTGTCATTGCTTCGGAAAGTATGTACTTGTGCCCATACTGTACAATAATTTTACACGCAGCAAAATAAGCATTAATGATAGCAACTATTTGTGGTTTTGGTCTTCTTCACTGGTAGAACATGTGTTTTCTCATTTGGCGCAACTAATCATTTTGCTTATATTTTATCATATGTATATTATTATTTATTTTTATTTATCAGGGACAGTGCATATTTACCAACATTTCCAGTTTCCACATCAAAGTAAATGCACCAGAGTTAGCTAAGGAGATAATTTTCATCTGTAGTTCCTAGTGTGCATGTCTTTGGAGTGAAAAGAAGTAAGATCTTTTTGTTCATCAAGGCCTGAATCTCATTCAGTCCCAATAGTCTTTTAATGCAAGTCTTTAAACAGACAGTGCATATTCCTTGTTCAGCTATGTCTACAAATAATGCTAATGCCTTGTTCTTGGTACTTTTTTATAGTAAAGAAATAGTGTATGTATGTAAACTGATCAGCCACAACATTAAAACCACCTGCTTTCAGTTTTTCATGCTGTATAAACTTGTCTATAAACACTTAATATTTCATTATACGATATGTGTACTTATAAAAGCGGATCATAAGTGAATTGCATTGAAAAATATAATTTTTAAACGAAAATGGAAATCTTGTAAGCTCACTGGGAGGGGTGCATTGTTTTGTGATTTATATAACTTTGTACATACAGGTATTCACAATTACGTCTTAACAGATGTTCCAGGACCTGTAGAAGTTTTCATATTTAATACCCTCCATATTTAAAATACATGGCATCTCATTCTACATCAGTTTCACCCTTCCGCCCTCCATTGGAATTACATGGTAATTGCATGTGGTAAAACTTGGTGGGTGGTCTTTATTCAAAAACATATATTCTACTTGGAGCACCTGTTAAGATATAGTGGGTGGTCTTTATTTAAAAAAATATGGAGCACCTGTTAAGATAGATACTATAGATACACTGGTACATACCAAGATATTTACATTTCAAAACAATGCAATTCACTTAAGATTATCTGCTTATATAATACACATCATATAATTACATATGAAGTGTTTATAGACAAGTTTATACAGTAGTTTAAAGCATTTTTAAACATAATAAAATTGGTTTAAGCAGGTGATTTTAATGTTGTGACTGACTGGCGTATGTATGTATGTATGTATGTATGTATGTATGTAATAAAGTGAATAGTCTCCTGACTAGGGATGCTTTTTTGGGAAGTAGGATATGTTCCTGGATCAACATCACTATTGTTGTTCCTGGAATAACATTCCTATAAAACAATCATTGTCTTCTGATGTCATCAGTGTGTGCAGCTTCCCCCAGAGCCAAAATTATTATTATTGATTAATGTTTATTATTAACCAAGGGGCCAGCCTATTCATATGAAGTCACCCCCTAATGAAACCTATATTTTTGCTCAAAAGGCCCCATTGGACTCCATTCATGTTTGACAGCAAGAAAAAAAACATTTCCATTCATATATATCGAAAGATATACCTTACTAAAGTTGTTTATTTTTCTAGGTGTGTTCCCTGAACTATCACTTAGGCGGTTGCTTAAGGGATAGCTTCTACATGCGACGTTACGATGCCCATCGATCGCTCTAAGATTATTCACTCCATGCATCTTGACTGCGTTATGAGAGAAAGTAGTGTTCTTTATGAATAAAACGCTGCAGGAATACTTAAAACAGTGGTCGTAACAGTGGTGGCCACTAGCGGAGTGAGCTGACAACATCGATAAGGTATAGCTAAGAGTGGTCCAGACCAACCTTACGAAAGTGCCACTTAGAGAAGGTATACTTAGCTAAGAACATTTCGAGAAACACGCTGAAACGTTAAGGTAGAGCTTAAGGTATAATTTATGAACGATGTAGTGTTAAGAAGGCTTCAGGAAACACAGCCCTGATGGCTTCTTTCATTTCACAATTGAGGCCACTGTGCTCCTGGGAACACTCCAAGCTTCATAAATTGTTTTATACCCTTGCCCTGATCTACCCCATATCAAAATTCTATCACTGAGGTCTGTAGAGAGTTCCTCGGCTTAAGTTAAGTTATAGACACATCTCAAAGCCAATTAAAGGGAACAGGACGCAAACTGACCACAATTTGGAGTGCCACAGCAAAGGGACTTAATACTTATACAAATGAGATTTCAGTTTTAGATTTTTAATAAATTTGCTTTCACTTTGTCATTATGGGTTGTGAGCGTAGATTGATGGGGGGAGGGGGGGGGGGGGGTTGCAATTTTATCCATTTAAAATTAAATCTACAACACAGTAGTATGCAAATAGTGAAGGGGTCTTAATACTTTCTGAAGCCACTGAAGCAACAGTAAGCTCATGTTCAATCAATCAAAATATGTTATAATCCATTTATTTTGGATTTTTGCATGCATTGATATCCGTGAAAATGGATCATTCCGGATCAATATTATAAAATCTTTAGCAAACATTGGCAAAACCATGAGTGATTCCTTTAAGGTGCCACTATATTTTCATTAAATCTATGATTAAAAAAATAAAATGAAATCATTGTAAAGGTTAGGCTGATTGAAGAGTCTAAATTGCCCGGGGGTATGAGTGTGTGAGTGAATGGTGTGTGTGCCCTGCAATGGACTGGCAACCAGTCCAGGGTGTATTCCTGCCTTTTGCCCAATGTATGCTGGGATAGGCTCCAGCCCCCCTGTGACCCTGTTCAGGATAAGCAGGTTAGGATAATTAATTAATTAATGAATATTCTGCCTGTGCACATATAGAGTACATTCATCAATACAAAATCTGGATAATTCATTTTTGGTCACTGAGACAAAACACATTTGATGAAGATCTGTGGATCTGCATAGTAAAAAAAAATGCCTGTTTAATATAAAAGTTAAAACTTTTTTTATTTAATCTTCAGCATACATATTTTCTTACGAGAGCCGCAAATGGAGATTAAACCCGTCAATAATCTTATTTTTTGAATTGAGAATGGGTTATTGAAATTTTTTTCAATTCAATTACTTTTCATATGCCAATTAGGTATTTGTGCAAAATGGAAAATGCACATTCACAAATATGTATGCATTTGCAAAAATCAGTGCCCAAACATTTGCATTCCGTTTTATGTTACTTCTCTGACTTCCTATACAAGTACACTGCTCCAGGTATGTACTCTGATTCTGCGTCACAAACTGCCTTCTCCCAGCGTTCCACCTCCATAACCGAAATCCGGTTCCAGAGCCCTTCCATCTCCATCTCGCTCAGAATTCGCTCAAGGTGATTTTTGTACTCCTTGTTGCTTTCATTTCCCCTTGTGGTCACACACACATAGCCACCTGCAATGGATATTTTTGGAGCATGACTTACATTACATTACATAAATGGCATTTGGCAGACGTGCAGACTTCTGTTTCACTTGCACATATACCCTACCATGCTTCATGTAGCCAGTGAATACTGACCTGGCTTAGCAACTTGCCATAGTTCTCTCACGATGGTAACTGGCAAATGCGTACAACTTAGGGCTCCAACAGCGATGACAACATCACACGTCCCTGAAGGAGAAACAAGGCAGGAACAAAAACATGGCCATTATATAACGTTGATACAGCACAAAGTTAGTTACCAGTAACCATAAAATGATCTGCAGCTGTGTGTCTGCAAATTCTAC
The DNA here is from genome assembly GCF_963514075.1 of Conger conger. Taxonomy (NCBI): domain Eukaryota; kingdom Metazoa; phylum Chordata; class Actinopteri; order Anguilliformes; family Congridae; genus Conger; species Conger conger. The sequence goes on along the minus strand of NC_083766.1, from coordinate 32,657,964 downwards.
CAGTTTCTGGAGAGTAGTATTACACAAGTGCTTTACCAATGTCTGGAGCCTACAAAATGATTATCATGAGAAACAAATAAACAAGATGTTGAAAAAATGAATTGTTTCTTCAGATATATGAAACTGGGAATTTACTGGGACCCCGATAATGAGCAAAAAAAAAGCCTGCCTAAAATAAACAACGTAGGTAAACAACCATATCATATGGTCAAAATATTATATCATTTCATACTAAAATACAAACAGTATTTTAACCATTTTATTTCCCAAAGATATGACAAACTCCTATGACACACTCCCTTCATAAGGATAAAACTTGCCCTTTACAGAGTTTTCTGAGACTGAACACATTGATTTATTGAAGTATACAGAATACTTTAATAAACTCGTTTTGTGGTTTGTTAACCTCTGCTTGATTGATTTAGTGGTGCGTTTTCCTCATGCAACGCATATGCATTGTCTGGAACAAGGTGTTATAGACAGACGTTATGAAAATTTAGCTTAATGATGCATCACACGTGTGGACAATTTTATCCTGCCTTTTCTGCTCGTCTTCATCAAGAGTGCCAGTATTTGGAGCGGAAAGCATTTTTAACACCTGATTTTCCTGATTTCTGCAACTGGTTAAAGGCACAAAGATATAAATATTACAAGGATACCAGCTTTGATAGGCAAGGCTGTGGGTCCCAGGAGACACTGCTTCAGCTCCTGGTAAAGTCCTTTTCTCTTGGCCACTTCAAGCATTTTAGCACTGGAATCCAGTCCCACAAAATACTGAAATCCTTTTTTCTGCAGCTATTGACAAAGACATATAAGCAATGTAATAATGAACAATGCAATAACACCAGATGAATGTGTTTACAACCACTCTTCACTTGTTCCTTGAAGGATCACAGGCAAAAATCACACCAAGATTTTACAGTTCAAGTAAAAGTACAAATTGCTGTAATGAAGGTGGAGCCAGATTATTCATGATTATTCAGATTATTTTGTATATTAAGCAAGCATCTGCATAAGATAGGAAACTGTCAAAGAAGAATAGGTTGCATTTCCTGATTATTTTGCAATGATGATAGATTGTTGGCTTTTTGTCCAGTATTTGTAATGCTTGTTTGTATAGTGCGTGTAATGGTTTCAGTGTAGTTGCGCTTGGTCGAGACCAGCCTGTAACGCAGTATGAAAGATAAGATCACTGAATGCATTTAAAGTAGTGCTGCCTCAGTTCATCAAGACATGCATCCATCATAGATATGCAGCCTGCCATAACAGAAGCCCAAGGCTCTCTCCCTTCCTTCCTCAACAAAAAAAGCATAAAACCAAATAGCATAAAATAAACATGCTATGGCATATCTATGATGCACTGACAAGCTCTGTCTTTGCGTACTTTTGCCAAATTCATGCTCCTTTGCCATGTTTCTGGGCATGGTGCCCTTTTCTGTGTTGGGAGGGGGAGGGGTGTGACACCAGAGCCTGTGGTTTGTGATCAGATTTCAGTAGAGATGAAGAAGCCCCGATACAGCAAAGTGAAAAGACAAGCCGAGAGGGCTCATTCAGTTAACCTTGGAATTTCTTTACATCTGCGGCTCCAGCTGAAGTGTGACGGGGGATGAAAAGCGAGGTGGAGTTGGTGTGTTTTGTGTTGGACCTGTAAATAATGCTACTTTTAGCTATCCAGATACAAAAATGAGGGCAACATTGCTATCAAATTCTGCCCTCCCATCTAGATGTGTTCCCCCATATGGGGACCACTGTTACTGTTTATAGTTGTAGTTCAGCAATTCACTTACATTTATTGTAGACAACCCATTTGGATGGGGGAACTGAATTCAGTACAGTATGCATGTCTATGTGTAGCTAACTTGACTAGCAATGCACGTACGATTAGTATGATACAGATTCTGTCTGTATATTCCAGTTCTAAATAAATATTCAGAATAGTTAAATACTGAACAAGGAAAACTTGTGTAATGATCGTAGTATCACTGCTGTGCATGTTGCTAAAAAAAATGTATTTTCAATATCCATGATCACCTCACTTCATCGCTTGGCATTTTGCTAGCAGCATTAATGTGTTTCTTGTCCTCAACAAAGCTGTAGGCAGGGTTTAGGATGGAGTAGAAGACTTCTTTGATTGTAACCACATGGCCACAACAAGACCAAAAAGCCTGTGTCAAAGGCCTTTAAGATGGAATCTGATTTAATTTGGTAGGTAAAACACCTAAGGAGCAACCTGATGTTTTCATCTGGCATACAGTCTCAAGTAAGACGGTGAGTTTGAAATGTGGGTATTTACAGAGATCTCAAAAGAAAAATGACAAATTCCTCACACTTCTCTCATCTGGGACGGCTCAATACTGAAGCAGAGGAAGCCCTTACTATGGACTACGCCACTGAATAGTCAATTCAATTATGACAGTTCCTGGAAATAGTATCTGAGAATGCTGCTGCTCTTGCTTCCGTAACGGCTTTCTGGTATTCCATAGCTGCAGTAAAGTAACCTCACCCTGCTGATACAGGGCGTGTGCAGGGTTGGAGTAACCCTAATGTGAAGAGAGAAGATGAAAGTATTTACCGATGAGCATGCCAGCCCTGTGCCACAGGCCACATCCAGAACCACTGCTTTCTCTCGTTCTCCCTCAAAAGCACTGGACAGGCACTCAGCAACAAGCAAAGGGGCATGGTAATCCAATATCTCTAAATCCTGGATACAAGAAATTCAACGAGAAATGAAAATGTTGCATTATGACTGCAATTATTCACAGACAAGGGCCTAGATAGCTTTGACAAATAAATGCAAGCAATTTAAGAAGAAAATATTTTACATTAGCTCAGGAGGTAAAAATGGTATTCTGGCAGTCGGAAGATTGCCACTTTGATCACCCGCCCTGGGTGTGTCGAAGTGTCCCAATGGAAGGCCAAATCACGAATAATGCCTAAAGATGCACTTTTGTGTAAGATGTTACATCTAAAGATGAATTTTACACTTCTCGTGCTTTGGCCTTCCATATTTCCCTGAGTAAGACACCTAACTCCCAATGGCAGCATGGCAGCCTATCGCTGTGTGCGAGTGCGTGTGTGAAAGGGTGTATGAGAGACATTCATTGTCAAGTGCATTGGATAAAAGCACTATATAAATGCAGTCCATTACCATTATGTTCGTGTATGTATGTGTAGTCACAGTTCCCTTGTCTGGCAGCATTAGTGAAATGCAGGACTAGTTAGGACAATTGACATATTTAGATACAAATATTAACGAATATGCAAGTAAATGATTTTAGGTTCGGCGCTCAATGGATCTGCTTCAGGTACTACCATGCACACACCAGCATGCACTACCCTATCTAGAGGGAGCACAATACACCTAAACAGGGTTAAGTTTCCCAAAGCATGTCATAGCAGTAAGAATGTCTTTAAGTGTCTTTTCAAGACATTCGCTGATTTTGTTTCCCAAAACATGCCACTGCTCAAGTAGCACGTGAATTTCATTTTATTTTTTTCCACGGCATCCTGGGACTAATTGTGAGTATTGGGTGTGCCAATCCCTTTCAGCCTTTGTCTGAGAGAGGACAAGTAAATTACCTATGAAACCTATCTAAACATACATACAGTCCCCTACCCCACTACAAATGAATGTTTTTTAGACATGAGTTTTGGTAAAGTGATCTTATGTTCTACTGCTTCTGTAAGTTCAATTTTTGGTGAGTAAAAAGGCTATTCAAACTGCCTCAGTAAATTGGGTATTGGCTATTGTCTGATTTAAAATAAATTGAAGAAAGTGCAATTTGTAAGCACAAACTTCTTAATGTCATTTTGCTTCTACACTGTAAACACACGTGAAATGTTAAAGGAGTAACATGGTTGGTCACACTTTCTCGGTTTTTATATGCAATTTGCACAAGAGGGCATTGAAGAAACACGATGAAAGTATTAAATATGTCTGTTCTTTAGTTTTGGAGTAAGTAAGTGTTTAAAATTGGTTGAGAATGTTCTCCCCTGTAACTTGTGACCCATAGTATTGTGTATTTATATAATGACTATTAGTACTAGTATTATTAACAATAATAAAGGAGAGTTACCTGGTCATAGTTTTCAGCCCAATTGTTGTAGAAACCTTCATCACATTTATTACTATGGGCAGACAATACAACAGATCTAATGTCTGCAAAAGTTCTGCTGGAGTTTGCCATTCCTGTTGGTCCTGTCAATAGAAACATACAGTTAAATAATATTTAAAGTGCGTCTGCTCAGTCAAAATGGTAACAATCCATCTCAAATGAATAAAAGTTCAGTGACATTTGGGACATAGTGCATTTTAAATATATGTATATTATGTAATTTTGTTTTATTTTTTTATTCAATATGCCCACCATGAATAGTTACAAGCCTGTGCGTATTAATTTGACATAAAAAAAGGGACGATGTTTGTAGTGGCAAAGTCCTTTACCTGCCGCTACTGGCTGCTAACAGGCATACTTTGTTGAAGACGTGCACTCAAACATAATACTCAAATCACTTGATGTTAATTGTCTTTTATTCTCACCATGTCCATATTCGTCCATTTCATCCGTTACTCCAATAGTAACAGGCAACCAATAAAACATAATAAACAGCCACAGATTTATTCTGGCGTAATTGAGCACAAATGAGTACAGTCAAAAACTGTTTGCTTCCCTCTATTAGCAACAGCTGGGCATTGCCTGACAATTACCTATATAAACTTGCATGACCCCACATTACCTGTAGTCAGCCTGGTCATTGACATGCACCACCTGGTGGCATGGATGACTAAAATGCATATGGCTCTTACAATGTTAGAATTTGGATACAAAATTCCCTAGATTATTTTAGATTCCCAGAGAGAAACAAATATCTGGTGCAAATATTACACATTGAGATTTGGATAATAACTTTTTGATAACCTTAAGCTTGTTTTGTGGAATTTTTGGTCTCCTTTAAGACATACCTGGTTATGCTGTCATAAAATTCCTTCTTACCGAGTCCCGACCTGTTTAAATTCCGGCAGATGTCCATGCAAGCTAATTGCCATCTACGTTTTGGTCGCAGTACATTCAGATTCTTAGGTTATTTTTACCGTGAAGAGAGCCTGACCCGTAAATGTAGTCTATAAATGTGTTTTACTGTCGAGTACAGTAAATCCTCAAATTGCGTCCGGGATTCTATTTGAAGCCGGGCCTCGGATAATAGCCGGGGGCGTGGCCGACAAGGCGGGCCCCCAAATACAAGGCGGGCTCCCAAATACAAGGTGGGGTAATATTGCCTATAAGTAGGGCTATCAGTCCATGAGCACTAGAAGACATTGTTTCGATTTAACTCAATTAAATAAAAGACCTCTTCTTAATATTTTATATTGTTGGTTAGTTTAATACTGTTGCCAATGAAAAGTCGTTGTCGTACACCATGGGTCTCCAAAACGTTGCTCTCAAGCTACCAGTCGCTTGCCGCCCGCTTCTAAGTAGCTTGCCAAAGGCTGAAGCAGTATACATTTAAACACAGTTGTTGCCGCAAGCCATTCCAGCCTACGAATTTAATAAAAAGTAAATCAGGCAAAATTAAAAATTAACTCAATTTAGGCTACTTGGCTACGCAATAAGGTTTCCATGTATTTACAGCACAGTTCAATGAATGAATGAAAGCGGCTTCCTTGGCTCGCAATAAACAGACGGGTGGAAATCCCGACACTCTTTCAACTACATAAAACTTAACTGTGAACCATCAAATACCCCCCAGATTTCAGTGCACATCAGTCCCAACATTTAGCAATAGAATCAAACAGTCCAAAAGTAAATTAAATCCCAAACCAAAGCGAAAATCTTTTGATAGCCTACCGGTATGCTGCTCCAAACGAAACGCATGTCTCACAATAAAACGCACTTTAGGAAAAAAAAGATCCTTAACTTGCTGTTATCTACGCTAATTGGTTATTGTTCATGAAGGCGTGTCTGGCAAGTTGTTATTTTTCTGGACTTGTATGTGATTTATTGTGTTTGAGAATATTTGCAATAAACTAAGTCTGTTGAGACATTAGACATTGAGACTCTTGACTATGACTTACCAAGCGGTGTTTCCTGATTAGTCTACACTAATTGATTTCTGAGCGGTTACAGGAAGTGTTGAACAGTGTTGGCCCACTTTAAGTGTAGCCTTTTACTTTATTTCTAAGAATAAAATTCTACAACAGAAGCCTAATAATGAATAAAGGCCTGCCTCGAATACAAGCCTGCCCCAAATAAAGGCCTGTGCTTTGTGCAGCCTAAGTAAATAAAAGACCCCGGACACAATTTGAGGAAATAAATTTTTTTGATAAGACTATAGTCACCCCTTTAGATTAAAAAAAAAATCACAGTTTGAGGCACTTCATGCATGCGCTGTCCTAAAATGAATTCTTACCGTGCAAAATGCACTGAGCACTTATTCCGAATTTTTCTGGTTTGTGAAGTGACTCTGCTTCATGTCCAACGTCTGGTTGTCACTAGAAGGTCACGCTCTGAACTCATCATAATATATATAGCAACGACCCCTTTCAGTCGACTTGATCTTTAGTTCTGTATAATGGTCAAACACTTAGAAGTGCATTAGCGCCATCTACTGAATGTATTCAATTCAATTCATTTTATTTTGTATAGAGCTTTTCACAGAAGACACAAAGTCACAAAGACGCTTTACGGAGTGAATTAAACATATCAGCCCTAAGCCCCCAATAGCAATGTACGTAATTATTTCTTTGGAATGTATTTCTTGATTCAAAATAAATAATAATAAGAAGAACAACAACACACATAACCCTCCCATCGCGAAACACGTTCATTTCGATTTCTCTGTTTCCCTGGCAGCTGACTCCCACCAAACCCTTTCTCAAATTCCCTGAATCTCGTCCCCCTTCACATCAGTAATTCCCGAAATGTCTAGCTGCATGCACCACCATCTTGACCTTCTCTGATTTCGTGACAATCTCACAAGCACGATTACTAACCATTGCAGTAAAAGCTAAAAGTCTTCTATCCATATTTATGTTTTGTCTGTGTCCTCCTTGTTCATCTTCCACTGACATAGCTCTGACCTAGCTATTTTTTCCTCACTATTCCCCTTTCTTTTTTGCTTCTGCATAAAACATTTCCCCCTGAGCTCCTATGCGTTCCAGCTCACTCTGTCCCCATGGCCATGGATTACTTCATTACATTACATTACATTATTGCCATTTGGCAGACGCTCTTATCCAGAGCGACGTACAATTGATTAGCCTAAGCAGGAGACAATCCTCCCCTGGAGCAATGCAGGGGCCCTTGCTCAAGGGCTAAACGGCTGTGCGGATCTTATTGTGGCTACACCGGGATTAGAACCACCGACCTTGTGTGTCCCAGTCATTTACCTTAACCACTATGCTACAGGCCGACTTCACCAAATGGCTCAAACTAGAGTGCTACAACGATGGCAGAGAGGCTGATTAAGGATGTTCTGCCAGTTTGAGTATTGGAGCTGCACAGTGACTAGAGGAGGAATTTTGAGGCTGCCATGATGGGGGGAGGACTGCTGCACTACTCTGCAAGCAAAGCAACGGCCTGGTGGAGCTTTACACAAGCAAAGCAATGGCCTGGTGGAGCAACAGTAATGCAACTTCCAACCCTCATTGACTAACACCAGCGTGACTGGAACTGTCACCAACTGCTTGTCCTGCATGCCGCTCCATTCTTCAGGAGTCCACTGGTTTTACACCTGCCATTCTACTGTTGGAGTTGTGCACCCCGGTGGACTTAGAATTTTTGGACAGCCCCCCCTGAGCCTGAGGTCGTAGAGGAGACCAGCACTACCTACCTGTGGGAGGTTCGCCGGCGCCTGACACCTTCGTTTTTCTGTTGTTAGGCTATGTCTTATTCAGTGGCTGTCACCTTGGCTGTGTTCTCCCCATTGAAACAGTGTTACTCTTCTCTTGAGTGGTGGGTGTGTCCAATAAAGACACCGCTTTAAAGGTACAATAGGTAATTTTGGACTTCTTCTACCAGTCAAGCGAGGAATTGCTGCAACAAACATGCTCAACCACAACACTGTTCATCCCTTCTCTGTGAAGGTGCTGACATTGAAACCTCCCTACCACATTGGCTGTGGCAATTCAGTGTCTGAATTTAAAGACTCTAAACACAGACAGAGGGTCAGTCAATATGTCAGTGAGCCTTTTTCAATGAGGGATTCAATGGTCTTCTAACAATGTTTTAACACAAAAATCTTATCTATTGTACCTTTAAAGGAGATATTTAGTGCAGTTAAAGCTTTTATGTTTAATTTGTACAACAATTTTGAATAGACCGTTAGAGATGGCTTTCAGAATTCATGATGACAGCATTAATATTCAGAAATTGAATTTAACAGTCAAGATTAAAGAGGAAGCCTAGTATGTCACTAATTTCAATTCATCACTGCCGTGAAGATTAATCACAGACATATTTATTGACCAGGAGATGTGACTAGAGAGGCAAGTGTAAATGCTTCATGACGCTGACACTACAACCAACGCAATCACTTCTGAAAGCTCTGCTCTGCACATCACTACTAACAACTACATACAACAATAATTGCACACTGGGCAAAAGCAACAGTAATGATAGAAACTATTTGGGACTCATATTTCCTTCTTCTGATTGTGGCAAACTATGTGCGTTTTGCTGCTCTCCACTGGAAGAAAAAAACACTGCCCATTTGGCTCATATACTGAATGGAGTGAAGAAAAAGCCAGATATTTTTGTTTATCAAGGCCTGGTACCCATTTTGTCCCCCACATCCCGATTACCACATTCGCACAGCCCACCTGGATGCCACTACTAACAATAACCCATTTCTTACACCATAATAGCCTAGTTAGTTTAATTACATCTCTCCCATAAACTATAACCATCTCTTTCTTTTATATTATATTGTATTATTATATTTATTGAAATAATGTATCTCTATTCTCTTTCCATTTCTCGAGTCAATCACTTCAATCAATTTCCTGTGTGTATATTCTGATTTAGAAAAAAGGAATAATTCATCCTCGGTCACTGAGGCAATCCATGTGTAATGAAGATTTGTCTATATTGAGAGGGTCCGACGAGAAACATCCTGATTCGTCAACGTCAGACGAATCAGACTGGGAAGGATCGCGTTAGCGCAGATGTTTTCATAACATGAACGGTCTAACTCGTAACAAACCCTGTATCTCTTCAGGTTTGCAAGTATAACGATTAGTTAATCTGCGCAGATGTGACGCTAACGATGTAGACGAACGCGAGTCCTCCTTTACCTGTGTGGATCGACTTGAAACAAAAGCTAAGATCTCGCTCCTAGTTAGTGGAGCGCTTCCCTTGTACCGGAAGTTGTTTCCGTGCCATTTAGTCCAGTGTGGCTACACAACCTAGTTCTTAAAGTGGAATGAGTTTTATTTTTTGTCTCTTTTTTCAGAATAATTAGCTATTTATCAAGAACCAACAACATGGTATTTTGGGGAACATTTCGCTCATCGGCGTTTTCGTCGCGTAACGTTTGTTAGATCCAAGCCTTGGGTTTTGGTTATCCACGTCCTCTGCTGGAGCCGTGATTTGAAACTTTATTTCGGGGATTCGGCCTGTTTTTGCAAAGTGAGTAACCCATTGCATGGTGGTATTTTGAAACTGAAGTCGTCGGACATTTACGAATTATTGATACTTGTTTGGCTAACAGTTCGCTAACGATACGGTATACATGTAAGTCCAGGCAACGCACGCTGATTAAAGATAGTTGTGATATTGCCGTAGCCATACACGCGAGCTGTTTAAACTGGAACAAGCTAACGTAAATCTAGTTAGTAAGCAGAAGCTACATCACTTCGTAGCTAGATTGTACTGACTACAATCTAGCTACGAATCACAATTAAGTAAATGTATCAAATATCCAGAGATCTTATTTGGACAACTCCCCAATCCCCCCCCCCCCCCATGTAACTTCTTAAACGCCTAGCAAACTGCGCTTCAAGGCTTTTGTTAAGAGAAATTTCAGTGTCTTGAGTTCTCTCCATGGATGTATTTTCTACTGTAGGGTGCTAGTCTATCTCGAAAGAAAAAATGTCAATCTTGGGTTTGAAGAAGAAACAACCAAAGACTTTCAAAGTCAAAGTCATCACCATGGATGCTGAAATGGAATTCAGTTGTGAGGTACTGTCATGAAGAAATAAAATTCGTAGACGCAAAAAACACGTTTTGTACCTTTTTTCTCAGTGGTTTTTAGTAGCGGCCGGATAATATTATGACATTTTTAGATTTTAGACGCATGCTAATAAGGCTTGCCTGCATATAAAAACTGTTGTAATCATACATGTATTATTTTACATTGGTTTAAAAAAATTATTAATTGGTTGTGCTTCACATTCAGTCACCTGTGACCTCTTACTCTTACTCTTGTAATTGTGTACATTAGCAGAAATTACTCTGGCGGTAACCATTGAAAATGTATGTATCTATATATTTTTATTCATTATTATTTTTTTAGGTGAAATGGAAAGGGAAAGACCTCTTTGATCTGGTTTGCCGAACTATTGGATTGAGAGAAACCTGGTTCTTTGGTCTTCGATATACTGTGAAAGATACCTACGCATGGCTGAAAACTGAGAAACGGGTCAGTGTCTTTGTTGCAAATACCTTGCACGGGAATGTGCTTTTCAGGTTTAGATTTGCGACGGTGTTGAAAAACGGTTAAATTGTCTCGTTAAATATTTACCTAACCTAATTTCGGCTTTGGTGCTTTAAGTTCTGGTTAAGTTCAGCCTGAATTTAACAAATTAAATGTTGGAGATTTTATATATTCTTGTGTATTATGAAATTATGGCTGTCATAGGATCACTTGCAGTTGTTTAATTTCGTTTTTTTTCTTCCAGGTTTTGGATCAAGAGGTTCCAAAGGATTCCCCAATTACATTTCATTTTCTGGCTAAGTTCTTCCCTGAGAAAGTGGAAGAAGAGCTTGTCCAGGAGATCACACAACATCTCTTCTTCCTGCAGGTTAGAAACACTATTGTGTTGTTTCTCCTCTGCGTCTGGAAGGGAAGCCCATTCTAAAGAAACCAGTGTCGGACCACTTCTGTCCCATATTGTACACATTTCCATTGTTTTATTTTAGGTCCTGATATCCATAAGGAGACGGTTGTGTGCTTTTAAGTACCAAAAACGATCTCTATCCAGTTTTACATCTTCATTCTCCAGCGCCTCTCATGAGCTTTCCCAAGAACGGGCTGTTTTAGTCACCGTGTCCTTAAGGCTTGTTGTTATTAATGAAATCTCTGTTCTGATTGGCTGGCTAACTTCAACGAACTGAACGCAGTCTGTGCTGAGCACTTGGATTTGTTCAGGCTACAAGGTGGGCTGTGCTGAAGTGTATCAGTATTATGTAATTACTTCACAGAAGTCGGAACACCTCCTTTTAAAAGCACATTTCCGTCATATGGATTTATTTGGGGACTGTGTTTTTATACTTGTTAACGTACTTGCACTTACTTGTTTTTAGAACACCTTCAACTCCTTATAATCCACATAGCAAGGGAAATGTAATTTTCCACAATATGAGAACTTTAAGCATCAATTACTTTCCACATAGAAAATTCTGTTTTTATTTTCCTCAGGTCAAAAAGCAGATATTAGATGAAGAAATATTCTGCTCTCCAGAGGCCTCAGTGCTTTTGGCCTCATATGCAGTTCAAGCCAAGGTAACTTCCTCTACCTTGTGTATCTGTGCTTGTAGACCTCCTCCTACCCCTATTGCATTGCAGCTGTGAATAGGAATTAATTGTATTTATCATTAAATATTATTATTATTATTGTTCTATCTTTGAACATTCATACCTAAAAAAAGCTTTATTTCATAAAATGTGAAATGCCATTTTTTACTTTTGATGCTGAAAAAAACTGTGTCACCTCAGATTAGTGTGACTTTCACCACATGGAAGCAGGAAATTTAATTCCGAAAATGAAGTCACGTGAATATAGTGTGACTGCTTTTCCATATGACCACTTACCCTGCTCTCCCCTACTTAAAGATCTACTTAGACATACATAAAGTAAATTTGTTGTACAAAAATGTTGTATGTGTTTTCAGTATGGAGACTACGACCCAAACTTCCACAAACCAGGTTTTCTGGCCCAAGATGAACTTTTGCCTAAAAGAGTAAGTAGTACTGCTTCATTTATGTAATTTGGTCGTTTGACGACTGTATTATAAAAATGATGGTATGAACAAAGCTGTCATTTGCAGTGGTTTTCAGATTTGTTTCATATGTATGTGAACGCACAGGTTCTGATGCAGTATCAGATGACCGCGGACATGTGGGAAGAAAAGATCACAGCTTGGTATGCAGAGCATAGAGGAATTGCCAGGTAAGACGATTTATCACTGCCAAAGCATTATTAGCTGTGATTATCAGTCTTGACCAGAAAGTAAATACATTTGTTTGCAGCTGTTAAATGGCAGACCCATTCCTGATATAATTTCTGTCAGCATATTATGGTATTACATTATATTATCCAATGCTGTCACAAATCATATGGCAAGACAGGCTATTGTGTTACTTGTTACCATATTTAGAAAATAAACGTTTTCACAGCATTACTCGGTGGTGTTAATTACTTGCATTAAATTACATTACAGTTATTTAGCTGACGCTTTTATCCAAAGTGACTTACAGTTGACTTCACTTGGGACAATGTGTGTGTGTTGAAGGCGTTGCTCAAGGGCCTGCAGCTGCCTGGATCTTAGTGTGGTTAGACCCCCAGTTTGTTTGTGGGGCTCAGGCAAGCAACTTAGCCTCTAGGCCTCTACTTACTGCTACTTGGAGACATATCGTGTTAAATATTCTTGTTTTCCCTTTGGTGTTAAGTGTGTGCTGTCAGAAACTGGCAGGAGGTTAGTTGGCTAAAACGTTTGTTTGGGACATTTTTCTTGTGGCTTCTTTTCAGGGATGAAGCTGAAATGGACTATTTGAAAATAGCACAGGACCTAGAGATGTATGGAGTCAGTTACTTCTCCATCACAGTGAGTAGCCCATCCCTCGTCATGCTTGCATTGTTGTGGTTTCACAGAACGGGGAGATGTTTTGAATTGTGCTCATGGTCGCGATCAGGTCGTGAAATGGGGATTGACTGGGCCTGACTGAACGAGGCAGCTGATGCCGGCTCATTCGTGTGGAGGTGAAGAAGCACATTCAGTCCCTGCGAAAAGATGATCATTCTGCCAATTGTCTACAGTATGTCAGAAGTCAGAATTGATGCAAATCGTCAATCTGTCATTAACAGGCCCTCCTTACAGCTAGTTGCCCATGTTAGATACGGGCTTTGATAAAAGGCATTCGATTTTAGGGCCCTCCCATGTGAATTGCATGCTTTCAATGGCGAGAAACTGATTTGTCTAGCGGTTTGCACTGACCTTCAGCAAAACAAGAGGGACACCGATTTGCTGCTGGGAGTCGATGCACAGGGTCTACACATATACAACCCGAACAGTAAACTCAACCCGAACAAGTCCTTTCCATGGAGTGGGATCAGAAACATATCCTACAGTGAAAAGGAGGTAAGATAGTTTCTGTGCAATCCAAATGATGGCCCCTTTTTGAATCCCTAAGGAGAGTCCAAAGTAACTCCTTATCCTTTCATTTGCAGTTCACAATAAAACCATTAGACAAAAAGAAGGATGTTTTCAAATTCTATTCCTCACAACTTCGAGTCAACAAACTGGTAGGCCTGCCCATGTGACATTATAACAATTGCAGCAATAGATCTGATAGCAGAATGTAGAATGTTCAGTAACCACAGAACTGCTGAAATCTTGTCTTTTTCGCTACCGGTTCCATTCCATGTGTTAGATACTACAGCTGTGCATTGGCAACCATGATCTTTTCATGAGGAGAAGGAAGGTGGACTCCATCGAGGTCCAGCAAATGAAAGCACAAGCTAAAGAGGAGAAGGCAAGGAAGAAGGTCAGTTTGTGCTTGTTATATAGAGTCTGCCGGTGGACTGTCCTTGCACCTAGATTGGGCATGTTGACTGTTGGAGGTTCATGGCCGACCTGACCTCCCTGTGGGGGGGGGGGTGCACGCAGGTGGAGCGGCAGATTCTAGCCAGGGAGAAGCAGATGAGGGAGGAGGCTGAACGGGCGAAGGAGGAGATGGAGAGACGTCTCTTCCAACTGCAGGATGAGGCCCGGCTGGCTAACGAGGCATTGGTGAGCGCAGGCAGCAAATAAAATTGGCAACTCCTCCAGCAGTGTCCTGACCAGCCCTGGCCCGATTCCTACGGATTCTGACTGGCCGTGACCTGCCTGGACCACTCCTGGTCATGTTCTGACGAGTCTTGACCAGTTTTGTTGGGCCCGGTTTTGGCTCATGCTGACCAGTCCCGACCCCTCCTCCCTCTGTAGCTTCGCTCAGAGGAGACTGCGGACCTCCTGGCGGAGAAGGCCCAGATCGCCGAGGAGGAAGCCAAGCTCCTGGCGCACAAGGCCGCTGAGGCAGAGCAGGAGAGGCAGCGGCTGGAGGTCACGGCCATGAAGACCAAAGAGGAGAAGAGGCTGATGGAGCAGAAGATGAGAGAGGCCGAGCAACTAGCTGTTAAGCTGGTGGAGCAGTCCGAGAGAAGGTGAGGCTGTTTGTCTTGTGTTGGTATTATAGTCTGGTGTGGTTGTACTGTGCTGTATGTATTATATTGTTGTTTGTGTCTATGATGGGATCCTTAAAATCAGATGCTAAATTAAAACGGTAAAAAAAAAAAACACATCCCCATACAAGCATATGTTAGCAGGGTTAGCTTGGCTAATTCGCTAGGAAAGCGAAGGCTCTTAGCCGGTTACTGCGACAATGTGCCCTGATGATGTAACCCCCAAAATTCAAAAGACCGTTGTTGCCCTTGGCTAGAGGCATTTTAGATGGTAACACATTAATCCAGCAAATCTTTGGATGAGTTAGAAGCCGGGGTACAAATCCAACCTCGGACTCAGGCCAAATCTTTCTCTCGCTACATTAGTGCCGTGACCCAGATCTGGGTGGGTCATAAAGAAAAAAATGGTTGCTGCAGAGTTTGAAAGGGGGGGGTGAGTGTAGCAGGGTTAGCTTGGCTAGTTCACTAGGAAAATGAAGCCTCACAGCAGGACAATGCTCCCTGATGACGTAACCCTCAAACGCAAAAGAATGTTGTTGCCCTTGACTAGAGGCGATTTTGTCTTTAGCTGACTGGTAACGTGTTCATCCAATAAATCTTTGAACGAGTGAGGCTGGGGTTCAAATCCCACCTCGGGCAAAATCTCTCTCTCGTTACACATATATAATATAATATGGCCTGACTACTGTATGTGTTGCTTTATTCTCTAGGTCAAAGGAAGCAGATCACCTCAAGCAGGACCTGAGTGAGGCCAAGGATGCAGAACGCAGAGCCAAACAGAAACTGCTGGAAATTACAAAAACAACCTATCCCGTAGGTCCTCCTGATCAACAAGTCAGGCTTCATCAATGGATAATTGGGTGATATGAACCCAAATCTCTTCTGATTGATCTGAAGTGAGAAAATATCTTCACTTCCAGCTGCAAAACACTGATTGGTTTCACCAACATCAGCTTTTGGTTCATTGGTTACCTCACTCTCCCTTAATTAGGTGGTTCTTCTGTGATTTTGTCCTTCACTGTGCTAAACAATAGTGCAGATGGTGTTCTTGTTGATCAGAAGGAGTTGAGTGCGACCACTATTTTCTGCAAATTTTCCTGAGTGATCAAGCCTTGGTATTCGCAGAAATGCTGCAACGTAGCTATACCAAAGCAGTAGTTGGAGAGTAGCCAATAGAGTAGACCTGCGAAATGCCGCTGAGATTTTTGATGAGGTTTTGAAACGAGTGAGATATTGAGGTTCAAATTTTTCTATTTTCAAAGGCCGAGCCAACCAATGCAACCTGCTGCTCATCTTATTCCTCCCTATGCTGGATGTGTTTCAGGTCATTGCGCCATACCCCAGTCCCCCTCCGCCTTCGGATGGAGGAGATCTCGGTCTCGAGACTGCTTCAGCAAGAGTAGAATTCAAGGACACGGACATGAAGAGGCTATCCATGGAGATCGAAAGAGAGAGGTGCCTACTGCCATTACCCACACTTTTGTGTTTTGAGTGGTCTTGCCTTTTGAGCTAAATCTCTTTGAGGATCAACATCTGATCAGCTCATATGTGGTAAAGCCTGCTTCAGAGAACACTGTGCGGATGTCGTTGTTCTTATGTTTGTTTGTGCGGGAGTTCCTGTCCTAAACGCCTGTCTGATGTCTGTTGTCTGCAGGCTAGAATACATGGAGAAGAGCAAGCACCTGCAGGACCAGCTGAAAGAACTCAAGTCGGAGATCGAGTCCCTGAAGTTGGAGGAGCAGCAGCAGGCCGGGGTGTTTGCCCACAGAGGGGAGGCCAGAGCCTATCCAGACCCTCCCTATATCCCCCACAGTAATGTAAGTACGATTAAGCCTGACCACCCTCCTTTCGCTTCAGGTAAATAAACCCCCGATAATTCATTGGAGACCCACATACTGTTGGACCCACATACTGTCCACTAAAGCGGATGGAAGGAAACAAGAAACAGGCTTATACTAAAATGTATAGCTCAGGAACACCGGTTTCCCTTTTTCCCCCAAATTAGAAATGGCCATTTGCATTTACAAATGAGCTGTCCGACTGCTGCTAACATGCATGGCACCCAACGGGGCTCCTAGTCACAGTCCATGCTCATGGGCAGTGGGGTGCATTGCAGTATTGAAAACCAGTCTTTTAGCTGGGTGTGCCACCTAAGAGCCTCAGATTAGCTTTCTGCACAAAAAAAGTTTAATTGGCAGAATAGGGTAACCACTGCTGGATTGGCGACAAGCAACATGGTCTGTTGCATTGCTTCTGATGGTCCCTACCTCTGGTCTCTTCATATAGTGCTGATTGAAGTTTGTGTGACTGCTTCTGTTGAAAGTATTTTAATTGATGATAGCCCTAATCTCTGAAATTCCCTTTATTTATATTGTATATCTGTTTGCCACAGATTTTGTTGATTTTTATTTGATTAAAAATGTTTGTTCTTGCTTTTACTTGTTTAAATGATCTTGCTTTGATTTTAAAGGACATGCACTATGAGTAATGCAGTAAAAAATAACAGTAACTGAAATTCTTAAGGTCGATTGCTTTTAAAAGGCTATTAAAGTTTTCAAAAAGCATGCATAAACCATTTTAAACAGCCATGCATTTTTTTTCTTTTTTAACATGGCATGAATGACTTGCTATGTTCCGACATATTAAATTATGTGTGCTGGTTTGTCACTTTAAATGTAGCTCAGGCATTATGATTCAGAAGTTCTCTACATTTGAGAGCCCAGTTGAAGGTATTGGAGTGATAACTGGTGTTGATGTGAAAAGTCACTTTGTGATCTGCTTTGAGAATCAGCTTCTACAGTGTGGGTCCAGCTGAACTCTGATCTCAGGTAGCACTTACTGCACCGCAGTCTGTTCCATTTGCCAAGATGCTGTAAGAGCAATGTAGGTTTGGGGCAGCATCGTCCTGACCTGGGAAGGTTACTGCCCGGACATGGCAGTCTCTGACCATCTAATATGAAATGGGGGAACTGACCCTCAAACTACTGGCCCTGAATCAGTGCTCCAAGTCTTACAACTGCCTCCACGCAGAAAGGTTATTCCAAAAACGTTCTAAAAATGATGGAAACCAGTATTCATGCAAATGCAGCCTATATTAGATAACCAAACTACTCGGGAATTACCTTCATTTTCATTAATGGACTCTTCCTGTTAAATACATGCAAAAAGATTGCACTGTTGTCACTGGTAGCCTAGATATGTAACGGTGAATATCATACAACAAACAATACGTTACTTAAAACGTTTTGTGGAGAAAAGGCTCGTCTTGCTCTTGCATCCTCTGCAGGTTGTTATTGTGAGTCATACATTTGATTTTTTTACTATATTTGACCAGTCAACTAGTTAGCGGGAGCCTCTCCTGACCATAATTGTATTTCAGAAGCAATTAAATTGTTGGTCCCCCCCCCTCTTTTTCTTTTCTTTTTACAGCGCAATTCAGCTTACATGGCTCAAATGGCCTACTTTGAGGAGGTGTGATCAGAATCACAGCGGAGAAGAGGAGTGAACAGCAGTGCAGTTTCTACACTCTGCCTGTAATTAATGTGTGTATGTGGACGAAGCATTCTCTGCATTACGCATTGGACACACTCGGAGGGTTGGAGTTTCTCTTCAGGGATGCAATTCGGCGAGCTGCTCTGCAGTTCTGCGCATTTCTTTTCGAATGACACTAATTTGCACACTTGCGATTGTACACGCAGTTGACGCATCACGTTTTACTATAAACACACTTGGTGATAATTCATTTGTCACTCGCATTTCAAAACACTATCTTAGAGGGTTTTTCAGTGTCTGGAAGCAGAGGCTGCAGTGCAGTTGTCTCTTGGCTATTAAAATGGTTTTGTGAAAAGGGAGCCCTTGCAAGACACTTTTATACAGCTGTGCAAATGATGGAATTCTGTACTCAGACAGGATTTGATTAAAAAAAGAACCATATTAATATTTCAGGAAAAAAAAATGGATTGTGTGGATAAAATAAAAAAAAGAATATTGGTTGAGATTTTGTATCCAGCTTTGTTACACATTTCTTCCTTAACAACACCATTTGTAGAGGGGAATTTTGTATGATTACCAGTATTTTTTTCAAACTGTGGAATCACTGACTGTGATTTGCAAAGAAACCGTTGAGGCTTTTATTCATTTGCTTTTTCACTGAAGCAAAAGGTGCAGCTGAAGTATTTGTTTTTAGTGCGTAGTGAATCTTGCTGTATTCGTAAAACTGGTTAACCATCATGCTCTATGTAAGAAATGTTTCCATTTCTTTGTTGAATGCTAACTTTGAAAACTTTGCTTGTGATGTTTTTTATGCATTTTTATATTTAGTCCTTTCCCCTTTTCTGTGTGCTTTTGGGTTTACTGCAGTAACTATGCACGTTGGCTGTACCATTCATAACACAAGTGCCTTTTACAGTCCATTGCTGATATTTAGCTTCTTAAAGCTTTATCACAGAAATCTTGTGCCTTAAAAAAATGAATTTGTTTTTGTGATGTTTAGTTCTGCCCCTAGTGCCTTTTGCTAGAATCTCATTGCTTTCATTGCATGGCCATCCTGCTTATGAAGTAATTGCAAAAGCAGTTCTGGTTCCCATCCCCACCACAGTGCAGCCTCTTCAGCCCTGCACATGCTACTTTGTAGGGGACTCTTGAGAAAGGATGGTCACTGCTAATTTGTGTACGTACACTTGGCCAGACAGTGTGGCTCAGACAGAAAAAGCAGAGGACAGCGTAACATTTCAACGATGGAAGATTTGATCACTGTGCATCAGCGTATTCAGGTTTCCCTTGGGGAAACTAGTTCCTCTTTACTCAGGATTTTCTTGCTGGAGCTTTAGTCTGAGGATGTAACGCTCTAAAATAACGCAATTTCCTTTCAGAAAATGTTTACACTAAAACGTATCAATACAACAAAACACTGAACATGTATGCAGTCACAGCCATGGAAAAGCACTCCTACATTCAGTTTAAAAGAGCTTTACTTGTCTTATTCTTATTCACTTGTCTTACTCCTCAGCAAGGGTAAACATTCATGTTTTAATGAATGGTCACAACCAATCCATGTCTGCAAGTTACTTCCAGTGTTAATAAACCAGTCAAAATGGGAATGGATGTGCTTCCTTTTTGCATTTGCCCGAGTATGAGGGAAGGCTCTTGGCTCCACTGACATTATGCTTCATGTCTTTTGGGATAAAGTGTATGCACTGCAGCTTGTAATTTAACACTCAAAACAAATAAATTGTCAAAACAATTCTTTATGTTTGTCAGTGTTTGAATATTGTACACACACATTTACATAAATTGGAAACCCAATTTTATTGGTAATCCCTATAACAATTTAGTACTGATTTTTGCGTTAAATTATACATTATAGATAAAAACACAAAGTTTTGTGTATTACTGGGGTTTTCAAATATTGCAAAATTATCTAACAATAAGTATTTGAAAGTAAATCACTTTAATAAATCCACTTGCCCACATTTTCTAGGTAATTACTGAAAAGATTGAATGGAAAATGTTCGGTGAACAAATACATATAATTTTATTAATTACTTTAAACTCCAATTCCATTCCATCAACACACAACAGCAGTTGTTATTAACTTGGATTGAGAGGTCTCAGGTTTGAAACCCAATAGGGTGCAGATAATGTGTTCGTGAATAAGATTAACATTAAATTACCCCACAACACATGCAGGTGAATGGGTACTGCATTCAGAAAACTGAACTATAAATTCTGCTAAGCATAAATACTGCATATTTGCAATTAATAATCTGCATTATTGGTTGGGCGGCCTGTAGCGTAGTGGTTAAGGTAAATGACTGGGACACGCAAGGTCGGTGGTTCTAATCCAACAATAATATGCGCACAGCCTTTGGGCCCTTGAGCAAGGCCCTTAACCCTGCATTGCTCCAGGGGAGGATTGTCTCCTGCTTAGTCTGTACTTTGCTCTGGATAAGAGCGTCTGCCAAATGCCAATAATGTACTGTAATGGTTGAAAAACATCAAGAAAAATATAATTAAAATTCAGCAAGGTGCAGGGAAAACTTCAATCATAAAGTACATTGTTGCTAGAATTTCAAGGTAGTGATGCTACTCCAACTTCTCGTCTCCCTCCTCCACATCCTTCAGACTCAACACCTCCACTGATCCTTTTCCCTTCGTCTCACAGCGGATGAGCTCATCAATCTCACGATAGCAGCCAGGATCAATCAGACATACCTGCGAGGAAGGGGGGGCAGGCATAAGTGTCAGATCCAGGGGTGAGGGTACTGACTTAATGTGCCAAACTTTCCTGTATCTCACCATCTCCAGCTGGTCATCGAAGTCTTCGCTCTCCACGACCTTTATGAGAGATTTGAGTTTCTCCTTTATCCTCTTCCCCTCCTTGGCGGGCACAACGAAGCGCAACCTCATGTGTGCTCGCTGGATCTGTATGGACTCCCTAAGCTGTCTGATCACCTCCAGAGCCTGGCAAGATACAGTCATTAGCCTTTAATATAATATGCTCTCTTGGGTTGAACAGGGCATCAACTATACCACAAAGGAAGATAGTTCAAACCTGAGGGCACCAAAGCAAAATTCAGTTATAAAGGCTGTACAAAGGTGTGAATGTATGTTTTCGCTCATCCAGTTTAGCAGATTTTCCAAAATATTTAATTCTAAAATGAGGTATTACATTAGTACAAGAGTAGCAATTGGCCACAAACCTGCTGTTTTGTGCTCTTGTTTGCTTTGACGGAGTAGTGGATGTCCTTCATGGCACGCTCGATTAAGTTGACTGTGTAAGGCCGCTTTGTCTCAGGATTTACACACTTTTCTGCCACTATGGTGGCAATATCTCTAAACATCTGCTCCAGCTGCGTCTGTCGCTCCTTGTCTGAAACCTGGAGTTCGCCTTTCGCTAAAATCTACAAAATGACAAATTTCAAAACAGTACCTGCATGTCAATTTAAAATGTAGTAACTGGTAATTGCTGTATGTACACAATTGCTATAATACTGCACTATAAATACAATATTGTATGTGTGGATATATATATTTACACACACATTTACCAGCCACTTTATTAGGTACACCTGCTCATTAATGCAAATGACCAAACACTACAATAGGTAAGCACTGTGACCATGGTATGATTGCTGATGCCAGATGTGGTGGTTCCCGCACTTCAGAAACAGCTGCCCTCCTGGGGTTTTTATGCACTATAGTATCTCAAGTTCACAGAGAATGGTGCAATAAACAAAAGACATCCAGCGAGTGGCAGTTCTATGGCCAATAACACCTTGCTCATGATAGAGGTCAGAGGGGAAAGGGCAGCTAACAAGCCACAAATGCTCAGGTAACTCTTTTTTCACAAAAGAGGTGTGCAGAAGGGCACCTAAATGTGTAACACATCAGACCTTAAAGTGGAAGGGATACAGCAGCAGAAGCCCATGCCGGGTTACACTCCTGTCAGCTAGGAACAGGAAGGTGGCTATAGTGGGCATGTGATGACCAAAACTGGATGATACCGAGGGTACAGTCAGAATGTTGTGTAAATGGCACACATCCATGGATCCATCTGGTTTTGTGTCGACAGTGCAGGTTGGTGGTGGTAGTGTAATGGTGTGGGAATGTTATCTTGGCACACATTAGGCCCCATAATACAAATTGAGCAACATATAAATGCCACATCATACCTAAGCACTGTTACTGACCAAAGGCCTCCCTTTATGGCCACAGTCAACCCTTTTCCATATGGATAATTCTAGCAGGATAACATGTCGTAAAGCACACATCAAGCTGGTTTCACAAACAACAGTGAGTCCAGTTAACTCAACTCTACACAGTTTCCAGATCTCAGTCCAATGGAGTACCTTTGGGATGAGGTGGAATAGGAGGTTCGCAGCATGAATGTGTGGCCAACAAATATGCAGAAATTGTGTGATGCTAACACTAACTGTGCCAATAAAGTGGCTGTCGAGTGTATGTACAGCATACTTGCCTGTTTACATATTTCTGTTACATCATCTGTTCCAAATGCTTTTGACAAGTCTTCTTTCTTGGCCACCTGTCCTTTGGACACGTTCATGAAAACCTTGTCCGTCTGTAACACTTCATCAAGGTCCTTCTCACTAAAACAAATAACAACAAAAAAAGTATAAAACTACTGCAAATTTACAATAGCATAACATGCCATTGAATGCAACCCATGGAATTAGCCAATACTAATTAACACGTGCTAGCTACGTAATAGCACCAAGTATACAATTGTGTTAAATTATTGAAAACAATTTGACTAACTGGAGAATAATCAATTTATTTTGAAGGGGACCTTGGCCGAACTGCGACTGAAAGCTAGGAAACTGCTAAAGAGGTAGCAGCTAACAGCTTCAAAGGCACACAACAGTATGAACAGTCTGGTTGTGATAGCATCGAACGTCCTGGAAAGCAGTAACAGTAGGACAGGCACCTCAAATTAACCCAATAACTAGGCTAAATAGGAAATAACATAGCCAGGTTACTTAATGAACTAATATTAGTTAGAATGAACAAGAAATACTCACGCTCCCGCTCTCCAACTCATAACTTTATTTTTATAGCAGGCAATTTCAAATCTCTTTCCCCCTTTTTTCATTCTTACGATCGCCACATTCGTGAGCCGAATCTGGTTTGTCGGTGTGAAAATAGACATGTTAATTATTTATCATACGTTATACAGAGAAAACTGAGAAACTGAAATATACGTCAGTATTTTTGTTTTGACAAACTGACTGTTAGATAACTATTTATTTCCGCGGTGACATGTTGTGCTCACTCGTGTACGGCTGTTTTTAAGAGCTCCGTGAAGTTGCTGGTCACAATTGGAGACTTCCGGTTATCATTTATCAAAATAAAAGTTCGGTGAATAAAATTATTTATGAACTGTAATTTTGTCAATTTTCATTGTTAAATTAATACAGTTGGATATGATTGTGATGTATTTGCAAAGAATATAAAATAGTGCACAAATTTCAATAAAAACTGTTTGCCATCAGTTGTTGCTGTCTGTCAGGTGTGGTATGGGCATGCATTGCCATAGACTGTCAATTGCCAACCAGCTCATTTGCATAGCTCATAACTCAAAAACTATAAATTGTTACCAAATGAAAGGGGATATACATTTGTTAGCTGGACCCATATCTTTAATATTCTACAGTAGTTTCTCTGAAATCATGTTCCGAGTAATTGTTGCTGTGTTTCCAGTGTGGGGAGGCCAAGCATTGCTATTGACTGTCAGTTACCACCCAACTCATTTGCATAGCTCATAACTATAAATTGATACCAAATGAATGGGGGTATGCATTTGTTAGCTGGACCCATATCTTTAATATTCTACAATAGTTTTTCTGAAATCATGTTCCCAGCAATTGTTGCTGTGTTTCCAGTGTGGGGAGGCCAAGCATTGCTATTGACTGTCAGTTACCACCCAACTCATTTGCATAGCTCATAACTATAAATTGATACCAAATGAAAGGGGGTATACATTTGTTAGCTGGACCCACATCTTTAATATTCTACAAACAAATTGTTCTGAATTAATTGATAATGGTTTGATCTGACCATCATTGTCACCCGTAAGCCGACCAGAGGAGGATGGCCCCCCCCACTTAAGTTTGGTTCCTCCCAAGGTTTCTTCCTTCTCCACCTTGGAAGTTTTTCCTTGCCACTGTTGCCCTAGGCTTGCTTTTGTGGGGGAAAAGGCTGGGGTTTGCTCGAAAGCTGTGTTTCTCAACTCTAGTCTTGCCGGAAGGTTTTTGTTGTAACCAGAAACTGAAACAACTAATTTAATAACTGATCCAATCATACCACCAAAAATGCCCTTAATTAAATAAATCAGTTCCTGGTTGAGAAGCACTACTCTAAAGCATGTACTGACAAATATAGTGTGAAATGTGCAATACAAATAAAGTTGATTTGACTTTTATTTCATTGTAAAGTTGCATGGTTTGGGTTTATCCCTGGGTATATAGGTATATAATGAGCAGCTTGTGAATTGACAGTCTATAGCAATGAATGCCCACCCTGCACCTGACACACAGCAACAATTGCTGGGAACATGATTTCAGAGAAACTATTGTAGAATATTAAAGATATGGGTCCAGCTAACAAATGTATACCCCCTTTCATTTGGTAACAATTTATAGTTTTTGAGTTATGAGCTATGCAAATTAGTTAGGTGGCAAGTGACAGTCCATAGCAATATATGACCGCCCCACACTGGAAACACAGCAACAATTGCTGGGAACATGATTTTAGATAATAAATGTATAATTTTATAGATATTATACATAGATTTAATGTATGCCCCTTCGTATTTGCCAACATTTTTTTCAAACAGTAAGCAGGTATGCAAATGAGCTGTTATTGAACCGACAGTATCAAGCAATTTTTGCTTGGCCTACATTATAGTAACTAGTCAAACAGCAAGCTAGTTGCTTGCTGACTTTTATAAGTTCTATCAGCAATGAATTTAAACAATGGTAATTATGTGAGGAAGCGCAGAAAACGCGGTAACTATGTTCTCATTATTTAACGTTACTCGGCAGCTCTTATTTTGACGGAAAATCACAGGAAGTTGAGACCGGAACTTCTGTACAGGAAGTATAATTGTTGCCAGCTTCACGGAGCTGTTTTTAAGCGACGTTTTACTTGGTGTTCGCATTTTACATTCCGGAATGGAATATCATGATGATATTAACGTTCCGGAGGCTGTATTCGTTATAGATGTGTTTTGATAGATTCCATATGATGCAGGCCTGCTGCAGAAACAACAACAGCAACAACAACAACAACAATAATAATAATAATAATAATAATAATAATAATAATAATAATAATGATAATAATAATAATAATATTATTATTAATCACATTTAATAATAGCCTCACAGCAAGGAGGTCCTGGGTTCGAATCCCCGTCGGCCAGGGCCTCTCTGTGCGGAGTTTGCATGTTCTCCCCGTGTCTGCGTGGGTTTCCTCCGGGTACTCCGGTTTCCTCCCACAGTCCAAAGACATGCATGTTAGGCCGATTGGAGAGTCTAAATTGCCCGTAGGCATGAGTGTGTGAGTGAATGGTGTGTGTGCCCTGCGATGGACTGGCGACCTGTCCAGGGTGTATTCCTGCCTTTCGCCCAATGTATGCTGGGATAGGCTCCAGCCCCCCTGCGACCCTGATCAGGATAAGCGGGTTCAGATAACGGATGGATGGATGGACATTTAATAATATAATATATATAACATAATTTAATAATATATATAATAATATAATAATCACATTTGCATGTGTATGCTTACTGTTTGCAAACAATAACAAGCAAAAATGTATATAGAAACTGAATGAAATGAAATTAATATAGTTTGATTGAATAAGGATTCAACCCTCGTGCTCTGGCAGCTATGAATGCAGGCATAAAAAGTTATGTTAACAAGAAGTATAATAGGTTGATTGGCCATTTCCATATGTGCTATAAAATTGATTATCATGATTACAAGATAAAAACAGTAATTTTAAGACGCTAATTGGTGAGTAAATGGATTTTATTTCAAACACATAATCAGCAAGTTATTAAAAGGTACAGAATACAAGTATCCAAAAAAAATGTTTAAATGTATGCATAATCCATTGAGTGCTGTTGGCTTGTTAATCAGGAAATGGATGCTCCATAATAGCACCCAGAATGCTGCCTAGAAAAGCCTGTCCCTCCAAGCTCAGGCACAGAAACGAAGGAAACTGCTGAGGGAAGCGACTGTGAAGCCAGCAATTACCTTAAAAGAGCGACCAAGTTCAATGGCTGAGAATGGAGAAAATATGCATCAGTCAACAATATCAGGAGTGGTCTACTACACAATCCTGGCCCGTATGGCAAGAATTCGTTATCAACCTAGCTAAAATTCTAGAAAGGATTTGTTGTCAGATGAGGCTAAAATGTAGGCTTCTGCTAAAAATACCAAGTGTTTTGTCTGGCATATACCTGTCGCTGTATATTAGGTTAGATTCTTTATTGAACGACTAGACAAAATGTGTTGCCACAGTCCATACAGTGCACATGCCTGTATCTGGATACATCCAACATCGACAAAAAAGAATAATATTAAACATGTCTCACCACAGCAGTGCCTATGGTGAAGCATGGTGGAGCTAGTTTGCTGCAAAAGAGATTATTCTCTTTGGAAGGGACTGGGAAATTAGTTACAGCTGGAAAATGTGCAGTACAAAGCATGGCCAAATACTGGCAGAAAATCTGTTCGGTCTCCTATAGACCTGGATCTGCGTTGAAAATGTATCAGGACAACGATCCAAAGCATAAATGATCCAAAGCCAAAGCTTCTTTGGAGTGGCACAAGAATAAAATGGTAAATATCCTTGAG
The DNA here is from genome assembly GCF_963514075.1 of Conger conger. Lineage (NCBI taxonomy): Eukaryota > Metazoa > Chordata > Actinopteri > Anguilliformes > Congridae > Conger > Conger conger. The sequence continues at coordinate 32,630,921 of NC_083766.1, read as the reverse complement.
TGGCCTAGCAATTCTTTTACCATTCAAATTGAAACTTTGCATGCTATGGCTGCCATCAGCCAATCCGCTTTCACTGCACATGTTACAGGCTTAGCAATGACTGATCCTCATTAATCTTGTATGTATGTTGACCTCTAAGCTAGGGAATACCATGCAAAACTTTGGGACAGAGGCTGAAAATATTTGTTCCATTAATCAGATATGTGTCCTTACAGTTTAACAGTTTGTACTTGTGACATACTGCTTGGACCACGTTAATGACCACTTGTAGCATTTGTTTTTATCTGTTGATTGGACCATGGACTCTTCATTAAAAAGGAGCAGCTATAAAATTGTGGCAGGCAAAACAGCCTACACATGGTCTTTCAAATTCCATGCAAAAATTGAAGACTCAGCTGGCACAGCTTCAGCCTTTCTGATGCTGTAGGTGAGATTGCAGACCTCCAGGGGGTGGCGGTAGGTGACTGTCTATTATTGCCAATGCACTGCCTATTGTCTGGCCCTGCAGGTGGGATTGTTGGGCCGAAGTGATGTCTATGCCTGTGTATATCAGGAAGTCAGCTTTGGCTCTTTAAGGAAAGAGCTACCTCATACTGTGTAATCAAGAACTGGAGGTTGTGAATGTTTGGAGAACAGTATCTTTACATTTGATAATACATTCATGATAATTTAAGAAACTATTTTCAAGCTCCTCCATAGTGGTGTTTGTAGATCCTTTTTGGAAGGACGTTTTATTCACCCAGCAAGGCAGACTAGTTTGTGTTAGTGTCTCTCAACTACAAGGCAGACTAGTTTCTTTTAGTGTTTCTCAGCTAAAAGGCAGACTAGTTTGTGTTAGTGTCTCTCAGCTACATGGCAGATTAGTTTATGTTAGTGTTTCTCAGCTACAAGCCAGACTAGTTTGTGTTAGTGTCTCTCAGATACAAGGCAGATTAGTTTGTGTTAGTGCTTCTCACATGGGAAGTTAAAAAAATGTATTTCATTAGCAGAAAGGGGAACATGCATGGCTTCTGAATAAAATGGTTTAATTCAAGAGAAAAAGACTGCAGATGGTGTGTTTGACTCCAGATCCGGCAAGCTTTTCCCAGACATAACTGTGAACTGTGACTGCTGTCACCCACTCTGTTGGCCTGCGCAATGGAGTCAGTGATTCATGAAAAAGGAGTATGGAGCAGGATGGAACCATGCATTTATCCTGCTGAAATCCTTGCTATGCTTGTTCAAATGATGAAGTACCGTAAAAAATAAATAAATAAATGAAATAAAGATTTTATTTCCCTAGAATGATATAAGTGACATGTATTATACCACACCTATCAGAGATTCAGCATAATTTGCTGAATCTCTAATGCTCATTATCTGATCTGTTCTAATACCATACCGTACCAGGGCTGGTATAAATCCTCAGGTCTCTATCATAAAGCTAGCCTGCCACATTACTATGTGATAATTGTCATATAACCTCAGGTTTAGTATATGTTTGTGATCTCATTTTGAACAGAATTTGTTATGAGTAATTGCTCTTTTTCACTACACCAGTATTTTATGTTGGACTATATACTGACTACAGTATAGATAAAAGACCTGATTGAATAGTCCACCATTGCATAGGTAACCTCATTCACCCTCCAATTCTGTGACAGTAACATAATGTGTGGTTATTTGGGTTACTGTCACCTTCCTGTCAGCTTCGATCAGTCTGGCCCTTCTCCTCAGACCTCTCTCATTAACAACGTGTTTTTGCCCTCAGAACTGCTGCTCACTGGATGTTTTTAGTTTTTCACACCATTCTCTGCAAACTCTAGAGAGTGTTGTGAGTGAAAATCCCAGGAGATCTGCAGTTTCTGAGATACTCAACCCATCCTGTCTGGCACCAACATTCCACAGTCAAAGTCACTTCAATCACAACAATTCTCACAGTTCTAGAAAATCCTTGAAAATATTGGCATTGAGATGGAAAGTGGTTAAATATCTCACTTTCCAAACTAACTTGAAGTGTTCTACACTTCCTCCAGGACCTTTTTCACTTTTGACAAAGATTTGCTCACGCATCAACAAATAAAAATGAAAAATGCTTGAATTGCACTTCATGGAAATATAGTGAATTTTTTGGACATTTCCATCCATATTGTATGGTAATGGGAAAGTGTCAAACATGGCACATTAGAATTGGTGAAGTTCTGCCAGAGACAAAAAGGGGGAGTGGGGATTTATTTCCGTAATTGCCTCACTTTCTCAAAGCACCTGTAACTTTAACAGAAAGAAATGTGAAAATGAATGACATTCTACCTGTATAAAATGTAAATGGAAGAGGCTGGGAGGAGATTCTGCCTCTGCCACAGAGATGAATATATTTATAGAGAGTTTCTCGTATTGAATATTTAATATCTGTTACTCCACATCATATTCCTAACAGATAATTTTTGGAGAATCTTAAATTGCATTACTTATATCCTCTCTCACTGTCAGATTAGCTTTGTACTTTCTTTTAAATAAATTGCTTTATCAGCTCCAGTGAATCATCCCAAGCCAAAATACAAGTGTATCGTTTTAAAAAAAACAGAACTCAAAATAACTAACTAAAGGTGGATTTGTGTGTATTTAGAGGGAATACATGATTTCAAAAAATCCTGAGCTGAGAATTAAAAGGTTCTAGCTGACATTTTTTGACAAAAATGAGTTAGTGTAATAAATATTTTGATCATAGGGCACTAAAATACAATAAATACAAAAATACTGTTATAAAAGTATGAATTTGATTTACAAGCTCAATATCTCAAACCTACTCAGAATGCAGATAGAACCTTCTAATTATCAGCTCACAAAATCAAAAAAATGTTTATTTTAATTTTGAACAATCAGCAGTTTTATCTCTCCAGAATGAGGAAAATATGGGAACCAGCACAATGTAGCAGAGCTGGTAGCCCTGGCACTTCCTGGTTTTACCAGAAGAGAGCGCACAAGAACCAGTATGTGTGGATATTGGCGATTTTTTCCCACAACTGATGTTATTGTTGCTATTTAATACATTTAAAGGTTGGTTTATGCATTGCACTGCTGCATTTTGCATGCTTCAAAATCTAAGTTGTATTTTTTAAAATTATTTAAATAAATATCACCAATGCCGGAGTAAAGTGAAACAAGTGTTCTGTTTGAAGACCTGTCTCTTGACAGAAAATCAAAGGACTGCTTACTTTAATTAATCTCTGTCTTGCAGTGACTTAAGACACAGAGTAGCTGTTTGTCTTACATACATGGAATAACATCCATAATAAAACATCATAGTTTAGGATGACTGTACATCATCATCTAATCCAAGAATAAAAAAGACCTCTGAGTTAGGTAAGATTTTGGGCACAATCCCCCTAAATGGATCCTGGACCTGGCTGCCTGCAGCGACCACCCCTGTGTCAGAGCAGGGAAGGTGTAGGAGACATCTCACTCCCCCTGGTTTCAGTGTGGAGTGAGTGCTTTTGTTCTTTGATCTCTGTGAGGCTAATGGGGTCAGGTAAGCAAGTCACATTATCAGCTCCTCACAGACTGAATTTGAATTAGCAGCCATTGGTCACAGGTAGGGGCCATGATGGGGTTGAGTCTGCTTATAGCATTATAACCACTTCTTACTCCATCCTCTTTTAGCTAAATAATACAGTCGATGCCTGCTGTAGCTGCCTTGGCTTGTGTATTGGCTTATGCCATTGAGACCAGGGTCTATTTTACAAGGGAGCCCTGATTACAGCACCATGCAGATAAACCATGCAGACAAAGTATGTATTAGGTAGACCTGTACACCAGCTTGTTAATACAAATATTTAATCAGCCAATCATGTGGCAGCAACTAAATGCTTAAATGCATGCAGATGTGGTCAAGAGGTTCATCTGCTGTCCAGACCAAATGTCAGAATGGGGAAGAAATGTGATCTAAGTGACTTGGAATGATTGTTGGAACTAGACAGGGTGCTTTGAGTATCTCAGAAACTGCTGATCTCCTGGGATTTTCCACACACAACAGTCTCTAGAGTTTGCAGATAATGGTGCGAAAACAAAAACATCCAGGGAGCAGCAGTTATGCCGGCAAAAACGCCTTGTTAATGAAAGAGGTAAGTGGAAAAGGGCCAGACTGGTCGAAGCTGACAGGAAGGTGACAGTAGTGCAAATAGCCATACATTACAGCAGTGGTATGCAGAAGCGCACACAATGTATCAAACATCCAGGTGGATAGGCTACAGCAGCAAAAGACCAATAAGTCTAAAAAATAAGTCAAATAAATACCTAATAAAGTTCTCACTGAGTGTATATACATGTAATTGCTATATTGCCTTATTGGATAATTCATTAGCATTGCATTTTTTATGGAACTAATAGGGACTGACATGAGATTGTTATGGTCCTTTCAGATGCATCTAGACAGTAAATTGTAATCGAGCCCTCTACCAGATGGCATAAATGAACTCATATTGCACATTATTTTACAAATAATTGGCTCAGTTGCCTTTTAATATCAATCTGCTTATTGCAAGGCACAAGGCAACCTCAAACAACATCATTTTCTTCAAGTTTCAAGTTTGGAAATATTTAATTGGAAAGTGTTTTCATGTTTCAAGAGCAACAGCAAAACTATGCAATATCTATTATTTTGGAGAAATATAGCATACAGTATATAATCATGTAATTATAGACAACACATTTGCCTAAATTTGTTTGACATTTTTGTTCATTCATAGAGAGCTTTTATTTCAGGCCGATTGGATTGTTGTCCAAATTTCATGCTGCATTACATTAATATTTATGCTTAACACAGAAAAAATGTTAAACAAATGCCTCACATGTAAAATAATTGTTGAGAACAATATATCAAATGACATCTGTAATTATCTCTCAAAGTGCAATTAAAATGATCCAATTTCCCCTGAGGTACTCTTAATCACATTTAATTTCCTTCACTCTTTCGTTGAAGCTGATGTGTTTTTCCCCCGTTGAGATTTTTTCAAGGACACTGTGTTATTCAGGGTCCAGATCTGCGAGTGTGTCTGCGCTGATTCTGCGTCAGACATGGTACGTCAGCTGCCAGGCCCCCAAATGCGATAGTGGCCTCGGTGTGCCGGCTGCAAAATCTCTTCCATCACTTGCTTGGGGGGGGGACTATGGCTCTGTAAAAAGTAAAATAATCTTGCATTGTTTTTTTTGCTGGGGAAGTTCTCCTGCAATGTGGAAGCTGGAGCTCAGTGTATTAGTATGGGAACTGGGGACACTGCCAGCAGGCTGGACAGAGCTCACACAATGACTGGAGTGTTGTTTTAGAGGACATGGAACAGCATTTGTAAGCACTGAATGTCTGTTCACTGCACATATGACACTGGGTTTCGATGGTTCGATTGAGGAGGGTGTGCGCGTTTTGTGCACGTTGGGAGTGAGGGGACTCCGTACCCTCCCTCCCATATTCACCCCAGCGTTTCTGAAGCTTTAAGCTCCCAGAAATATGCTGAGAGGCAAAAACAAATAAGTGTAGGTGCAGTTATTTGTGTGTGAAATAGATATTTTTCAAGTTCTTCAATGCCTAGGTATATATGTTCAAAAGCCTTTCTCTCTATGTAAGTGCACTGTAGACTGCCTGCAGAGGGCACGGTAAATTGGGGACATTTAGGAGCCATGAAACCAGGATCAGAAACCATCACTCAGGCAATCAGTCCAGCTATCCATACTACAGGGATCCTTTCACTTCAAAGGAAAAGGCAAACTAAAAGTGCTCTGAGGACAAACTGGGTACCATGTCCCATCATGAATTCCGTGCATTTCAAATACTGAAGGCCGGCCAGTCTGGTGATTAGCAGACGTTTGTGTGGGCAGACTGCCTGTCCCCTGCTTGGTCCAGCTGGAGAGATAAGATAGACCAGGCAGTAGCTTGTAATGGGCTCCCTGCAGGAATGAAAAAGGCTTGCACTGGAGGTGAGGAGAGACAGTCAACCACATATTGACCCCAGACACTTGGGGGAGAGATGCTGAAACGTCACACGTGGAGCTATGCTAATGCGAGTTCTCACAAGGAGGAAGCCAAAATTAAAATCCCACAGCAAAATTTGTTTTGCTGGCACCACTGCATGCACCTCCTGTATGCATGCACCAGTTCATGGAAAAATTGGATAAATTGTGTTGTTTTGTAGCTGTAGACAGAGAACCTTTATGGTTTCATGGAGGGCAGCATGTCATAAATGCTACATCTTATCACAGAGTTAGATTCATGGGGAGTGTGTCTGATGATAGAGATCTGGTCACCTGAATTTGTTAACGAGCTGACACTTTCATCCACAGCAATTTACGGTTGATTAGACTCAGTGGGGGGACAATCACCCCCAGCACAGTGTTAAGGGCCCAACAGCTGTGGGGATGTTTGAACAACCAACCTTCGGGGTCCCAGTCATGCACCTTAGCCACTATGCTACACCAATCTTCCATTATGCAAACACCTTTGGCACCAACATTTCCTAATTGCCTGTATTTAAATATCAGAACAGAATATTTTTTGAACACTGGGGTCTCCTCTTTAATACTCTTCATAAAATATAATCTAGAGAAATTGTATACTCCAGTCTGTTGCTTTGATATAGCTTTAGTTTTCACATTAGAATTGGCTGCGGCCAAGCATAGCAGCAGACCATAAATCCACTGCCTCATTGCTCACTAGTGACTCCTCTGGATGTTTGGATGTTAACTAACAATCCAACTGCACCTGCTGCATCAGCTGTGACATCCACACAGCCAACAAGAGCAGCACACGACAAAGTGCAATGTGCATACCCATAACCAAGGATAAGTGTGCTGAAAGACCCTAGAGGGAAGTGCAATTTCAACCGCTAACAGTACAACAAAGATAAAAACTAGGGCCTATTTGATTATCAAATCTATTATTATTATTTTTTTAATACCACACCACGCAAATATAGGAATAAACAGCTAACCTAGCCAAACAAAACTAGAGGATGTACTTACCACGCTGCAGTTTTCAGAGGTCCTAAGTCTCTCTGTGGTTTTCAAATGTGGGTATCAGGGTCCTGCTATACGGGATTATCACTGCTGGATTCCCTATGTTACCCCAGGCCATCACTGTTAAAGAGAAATGCTCTCTGAAATGACCTTCCACTTCATACAAAAAAGATGAGGCCTGGACCCAGCAAAGCTGACGGTCATCCCAAAATGACAACAGTGTAAAGAAAAAAAGCCTAAAAGAAAAGCGATAATCTGTGCATGAAAGGTCACACAGATATCTAGGCCTTATTCATATATCAAATTATCTTACCCCAGCACACACTCATCAATCTCTGCCTTTAGCCAATGAAAGGTTAATGTGTATCTGATTGAAATCACATCTAATGTGAAGGCTAATTCATGAGCCGGCAGATCAGGAAGACACACTGTTACCCAAGAACTCAGGGTCAGCATGGGTTGGTGTGTGAGTCTGTGTGTGTGTGTGTGTGTGTGTGTGTGTGTGTGTGTGTGTGTGTGTGTGTGTTTGTGTGTATGTGAGAGAAAGAGAGCAAGAGAGAGAGAGAGAGAAGGAGCCAAACTTGTGGCCTTACAAAATGGCAACCAATGATCATTTACCCCATAGAGCATCCCTCCTTGCATTTCGGTGCTTCATATCTGTGCCAGTAATTTAAACTCATGCAGCCCCAGTGCATGGAAACCCACGGAGAGGTGACTTCATCTTAATCTGAAAGAAGCCTAGATTTGTTTTTTTAATTATAAATGCAAATGGCCTAATAGGTTGTTATCTCCATTGTTCTTCAAGATGTGCATCCCTTCAGAAATGTTATGATGCTGAATCTTTGTTATGTTTCAAATGACATCACTGCCATCATTCCTCCAAGGCCTTTATCCTTTGCTCTTTCACATTTGCCACAAAGATTAAAGCATATTTATTCTCTATATTTTCCACTACAAACTGGATCCCAGTACCTGTTTCATTCAATTTCTATACTTACCTGTGCAATGTGGTGTTGCAGTCTGGTACCAAGAAAGCATGAAACTGGAACGTGGGTATATTTATTCTTCAAGTTGCCTTTCTGTACTGGTGTGTTTTTTGTTTGTTTTGTTTTAAATTATGTGATTGCTGCACTGCAGCTTTTTCTTTCCTTGTGAAGTAAATTCAGGCCCAATCAGATGCTACCCCCATGAACCCTAAAGGCCTTGAGTTTGTATGACTGTGTCAAGCAGTGCTTAATGATGCAGCAGGGCCCAATTACTACACTGATACTGCACATTCCCTGGGCAGTCTTAACCCTGCAAATGTCAACAGCCTCAACCCTCAGGAATAATCTTTAATCAGCCCAAGTCATATTGATTCAAAATGTCCTAGACCAAACCTTTACAGTCACATATGTCCATACAGGGAAGGTATTCTTTATGATTTATATTGAGATCTATTACAAATTCATTATGTAGCAAGTTTTGCTTTTAGCCTTTTTTTCATCTGTGGAGTTGCATTTGGAGTGAAAAGGCATACACCATCATGAAGACCCAGGAACTAACTATGGCTGAAAACAACTAGTCTGTATGTTGAGAGATGTTAATTCATTTACGGTCCCATCCCCTCTCTAATACAATTTCTTTGTCAATTTTATATTGTTCCATGTGGTCTACCAAACACGCTGATATGTTTTTTTAAGCTAAAACATTTCAATACATTGCTAATTTCCGCGTTTTGTAGTACACCGTATGTGTTTGAGTTGGAGTCAGATCTGGAATTTAAAGCCATGGAGAAAAACTATAAGCCAGGTCAAGAGTCAAGGGCCCTGCGGGAAGTGTCCAAATGGTAAGCTTTTTAAATTTCTTTAATAAATTTTTTCTAATCATTAACAATATTTAAATCGCATTTACAGTACAGCTATTTGAGATTCCTTTGGAAAGCTGTGCAGTGACTTCCTTGCGGACTGACATCCTGACACAACACATTTAACATGACCGTTTAGTCGTGTTTGAAGTTTGTTTAGCCTGGTCATTTTATTCAACAAGTGAAGTAGATTTTAACCAAGTTCAAGTATCATGCTGCACTGCCAAAGCTAGATTTCTAAGATATGAAAACTTTAAGAAGGATAACATAGCAACTGGGTGTATGAAACAGAAAAATACTTCTTATATTTTATTTTGTGAAATATAGTTAAGATAAAAACTGTGAAACTGAAAAATAAGCCATGCTTATTAAAGCTATATCTCAATGAAAGGGCCTTTATAGAGGGTGATGCTGCAGGTGTTCAGACAGTAGAATAAAGACTTCAGATATAAAATCAAGAAAGCAAAACTATATAGAAAAAGTAGGAAAGTGAATCTAAGTGTATCTAAGTGTATGGATAAGTTTAACCAAAGTTTTAACTGATCATCTTATGAACTCAGTGTTAAATATTCTGATGACATGGCGCTGGTCGATTTACTTTAAGAGGAGAAATATGAATATGAGTTGTCACAACTTTATAGAACAGGTGTAAATCAAGTGTACCAGAAATAATTATGGCCTTTATCATTTAAGCTGTATCTTAAATGTATGTGTCCAATGCATGTGTCCAATAGGCCTACACAGAAGGAGGGCAAAACTCGACGTGTATGGATTGGCTACTACAGTGGTGAGCTAGTTTTGCGACGAGATTAGCCTCGGAAGTTAACCATTAAGCAAGTGGCTGGCTAACGTTCGCTTACATTCAGTAAACCATAGCATTCACTAAATTCAGTTTCGTACGTCAGCTAGCGGATTATTTCTTCTCATGGGCAGGGAGCTCATGCCTAGCGTCCGGGACTTTCAGAAGACGTTTAGCTATAAATACAAACACAAATAACGTCAATTAAAACGCTCGTGTTGAAAGCGACTACAAACGCAGTTGTTTTACGAATCATATTGGACCGCGGGTTTCTTCGCTCCTTGCTATCATACCATAGTCTGCAAGGGCTATTATATTTGGGGTGTCAGCGAGCGTGGTTGAGTTTGGGTTTTGGACGTTTTTTTGTATGTAAACAAAGGGCTGTATCAAGGCATAAAATTCTGCATAGTAGGCCTATGCCTTTTAAGTATTTGGGTACATTCTCAGACTGTAGATTGAGTTTTACTGAAAATACATGTATTTATATGTATATATATATATATATGTATATATATGTATGTGTATATATTTTTAAAAATGTGTGCATTGACTATATTTGCTTCGAAAGTTGAGGAACTTTGCAGTACACCAACAGGTGCTTCAAATGTGCACATTTGAAATCACTTTTATTAAAAGTATTTTCACATCTAATATGACTTGTTATTGTAACGTTACCTTGAACGTGAAAAATAGAAGCACGCTATCTAGAATTGTTGTTAAATCTTGCAAGCAATATAATTGGCAAACGACCAATTTAATGATATATAGGTAGTGAATCTTCTTTATATGCTATTTTGAATTGCTTCTAGCAGGACGAAGGTGCAGAGAATCAAAGGCAAGCAAGAATGTTTAAAATATATATTTTTTACCACATGCAATTTAAATATATTGGGTAAATAAAGGTAACAGACTATGTTATAGCCTACCATATTTTAGATTTTGTATTTATTATACTACTTATAGTAAATACACTACTTATAATAATGAATGCTGGACCTATGAGGCAGTCTTATGTAATTTGATATTGTTATTTGAATATTGGAATGTTCTAATATGAATGAAATTTAAATGTGAGTGGCAAATGTTTATGTTTATATTGTAGGCTATGTATATTGTAATGAAAAGCAAAGCAATCAATCTAGTGTGCACAATAGTCTAAATAAGTCAAATCTAAGTACATAGCACAAATATTTTTCACCCTACTGTACCATACCATATTTTGCCCTGAGTAAATATGCACCATAATATAAATTTATATATTTCATCAAACTGTCAGACTGTTGTCAATTGTAATACAATACAGCATGTTCTAAAATCACAATGAAATATTTACAGTGCCTATCCAAGATGATGCAGAAACAACTGCATTAGTTGTATTAATCAGAGCTTTGAAATTATTTGTGGCATTAAAATTTTTGGAAAATGTGTTGATGAAGCGCAAATCAATGTGCAAAGACATTCATCATGTTTCAGACGTACAATCCTTGGTAAAAATAAAAGTATGGTGTTGTCTGTTCACTATTTATCGTTTTCTTATATACAGTCTTTAATCTATCATGTCACCCTATTATGGGATCCAGAGCCTTTTTACTGGCCATAGAATGCACTTGGGTCTGTTTTTTGCCCTCCCCTGCAGATTGCTGTACATTTAGACATTACCTCTTGCCCCCTGTGAACAAGTTAACAGAGCACAGGGTTCCTGATAAAAAGAAAACTTGCTAAATTGAAGCCTTTCTCAAAGAGTCACACACATCCAATTAAGGGAGTGTATTGTCTGCCTTATATTGAAAGTCCAATGCCCAGTTGCATTAAACACCTGAGACATTTCTCTTACGTAAGGGCAAGTCTTACATTTTTTTTTACTGTAGTTTTTTAGTATTACAGCACAGTCAATCATGACAGTTTTCTGGTTACCATGGAAACTGCATTTGGGACTCCCAGTAAGACAGTGACTGTTATTTCACCCTGCATTCGGGGATGTAAAACCTCGGAGAGGACTGACAATGTGTCCTTCAAATTTTCAATTGGGTTTTCAGCATTTCTGTACAGTTAACATCTGTGTGTGACTTAAATCTCACTCAGTAAGTTTGATCAAAGTCTAACACTCGGGAGTGGCTGCCGCTAACATGATCAAAAATATACCTAGGGTTTGCTCTGAAAATCAGTCCATTAACTTTAAGGGAACTACTTCAATGCAACTAGATACAGAGCTGCACAGGCAACTAATTAAGGCAACTCTTAAGGGAAAATGTGAAGTGGTTTTGTGCGATGCACTTAAATTTAAGAAAATCTTAAGAGAAAATGAAGGGGAAACCTAATTGAAATTGTTCTGTCGGTAGACAATCTCACTTGAAAACCCAGTCTCCAGTAGACAGGAAGGAATGTTTCATGGCATAAATGAATGTAGAGATCATTAAAGAACAAATGACTATGGCGGCAAGCCCAAATTCGAACAACCTTTTGTTATTACGGATTTTTCTGCACAAAGATTCCTCCTGGGCACAGTCAGAAAATGTGAATAAGGGTTAACAGCAATAGCTGTCATTTGGGAAAGTGTTGCGGTTTTGACAAGATGGCGATGCATAAAATTATCCACTTGACTCTTTTGGCTGCTGTTCTAGACCTAATTTAAAATATATTCTAAATCCAGCAAAGTCTCAGCAGCATTACTAATCAGAACTAATTGCATGTCAAATAAAATAAAAAGTAATCCTTGAAATCACACATTAAATGATTAAATTCCCTCTGTTTCTGTGTCTTCAGAAATACAGATAGGGAAGGATTATCAAGATTTTTTTCAGACGTCAGTATTCAGCTGGGACCAGTCATTGTCAGTCATTAGAAATACCAATGGCCTTTGATGAAGTGTTATGTTATAGAGGATCACCACTATTCACACTGGTAATTGGGATCAAGGAAAGAAAGCACTCAGTGCTATATTTGTATTTCCCAGTGAAAACTTTTTAATCTGCTTGTGGGCTGGAATTTGGACTGACTAATGAGGGATTACTCCTGCAAGAATGTTTTGCTGTTTCTTACCAGTAAAAACATATTTGGAGATTCTGAGCCCAGAGCAGATTATCACTTATTTGCAGAAATGGTTGGTACCAAAGCAGATTGGGTATGCATCTCACATGTCTGCTTTGGTGAGCATCAGAATAACATCACAATATTAACTACAGTGTATTCAAGGTTAGGAACTTAATTAATTAAAATGAATTTGTAATTTTTCAACTGAGGTGAATTTTTTGCTCTAACTTTTTAATTCAGAAACACTTTTATTCCTCACACATCATCACTTAATATTCCTTTAAACTGCCATTATTACTTTTTTGATTCTGTATTCTGACTCTCTATTCTCTATTTATTTCCTGAATAAATGCCTGTGTCACAGAACTCACTTAATCTACAACACAATACAAATGTGGCAAGTGAAATGGCTGCTCGTTACCCAGTCTAAACGATCTATTCATGATCTCCATTCACAAACTTTGGCAATATATGCAATATTTAAGGCCAAGGAAGTATTTTGAATTTAATTATGATAGACTGTCCATTTTCAGTTTGATGTACTCTTCTCCTGAGGGTACAGGCATCTGTGCCAGCATCAACAGCTGAGCAAGCTAAGCGACCAAACTGCTGTGCCTAGTGAGAAAACGTGCTTATATAACAGGAGGAATGCTGGTCAGGTGTCACTAGTTTGGTTTACTTTTGCCAGATTTTCAATTATTTTTATTCTGTCCTTTTGATAACTTTTTATTACTTTAGCCACTGTGAGACCTTAGGCTTACCAAAACTAACTGTTTGGGACATTATTAAGAAGAAAGTGAGGACTGGTGAGATCTGAAATTGCAAAGGGCCTGGTATACTAAGGAAGACCTCTACAGTTGATGATCGAAGAATTCTCACTCAATAACTCAGAAATATTGGGTGGTTGGGGAGTGGCCACAGTGCTTGACTGCACAGCCTGTGATTGATAGCATAAAGCAGTTCCAGCACGAAGCATTTTCAAAAAGTTCACAGAATGATATATGGGTTCAGAGACATCAATAAATCCCAGTCTTCATGAAAAGACACACAGTGGAGCTGCCTGAATTTAATTGTGTTTGGTAATTGTAATTTAAAAAATTGGTTTCTTACAGAAGATTGGTACGGTAGATATGACCATTCCAAACGTTGCCATGACAGGTGTTCCATTGTGTTACTGTGTCAGTGGTTGCTTAAGTTGGAAATGCCATGTTTTAAAAGGAAATTTTACATATAAGGAAACTAATGAGACATTTAATTTTTTACACTGGTAGTTTTTATCTGTAATATGTTGTTCTATTTAGCCGCAAAATAAATATGCACACATGCATTGTTTCTCCTTAATTCAAACCTTTTGTTGATAATGAAAGTTGGCAGAGAAGGTTACTATTCACACTTACAATAAAGTGTTGCAAAATGGCATCACACCTTTTATCGAAAGAAGAACACTTTCAAGCTGCTGGGGAAAAATAAGTGTTAATCCTTTGAATTGAGAGATGTGACACCGTTTTGTGGCTATCTACACATTTTCCATGAAGTGGAGAAAGGGCATCCCTCCATCTCTGGGCTGTCTGTGATTATACACATACTGTAAAAGGCTGCTTGATGTTACACTCGCGTAAATGGACAACGCAGAAAGAGATGACTTGAAAGACCATCATTGGTACAACCATTTTCAGCAATGGTTTGGCCCCCCTTGACTAAAGTGCATGGTCAGGCATATTTCACAGTGAGCAGGAGTGCTAAAATAATTACTTTAGTTAAAAAAGAAAGTGCCTGTGCTGACGCAGCAGAACTTACATAAAGGTACAAAGGCTTCATGTTGTGCCTTCTCTACGCCATGCCTGTTTTGTGTTAAATCTGCATCACTGGGAGCAGCCATTCCGTGCCTGTTTTGTGTTAAACCTGCTTCACTGGGAGCAGCCATTCCGTGCCTGTTTTGTGTTAAATCTACATCATTGGGAGCAGCCATTCCGTGCCTGTTTTGTGTTAAACCTGCTTCACTGGGAGCAGCCATTCCGTGCCTGTTTTGTGTTAAATCTACATAATTGGGAGCAGCCATTCCGTGCCTGTTTTGTGTTAAACCTGCTTCACTGGGAGCAGCCATTCCGTGCCTGTTTTGTGTTAAACCTGCTTCACTGGGAGCAGCCATTCCGTGGTGACACATTGTGCTGTGACTAACCCATCCTTGACACACACCAGGGACCGTGTCAAAAAAGAGTCCTGAGAGCACAGGGATCTGTGTCTGAGAAACCTCTCCTGCACAGGAAATAATCAAACGCGCAAACCACACAGCACCCAATTTAGACAGGATGAGTACACGGAATAGGATATCGATTTCTTCTTTATTGAGAGACCATGCTCGAAAAGCCCCCTTGTTCAGGTTAAAGAGGCACGCAGAACATAATTCTACCTCTGATTTAGTGGGGGGGATATTCTGTTCTCAGATTGAGTCATTGCCTCAGAGAACAGATGGGCTGAAACAATTAGGGTTGGAAATAAATTGCGCCATTTTCTAACATTTCATCCACATTCCCTAGCATCTAACATCTGTCTTTCTGGGGTAGTGTTGAAGTGGATAAAGGTCTGATCTGTCCTTGATCAGACTATTTGCCCACCTGGCAGTGCACCTTCCAGAATGCTTTGCTGTTGAAGCCAGTGTCTGTGTGAGGAGTTTTGTAAATCAATTGAATTTTATATATAATATAAGGAATAACATTTTAAATCAACAATAATGTTTATATCAATACAGTTAGACTACATTTTCATAGATTAGATTTGGTCCCTGCAGAAGTAAACACTGCTCATTTCATATTTTGATAATTCGAGAACCGAGTAACTGATTGAATTACACAGACCAAAATTCACACATCAATTATCAATTAATACCTGAATATTTGCTTTTTTCTGTGACCTCTGAATAAACATTTGCAATTAAATGTTTGCCTAATAAGGCCCAATGTTTTCAATTCTGGTACACAGTAGCACCCCTGGCTTTGAGAATCTCTGCCTGTTAGCAACAAAAGAAACATATTCAGTTAGTGTCACAGTTTTCAGATATGCCAGGGCTGAGGGAATGTATTGTATGGGCTAAGTTACTTGTGGAGATTTGAAATCTGTCTGTTGGCCCAGACACAGCAGCAGCTTTTGATATAAAAAACACACACAGTGCCAGGAAGAGCATTATTGAAAAGAGCCCTGTGAAGTGAGGAAGAGCAAGTGGAAGTGACTAGAAAGCATGTTGTTGGCCTGTCCTTACATCTGAAGGACAGGCCAACAAAACCCAAAAGGGTCCAAATGTAAAACAATTAATGCTAATAATAACACCAACATGAAGACGAATAATAATAATAATAATAATAATAATAAGAATCAGTTAAATATGCGCTGTCCTGATTGACCATAAATGGAACAAAAATAGACCTATGATTAAATTCCAGGAAGGCTATTAATGTTAAACTTGAAGTTTGAGAGAACCAAAAATGTCATTAATATTTCTTGCACAAGTATGAGACCTCCTGTGAAGTCTATCAGGGAGCAGGGCAAGTATGCTGCTAGATTTGCTGATAATAATATAATACCAACTTTACAGACGAGAACCACAATTCTTCTGAGAGGCACGGTGGCCAAGCTGCAAAGAATGGTCTTGGTTGCTTAAACAACGAGGGCATAGTTGCATTTGCAACTTTGTTTCTTTTGTCTTCTTTCGTGTCTTCTCAGACAGACTGTACAACAAACACCCAATTTATCCCCACCCTGAAGTGCAGAGCAGACCTTTAATTGTACAGGTCTGTTTTACTGCTTGGATGAGATTGGGGTCGATGGGACAGATGATATAACTTATCGATTGCTGAATCGGGGTTGTTTTTAATTAAAGAATGTGAGCTGAGGTTGCAAATGGCAGCACAGTTCAGGAACATGAAGGGAGTCTACAGATCCACTCATCTCACCTGTAAGGGAGGGAGTGGTAAGAGCAGTCATCGTAGGGCTGCCAGTTCGATCCCGCCCTGGGTGTGTCAAAGTGTCCCTGGGCAAGACACCTAACCCGGAAATGCTCCTGATGAGCTGGTTGGTGCCTTGCATGGCAGCCAATTGCCGTTGGTGTTTGAGTGTGAGTGTGAACGGGTGAATGAGAAGCATCAGTTGTACAGTGCTTTGGATAAAAGCACTATATTAATGCCAACCATTTACCATTTGCCATATGGAGGGAGCTGTGCTGCTGCATGCCACTCAATCACACCCACGCTCTGCTCTGCTCTACAGCCTGACTAACCCAAAAAGGGTCCAGGAATAAAGGTGCCTTGGCCAGGGAGGAGCATGCAGGACCATTATGAGCGATACTGAGGTCTGCAAAAAGCGCTTTCTCTGCGCCACCAGTCCATTTGTTTCAAAGGAACATTTAACATTTAAATGCTTCTTTACATCCTTAAAAATTATTGCAAGTTCTTAAACATTTCCCAATGTGAGAATTGTCTATATAAATCCACATTGCTTTAACCTAGCAATTCTCATAACAATTTCCTGATTCAGTGAGTACTGCAACACAAAGGTGGGCACCGGTACTCAGTTGTAATATAAAAGCATTCCTTGTATCTCAGCTCAATATTTGGATTAGGAATTATATACAGTAGGTGAATCTACTGTGCAGGAAAGACTTGTAGAATGATAGCAGTATTTTTCTACTAATGAGAAATGTGTGAAGAATCAGTTGCTTTGGGAGCACTACACAAAGTAGCATTCACTTAGAGGCTGTTTGAACACAATCTTATTTGATCTAACTT
Source organism: Conger conger (assembly GCF_963514075.1). NCBI lineage: Eukaryota > Metazoa > Chordata > Actinopteri > Anguilliformes > Congridae > Conger > Conger conger. The sequence goes on along the minus strand of NC_083766.1, from coordinate 32,613,487 downwards.
CAGTGCATTTTCATATAATTCCCGGTCAGTATTTACATATTGAAAGCAGAAACACAAGCATTTAAGGTTGCGTAGTGTTATGGCTATTAACATGGCAAAAAAAGATGCCTTCACATCAGATGCCTTTAAAATGAAATTATCTCCTCTCAGAGCTGCCAGCAGACAGATGATAATTGTTCTTATGATGAGAGAGACTCATCTGGCCGTGTGTATAGGGGACCGTCAGCCTACTGCAGTGTGTTAAGCAGTATCCCCCAGGCAATGAAGGACCTCTAATCAAATCTTAGACATGATTGTTTAATAAATGGTGAATACTGAACTGAATCACAGCAATATGCTAAAGTAATTACTTGTATAGTCTTGCTTCAGTCATGCGGCAATAATCTCCAAGGATTCTCGGAAAAGGTTATCGGCTTGGAAGGTCAATGGCAAAGATGAATCAATCAATTGTGTATGCAGATGTGTTTGTCTTCTCCTTGAAAGCATTATGCTTATCCTCTAGATTCACTTCAACTTTTTATGGGCTACTTATTCTAAATAGATCTTTCAATCAGCAGAGGAAACCTCTTTCTCTCCATTACTTCAGTTCAGTTTTTGGATATTGTTCATATTATTTCCAGTTTTCATGTATGGTTTGGATTAGCCCAGATAGTTTTAGCCTGTGATGAATGATATTTTACATATTTACAGAAGTTTCTTCGGGCATTTGGGAGTTAGCCTAAAGCCAGAAAATACACTTCAAGAACATAAGGAGAAAGTAACTCCAATAGCAGCCAGTGCAGTTACATTGTGCCTCCAGAGGTCATACATGCTGTATGTATATTCTCAAGCTAGCAACATGCTATACCTTCTCCATATTTGATAAAATAGTCTTTTGGTTACTTTCAACAGTACCCCTTGGCCAGACCAGCTTTATCTCTGGTCATTGGGAGTGAAGTGCTTACACCAATGTAGAATGAAGTACCAGCAAGATATAAAATGTATGTTTATAATGTGAATAAAAGCAATATTCATTTGTATTGTGTAAACATAATGCTGGTGTGCAGGCTGCCTTCTGCCTATTTACCTGGTGTCATTTCTTGACCATATTTCCCCAAAACTAGTCATAGTAAAACCGGAGGTCACCAGAAAACTTTGAATCTAAAATATCAGTTTCACAAAAAACTGTCTCAATTAAAATGATACATTAAAAATGTAATCATATTAAAAAGAAAAAAACACCAAAAATGTAACTAGTCCTTTTAGTCTACCAGACACATACAGAAAATAAATGTGTTCCCAATTAACTGCAGTGTCACAGTTACAGTGACACACAGAGAATTAGGAATGAAAATGAGCATTGCTTGTAAGCCCATGTGCTTAAATTGCTCTGGGTCTGTTGTTTGCTGAGTGTTGTGCTGCTCATTATAATGAACTTTATTTTGGCGTTGTATTACTGAGGAAAGCAGAGAATAAAACATTGCACATATACTGTATCTCCTGTCGCCTGCTTGGCTTCATTTTGATGTTTCTGTTTTAATTCAATTTTGCAGCATAACATTAATTAGTAGTACAGCAGTGATTTTGCCCTTTCCAGTGCTCTCAGACACAGACAGGGATGCAATGTGGTTTTCAGACAGAAATATGACCTATGAGGTATTTTCGAGTAAAGACGATAAATGCAAGATGCGGTTTAGTGTTTTTCTCCCCGCAGACCAAGGACCCAGCTGTAACTGCTGGCAAGTGACAGATGTCATAAGGTATAACATTTTGAGTGCTGTATGCAGGCCCTAGATAATAAAATAAATATTGTGTGGAGAGCCGGTTGTTCTAGACTGTTGCTCTTGTGCCTTTGCCTCAGCTGCTAGCTGACAGAGAAATAGAAATTAAAAGAGTTTACGATGTTGGCAGGGGATACCCATCACCCCGACAACAGCCTCGGCCAAGGCCATATCCCCATATCCCGCTGTTCACAATAACGCATCTGTTTCCCACGTTCAGACATTACAGCAGCATCCCTGCTCCGCTCCCAGCTCTGCCCCTGAATGAAGCATCGTTCTGATCCGTCGTTCAGCTGAACAAGGCCTCCTGAGCGCACTCTGAACACGGCCTGGTGAAGCGCGGCAGCCGCATATCCGGCCGGGCGCTGTGGGAGAGAGAGACATCGCGCAGTCCGAGGGGAGCACTCTCCGCTGCAGCTGTCCTGAGGCTCCAGGACAGGAGAAGTGCCCTCAGGCACTCTCGGAGAGACAGGCTGCTGGATAGCAGGGCCGCTGTGTCCAGTTTGAATGATCTTGGGGATGATGATGTCAGAACGCTTGAGTAATTGCGCATTCTTTTTTTCTCTCAATTCAGTTCAATTCAATTCACATAAGCTTAATTGGCATGGTAAGGGTGCACTTACTTTGCCAAAGCATACACCGACATAGCAAATGATATATGCAATTACAAATTGAACTACAATAAACATACAGAAGAAAGACATTTAATTTAATTTTAAATCTAGAATGATGACTTATACATCTGCTTTCTCTGTCATCGTGGCTATTTACTTTGAAAAGAGATGATCTTATATTGTGCTGAATAAAGTGGTTTCAAGGCATGTGTGTTTTTTTATGGAGGAGGGAGGCTCAGCTTCTTTAAAAGACTGTTCTCTGAATGGTGCGTTTGAAATGTCATTGGGTAGAGCTGCCAGTGCTCTCAGCCAGTCGAGGGAAGAATGTCTATAATTTTAAATCAGATGATCCACTTCTGTCATCTCCTGGCTTTATTACAGCCTGCTGTCTCTATTATATTTCATCTTGTTTTCTTTCTGCCTTCGTTGTTCCTGTCAGAAGATATGGAGGTCTGTGTCGTCTATATCAGAGCTGATCAACCTGTCCTGTCTTCATATACCACCTTCTTCAGTGTGTGCTGATCAACTTCGATTCGACTAAGCAATGAGCAATGCCGGGTTAAGGGCCTTGCTCCAGGGCCCTTATCCTGGCTACACCATGATTGAACCACCGACCTTGCGGGTCTTAGTCATGTACTTTAACCACTACGCTACAGGCTGCCCCTATTGGGTTTATTGGATTCATTTGTTTGTCTTACCTGTAGCTGAAATATAGAGGAATGGCATATTCAGTTCAGGAACAGCTCCAGATCCTTGTTCAAACCATCTGCTTTGCTGTCTGTGCTGTACACAAAGGCCAAAAGCCATGCAAGATGTAAACTGTTGCAGCCTTTGGCGGAGTATTGTTGTTTTTGTTTAATGAAAATCCATGTATATTTGTTCAGTTCATTATTATTTAACAAACAATCTTGATCAAAATGTAGGTTACAGCTAATTAACCATATTTATTTATTTTTGTTGCCAAACATGTTAGTTCATGTGTTTAGTTAATATTCTATATGCTTCTATTCATGAATACAGAAGCTATTTTCATGCTGAAAGAAAATATATTTTAGCCTTCATGCTTTTTTTAACATTTTCAATATAAAAGTTTAAAGCAGGCAATTGTAACCTTATAATCAATTAATTCCGGAAGACATGCTTGCTAGATTGCTTTATAAGACATATTTTAAAGTATACACAACTATTGCCTACAGCAAGAAAAAGTATTCAATAATTATCTTTAAAAATTATGCAAAGCATAGCTTTCAAACTGGCAGAATGTCTTGAATTATTTCTGCCAGTTATTATTTTCTGAAGGGAGAAGTGTCTCAGTCATAGGGAGTTGTGTGGTGTGATGTACATCACCAACAAATACTGAAAACTGCTTTTTTATTCTGCTCTCTTCATTTGTCTAAATTACCTTCATAATTTATGTATTTGAAGGGCAAAATTACTTTTTGGAACGAAAAATGGTCCAACAGAGCCATACAGATGGCTGGTTGATTACACTTTTGTGAATTTACTGAGTTATAACTGTTGAAGTTTATAACATCACAGAATGTCACTGCTCAAATGGCCTGACCCATGCAGAATCTACAATGAGGCATTCTGTGTTTCAACTGAACATCACCAGAGGGACTATGGTAGTGAATATGATTTGTTTTCCTCTGTCAATAATATGTCTGCAGGCTTATCCTGACAGCTAAGCATATAGAGCAGATTGAGGCTGGGCTCATTTAATGCAGTGGTTGTGGGGACCCCTGTGCATGCAGGTTTTCATTCCAACCACAATTGGAATCCCAGAATTTAACAAGCTGTTCAGTTTTTCTTTATTGGAAGCTTTTCATATTTTTGAAGGAACATGTACCCTCTTGAGCCACATCAGTATGTTCATCTTGTGCTTTCAGAATGGGAAAGTAATGCGATTTAAGTTACTTCCACCGTGGAATAATTGTTGATGCCAGATAGGGTGGTTCTCAGAAACTGGTGATCACTTGGGATTACAGTCTATACAGAGTTTACAGAGAATGGTACAAAAACATCCAGTGCACGGCAGTTTTGTGGGCAAAAATGCCTTGTTATTGCAAAGCCAAACTGGTTGACAGGAAGGTGACATTAACTCAAATAACATGCATTACAACGGTGGTATGCAGAAGAGTTTCTCTGAACACACAACACGTTGAACAGGCAGAGACAAAAACAGGCATAGACAACTATAAGCTTACCAAAATAACCTGTTTGGAACATCATTGTGTATTCATTGATTCATCAAATTTTTTCATATCCCAGGAAGGGATTTGTTTGGATTATTTTGCTTCAGTTGGCCAAACCTATTCAACATGTTAGTAGATACTCATTATAATGCTACCTGCTGTTCTTGCCAGCACAATGTACAAATTCCAACTACGTTACATGTTAAACCACTCACATGCATATAATTACCTCATAAATTTGAGTTGAAAAAGCAGATTTACTGCTGTCTGTTATGTTGGAGGGGAAATTATGGTTTAGGAGATGGTGCTATGATGAACACAGACAGGCTGAACTGCACGGTTGATCAGACCAGGCCGAGAATTTCCACATGAAAGAAATTACATTATGTGCCTTCCTTATGCAACCAGAAAACCATAATTCATGTCCAATTAAACAGTGCCCCAACTTAATATGAGTGAATATTAATTCTGTGAGTTTGAATTTAATCTGAGGCCAGAATTTGTAAAAATGAGAGATTTTACAAATGCAGAATGAAATTATGATGCCTTTTCCCTCCCCCTTTGCAAAGTGGCAAGTCACACATGCTTTGGGGTGATATATTGTGCCTTTTTCAATCAGTCAATGCACTTCCACTGTTGGCAGTAGACTAATCCAGATTGTGCCTCTTCAGAGTGTTCAAATGGGAACACATAAATAAAACTGCATTATTGTAATTACAGTCACTGTTACTCTATAAGCAAAGGCCAATTTAATGCAGCCATAGGATACACTGTGTTGTATTCACCCTGGTGTTTTTCATTTTTGTTTAATCATTAAAACTTCTTTGTGACAGTGCCTCTGTAAAAAGAGTGGAAGGGGGGTGGCTGGGAGGGGGTTTGGAAGGGGGGTGGCTGGGAGGTGGGAAGGTTTGGAAGGGGTAGTTATGATTGGGAATGTCATGGCACATCAGCTGTTTGATTTTCAGACTCTCCTCTCCTCTCTGATTTACTATTTTCACCCCCATACCACCCCCTCCCCCCTGCTCCCCATCTCTACCCTCCTGTCAAAGGTTAGACGGGGAGGCATCTCCTAATCAATCATCCTCAGATGGCTCATCAGATCACAGCTTCAAATACAAGGCCCTTTAATCTACTCCATTAGATGCTGACTTTATCTGGGGGCTAACAGTGAGACTTCTCTTAATACCCTGTCACACCAAGGAAGCAAGCGCAGACACAGGAAATTTGCAGAACAGACACAATGCAGTTAGGACAGGACATTTTTTATACAGCCAGATATAAACAGCAAATCTCTCAGGTACGATAGTTTCTCCAGATATTTTGAAAATACATAGATTTCACCAGAATAGATCCACTTAGGTTGATTATTGCGTTTTACCTGAAGTAATATGATTGGCATTTCTGCATAGCTAGCCATGGTTGGTGCTGATGTATGGTTATAGTTGGGTCACACTTTACAGTAAGGTTCATGAATTGGCATTAATTAATGTGGTCATTTTCATAAGTTAATGCATGTCTTAAAACAACTAACATATTTGTACATTAATATTTATACATTAGCAAACCATTCATTACAATATGAATTGGCAATAACTAATGTAGTTGCCATCATGAATTAATGATGTGCAAATACATTAAGAGAGGTGTACAGATTAATTTACAGGTAGTAGTGAGTTAACAACTGCATTAGTCAATGGTAATTGATGGAACCTTACTGTAAATAACTGTAGCTGAAACTGCTGGAGATTTTCTTGCACCCTGGTCCCTGCCACACCCGGAATATTCCCCAGGCTCTAGTACAGCCCAGGTGCACTGCAGACCTTTGTCTGCAGTTGATCGAACTGAGGGGCGGAACAGCCTGCTATATTCAAAGCATGGAGCCGCGTTGTGCACTGAATATCAAAGGGCCACAGTAAAGGTGTGAATGGGTAACCCTGTTGGCCCTGAGTGGAGACTTTATTTACCCTCTGAGCTGCAGTCTTCTTTGGATCCATTGTCTCCCTGCCGCCCTCTGTCCCCTTCTGGCACCAATGCATATTTCTGGTGCCCAGACTTTAAATTAAATGAACCCATGTAGTTTAAGGCGGCCTGCATTATAATCAGCTTCCTTTCCTCTGAGGGGCCCAGTCAGGAGAGGTGCAATGCACTGGGAACCTGCAGCAAACGGAGCTCGGGAATCGGTTCAATGGCCACGCTGAGGCTCCATCTCAAACCCCAATTACATTGTGCTCATTTAGTAGACTCTCTCATTTGAAGTCACTCTGATAACAGCCACTTATAATGCGAGAGAATACACAGCTGCAACATTCCCAGACCACATAGTGTATAGTACAATATTGTTTAAGTTCTAAAAGTTAGCTTTTACCTAACTTATAATAATATATATTGATTCAGACAGTTAATACCCATATGAATCCATAATGCATCCGATTGCAATCCAAAAATAGGTGCTGTGTATTGGAGTTTCCAATCATGGTGCCTGACAGCCATCCACAGAGATTAGGTGTAAATTAAAAGTGCTAGGTGGATAACCGACATGTCTATCGCTTTTTTAAATCAAACTCCAATTTCAAAAAGTAACAAGTATTAATTTGATACTTTGCATGGAACACCATTTGTGAAAATCTAATTTTATGACTGCATGCAATGGCCATGCAATGGATTACAAACAAAAATGCAACACCCTTTAAGGTTTTACTTTAACCAAAGTGTTTCTCAAAAGGACTTCATATAGCACACAGAATGCCTTTACAAGCATGATCTAATGGCTTCATAAATCATATATAAGCAAATGTCATGCTTCATAAAGGGTGATACAACACCTTCTTATGTGACATGTCATGCCAAATGTAACATAACCCAAAATGTCCCCATGCTAAATACCATAAGGATAACATAATGTATGCTTGTGTAGGATGCTAGGCCAACTGTGACGTAACTTTGGTCAGCGAAGATAATTTGATTGATGAGAAAACAGTTTTTGTGGGTCATGGACTGCAGGGCCTTGGGTCACTTAGGCCAACAGTGGAGGAGAAGAGCCACAATACATCATACACTAAAATTATGTCAGATGCCGGCCAACATATTAGAGAGAAATATATACAGCCAACTTGCTTTTTATTTTGGCCAGTAGTTTTTAATTCCCGAAGGATCACTGATATCTGCATTTGAATTACTGCTAGACAGGCACCAGCCAGGCTCTCTACAATGACTCCTGCCAAAGGATGCTATTTTCAGATTTTTTATTGTCAACTGAGTAGTTTATGCTCAATTATTTAATGTCTTTCAGAGAAGTTAATCTGTCAATCAACTATATACCCAGGCGGTCTGTAAGTATTTGGACAGTGGCACAATTTTTATTGATTTGGCTCTGTACTGCAGCACATTGGATTAAAAATGAAACAGTGAATATGACGGTCAACTATAAGAGGATATTTACATCCATATCTGGTGAATCTTTACTTTTACTCCATTTTAGAGTTACTCCATTTTTGGCCACAAAATAGGGCACTGTGGACTGTGGCGGTGGGGGTGTCAGCAGCAATAGCAGACCAGGAAACCAAACACAGAAGCATGAATAACAATAAACAGTAGCAAAACTTTTATTTGTTGTTTGGGATATATCATATTTTGGATGTATTGCTTTTTTTTTTGTATGCTTGAAAAGCACATGTAAAGAATAAATGTTATGTGTCACTTGCCATTCCACAAGCCATGAATCAGAACCATAATTTCGAACATAATTTACAACTTCGGCAATAATGTTCTTCGCTGCCGTTGTTTTTCATCAGATTAGAGATGTTGAACAGCAAAGGAACCATTTGTTCCCTCATGCCCAGGGACAGGCACTTTGAATGATAACGTCAGCGAAACGAGGTTACCGCCGCTGTTTTCATGGAGTCTGACTGCTGAAGTGGAGCGTGTGATCAACAGCGCTGCGCTTCGGCTTACCACACAGCCTGTAGACGTGCATTATGAAGCTGACAAATTCTAAGGTGTGTTGACAAGTTGACACAGCAAGAAAAAACCAAAAACAAGTGTAGCGGTCTGTAAAGTCGATATAAAACCGGGTCTCTTCTGACAGAAGGTGAAGCAGCGGGTGTGGTTAAGAAAGGGCAGCGGCAGGGTCAGTATTTATTTGGAAAACATCAAGAGTAGGAGTGGGATCTGGGATCATATTTCCTGTCGATATCTTAGCCATATACATTATGAGCTGCAAGACAAAACTGATCCTAATTTGCCACTCCTACACAGCGATGTTTTATGAATACGGGCTGTGGAACCTGCTAATGAATATTAATGAGCATTAAAGCATTATGCTGCAGGACCCATGAGGGCACAAAGATCCATACTAAAATAGCACACCTTGGCCTTACCTTGAGACTTGGATTGAGCCATTGGGTTTGTAATTTGTTTCGGAGAGGGCAGCAGCAAATGGTATGGTGTCTGTCTGCTCTATTGAAACCTGTCAAATCGAATATTGATCTAAGGTTGGTGTCTCTCTGCTGTGGGTCATGTTGACACTTGCTTTGCAAAAAAGCCTGTTCACTCCTATTAGTCAATTTTGCTGTAAGACTTGCTGACATTTTTGCTGGTTATTCTGTCAACGAACTGCCCCATCTCTGGCCACATATTTGTTTATTACTGTTATGTTACTTTTTCAGAGTTTGAATTTACCATGTGAACAAGTCATCAGTTAACGTTCAGCCTCAGAACTACAAGGTCAACGGCGCAGAGAGGAGACATAGGACCTGCTGCCCATGTGACCATGCTCTGCTGAAAAAAACAGCTCAGGCTTGGTGCCTTATTTCTCTCCCAGCTTAGCGAGAGCCCACACGAAGAGTGTAGCAGCTTTCCACTCTAATGTTTCATCTAATTTAATGATCATTATTCAATGTTTCCCAGATGGCAGTGCCAAGAACAAGACCGATGGCAGAATGACCTTGACGTGATTGAGCTTTTGAAAAAAACTGTCCCAGGAGACTCCTTGTTCTTACTGTTGTTTCATGTCAAATCCCACCGAACTCCTGAGACGCAGTGGGCTGATGTATCAGTGGCCCCTGGAGTCATTATTGCGGTGGATCAAGCAGAGTGTGGACTCTTTGTCCGCTGGGTGGGAATCAATGAGACCCAGGCTCGCTCAGCTCTATTTTGATTGGGAGGAACTCAAAGTTGCCCAGGCTGCCGGTAACCTATTTTTAGGTTGGTCATGTGACAGTGGGACAGAGATGTGATTGATTGGATGGGTTTACAGCCTGCAGTTGAGGATTTTTGCCAAGGGGCATCATTCTATTTCCTCAGTCCATTGGGAGTCCTCTGCCTGTAGTTAATGTGCATTGTGGCTGAAACATGCTACAGCCATGAACCGGTCTCTACCGTTATCTACCGCTCTGAGAAGATTAGCAAGCCCCACTAGCAATTCATGTTCACATAAACATATTCATGTTTTCTGTGGTAAACCATATTGGGAAATATATTATTTGAATGAAATGAATATTATTTTAAAGTAAATAACACATTTCCATGTAGTCATTGACCATTTTAAACCAATGTTTAACCTAAAATCTCTTTCTCTTTTTGTTCACTTTGACGTGACCAGCCATATTTGTTTACCACTCACATAATTCTTCCGAAGTGGGCACTACTCCTCACCCCTTCTTCTCACTCCATCTGCTCAGCTGCGCAGTCATTGTGTTTGAGAGCCCCTTTGGTGCAGTGTGACTGCAGGTGTCCTATCAAGGGTTCAACAGCATGCCATAATAAGAGGAAAAAACCCACCAACAGAAACCCTCCCTCCATGAATCATATGGGCAATTAAGCCCTGCCCTGCAGGATTGCAGCCCACAGTCAGATTTTTTGATACAGTTTTCATTTGTCCCACCCCCTTCGTGATACCGCTATTTATACCTCATTGCATTCATGACACAAGTAATTATGTAAATAATGTAGAAGAAATGATCTGAAGGGCCTGGCAGTTACAAGGCATCGTGTTTCTGAAGGCGGGTGTCCCACTGAGCCGGTTCAATAAGACACCGCAGGAGCGGAGACCCTGGTGAGAGGATCAGCCCTGCCCGCGGAGACGGGGGCTGTTTCCACAAGTGTTACAAACAGCATGCTACACGGAGACAGTAGAGACATGACATCCAAAACCTGGCCTAATAGATAGAGGCAGATGTACCAATCGCACTTGGGTGCTGTTCTTTTTGCTCTGGTCCTGGCATTTGGATAAGGGAGAAAACGATGTTGTATTTTGTTCAATACACAGTATAATATTTTTAACAAAAGTTATAGTTTCTTAAGTGCGTGTTATGTTTATATTTGTCTACTGAATGTTGATATATGGATAAAGTATGTGTGTAAGGGTTCCTGTGGCTGCCTGGTGTGGTGTGCAGATTCCAGTCTGTGGGGAGTTTCTCAAAGAGAGCAGACTGGAGCGGCCCTGTCGCTCGCCTGCAGAGTTCCTTTCTGTCTCTGAAAGAAGTAGAATGTGAATGAAACACCTGGGAGTCAGACACACCTTAAAAAGAGCCTGTGTGTGTGTGCCAGCGTGTGTGTGCGTGTGTGTGTGGTATGTGTGTGTATGGGCTTGCGAGGGGGAACAGCGACGGAAGATCAGCGGTGCTCAAACAGAATGCCAAACAGCAGAATTAAAGGCAATTGCTTGTTTTGTAAATATTTGCTGTTTGCTCTGCCTCGTCTGTTCTGATCACGGACACCGATTGCGACTGAGAATCGAAACTTCCCTCTCGGGGAAGGGTGTAGGCGTGAGGGGAGGGAATGGGTTTTGGCTTTCACCTGTAGTCTGTACAGTGATAGGAACTGGACTGTGACTTCGTCCTTGTGTTCGGTATTTAAAGCCCTGCTCTCCGTGTGCCAGTCGGCTGTAACTTGTAAAGTGCCATGTAACGGGGAAGCTCCTCTCCATATTAAGCGTGTCCTTGGTTCCTCTCCCTTTCCTGCTCTTATGAATCATGCAGTGCCTTCAGCTCCGGCAGCAGCCACTCCTCTCTCCTCCTTCCCCTCTCTGTCCCTTCCTTCCTCACTCCCCCGCTTCTGCTTGAAAACTTACTCCTCATTTCTCACTTTTATTTGACAAGCACTAATGTTTCGACATTTTCGATATCTGTCGGAAAGCATTAGCGTTTTGCTTCTGCTCTGAGACTGGTTTTAGACCTGCCGGAGATCCACTGGGATGGAAACGTTGGTCTGTAAAAGGTGTGTAAGGAGCATTTCAGTGCGCAGGCTTCCTTCTTTTCATTTTTGCCCTTTTCAACCCAGCGCCTTACTAAATGTGTGTATGCTGACCATCTTTGACATTTGGGTACATATGTATGTGATTGCAGGTCCATGAACAGATTTGTCTAGTTTAATTTGCATATGTTTTGTATGTATAGTATGTGTGGCTGTGCATTTTGTATTCATGAATTTGTGTGCATTTGTGTGTAAAGGTAGGTATGGTATGTTTGTTTGTATTTATGCATGGGCTGGTGTGTTTGCATAAGTGTGTATGCATATGCATATGCATGTCACTGTGTATGTATGTTTTGTTTGCCTATGTAATGCGAGCATGTGTAAATATGTGTTTGTGTCTGTACATGCTCAGTCAATGTATCCTTATACATGTGTGTGTGAGAGTTTGTGTGTGTGTGTGTGTGTGTGTGTGTTCTGGAGTAGAGGCATGTTTGCACTTGTTTGTGCATGTGTGTGTGAGAGTTTGTGTGTGTGCGTGTGTGTGTGGGAGTGGGGGCATGTTTGCGCTTGTTTGTGTGTGTGTGAGAGTTTGTGTGTGTGTGTCTGTGTGTGCGTGTGTGTGTGTGCATGTGTGTGTGTATGTGAGAGAGTTTGTGTGTGTGCGTGTGTGTGTGTGTGTGTGTGAGTGTGGGAGCGGGGGCATGTTTGCGCTTGTTTGTGCATGTGTGTGTGTGAGAGAGTGTGCTGGCACCGCTGTTTCTCTCACAGATAGGGCACACTTGTGCTCAAGCCCATTGTGTTTCATTCTGTACCTGCCCTCTAAATCCCCCCAGTCCCACCCTGCAAAGGAAATGCATCTTCCAGCCCTCCCCTATGAATGGGCAGCACCTCTGACTACAAAAACATTCCAGCTGCAGATGCCTCCTGCCCCATCCAGCCACCTACTGTATCTCTCCCACCTGCTGCAGTGGCAGCCCGGTCCAGCAGAATGCATTCCCTGGTGAAGGATACACACTAATTTACTAAGGAAAAGAGCCAATGATTGTATCCATTCACTCTGGTGGTGTGGCCAGTCGTGCAGTAGCCTTGGAAGCTGTGAGGCAGATTGAGTACTTGCCTTGATCTCTCTCTCTCTCTCTTTCTCTCTCTCTGTCTCTCTCTCCCTCTCTCTTTCTCTGTCTCTCTCTATGTAACACTCTCTACCTCTCTCTCCCTCTCTCTTTCTCTCTCTGCCTCTCTCTCTCACTTTCTTTCTGTCTGTCTCGCTCCATCTATTTATCTATCTGTCTCACAGTTGTGTGTCTCTCTCTGGTCGCTCCATACTGAAAGAAATATTATGTTTGTTTGTTTGTTTTTTTGTTTATTTGAATGATTCAGGTATTTCATGAGGCACCAGCATCTTGACAGCTGTCACCTGCCGGCATTTTAAGGCTGGCAGGTCTTCAATAGAAGGGCCTCTGGCGGAAACACGTACCCTCATTTCCCTGTTTCTCTGAAATTGAGGACTAAAGCCTAAAGGAAAAAAAAAAACGAGAACTAGCTCTTAATGATGTCAGTGAAAGGCCAGGTTTCAAACCCTGATTCATGACTGAGATCAATATGCTTTTGTGATTCATATTCGTGTGCGGTCATTCCTGGAGGCAAACACTGTATCGTGCAATTTACTGGGAAGCACCCCAAGGACATTTGCCCGGTAATTACAGTCCAACAGTATCGATGATACAGCCCTAACTGAATAACTATAGCGCTTTCATTTCACCTCGGATGTTCATTAAAGATGATTTCTTATCCATCTGTGTGAAATGCAGCACAAATTGAGAATATTTTGCAAGTTTTATTTTCTTTGTCGTCATTAGAACAGTTTTTTCATCATTAATTTCTAAAAACACATTCACATTCATTCATTTCAGCTTGGTTGTGTGATCTTACACCCATATGTGTGAGAAAAGCATAAATGTATGATTTTTGTATTTTTCAGTTTTTTCACATGAATGAATGTTGACAAGTTAACTGAATGAACACATTAATAGGGCATTGTTACAGAAGAGCATGTGTGCTCAGTCAACCTACCCTTTACCAATAAAGGTTAATTAATTAATAAATAAGTGAAAATATAGCTTCATTTTATTTTGTGTGAACTGCCCCTTTAATCAATCAATTAAAAGGAAATGGTCAATTGTATCAAAGGCCTTGGAAAGGCCAATAAAAAGGGCCACACAGTGCTGTTTATTGTCACAGGCTTGGACAATGTCATTGAGTATGCTGAGGTAGCAGACATTGGACTATGGCCATGATTATGGACCTAAAAGCAATAAACCAGGACAATCCATGCAGTTGGTTCGGTGGTGCAGTAGATGAGCTGTGGTGTTTGTTATGGAACGTTTTGATTGTGTTTTAACAAGTAATAAACAGGTAATATTGATCCTTGTTTAAAAGGCCAGTATTGTGCCCTTTTTTACTATGCCATATAGCAGTGACCAGACGATATTAAATCATTTAACAGGGTGTTGGGCCAACAAGTCCCTAAACAGCTGATCTTCCAAGGCCACAAGGAAGTTAAACATTGTTCCTGAATCTCCCATAAAGGCTCATTTGGGTCCAGATCTGGTGACAAAACGGCATAATGGATCACAGCCACGATAATGAAACCACTGGGTGACTGCTCGTGGTCTGTAAATAGGACCATTGTCACTGAGGAACACTATTCTCCCACACCCCTGGGGCAATTAAGGGGTGGAGGTGAACCAATAAGCAGTGCTCCGCTTTGACCTTGGGGCAGTACGCTCCACATTATGGAGCTACCAGAGCACTTCACTGTTGGAGCCAAGCACTTAGGCTTTTAGGCTTCTTCATGTGCACTTGTCCTTTTGTTGAGTACATGTTTAAGCATGTTTCATACATGACTGTATCACATTGCTCTACATCCATTGACTGTGCCCTTTGTACTTATGTACTTGCAAATATGCATATGCAAGTACATTGTGCAGTGCACAATGAATGGATTGTGCACTGCAACCTGACTACGGTATCCTTCTCTGTACAGTTCTCTATGGACTGTTTGCGACTCAAATGCACCAACGTCATGATCCAGGAGTGCACAGTTAAAACCACAGTTCCCTCAGAGCATCACCAGTGACTGTTGCAGCAGAAAATTGAGTTGTCTTCTTCACTGAAGCTTCTGGCAACATTCCCCAACAATCACCCCTCTTTCAAAGTCACTAAGCTATCACTATGATAGCCATAATAACCAAAATACTACATAGGGTTTTTGTACTTGACCGTAAGTATGCCTAAGCAGTGCCAAGGTGCGTTATTGGGACCTGGATGGTTGTCGAGCCTCTGTGTAGCCACAATAACATCCATGCACCTGTTAGGCCCTCCCTAGAGCAAGGCCCTTAACCCCACATTTCTCCATGGGGTACTGTCCCCTGCTTAGTCTAATCAACAAGTTGCTTTGGATAAAAGCCTCCGCTAAACTGCTGCTCTCTGGATGTTTTTTGTTTTTCATACAATTCTCTAGAGACCATTCTGCATGAAAATCCCAGGCGATCTGCAGTTTCTGAGATACTGGAACCGCCATTAACTGAAGCTCCTCACCCGAATCAGCATGATTTTATGCACTGCAGTGTTGATCAATCGCACTAATAAAGTGCTCAGTGAGTGTAATTGTCTTTTCCAAACTAATAATACATAATAAAATACATAGACTAACAAAACACAAACAAAAATAGCAATCCTACTGTACATAAGAAATGAATGCTCGGGGTGGGAATGGGATGAGTGCCCAGATGAAGTCTGAAGAGGCTAGTCTTCAGTCTGCGTCAGAAGACGGCCACATAAATATACATATTAAGTATTTGAGTGCAGCTTCAAAAAGGCCCTTCAGGCAGTTTCTCTCTTATGTAATATCTTACGCTCTTGCAGTAGTTTCTCTCACTGGCAGAATGTGACTTTTTCACAGTGTGATATGCACATAAATTCATTTCTTGTATTGATAGACAGTCTGTAGCCAGGTGGGGATATTGTCACAATGTCCTTGTGAATTTGAAATAGTTGAAATATCTTTATACTTCGGTTTTATGCCATTTAGCAGTCGCTAATTGGAGTCTGTGCTAATTCCCTCAGGGGCCATGCCCCCACTCT
This sequence comes from Conger conger, assembly GCF_963514075.1. Classification (NCBI taxonomy): domain Eukaryota; kingdom Metazoa; phylum Chordata; class Actinopteri; order Anguilliformes; family Congridae; genus Conger; species Conger conger. The sequence continues at coordinate 32,597,584 of NC_083766.1, read as the reverse complement.
TCCTCTCCTATCTGCAGCATTAGCTGATTGTTCTCTTCTAAGAAGAGAACATGATTTCTCTAAGATGCGATATTTTACATAATCACATTACCTGCAACAGCCTGTAAGCATGAGTTTGATCTAGAGGGAACAACATGCATTGTCATTCAAAGCAAGGGCCCTTGAAACACTGCAGTTTTAAACTATGACATACTGTTACCTAGCAACAATAATCGCCCACTTTGATGGACTGCGAGAGCTTGAGAATTTACACGGGTCCCTCCGGGCTGTAATAAAAGCCATAAAAGAGCTAAAGAAATATGGCTGAATAAAAGTATACTGCTCCTGACTGTCGAGGAAAAACAGGACTCTGCTCTGTAATGCGTTTTCACCCTGGAATTTATAATAAGGCTGTGTCACCTTCAGGACATAGCTAGGGCTGCCCTTGTTCAAAGAACAAAATGTTTTTTTTTCATTTGTATGTGTATGTAAATGTATGTGTGCTTGTGTGCGTGTTTGTGTCTGTATCTGTGGATATGTATACATGTGTGTTTGTCTGTCACTGTATGTGTATATGCTGTTTTCTATGCTTTTTGTTATACATCAGCGATTTTTACAGCCACAATATAGGGAAACATTACTATATTTAATGCTATCATAACTTCAGCTTGTGCAATGTTACTATGCCCAAAATGCCAAAAGACAATTCAAATAAATATAATACTTTGTTTTAAAGTGTTTTTGCATGTGTCTGGTCTGATAGTTCTCTAACTCAGTGGTTCCAAAACTCAATCCTGGGGGCCCCATGTGTATGCAAGTTCTTGTTCCAACCACAGCTGCAATCACAGAACTTTAACAATCTATTCATTTTTCTTATTTGCTTTTCATATTCAGAGGGATTATTTACCCTTTTAAGCCACATTTTCTCAGACATAGCTATGCATACCATGAAGAATAAAACTCATGTTTTTATTGTACTATATTGCAAACAATTACATAAAAAGAGGTCCCATTTTTTGATCAAATGTTAGACTGAGGTTAAACAATGGGCTCCTAATTAGGTTGCTGAACACATGTGTTTAATTTCTATCATTATGCTTTTAGTGGCCAGGTGTCCACAATTTCATCAATTAGCAGCCTATCTTGGTCTTTAGTTTGATCAGTTAAAAATAAGTTGCCTTTCAATGTAATTGCTTACAATATAGCACAATAAGCCAAATATGAACATAGGAATTGTATTATTCATGGCCATGTCTGACATAACATGGTTTAAGAGGGTAAATAACCCCTTGAAACATCAATAGCACATAATTAAGAAAAAATAGCAGCTTGTTAAGGTTCTAGGAATGCAATTGTGGTTGGAACAAAAACCAGCATACACAGGGGTCCCCCAGGACTGAGTTTGGGAACTTTTGCTCTAACTGCAGTGTCTGCGGGTTTTTGTGGTTTCCTTTCAATCAGCTGCCAATTAAGGCCAATTAAGGCCTTGAGAACAAGGTGTGTGGATTCTTTAACCAATCAATGACTTGAATGAACCCAGAACACCCCAAAAACCAGCGGACACTGCGGCCCTCCAGGACTGGACACCTGTGCTCTAACTAGTTAATTTATTTGCTTGCTCATCAAGTTAGCCGGTATTGCCACAGTAGGAAGCCACTGCTGTTCAGAGCGCAAGTTAATCATGTAACTACCTGAAACAATATAATCCCTGACATAAAATTTGGACTATCAAAGTGTCAGTGATGGATCCATTCTTACCAAGCCAGCTGTTTATGCATGTGTGCCCATGTGTGCATGTATATGTAATATGTGTTTATCTGTGCATGCATGAGTTTGTGTGTATGTTGTAAAAGTGTACTTTTGACATGATTTCACCATGGGCCTAATCTCAAACAGCTATGCAGTCACAGCTTATGTTTTTCATACCTTTTGTAAAATGAAATGTCATTAAAATGAATGAAATGCTGTACTGTATGCATCACACAAGCACACTATCATGCGCACTGATGAAACAAGAGGTGAGTTGCCTCCTCCAGTATAAGTGCTTTAAAGTTTTATCATGAATGAAAGGCATACAAATCAAGTTAATGATTATAACAGAAGTTAATCATTATTACGCTTATTTTATCACTTTTTCTAGCAGTATCAGTAAGTACTAGAATTATAATAGCTTGGAGCTGCAGCGTAACTATCCGCAATCTCTGCACTGTGTGTGTGTGTGTGTGTGTGCGTGTGTGTATACACTTCTTTTTGGGGGTAGAGGAGGGAGAGGGTGTGGAGAAAAGCAACATTGGGTACAATAAGCATAATTAAATGTTTTACTTGGACAAGAGCCAGCATGTGTGGGCTGGAGTTGCAGCTCGTTGTAAGTAGCACTGATTCATCTAATAGCCAACAGTGGAGCTGACCATTCACACCATGCTGAATGCATATTTACAGACTGGATGGTGCTCATATATACAGGCTGGATGGTGCTCATATATACAGGCTGAATGCCTATGTACAGGCTGGATGGTGCTCATATATACAGGCTGAATGCTTATGTACAGGCTGGATGGTGCTCCTATGTTGAAGCTCAGGTCGCAGTACCCAGGCTGCTCCCATGTTTTCAAGACCTGCTTTAATTAATTAATTAATTAATTAATTAATTAATTAATTAATTAATGCCAACGTGCCCCCCTCCCCAGCCCATAATTTGCTATTTATAGTTTACTAATTTTTCAGCCTAAAGCTACTTTAAAAATGCATGTCATAGGGTAACCAAACACCACAAGCACAAGAGATACACAAAGTTACAATTATGGAAGTGCAAGACAAAGACAAAGAGAGAAAAAAGTATGATTTTTCCTTCCTGACTGGGGAAGGTCATTCCACCACCAGGGTGCAGGGGTAGGGGAGGCCCAGGGCCTAAGGAGCAGCTGGCAGGTGCTGAAGGAACTCACACAGAGAGGCAGATCCATAACTTTTCTTTCCTGATAAACAGTACCCCTCACAAACCCCCTTCTGCTTCAGCTCCTGCTTGAAGGGCAAACAGTTAAAATTGATAAGCGAGAACAAACTTTTGAATGGGAGATAGGTGCAGACATTGGGGGAGTGGTGGGGGGTAGTGTTAAATTGCTGATAGCAGGCAAGTATAGATGTGAAGTGCAAAGTGACCAGCTCATTATCGCCCTCAGACTGTAGCGGTACCAGGGGATAGCGGGCTATGGCGGGTGTGGTCTCTGGGGCTTCGTTCAGGAAGACTTTGACAGCACACTGCAGGCACTCTTTGTCTAACAGCACACTTCGGGCTCTTTGGGTTTTTTTACTCCATTTTCTTTTTTTTTCCTACTTTCAGAGAAGAACACAGCATATTATTATTATCTATTTATTTTTCTACAATCCATCATTCAGTAATTATGATTTCTACTAAGGTGTTTTATGCTCAGCATTTAAAAAGAACAGGGTGGATGCTGAAATGAGATGAGTGAGAGAAACAGAGAATTTTTATGTTTAACAAAAGCAATAGAGAAAAACATGAGGAGGGGAGAAAGAGAGAAAGGTGAAAGAGAGGGGGTTGAGGTCAGTTCTGATAAGAGTGTGAGATACTGGCGCCATTCCTTGGCCAAGTCCAGAAATTAATCTCAACAGAATCCTCCACGGGCTTGGTGTTGGCACCCCGTAAATATTATACTTCCTACACACCCACTTTTAAAACAATCGCGTTTGTGCTGAGTGAGTCTTTTTGGACATTTCTCTTCCTTTAAAACAGCATTTACCCCTCACAAAAATGCTGTCTGACCAAAATGTTAGATGTCCGTACAAAGCCTTACACAGCTATAAGAACATAATCCCTCGGAGGACTGTGAGCACGGTTCTATTATCCCACTGCCATTTTCCTGTGCCAAGACAAATGTCTCGTATCCTATCCACAGATGCGGAATTACCAGAACAGACACTATGTTCTGTCTGACAAACTGCTCCTGAATGCACACAGATGCTAAATGCAGAAATGACCAGATTGAGGTCCGCAGGTTAAATTTTTATGGACATTTTATACAGCTGGACATCACTTCAGGTTAAGTACCTTTCCTCAAAGGTGAAATGGCACTGACTCGCCTGGGAATTGGACCTGGAACCTGCAAGCATGTTGTGTATCTAGATATCCTACAGGCATCCCATGAACACCCCCACCAGCTCCATACAGCTCCCAGTCCAGGGCCTTCCCTACACATGGTGTTCGTATGCTCTACCCCTCCGCCCTGACCCCATCCCCTCAGGAACAGAGAACACTGCTGGCGTAGATCAGTGGCGGGCCCATTCCTGCATAATTAAGTATATTACATGTGTGGTTGAGCTGACATGACAGTTAGATGCGACAAAATGACTGAACTTTAAAAGAGCTTTGAATTAACCATGGAACAGTGGCTCGTGAAAGGACATTCATCCATGAAGAGGTGGTAAGTTGTGGGCGTGTGTGTACAATGTGTGTGTGTGTGTTTTGTTTTTGTATATCCGTGACCGTTGGGGACAGGGTAGTGGGGTTGGGCGGTAGGGGAATTGTAATGTCTGACATAGTAAATGTTCATTAAACCACTCAGTCCCTTCTGCCACTTTGATATTCCCTGCAGTATCTCCAGGTGTGATTCTCTCCCTCTGAAAGCAGAATGACTATGCTAACATGGCAGAGTTTATTTTGAGAGATTGAACATGATGATGGATTCAGAGCCAGGAGGCTTGCAATCAGTGCACCGCTGGTTTGCGTTAGCGTGTTTCGCGGATAATCACTGCTCTGCAGTGCCGGCTGACAGGACCTGGGAGTTCGTGCATCCCGTACGGCAGGAACTTATCTTCCGCGGAAATCGGCTGCAGCCCACAGAACAGACACCGCGCGGAATGGGAAAGCCGCGCATTGATCCCCTTGAACTCTCCTCAGCTCATTATCCACTCAAAAGCTCCCTGTTTGCAGCAGTCTGGTGGCGTTCAGAAAGATATATTTATTTATTTTGATCTGGCGAAATTGATTTTTGGCTTCCTCGGTTCAGTGGAAGTGTAAAGAGCTGAGACTCAACTGCAACGGTTTCGACAAGAACGATGGAATTGTTCGCGCTAATAGAAATTTCATTAGGCTCAGATAACTTGTCAAGACACGGGAGAGACGAGAGAAAACAAAAATGAATGGCCTTGGCACATTTTTCCCCAGATCATCGGGGAGAGGGAAATTAAACAGCTTAGCGCGGGGCCTCAATCTTTCCAAGAAATTAAAAGAAATGTATGATGCTTAAAAGTAAGGTCGTTTTTGTATGATCAGCGACCAAGGAGCTTGGTTGCAGCGGTTGAACCAGTTAGCAAGGGTTGATCTCTTGAAGTGGTGATCAGTGAAATGCTCACATTTAATAACCTGACTTGGACACTGCAACCTTGAACTGCCATTCATTCATAGATAGATAGATAGATATGGAGGGAGAGAACAATGTTTCTTGCCAATTGAATCGGGATGATTAGGTGGCAGGTTGAAAGAGCCAGGGTTGGGATTTTAGCCAGCACACCAGGGAACACCCTACTCTTTGCAAAGAGTGTCATGGGATCTTTAATGGCCACAGTGAGACAGAACCTCGGTTTAACATCTCATCTGAAAGACATTGCATGCCTTACAGTTATTTTTGGTTTGTTCCCCATTACAGTGCAACACAACCTTCAAAGCTTCCTGTTTCTGTCAATCGTCATTGTGCATTTGGCCTATGCAATACAGGACCATTCCAGAACAATTGATTATGCCTGAATGGTATCTAATTTCATTTGGAGAGGCATGCCAATGGCTGTCAGGTGGTTGGTGTGAAGCTGAAGCCCTGGAAGAGTTTAATTGTTCTCGTTCAGCTCATTATCCTCTCCATTTTAGAGGACCAACAGGGGAGGTGGTTATGATTTATTTATGGTACCAGAGTGAAATCTGAAATCATGTTTTATTTTACAGTAATTATTTCATTTTAATATTAACATGTAACATTTTCAGTCTGAATATGGTCAAAGCTTTTAACTTTGAATTAATTTCTCCTGCTGCAATGAAATTCTGGAAAAAAACATCTGTCTATTGCAATTTTTCTCACAAGATGGAGAACATTCTAATTACACCTGGTTCATGCCTCCCTGCTTACAACCATCTTCCTTGTCCCTAACCTCTCAATGTTCGTTTTCTTTGAAAACCACTTTCTTTTCAGTTCCTTGTTAAAAGAAGCCTGTTAATGCCAGCATGCGCTTCAGTTGATTTGCTTTTGTTTGTCCCTGAAGCAGAGCACAGTGACTGGCCATTTAGGCTTGGATGCGATTCATCTGAATACTCTCTGTACTAAACTCTGCATTCTCAATCAAAGGTTATTTCAGTTTGTGGGCAAAGCCTTTATTCCCTGAGAAGCTCTTTATAGTGCTATACTGTGAGGTATTGTGGGTGTAATTACGAGTGGCAGTATGTGGGGACCACACAAGCTTCAATATGAACATATACTGCGCTGTGTCTCAAAAGCTGCATCCTAGCTGGCATTGAGGGTGTGTGTGAAGTGTGAGATGACTGAGCCCCTGTGTTATACGTGCGTCTGGATGCTGGACTTGGCTCTCTGCTCTCTCTCCCTGCCAGCTTTGCTCTGACTCATGTGGATGCCTGCCCGTGGTACACCAGAGCAGCTGGGGTAGGCTGGCAGAAGTGCCTGCATCGACAGTCACGTGTGTGTGTGTGTGTGTGTGTGTGTGTGTGTGTGTGTGTGTGTGTGTGCGTGCACCTGCACGTGTAGGTGGAAGTGCAAGTGTGTGTATGTTTGAGTGTGTCAATGAATGTGTGTGAATATGTGTGAGGGTGTGCACATGTGAGCGTGATTGTGTGAGCGCGTGCATGTACACTCAAACACACACACACACACACACACACACGCTCATCAGGCTAGTCTTTCACTGGGGAGAGAGCCGTTTGCAGCTCTGATTGAATCACTGTTGGTTGTCATTCTGTCTTCCTTGCTTTCCTGGAGAATGTTCAGCTGTACAAAGAACCAGAGCCCAATTTACCCATGGCACTTTGAGCTGTAAATGCACAATTTAGTCTCAAACTGTGTGATCACCACTTATATCCATTCACCCATGGTCAACCACTATTGCCACTCCCAATGCAGGGCTCTTTTCTCCCTCCACATCACAATGTAACACAACGCACCATTCACACTAGTGATACAGTATATACCTTAAAAAATGGAGAGGATGGTAAATTAAGAGTGTCATAAACAGTATAAATAGTGGGGCAATATATGGTAGGAGTGCTGGGTCTCTGGCCCTGCCTTTTAAAAGGGACGTTGACTGTTCTTGGTAACCAGGGGTGTACTTGTCTACCTTTCCCAGACAGGTTGATACTACAAGCTGAGCACTGAATGTTAATTTTCTCCTTTTAGTCCTCTCCATTTCCTGATTTTGTGTACTAATTTTAATTTGTCCTGCTTTGTTTTGCCTTTCAGTGGCCATGGCTCACCCTGCCCCCACTTCACTTCATTTAACATTTTAATTTAAATTTGTGTGATGTATTTACTACGAGGCGGAACATGGCCACATCTGTTCAACAACTCTTTCTTTATTGCAACCAAATCCCAAGATGCCCTAGCTAGCTTTTTTCAAAATATTGCAATCCCAAGCGTCCAAATAACATTTAGCTCAGTACACCACAATTTGATACTTTATCACTCTTGATCGTACTATGCAGGATTTTTTGTCTTTTTTATGTGCAGTGTTTAATCAACTCTGACTGGAAGCCCATTTTACTCTGCTATAGTAATGTCATCCCTATTGGACACAATTGTTGATCCATCACAATAATACTATTCTTTCTTCTAAATGACAGTGGGCTGACAGTACAGTATGTCTGTGGGGGGCCAGGACACGAGTATCATTGTTTTGATTTCACCCTATCCGACAAAGAAGCCATAGCAGGAAGTAAGTCTTTCTTTTACTCTGTGTAATGCATCCTACCCTCTCTCCTGCTGAATTAATGTAATGTGGCAGGACAAAATCTGCTTCAGTCATTTATAAATTATGATTAATTTAGTCATAGTTCCCTGAACACAGCAAAATTAATCACTTCAAAGAATTGTTATGCTCTCTTGTGGCCAAGAATATACCATGCTTATGATGCAGCACACCTACTTCAACACAAAGCTAAATATCTAATTTTGTCTGTTTCCTTCCGATTTACACACAAAATCCATTTTGTTTAATGCTGCTGGATGGTTCCAAATTTGCTCATTTTCAAAATGCATTCTCCGTAATAATAATATGTAGCTTCTGGTAGGAAGTATGTAGTGTCCACTGTCTGACGGACCACTGGTTGTGTGGTACATTATATACTGTACGAGGGCTGTGCCTTTCTGGTTGAGTGGACTGCGGAGAATGGTTTTCTTTCTGCTTGGGTACAATGGCTATATATTCAATCGATTTTTTTGTAATGAGACGAAGCTGATGCATTTTCAGCAGTAAGTTTGAGAGCACTTGAATAATACAGTTTAATGCTGTGAGAGGGAGATACGTTTTGTGCATTTCATGTGAATAATCGTAGTTTCACAGCTTTGGCATATTTGAAGAGAGCCTATTAAGTTTGGCACATTTATCTGACTAATTGAAGTTTGACACATTTGATTTCAGTGAGACTGGTTAGACATTGGTCGAGGAAGACAGGTTTGTAACTGGACTGGTCGAGTTCCAGTATGAATGAGACAGGTTTTTATTTGAGAGACAACAAGTCATCACAGTTTGAGTGAGACAGGCTTGTCACATTTGACTGGTATGGTACCGGTCTGGTTCAGTTTGAGCGAGACAGATTGGTCACGTTTAAACACTGCTGGTTTTGTGTGGTGTGAATGTGCCACTATAAAGCTAATGGAGAACGAACGAGAAGGGAGCATTTGGGGTTCTGGAGCCACTCCCACACTCCCTTCCACACGCAGCAGCTATTGAGTGCGGATTATCAGTCAACGACGGCCAGTCTCCACCCTGGGGGGATATGATGTCAGTTCTGCAGTAACATGGCGGAATGTGTGTGGTGCTTTGTAACTGCGACAAAAACAGACAAATACAACACTCACAGTAGACAAGACTAAATAACTGAAGGCACACGTCACACAAGGCGCATCCCTTGCTCCTGACCATGGGAGACCATGGTGTCGTTTTGCAATTTTCACCAACTGCACCTCACCCAGTATCTCAGCTGACATGCAGGGTGACCTCTGCTGTCATGGGCTGGAGAAAAGAGAGCGCGCAAAGCGTGCGTCGTCTCCAGAAGCGAACGTCTCGTTCCTCTGATGAAAAGGAACAAATTCCGGACTCGTCCTTGGCATGCCACGCGCGAGGGGAATGTAGGGTCGCGTGCTGCCGCGGAGCCGTCTGTAGGGTCACGCTAATGCCGCCGATTTTCACAAAGTACTCCTAAAGACCAGGCCCATGACGCGCAATTACATGCACAGAACTGCTGATTTATGTTAGTGTCGCCTGCATTTTTCCACACCAATAGGTAGCACGCGGCAGAGAGATGGAATCTGAGCTGGCTCACCCAGCAGAACTCAGTACTGCCACCTAGGGGTCGGATGCATGTGGGCATGAGGCCCAGAGGGAAGTACGGGGGTCATTTCTTTCAGGGGGAATGAACAGCCAAAAAACTATTTGTGAATTCTCATAGGAGAGAAGATAGGAAACTTACACCTGTGCCATGAGCAGCGAATGCACTTGCACCTCTGTCATTAGCAACAGATGAAAGTCCTCCTCAACAACACGGCATTATCAGATGCTGGTGTGGAAGGTGACTTTGTGAGTTTTTCTCTGAAAATAAGAAATAATCACCAATGTGCTCTGGCAAATGAAGTAGCAGTGAACTCCTGTGGTTTCGGAGTGCCTCTTTTGTTGCCGTGGTGAAAGGTTGGAGCGGCCCGTTATCCTCCCAGCATACAGCAATGGCGTTTCTGCATGGAAAAAGCTCTCACAAAAAGCCCTTCATTTCCCATCTTTTAGTGTGTTTTATACAAATCACTTTTCATGTACAAATGATGGGGGAAGATGCATCTGTGACTCAAAGGTTTTTTGAAGCAGTGTTTGTGAAGACATCCTTTCTGCCTGCACGTGGCTTCTGCTGTTAACGCTTGATCTCCACATGTGTGTCATCTGTTGTTGACAGGAACACGCACTTGGTTTATTTGCCTGTTGGTTCATCTGCCACATATTTACAGTTAAATTGGAGGGTAAGTGATGGGTATAGATCAGCCCTAAGCTCTTCCCAGAGCTCATCCCCCTGCACGAGGAAGACTGTCACAACCATGCATTTATTCAGGCTGTGTTTAATTATTAATGGCTTTTTATTTATATTATTTATTAATGGCTTACGGTTTCTCAACAGATTGGAATGCCGGAGGTCAACTGTAGGTCTGTCTCATTGCTGTTTTTGTCTGTCACACATCAGTCCAATAGATTCTAAGCCAGGGTTGCACTTCCAAATGCTGGGCTAAAACTGGCCCAGATGAAATGTATCTACACTCTCTATAAATACACTGCAGTCCGTAAGTATTTGGACACAACGCTCCAGCAAACAGTTGTAGACAAACTATGTGGTGAAATTGCAGCCTTTCAGCTTTCATCTGAAAGAGTTTTTCCCTTTTTTTTACACAGCCAATTGTCCAAAAACCCTCAAATTAAAGTAATTATACTATACTATATAACTGCATAGCGGACATTAGGCAAATGTGGAGAGTTAGCACTGTGTGACACAGATTGGTTTGGCGGAAGGAGACGGGGAGATTGAGGGAGGGAGGGCGCTCTGCCTGTTCATGTGTGGGGTCGGCGGGACCTTGGAGGCTTGCCTTGCTCCGGTGGGCCTCCAGCAGGCTAATGCACGCATTAGCGCCTGCCGGCTGGGCCGTCACTGCAGCTCCCCAGTGTGTGCTCACACTGCCCTGAAATTAAACTACCCATCAGCATCAAGCCTTCACTCAGATTATAATTACCACAAATGTAAATGGACTTGAGAGGAAAATAATGGACTTTTCTGTTGTTTTTTTAATAACCTCCCCCCCACCCTTACTTGCTTGTTTATTTTTTTATAAAGGCTCCAGTGCAAACCTAGATGTGATTTGTCAATAATATTGCATTTTTACCAATGTGGATTTTTTTTCCCTTGCAGAAGAGTAGTGAGATGGCTCTCTTCCTAGGACCTGGCTCCCCCTGGTTAAACTAACTCTTCCAATATCCACTCGAGCATGATTCATCTGTAGAGGCTGTGTGATCTCAGCAGCCATCAACAAAACCTGTCTGCGCCTAAGTCAGCTTTAAGCTTGCAACAGACAGCATTCATCATCTGTCGTACCCGTTTCTGTTCGGTTAAAATGACTCTTGGCTGAAATGGTGACACAATTTGATTTCTCAGAAAATGTGACTCACCTCATTTCCGCTAGCGCGGCACCAGTTCCTCGAATTACAGTTCCCTCGTCCCTGTTTATTGCCATGTTGGTCGCTGTGAGCCTTCACCTCATGCAGGGCAGAGGGCAATAGGCTCCCTGGGGTGTACGATCAAGCAATGTGAAATATTGTGATACATGAGAAATATTTTGCCATTTTAACTACATTTGATTTATTATTTGATTTGATTTAGCATAGTTGTCTTATTTTGTTTAATTTGAATGGCAGGCAAAAGCAGACATGGATTTTTTGCGTATATTTCTTCATATATTTTTCCTCCGTCTTACCAGGTAGGTCAACTGAATACTCACTTTTATTTACAGTGACTGCTTGGGAATTTGCATTGTTTTACAAGTTTGTCTCCCAAACCCATACACCAAAAAAAACAACACACACATGTACGTATATATACACACACACACACACACACAAATGCACATACGTACACATATACACACACCCACACACAAACGTCATCAGAGCTATGTGCCCCTAGCAGACTTCAGAGGCAGATGCCTCGGTGGCACAGAAGGGAAGTTGTGGTGGAGTGACAGAAGGGAACAGGCGGCTCCGCTTACCAGCCCCACCATCATGGCTTGCCTTTACTGCCTGTTTTTGCTTTGTGGTCAACGTTATCAGCTCATGTAAACGCGGTCAGCCATGTCAGCCCTCTGTTAACCAGCACATCTCACAATGTAATGGGACGTCGTGATCCCTCCTCTGCACCTTACAGGACCCTGAACACGATGCATTAGAAGGTCGCAGTGCTTTGCTATCAGTCAATGTAATTAAGGTCTCTATTGTGACTGATATTTTTCCCTCCGCCTCAAACTTAAATGAGAAAATAATGTCAGTCTTCAGCAAAGCCAATGAGGTCCTTTCTCATGCTCAGAAGCCTAATAGAGTTCCCCTGCCAAAATGATTACTTTTTTATTGATCTGTCAAGGGTTATAGAAAAACTCCCTGGTCTCCTTCCTGGGCATAAATGGAGTGGATGGCCATCAGGGCGAAGGAGAGGCACTTTTGCTTTCAAGGCATGCCCCTCCACACCTTTTGATACGGCACATGATTAACCTTTTACTTCAGTTGTAACCTTTATTTAATTTTTTTATTTTATTTTTCCTCCCTCCTTCTGTCTTCACCTCTATCCTTTCTAGTAATTTCCTCATCTTTCTGAACTGCAGGGCATGGCCACGCTGTACCTGTGTGTGAGCTCCTAAGTGTTCATATTCGCATCTGACAGAATGATATACATACACCACTTCATTAGGTAGACCTGTACACAAATTCATTCATGCAAATGTTTAATCAGCTAATCATGTGGCAGCAGCTCAGTGCATAAAAGCATTCAGACATGGTGAAGAGGTTCAGTTGTTGTTCAGACCAAATATCAGAATGGGGAAGAAATGTGATTTTGACCGTGGAATGATTGTTGGTGCCAGAGGGCGGTGAGGTTCTCAAAAAATGCTGATCTCCTGGAATTTTCATGCGCAGTCTAATACAAGCCGCCAAACCTCTTAGTGGATGGGTTACAGTAGCAGAAGACCAATAAGTAAAAAAACTAATAAAAAAATACAAATGAAGTGGTCACTGAGTATGTATATACGTACACTCACTGAGCATTTTAGTCGGTATTTATTAGACTTATTATTTTACTTATTGGTCTTCTGCTGCTGCAGCCTATCCACTAAAAGGTTGTGTTCAGAGATGCTCTTCTGCATACCACCATAGTAATGTGTTGTTATTTGCTTTACTGTCACCTTCCTGTCTGCTTTGACCAGTCTGGCCCTTAACAATGGATTTGGATTAACAATGCATTTTGCTATATATAGATAGGAGGATATACAGTATCTACTGTTACCTCCTGCCCCGGAAAGCTCAAAACAATTCTATTCTGCCACCCCCAAGCAAGAAGAAATCTTGTTGGAGTGAATACCAAGAGTGGCTGCCAGCATACACCGGTGATATCCTTCTTTGTAGAGCTCTTCAGTGCTAATATCAAATTAATTCTTGCCCTAGGATTGGATCAGCATACATCAGTACTCTAGGGATGATTGCTTACTTTCTCAGTTAACCACATCTTTTAAAACATAACATTTTATAGTCTGTTGTAATGATCCTGTCATTTTGGATTGTATTATATGGACATTTGTGTTTTACTATACAATACAAGTACCATGCTCAATGTAAATGTATGTAAATTTTATTGCCTCTTTAAGAACAGCTGTTGGAAACTCGCCTCAGCCAAAAAACATTATAATAGCTGTTCCACCGCACAATGTACATACAGTATAAAAATTCAGCCACATCTGTGCTTATCTTAAATTCATAAGGGAAGGTCTGCATCAATACCAATGTCACAACCTCATTTCCACACATTTCTGCATAACCCTGTGATCACTACACCTAAATTGGGAAGAGAATTAGTCAGCATAAAGGCTTGGTCTCCAGCCGCAAGCACTATATGCACAAGGAAAGCGGGAGTGTTTGGCAGTGGAAGTGTGGTTTCTTATGTGACATGCATGCTGGAGGCAAGGTTTGCTTCTGAGCTGGGAATGGGCTACACGATTCATCTAATATTCAACTGCTAGCTCATATCTAATGGGAACATTTCTGCTGTTCTGTAGGTTCAAAGTATGTTTTAAAGTGAATCTGTGTGGATCACATTGTGTAATGTGGTTTGTTTTGGTCCATTCCAGGAAGAAATGTTCGCACACAGGTGTGAGCGTGTGCGTGTGTGTGTTTGTGTACGAATGTGTGTGCGTGTGAGTGCTGGTGTCTGCATTCCTCTATTATTACACTATTATGTGTGTTATATCTTTTATTATTTATGTATGCTTCTGCTGCATACTGTAACACTGTTCACTGTGCTGATAAAGATGCTTTGATTACTTGAAATATTTATCTTTTCTGGGAATTTTGAATCCCGTAAGAATCAAAATATATTTATTTTGTTTACTTTACAGGGAAAGAGGACAGAATCTTAGCTGTGGCAGAGTTAGACATAATATAATTCACATCTACAGTCCTTAGGCAGGCAGCTGTGATTATATGCTGCTAGAGTAGGAGATGCCAATCATTTTGGAGACGGAGTGATGCATTTCATTTAACCACCATAACAGAAACGCGGTCGCAGAATTCTGGGAATTGTAGCACACTAACAGGGTTTTGAACCTGGGGTTTCATCTAATGCCAGAGGTAGTAGGTCTCAATTGCCGGCTGGAAATTGATATCAAATGATAAAAATCCCTTAATGCAAAGGAACAGGATTGAAGACCCAAACAGATTGTAGTAGAAAACTTAGTGCAGATGGCTGAAAGATAATATTATATTTAATTCTAATTTCTGTATTTTATTTTTCAACTATACACCATCTTTATGAGTTTTTCTGCCCCTGAAGGGTTTGGCTTTATTGGATTTACACAGCAAGAGAGTGAAAGCTTTCTCAGAGAGCTTTTATTATTGCATTATAAAAATTTTTTTTACAAGTGTGTCTCTGCAATGTAAAGCCATAATGTAATACCAAAGAAACAATGCAATGCCCTATTCATTAAGAAATGCCTATTTCTCGTATGCCATAAGGCCACCATCATCTAGTAACAGCTTTCAAGCCTAGAACCCAAAGGTTATTACAATTTGACGGAGTTTCAACTGCTAGATTTCATTGAAATGCATTGATTTTGATAAAAGAATATACAGCACCCTTTGCTGCTTGCTGGCCAGAGAATCTATGTTCCCCCATGTGCTTTCACATACTGAACAGGTGAAGTGCCACTGTAAACAGTAGCATGATACATAGACAAGGCCACACCTGATAGGTGAATACCCTCTTAGATATGGAGAATGTTTCCTGGTGTTTCATGGGTATGCATAGGTAAAATCTGTAAGCACCCATCATTTGTCATCATTTGCCAAATGAGCAGAGGTGGGAAAGTAATCCTCCCCAGCATTTTGTTCCAATCACATGGATTTGCTAATTAGCAGTTTTTCAGCCAGGAGGTAGAACTAATGAGTTAAATCAACGGGCTGAGTTCATGAGTGGAAGAAACACATGGCAGGACTTTTGCTTTCTGAACCCTGGACTTTCCTCCTGTGAGTCTCTGAGAAGCAGTTATGCAAATGATAATTACCCGACTAACTAAGGGAACTACGGACCCGAAAAAATGCAAAACTAGCACCTGGCATAGAATACTGATGTCTACTTGGCAAGGAGATTAGCATTTTAATGTCACGGTGAACTTTAAAGTCTTATGAATTTCAATGAATGTGAATGAATCTATCATTATCTGTCACAATTACAATGATGGAGCGAAGGCCAAGTCTGGGTTCTTTTTTGGTACCCTTGCTTTAACAGTTGTTTTGGAAACATTGACTTCTTATTTTTTGTTTGTGACCTTTGGCAGAATGACAGGCTGCAGTGGGAGTTGCATGCCTAAGTGTCCCTCAGCACGCCTTGTCAGGTGAGGCGACCTCCCTCACACGCTCTGCTCTGCTGAAGCACTGGTCATCTGCCGTGGTATTGCCGTATCGGAGGCCAATCTGTGTGCAAATGGAGCACAGATGCCCTGTCTTTTTGAGCCCAGTCGGATGTTATCAAGAGCAACTGCCTGCCCAGTTGGAGTTGTACTAGAGATGCTGGCAGTCCTGAAATGTCCTGAAAATAGTCTGTGCGCCTGCAGCCATGAAAAGAGAGTGAGAGTGAGAGAGTGCGAGAGACAGAGAGAGAGAGAGTGAGGAGACAGCAAAATAGTTCCAAACTAATTCCCTCTTTCCTTTTCAGCACACACCATCTTGCCTCAAATGTGGTGACACAACCCATCCCACATCATCTCAGGAGAACCCCCTCCCCCCATATTCACATTCACTGCAGTATGTCCGTTTACTCCACCCACACCCTTCCTCAGCTTCCAAAGGTCCTGAAACTGCACTGTGAGATATCACTCATCTCCAATCTCCATGGCCTCTACAGTACGATCATACAGGAACTGCAACATGTAATGTGTTTGTCACAAATGAATATATTGCTGCTATATATCTGCTGCAGGAGTCTCTGGGCAGAATATACAGGGTGAGAGAAATATGTTTTCTTCAACCAGTGCCAGTATGATCACCATGTTACAGTCAGAGTGAAGAACAGAATTTGACATTGTTATGTCTAAAAAAACTTGATTTAATGCCATATATTTGTTTGAGACATAGATACAGGTTATGCAGGCATCGATATTGTGGTCTGGATGGTTACCCATGGATATTTACAGATGCAAGGTGCAAAGATCTCAAAATTGTAATGAATGAAACTACCTAAATAGAAATACATGGCTTATTCACACCATGGTGCCTAAACTGGGTTTGTATTTCTTCTCTGCTGTTATGCGATTCAACCGGAACCAGGTCATGAGCACAGCTGCATGTGTTGTGTAGTGTGCTTATGAGCTTTAACTTGCAAGTGTGACCATGTGTAATTAACTACTAATAGCACTGTGGTTACACAGCAAGTGATATGATGGAATTGACTTTGTGACTGGACAACAACTAAAGGTTTCATTGTACTTGAGGTTTTTGAGGAAATTGCCAGTTTTAAACCAAAAGAGGTTAAAAACAAAGAGGAAATACAGTAAACACAAAAGCAACAGAAAGGTTAGGTTGGACTTTGTTGTGTGATGATTGGTCTGTGAGACCTGGCAGATTATTTAATGCATGCATTCATTGTCAATGACTACAGAAAACAAAATGCATGAGTCAAACAAAATTTCCTGAAATATGAATGAGTATTGTCAGCGAGCCCTGTAGTTGTGTGTGTGTGTACCGCTTGGTACATTTTATCTATGCAGATGTTCAGCTATGATAGGTCTACAGGGTGTATAGAAAGCAGCCAACACATACAAATCTTTTTATACAGAAAACACAGGGGGAAAAAGTGCAGGTCAGGGTGTACTACAAAGAAAACCATTTCAAACCCTGCACATAACAAAGAACATATCAATCCCTGAACAATAAATGCACTAACAGCAAAAAGTAATTCAGTGGTATAAGTGATCATGGGAGAACAGAGTTAAACAGTGAAAGTATAGTAAGTACTGCAGTTCTCCAGCGTCTTCATCATTTCCCCTGTGCAACACAATGCACAGAACCAAACACATCCAGTACACGTATGCAAAGTGTTCAGCCTAAAGTCAACTGATAAAGAACAATGAACTAATAGAGTATATTCGGTCACTTGTCGACTTATATCAAATAATCTATCAATAGTTAATTTAACACTGAGAATGATTGTGTGTACAGTACTTTACTATGACAAACTACAGTAATGTGCTTCATCGCTGTTTCTAATGGCATAGTTGTAGCTGATTAAACAAAAAATGGAAGGCCAGTATAGTAGGACAGAGGCAGACACCTGATATTTTACTGTATTTCCCATGAACACTCGTTTAGACACCTCCGGCGGTTCAGACTGGCACACACTGGAGCCTTCTTCTGCACCTGCTAGCTGTCCATCTCCTCCTCATCGTCACTGCCCGCTTCAGTGGCACCACAGCAGGGACCGGCAGATCATCCCCCCCCCTCCATCAGCGTCCCGCTGCATCTGTGCCGTCTCACCGTCTCATCTGTAGAGCACAGATTTCCTCACAGATACGGCACGCCTTACCTCCTGATCTCAAACGCGAGGCTCCTTTCCGTTGCCGGGGAAGATTGCAGTGGTTTTAAAAGGTTCTTCATTAGTATGCGTGTGTGTGTGTATGCACTGTACAGTGTTCCTGGGATGGGCGAGGCCAGGGGCACACGGAAATGGATGGGCTGTCTGTCTAATGCGATTCCCCCCGACCCCACCTCCTCTTTGCCTAATGCACCTACCCCTCCTCCGCGTACATGCGGTGACAGCCTCACAATATGTCCCGATTCATAAAGTTAATCTAATTGATCAGTGGTTATATCACAGGCACTGTCAGAGATGTATGGAAACTGTTCCTGATCTCAGAGCCACACCTCCATAGGTTTCCAGATCCTTGCACATTCTGACCCCCATGGGGATTCAACATGCTGCGATATCCTATATCCTCAATATATTTAGTAAAATGATGATTACAATCTTTAGTAAAAAATATATAGAATATATAGAATTTACATAAAATGCTTTTCATATACGACTGTGCCTTTCAGAGAAATTGAATACTGTATGTGTTTTTAAATAACATATATAAACAAACTATACTGCAACATACAGTATATAAGCAGAGTATATGCATTTATTGCAATTTACAAATATTGCGCTGATCTTTGTCATCTTTGTTAGTGAATATTATTGTCATCTTTTTAAGTCATGTTGTTCATCAGACATCATTGTCATCAACTCTATCTAAAGTGAGAATGCTGTTAGCACATCGTCCTCATCGGAAGTGCAGAATCTTTTAGCCTCTTTATCCTAAAGACAAAGGATTTGATTTATTTCACAAGATAACTGAGAGAAATACAGCCACCTGGAAGCTTGAGGAATGTGATTTTGTTTTTACATTTTAGTAGATAAACACTGTTATTGCGTGTTACTACTATCAAGTATTATGCTATTTGCCCTAAAAAAAGGCTCTATTCATACTGTATGTTAGCAATATTTTGAAAACAGGCACACTATAATGCACAAATACCACTCCCTCAGTTTAGCTGATGTGACCAATGTTTTTGATAGCCACAGTTTTTTGGGCTGTTTGTGCTTTGAGAGGGTTGCTTTTTGAGACGGGTAGGTCTTTTTTTTTCCCTCTCCATCCCTTGTAGTGTTTCTTCGCTGTTGATTCTCCTAATACGTGCGTTTCTCCATTCCTCGCACGTCATGATTCTGCACCAGCCTCGCCGTGCCGTGGCACCCATCAGCACGCGGAGCGGTCCGCTTGCTTGATCCGCTTCTGTGAATCTGTGAAGAGGGAATGAGTCAGTGCTCCTACAGCACTCTTTCTGCTCTGCCTCCGTTCCCTACACCTCGCCGGGCCCGCGCTGCCTTCCAAAACGCCTGTCTCCTCCCGTGTCAAGCTAAACCGTGACTGCTAAAGCTGTCACAGTGTGCTGAATTTCTCAGTTCACAGGGAAAAGGCAGGACTTTCTCAATGACAGCCAGCCTAGTCCTGCCTTTAGCGCCGTGGCTAGCGCAGCAACTTTATTTTGTAGCACTGTGCAATTCTGAGCGAATGCCAATGCTGTCATCCTTAGGGCAGGCCATCTACACCGTGCTACTGTCCCTGAGGGAGCAGGTAGCGCACGGCTGAAAGGCTGACGGCCCACTGACTGAAGTGGGGCTGAACTAATGAGAGATACTGGCTCTTAACCAACTGCCGATGCCAATGGGTTTGATTGATGGACTGAGTCAACCCAAGCGACAAACCCAAATGACCATTCTTTTCCTTAATGATTTGTAACCTTAAGCTTAGGAAAATAAATGCATCATTAGTTTGATGTCTACTTGAGTGATACGTATGTCAAAATGACTTAATATCGGTCATATAATGTATACAATTTCTGACTTGTTTTTTTAATGAACAGATGTTTTCAGGGATTTGGAACACAAACACTCCCAATGACCAGTCATAAGCCAGCGAGTTGTAGCTGATTTCATATGCCCTGCATGTCAATGCTAGCGTGTCAGGGCTGCTGAGGTTCATTCAGTATATCAGTGCTCATTGGTTCTGTAGCTCACTAATCAATGTTCCATTGAAACTACTGGCTAAATGTATGAAAGTCAAATTGTACAAATTTCTCATCAATAAGTGCTAATTGCATAATTCCAATCTAGTCATTATTGTCCACCATCTATCCTTGACTACATGTGATTCTTACCCCAGGGGAAAGAATCAGTCATCAGTCAGTGCTCCTCCATCATGTACAGCCAAAGGGTCTTCCAGAAAGCAAAGCCTGTTTAATCCCGATTTTCATGTCAACAAAACCAGCATGCTCACCCATAAATCAGCGCTCAGAATACAATCCTATTGACTGAAGAGATAACAAATTAACACCTCTGAGTCTTTAGTTCAGTGAATATGCTGTATTTACTCTTACCCAGTGCCAGCCCTAGCCTGCTCATTGGATTTTAAATAAAACAGTGAATATGAGGTTTTCGGAAAGTGCTAAGCAGCTTATTCTGTCACTTACTGGATTGAGTAGGCTCTCCTCATACTGTACCTCTGTATGTACATACAGTGGTGTGTTGGGATTCACAATAGCACATAATATGCATGTGGGGTAAAGTTGATCCCTGAGGACAGGCTAAACTCTTTGAATGCCCTCAGTGGATATCTTGGATTAGCAAAATGTATAAATAAATAAAAAAGCAAGTGTTTACTTGAGACCCACACAGGTAAAGTCACAGAGGACTGACAGCTTTATCACTGCATAAATGAGTGTGAAAGAGCGAGAACTTAATTTAACACCCATTAATCGGTAATGAGAATGTGTGGGTTAGCCCTTTGGCAATGAGTGGGGGAGGATAGACAGTAGTGATCTTACTGTGAAATCAGATGATTGTGGGTTTGGAACCCAAATGGAGCGGTGGTATTTAATTTTTGGAAAAAGTGCTAATCCATTTTCCCCATGTGGGTTGTGGTTGTCGCATGTGGAGAAGGGAAAGGAAGCAGATTTTCTCCCCTTCAATGGGAATTCTCTCCTGAATTCCTGGACCACCTCAACAGGGTCCAGGGGAGGGGTGAGCCATTGTTCTCAGAGAAACTTCTGGATTGCTGAGTGCCCCTAAGAAAGTCATACCTAGGACCTTAAAGAGGGAACACACTTCAAATGCCCACTCCTCCATGATATCATACTTAGCCATAACACATGACCAAAGGTGAGAATACTAACACAGACCTCCCATTATTAATATCTTATTATATAATTATTATTTTATGCTTTTGTTTTAAAACCTGAATTAGTATACACAGAACTTGTTTGTCTTCACTGGTGACTCATTGGTGTGTGTTTCTCATCTTCGCCATATGTTGACAAATGGGGTTGTCCTTGAATCAGGGTGCCTGGGTTGTACTTTAGGAAGACAAAATCTGCTGTGCTTTTGAGCAGAGATGCCCTTTTGTTCAGTCCTTTTCTTAGTTATCTCAAATACACATTGCAAGGTTAAGTGTTTTGCTTATTTGCCAGGCATCCTAATCCAGGCCAAAATATGAATCCATAGCACAGATTTCATAACATGGTCCATCACCATCACAATTCAAAGAAAAAGGGTGAGACTACAGGTATGTACTTCCTCCCCTGACCCAAATTAGATGACCCCAAGGTACAGGATATACACTTTACAGACGGGGTCCCCAAGCATGGTCCTGGAGAACTGCAGGGTGATCTGGTGTGCACTTTATCAACCAATTAAAGCAGCTGATTACTTTTGTGTCTGATTTTAGATGAAATCAAAACCCCAGAGACCCAGCTGCTTTCCAGGACCAGGGTTAGGCACCCCTGCTCTACAGAAATGAGTCATCAGAAGGTGAGATGATGGACTGAGTGCTTCTGTTCAGCTGACAAAAGCTGATTGTTGCACTACTGTAGTGATGCAATCAGGACTGCCTACCACCAGTCCAGTTATTCTGATGCCAGGCTCACATAAGTGGTAGGGGGTGAAGTGCATTTTACAACAAGGTCTCTGCACACTATACAAATCAAGGAGTGAAAATTAGAACAAAAGAGGCAGATGAAATGTGAGAAACACGTGGTCTATGAAAAATGATTTAACTGACAGTGTTCACAATGATGGAATAAAACAGTAAATAAGTGTGAGCACACAGCCACTGATTAAACTGAAAGTGTATTTTCAGTCCTGATTTGAAAATGGTGGCAATTTCTGATTCTGTAACTATGGCTGTAAGCCTGTGCCATAAAGTGGGATCTTTAGAAGGGAAGGACCTAACACCTGCAGACTTTTTGGAAACGGAAAGCTGAGAGATGAGCAGAATGCCTTATAGGCTCGTCAGACGTCTATAAACTCAATCTGATATTTTATGCAGGAATGCAGGAATGCAGGAATATAACATTCGTAGAGTTGTTGGAAGACAGCTTAGAAATGGTAGTTTGGATATATGTACACAATCCCCCCCAATTCTTCCCTCCATATAGATTTTCTAGTTTACCTACTAGTATAATATATCAAACTTATAGGCCAGCGGAGGATGGGCATGCCCCTAGAGCCGGGATCCACCAAAGATTTCTTCCCATCAGGGAGTTTTTTCTTGCCACTGTTCGAGGGTTGTTTACTGCATGCTTTTCGGGGGCTTAGAGCTAATATGTTTTATTCTATTCTGTGTTACTCCACAAAGTGTATTTGTGACAGTCTTCTGTGAAAAGCAGTATACAAATAAAATTGAATTGAATTGAATTGAACGTATGTCTACAATTTTTTTAAAATATTAGGGTGATGGTTACATTTTTTGATTTACGGAACTATACAATCTAGCAACCACAACTATGTGCATTTGTTTATGTGTGGCGTTACCTCATTTGCATATCAGTGGAATGCCCAGAAGTATCTGCCAAAATCTCCTTTTCTGCTGTAGGATAACAGTGCCTACCACCGATCCCATTATAATGTTGCTGGAGCACCTAATACATTACATGGAGAAACTGATTACGGTCGGGTGCAGCTGATTAAAATCCGGTGCAGCTGATTAAATTAATAGGTATCTGAGTTTTAATCCAATTAACGCTTTAATTAAGTGATTAAGATGTTAGGCACATGCATTTAAAGCAGAAATCCTTGCAGTGGACAGGGCAGACAGATAGAATTTGGTGTTTGAGCATTTCTCTCTGAATCTGGATATTGCAAATGAAGGTTTAATTATATATTCAAATTAAATTTTGTAAAATATGTTGGAGGAATGAATATATTACCAGAGGTCCACACATCGCTTAGACGGAGCAGTATTGCCCATGCTTAAGGGTGGGAAGCACATTTCTATGCCTCTCACAAATCAGATTAATATCGTGCCCATTTCTAATTACTAATATGCAACGAAAGGCAAGTTGGAAAATTGGTTTCTAATGAGCTCCTATTGATTACCCAGAAAGATGGTAGTTTTTTTTTTTTAATAAACAGTAAACTACTAAGTTGTTCACTGTAATTATCTTTCCTGGAATATAGTTATCAAGCGCAATTTGGTGCTGCTGTGTGGTGTCTGAATATTTTCTTATGGTTCTATTACAAGTTAGATAGAGTTGGTAGCAATGTCATTGTAACCTGGCCAGCCAATCTGGTAGAGAACAGGTCGGACAATTGAATCTGTTCAGATTGTACAGTATATGCAGGAAAATGTTATTTCACTCATATTATTTTAACTCTAATAGTGTCTGAGACTAATCGAATTTACTCAACTGGAATCCCAAAAACCCCTCCAGCCAAGACAAACAGAAATGAAAAACATATATAGTATGCAAACAATGTTTATAGTGTGGGTGAAAATCTTTGGGGTGGGAGTTCCACTTCAACTTCTACATTGTGCCCGCAGAGTGATGCTATATTTTAGCATTTGCTTCACCAAATATTTTGTTTCGTTTTGAGAAAATAATTATATTGGAAATAATGTGCGGCATTTTCACAATGATAACTACTATTTGAAGAGTCAATAAGATATCAATGCCAGCTCTACATCACATTAATGTTAGCTCCTATATATGAACCATTATGGCTGTTATATGAAATACACTACACCTAGAATTTTGCAATTCATTTAGCTCATATTGAAAATTATACTGCATCTTTTTATACTTGGGGATGCAAAATAAAGTGTGTGCAACTAAAACAAACAGGAGTGTCACCTATTTTTAATTGGAAAAATCTATTGTTTAACTAGGTAGCTAACTTGTCTCCTTAACTGGTAGCAAATTCATACTATCATACTAAGATAAATAATATTAGTTTTAATAAAGAATGAATAAGAATCAGTATTATCTTACTTTAAGGAAAAGGATGCTATGATAGTTTAATCTTTGCTACTGGTGCTATAGCTAATGTTAGCAGTATGGGTTCACTTGGTTCTCCATCTCACTTTCAGTATGAATTAGCTTTATTGAGCTCTTTTTATGGAAGTTAGTTGGAAAACTGTTGCAGAAACAAAACGCAATGGCTACATTAAGTGTTCCTGCACTGTAGCACTAGGCATACATTATATTAGTTAGGTGAAATACATGCTTGGTAGGTTAGTAACAAAGCTTTAATCTGCTTTGTTCGTCAGTGCATATAAAACGCCCATTGTACACTTTCCTATCCTTGGTGACACCTGGGAAGCAACGGCTTTTAGAACTACTGAACTAATACTGACAAATGACCAAAGTAACATAGCTACAGATATATTTGATAAAATACATTAAAGCAAAACTGCCTGTGAAGACGTATGTACACATCATCTGTGGTTGGCTGAGCTGAACCCGGCTGCAGCGTCACTACCATGGGCGTATAAAACTGCTTCGCCAGGCCTGTTCATTTGGCGCGCTTCCTGTCCTCTAGAGTTGGCTCCAGCTATCAGCCATTGTTTTGTCGGGTTGTCTAATCATTCTGACCTGTGCAGAAAATTGTTTCACTTTATAACCTGGAAGTGTTTTAACGTAGTAAGTAAGTGTTGCATATGAGAAGACAGGACAAAAAGGCTTTTATCTGATTAAACACAAACATCCGACGGAGTCATCTTCCTGCTCATGCTGTTCGTCCCGTACTGACTTTGCCTCCAGTTAGCTAATTATGCCTAGTATTTCCCCAGTGCGCCTGGTAATATCTACTGTTCCCTGTAGGAGTATACCCCCTTGGGAATTGCGGTTAAATACGATTAAATTTGCATCACTCAGATGTAAGTAGTATTCTATCTATGTTGCCACAGAATAATGACACCTTTTCCCCTGACATTTACTATTAATGAAGGCTGGACCTTAGGCACTCCGTAAAATGCCAAAATTCAAGTCGCGCATATGAACCCTCAAATTGACTCTGACCATTATTTATTAGCCTAATGGACAGCTTTTTTTCAAGAATGTATCATTCATATTTTTTAGCCTACGCGTTGACTTTCGTTATGATCATACATTTTACATCGCGATTCAAAACGATAGGCTTAGGCTATATTTTAAACGATTTAATGGTTTTAGCCTACCTTTGGTAATTAGCCTACACATAAGGTGACATAGGCCTATGTTATAATAGTTGGTTTATTCTGGGGCATGAATGCAAACAAATACAAAAAGTATTTATTGTATCTATTGTAAACCTATTGAGGAAAGCTATATTTATTTTTAAAAAAGAGATTTGTCATGTTTCTGATTAATGCTCACCATATTGGTGACTAGCACGGTGGAGATGCGCACGTCTACAGTGGAGGTGGATGAATCTGTTGTCATAGACCGGACATACTATCAGCAAGTAGGTTATTATAGAGTTACCCAGGGTTCTATTTAACCTCTACTATAAGTGTACAAATGCAACAGTTTAAACGTCCGCGTCAACTCCCGTATTAGCATTTTTGTTCCTATTCTAGCGAACAAAGCCATATTCTCCGCAGTTGATTCCTGAGGAAATTGATAACTGCGCATAGGATGTGATTAATTGTGGGAAAGTGATGGCAAGACCATCGCTGTGTCACACTGGGACAAATGTTAAAGTGTAAACGGCCAGAGACTACCTGAATATTATTAATCAGGAATACAAGTATTATCTTAATTACTGAAATCTAACACCTTTTTTTTTTAACTTAATTTCAGTGGTGTCAAAATAATGTATTTTATTCTGTGCTATTTGTTCACCGCCATGAAAAGGAATTGTGAAAGTGTAGTCAAATGAAATCTAGGCTCTTTTTTACGAGATAGGGGCTTGCATTCCTGTTCTTACACATAGCCTAGTGAATAAAATAAGATTGCGTCACTGTCTGTACTCAGTTCAACTCAGTTCAATCGGGGCATGATTGTTGGTACCAGACGGGCTGGTTTTAGTAGTTCTGTAACAGCTGATCTTCTGGGATATTCACTCACAACAGCCTCTAGAGTTTACTAAGAATGGTGCGAAAAACAATAAACATCCAGTGAGCGGCAGTTCTGCGGACGGAAACGCCTTGTTGATGAGAGAGGTCAGGGCCAGAGAAGGGCCAGGCTGGTCTAAGCTGACAGGATAGGTGACAGTAACGCAAATAACTACGCATTACAACACTGGTATCCAGAAAAGCATCCATGAACACACAACGCGTCAAACCTCAGCAGAAGACCGAATAAGTCTTCTGCTGACTTCTGGCTACAGCAGCAGAAGACCGAATAAGTCTAAAACAATACGTCTAAAAAATACCTAATAAAGTGCTCACTGAGTGTATATCATTATTATACATACATCATTATGTCT
This sequence comes from Conger conger, assembly GCF_963514075.1. Classification (NCBI taxonomy): domain Eukaryota; kingdom Metazoa; phylum Chordata; class Actinopteri; order Anguilliformes; family Congridae; genus Conger; species Conger conger. The sequence continues at coordinate 32,570,814 of NC_083766.1, read as the reverse complement.
ACTGAAATGAACTGTATGGCGAAGCTTGCCAATCCTTGGGAAATAGAAAATCTACGTTTCACTTAATCTGTAGTGTGATTCAAATGAAAAGTGCCATCACTGACAATTATGGTAATTTAAAGCAATCAGTCGCTGGTCACCGCTCTGATTCAAGCTCCTCCGCTTCAATTTCTCATGCAGATATCACAGATTCTCAGCCCACCTGGTAATGATCAGGAACGATAACGTAACAGACTGCCTGCACCAGTTGACTCATGCATCCGTGCTTCTATAGGCAAAGTGTGCATCCTTCTCAAACCGTACCATGGGTTAATTCTGTCACGGAAATAATTATTAATGGATTGGTAACAAAACGGACCCAGTTTCTCTGAGCCGTGTTTGTATCTGTGTGCATGTGATTCGGTATTGAAAACAGAAACTGCTTGTTGGGCTATTTGGAGGGAAGCAGCTCTGAATTTATTGGTGATTTCTCTTGAATCTGACCACCAGCATGCCATAAATAGCGATCTATCTGAAGATGTGAACAGGGAGAACCCGTCTGTAATATTGGAGTGAGTACAAAGGTGGAGTCTCGTTTGTTAAACCAAAATACATTTTTAACTTCGGAAATGGAGATGATGAAGACAGACAAGGGACATTGAAATTGATGGGAGTAGCGGGGAGAATGCGACTCCAGTTGGATGGTTTGGGCTGGAACTGGGGCATCGAACACACATGGACGTGTCATCGGAGAAGGCGATCAGTCTAACCTTTTGTAGCGATGGAACGATAGCTAAAACCGCGAAGAAAGGGAATGGACATTTTCTTTTTTACCAATATTGCTTCACCAGAATCTGAGTGTTGCACGTTGCCATAAAACAGCTTGACTATAGTTATCTTCTTACAGTAGCGACGGATTTAATATTTTGAAGGTTACCTTAACAGGTAAGTTGTTTTGCACGGATATGGCGATTGTATATTTTCATAATTATATCACTTCACTTTATCACTGGTCATTAATATTTCATGCCCTGAGTAGGAAGGTGGCGGTATTTAAGCGTCTCCCACGGCCATTAAATTCACCGGCACAGATCAAGATATTTCACCTGTTGTAATTGAAATTACTCAAATACTCAAAAGAACACATGGTGCGGTGACGTTCAATATAAATGTAACAAATTCATGTGGATTAATATCGATTAAAGATGTTACAATGTTTTGTTTTGTTTTTTCATTCCACGTTTTACGCGTTTTTGCTTGTGGAGTGATGAAACTTAATTTCCAGTCACTGCTGAACGCATTGCAAACAGCCAGTTTTGTTTGCTGTATCAGCACAATCGATAGATTACATTTTCTAGTCAGAACCATTTAAAGGCCGATAACCCTTTATGTGTGGAAGCGCTTACGTAAATCCAGTTGATGGGGGGTGTGGGGGTAGGCTTTAGTGCAGACGGCGCATCTTAATAGGCTGCTGGGTAACTTTCAACAGACAATTTTAAAGGTCATTGCATTATGTCCCAGATGCATACTCTTGCAGTAATACTTTATTCTATATTGTGTTTCGAATTTCATCATGAACCAAAAAATACATATTTTATGTGATTAAACCATACAAGCATTGTTGTTTTTTCCCATCATCGGGTGACGAATTATAAGGAACATCTCATTTTAAACTAATAAATAATTCCAAAGATTTCTTAAATAATAAAGAATTCCTCATCAAAAAGCCACTAGAGCGCATTTCTGCCTAGACAACTCTGTCCTCTGTTACATCGAAGGGGACTAATTGCTCTTGCAAGTGAAGAATAGAGGGGGGGCGGGGGCAGGTTGTGTGGGAGCAATGTGTCCGGTCCTTTTCACACAAATCAAGGAGAGTGCCGTGGCTTGGCGCATGGGCTTGGACCTGAAGGTTGTAGTGATGCGGGGCTGCAGGGCTCCTGCTCTCATTAGGCGCGTTCTAATGAGTCCGGTCTCACATGTTGTGGAACATGGGCGCGGGCGAGTACCTGCTTCTCCACGCCGCTGAATTATTAACCTCGAGGTCCCCGGTGCCGATGCTGTACTTGGATAGTCCCAAATTCGGCGAGGCAGTTAGGGTGAGCCGTCCAGCGGACACACTGCCGCTCTCGAGAGTCTCCCCTCTGGCTGGATATGGAGGTCACCGATCCGCTTAAGACGGAGGGAGAGGGGCCGTGTGCCCTAGACGAAGTGGCGGTGGAGACCCCGACTTTGGAGCCGGTCATGCTGCAGTATCCCTCGGAGTACGATCCGTACGGGTAAGCACGCCAGCAGACCGGTCGGAGCTGTGCAAGAATAACATGTGCAGCAAGCGTGGCAGTGGACTTAGGTTCTGTATTCCTCCACTCGCACGGTAAGACGCTTGTGTCTTACCTTATCTGAGTAAGGACCTGGGTTGTGAGGATTTTCCTCTGAATAGCTGTTGTCATTGCTTTTTATATATTTTCCCTTTTACAACCTTGTTTATATAGTGAGGCACTCAGTATATGTTTCCAGCAGCCTTGGTCCATTGTGTGCCCAAGGGGGTTACATACTTAAAGACTGCATTTATGAGAAACCGCCATGGGATGTAATCAAATCTGGAGCGCTCTATGACCAAAGAAGTATTTTTTCTTGCTTCTTTGCATTCAGACACTGATTGCATAAGTGTAATACTGTACTTGTCAATTGAAGTAAGACTGATTTCTCCAGTCCAGTTTTATTTATGCAGTGCCAGAAGTGGTTTTGATTGGGTCTGCTGCAAAAAGCACTGAAGCTGATTATGCATTTCCTTTGCTGGCCAGGAAGGGATATATTTTCTTGTCTAAATACAGAGCAATATAATTTATTTTCTTGTCTTGGCATGCTGCAGGTAGGGGTTTGTGTATGGCAGTACAGGGTGCCAGGTTAAAGGAGTCTGTGCTCAGTGTGAAAATTGACCGGCTCAGTGTTTGGGAGCCTGTAAGCTTGGGAGTGAATGTACGCACACAGAATAGTCCCAAAGTCCTGGACTGTGTGTTTACCCTGGATGTCAGGAACAAGCATCCGTGCCATCTAAGTGCTTGTTTAATAACACTGCTCTTGGGTGCCCCAAAATGTTACAGTGGTTAGGATACTGGGCTTGTAGCTCAATAGTGGTGGGTTTGATTCTCAGGTGGGGCACCGCCACAGTACCCATGAGTATGGTACTTAACCTGAATTGATTCAGTCAAATATCTAAATGCTGTATAGATGCACTGTTTGTAAAAATGTAAGCCATACAAGCCATTCTGGATAAGAACATCTACTAAATGGCCAAATATAAACATGTCAGTTGGGAATGCATTCTCATAAATATGAATGTTGTCATCCATGGCTATTTAAGCATTTTAATGATACGCTGGGAAACTTCAGAATTTCAATATTATTGATGCTGGCTAGGAAAACTGCGTTTAGTGTGTGCACCTCTGCAGTATACACAATCGATATAATGAACTTTAAATAAAGAATGCTTCTCCCCAGCCAGAATTTGTGGAGACCTGATGTAGAGGAAAGCTTTTGACATTTGAACAAGTGCAAGTTGGGCAAGTTGTGTGGGAGTTGTGATTGAAGTTGCAATTTGAAAGCACTTCGCTCTCACCTGAGAATTCAATGGCAAGAGAATTCAAAAAGCCAGAAGATGCTTCAGCCTTTTTCTGCCCAAACTGAAAATAGGACTTCATATTTCCTTTCAGACAGAAATTGCTGCCTAATTAAGTCTCTCCAGGTATCTGAAGAGACAGTAAATAAAAAAATCAAAAGAAGGTAAAAAATGTGGCTCAGCGATCACTTTATGAACAATTTATTAGGTATTAGACATGACTTATTGTTCATTTGCTGCTGTAGCCTGTCCACTTAGAGGTTTGAAGCATTGTGTGTTCAGAGATGCTCTTCTGCATACCACTGTTGTAATGTGTGGTTATTTACATTACTGTCACCTTCCTGTTAGCTTAGACCAGTCTGCCCCTTTACCTCTCTCATTAACGATGCATTTTTGCCTACAGAACTGCTGCACCATTCTCTGAAAACTCTTGAGACTGTTTTGCATGAAAATCCCGGGAGATCAGCAGTTTCTGAGCTACTCAAACCAACCTTTCTGGCACCAACAATCATGGTCAAATCAAAATAAAACAAACATCAAATAAACGGTGGCATTTCTATTACTCAGAGGTAGATTGCAGAGGTAGTCTATCTCAGTTTATCTGACCAAGGATTGCAATCTGTGTGCTGAAGTTTCTTTTGTATACTTTTGATGATTGTTGTAACTGGGTATATTTTGACTTTCAGATGACTCCTGTTACTGATTTAAAAACTACAAAATCCCATATTCTCAAAGACCATTTTCGAATGTGTGAACAAATCATTTCCTTGTATAATGCCTACATCTAAACACCTTGGTATTAATAGTACAGTAACAAGTGATTGAAAACCAGGTGATTGATCAGTCTAGCAATGGATTTTGCAAGACTGATCAATCGCCTCCACTGATCAATCACCTACACAGATCCAGTTTGTGCATGATAGATGTTGGGTAAGGATTTACATTTCTAATTGAATTATTTATAAGTAATTGCTTTGATCTGAAATGCATCTGTCCCGTGCATTTTCACACTTGTCTCACAGAGAGGAACAAACAATGTGCCTGTGATCACTGAGCCTGTATGGATGACAGGTTTGTAGTTGGTGAGCAGAGGAGGCACTGTGTGCAAGGCTCTGCAGGGGATATCTCTCAGACAGGGAACTTTGAAGGGCATAGTGCAGGTGAAGTGGAGATTGGCTGTTTGTTAATGTCCTGTGCAGTCCGTTTGGCCTCTGGAATAGGGTATAATAATAAAAAATACTCCTTTCTGGATAATGTAAGTCCTGTCATGAGACAGCACTGCTGTCATAATGAACCTCTGGGTGCCCAAGAGGACATCTACACTGTAGTGTCTTCCCTCAAGTGAACCGTGTGATAGCCATTTCCTTTCACAGTGCCTGAAGCGTGCCTTCAGATCTCACAGCGGCGGTTAAGTTAAACTTAAAATGGGCCAGGGAATAACATTTGTGCTGTCGTGCTTCTAGTGATATTGGGGGAACTGTCAGTTTGCTTCTCTTGAGGCCAGATGTTCTGGCAAAAGCACATCACCCCAGTCCCATTCATGCCCATACGGTCCTCTATGCTGTTCTTTTATTTGACATAGTAGAGGTTAGATGTAATGGGCCATACTTTACATTCACATTGATTCATTTGGCAGAAGCTTTTATCTAGCCTGGCAAAAAAAAGAAACATGTTGTCAAAATGTAAATGTTCAGGTGGTCACATACCTGATTCACTATTTAAAAATACAACTTGAGTCATATGCTGGCATTTCAGGTGATTATACTGAGCAACAGAGTGTAAACAGCCTCAGAGGTGGCTGTGCACTTGGCAGCTTTGTCAGCATTCGTTTGGGGCCGTACCCTAGCTGACCTCCAGAGCTGTTGAGGGGCTCAGTGAGATCCATCCCAGCAAGCAAGACCATGCTTTGAGACTTCCCATTGATTGTCATTAGAGCAAATTCTGACTTGTTTTGTGTGTGTATGATTGTGTGTGTAATTTCAGCCTGGTTGCTCAAATTCATTTGCTTAATAATGCTGTGTAACACTGGTGCTGGTGTGAACATGAATTGATAGTTGTTCCTGTCATTTTGCACTGATTTCATTACCACTGAATCACTCTCACCACCTGATACAGCCAATCTACTGTAGCCTTTGCTACTCGTTTTCTGACTATTACTGGCTAATCTAAATACACTCAGTGACCACGCTTACGTATTTATTAGACTTATCTTTTAGATTATTGGTCTTCTGTTGCTGTATCCCATCCACTTCAAGGTTTGAATTGCTATGTATTCAGAGATGATCTTGTGCATACCACTGTTGCTCTTGTAACGTACTGCTTATTTGAGTTACTGTCTTAAAACATAAAAAAAGCCAATCATAACAATACCTAGACAGCAGCAGCTGCCGAATGCCAGGCATCCAACTTATCAGCTCCATGAATCCGAGCGATCGATGTCTATATGTAGACAATATGGAGAAAACCATTTCCCAGTGAGACTAGGACAGGGAGTTTACATAAATCAGCTGCAGTGTCTCCTCTTTTGTAGCCCAATAATGAGGTAAAGGGCCACAGCTACAGTGATTACAATTGATCACAGCTACCTGTCTGTTGGGCCAGTGCTGCCGCCTGGTGAACAGCACCGTAATATTCCCATCCTGGTGCCACATGGCCCAAAACACAATTTAGCTTGAGGCAGGGATTACGTCCTCTCGTCAATAGGTCACCGAGAAACCCAGGCATTTGGATCTAGCCAAGTTGTAATTGGGCCAAAAAATATAATTTAAAATTGCACAGGGACAGCCCTCTAGATGACATTTTGCGTTGTATTTAACGATTTTGCTTTAACCATTCTGGCCATTCTCCTCTGATCTCTCTCAGTAACAAGGTGGTTTTTCCCTCAAAACTGCCCCTGGATATTTTTTCGCTGTCTAGAGTCTTGAGACTATTGTCTATCCCAGGATATCAGCAGTTTCTGAGATACTCTAATCACATTTCTTCAACTCTGATGATTGGTCTGAACAACAACTGAACCTCTTAACCTATTATGCATTGAGTTGCCGCCACATGATTGACTGATTAGATATTTGCATTAATTAACTGGTGTACTGGTCAACCAAAATACTTGTATAGACTTCTGCCAAATAAATTTTGCCGCTTGACTAACAAACACCCACACACACAAAAACACACCCTCATACACACACAAACACACACACACACACACACACGCACGCACGCACACAAACACACACACACACAATCACACATGCAGCATGTCTGTGCAAAATCGCCATGCTGCTGAACATTTCTGGCCCAAACAGGCCACTGCACCAAGATCTTTTCTGGGCAACATTCAGATCTCTGTCATGAAGCTGCGGAAGCCAACCCCCGTTATTTATCTTTCTGTCACGACCATAGATTTCACATACGTTTCACATACGTTTTCTCACTGAGTATCGACCCCTCCAGCAAAAAAGAGGACACTCTTCACTGTGATGTATACATTCAAGTGACATGGTGTTTGTAATTTTTGAGGGGTTAGATGCTAAATGTTTTTATTATAAGCTTGGCAACTCTTGATCCCCATTTATGACCCATCTCTGTGAGTAGACAGACGAGGGGTGTATATAAAGATGGAACCCAACCAATAGGTGAAGGATACTCTTGAAAATGAAAAGTTGAAGTGAAAAGTTATTTCTCCCAAATGTCACCAGAATGATGCTGTACGACGTGGATTATATTGATAACCCCCACCCTGGTAACACGTTTCCTTATTTGTTCCCTGTGGAGAAGGATGTTCTCTCTGCTCACAGAAATAGAATCTTGAGCAACGAAGGAAAAGCAATGTTCATGTTCCCCTCGGATTAAGATTGACGTGTTTGGTTGTTTGTTGTATGACCTAGTATGACTGCTAAATAAAATGAAATTGAATGTAAAAGCTGGTGTTTATATCCTTGTTAATAAGTTAGATTTACTTGAATTCTAATATACCAAGCTGTCCCTCACTATATTTTGCTTGAAGCTTAAAGATTCCATTTCAGGTTAAGGCCTTGTCATAAGAGATTGGTAGGTGCACAGGTGTTCTCCCATGTCAGATATAACATGGAAAAATTTGTCACACTCCACTAAAAATACATATTTACCCTTCTTTGCTCATTTAGTATACAAATAGACAGGCCATCATTGAAAATATTAATGAATTGAACAAAACTAATGTGCAAGTATTTCCTTAGCATCCTCCTGTGAGGAGTTTCCATAGGCAATGAGGGTTTCCACAGGTGATGCATCCGTGTGTTACAGCTGCATTTGCGCTTCCCAGTGAAGTCCAAGCTGCCTATAGGCTGCCACTTGCTCTCAGTTGGAGATCTGCCTCTTCAGTGAGAACTGCCAGTTATAGGGGTGTAAAGGGCTGTTTCGGGAAGGACACCTCCAGTATACTGCTCCCTATTAAATAGAGCGGCAAAAGTTAAATATAAGCAAAGTACATAGCATTGAATTGAAACAATTGCACTATCCTAATGCCACCAACAGTGCCGTTTGTATTAATTTATCGTCTCGACTCGTGCGATTTAAAGATCCAACTCAACTGGCATTAAGTTGGAAGTGTAACGTAGAAACTTAATTACAATTACACACCTTGTGATTTTTTGGTTACGAACAATTTAATGCTTTGTTTGCTTATCGGAAGTTGTCGCTGCTGCCGTCTATGATGAAATGTGCTAGCATATACCAGAAATGCTATTCAGCGGGACATCCGCCTTTCCTCCCCATAGTGTTGTAGTGCTGTACTGTATGACCTGTAGTGTGCGAAACACTGGCTGCCTCAGGGGCAAGTGCATCATAATTCACACTCAGAATAAGTTCCCCTCGCCTGAATGAGCGTGGTGCATATTGAGAGGTGCTGTTGCTGATTCAAAACTAGGGACAACTTTTTAACAATCTTGTGCAGCAAACCCAACAATTAAAATCATTAAAAAAACTAAATATTTTAATGAATCAATTTTGTGCAATGGAAAAGATACCAAGTGAAAAATATAAAATAGCTTTTTCACAGGGCAGCCATATTGAGATAATTATTTGATTGAAAGGACTGATAATTATGACACATGCTGTAATTAAATATTTTAAATACCACCCATCAGTGCTGCCAGTAGCTTTTGACTTAAAGGGATTTAATTTTGAATCATCACCTCGTTTAATAATACATTTAAACATATTGGCCATCTTCTGCTACTTTATCTGGGCTTGTAATCAGGTTTTGAATGGTGTACACTTACAGTATATAATAATATACTGTGATTTCAAAACTCTGGATGTGTTTTCAGATTAAAGGAATCCTTTTTTACGGATGTGGTGCATTATGCTGCAAAAATGTCAGAAATATCCCATCTACAGGATTTAATGACCTTTGGGTTGAGTAATAGAGCTAAAAGCACAAAGTCACACAGCATTAGCAAAGCCAAGTGTTTGTGTGTGTGTTTTAGTTCACTGCCAAGTTAGTTCACACCCTCTCGCATTGCAAATACATGATGAGAATAATGAAAAATGTCTCATGGTAAATTACTCTAACATTTAATAGCAAGGGGAACATATAGAGCAGGCACCAGTCTATTAGTATCTGTCTTACAGATGTGTTTAAGCACACTCAAGGCTATACCATTTCACTCTATGATATTTGGCAAGAGCCCATTGTTCAGTTTATTTAAGAGAGTTGTCTTCTTTATTTCTGAGCTTATTTTATCTGGCACAGCTCAAGAGATTTAGCCTTTCAGCAAGACAATAAAAACTGCTCCTTCCACTTAATTTTATCTGTCTTAGATCTGACCTTTATTTCACAGAACGGCCACAGCATTTATACAACCTAGCTTTGCAATACAATTTGAATATAATCCATGACCACATTTGCATTGCAGCTGTAATTCAAGTGAATGCAAGAAATGATGACTACTGTATGTGCATGATTGTTACCAGTGCTAATACAAATGACCAAGCTCGCATTTCATCTGCGCTGTTGATTTCAAGGTGACCAGCATACAGTATTTAAAAACTTATCAGGTCTAAGGTTATGCATGTTTGCTCAGATGTTTCCGTGACGGGGGGTTTGTCGGGGTAGGGAAAGCCTTTATCCCGTTTGGAAACTGGGACAATGAGAGAAGGCTCAGTCCTGGGATATAACAAGGGGAATTCTGTGAATGAGCCAAGGACGTGTCCTGTGTGCGGTGTGGTGGAACCCCCGAAAGCCTCCCTCTCTCTCACTCTCTCCCTCTCTCCCTCTCTCTCCCTCTCTCTCACTCTCTCTCCCTCTTTCTCACTCTCTCCCTCGGTGCCCCTCAGGGGGAAGATGCCATTCCACCACGTGACAGCTGGCCTGCTGTACAAGGGGAACTACCTGAGCAGCTCTCTGTCTGAGGGCAGCGACAGTGACCAGTTGGCCAACATCTCTGCCGAGGAGCTCAGGGGTGAGTACCTGTGTCTGCAGGGATCAGCTATGAGTGCTACAGTGCCCATACACCCATACACTGCAAGCCATGTCTAAAAGGCTCATGCATACACACACACACATGCACACACACACCCATACATGAAGTAATGTCTGAAAGGCTCATCCAGACACATAGTCACAAACACACACCTACGCACAAAAACGCTGTCTAAAAGACTCATGTGTACACATACAATCACACACATGTACACATCATGCCCTGTCTAAAAGGCTCATGCATACACATACTACACACAAAGACATACATACATGCACACACATATACACTCATACACACACTCCACATCAAGTGGGGGAAACATGCACCCGTGCAGGGTGCATTCCACAATGACTCATTACAGATGAGCCTCCACACCTGAGTGTAGCACATCTACAAGCTGCTACTGCGAAGGTGTTCACAGGTGTTTCAGACAAAATGTTTGTGTCCCACTGAAGAAAGCTGAACAACACTGCTGGCTCAAGGGAAATACAACTATGGAGTTAATGTGGCAGAATAGATTGGGCACTACAAGCTGCAAATATTAATGTGGCGAGAAAATGTCATTTGGCCCCTTGTGATGTGGTTAGAGAGTGCCACAATCGTAATTCCTTCTTCTAGCTGAAGCTATTACTTATGAACTGCTGTGATCCCGATTCATTTTTCAGTCCTGATTGTTATTTTCTTTTTTGTTTGTGTGAACACGGAAGCATCCAGCAACAGACGAAAAAGGTAGCTAACAGTAATAGGGCATGAACCAATTATTTGCCGGTGGTGGAACATGTAGCAGCGGGGTATCTTGGGAAGTCGATAAGTTCAGGTCCCATTGGACTGGCTGTCTTCATGGGAAGCAGTTAGCATCCACCTGTAGTGATGTTGCCATGGCGATACCCCCCCCCCCCCCATCCATTCCCGCGTAAACTCCATCTCCCATGAGCCTCCTGTCGTACCCGTAGACCGGGCCCCCGGGGAGACACTGCGCCGGCTGCAGAAGCAGCAGGGCTCGCGGTCACGCACGCCCTGCTTGCGGGATGTGGCGCGCAGGAGTGCAATCTGTGCCGCGAGGCATGTGTGGCGTTCCCACGCGCTGTTCACGGCTCCCCCCACTGCATCCTGCCCGGCGACTGCCTGGCTGTGCGTCTCCATTGGTCTGAGGTAATAAGCCTGTCAGATTCCAGCCACAGACCGTTTATCATAAACTCACAACATGGAACTCCCAGCCTAATGCAGTCATGTAATGGAAGTTGTAGATTGTGGATTCTGCTGTCGTTCCCGTATTTGCATTGCCCTGGAGCTATAAAATGAAGTATGTTGCCTTAATATTAAAATCATCATCATTGGCCATAAATAATTTCACTGGCATCATACTACACTACATGGCCAGTCTAGACACAGGGAGAGATGACCATAGATACAAATATGTTGAAGCACAATACAATCCTTACATTTGTCTCAGTTATCAGAGAAACTTAATGTTAATGTTCTGTGAGTGGAAAAGCTGGCTTTTGGAGGGTGAATGACAGCTGCACATTGGCCACATGTGGCCTGGTGGCAGCTGGGTAACAGCTTGTGTGTTGTATTGCATTTAAATGAGCCACATTCATAATCCAACCGTACATTTTACTGTAAAACGTTTCCCATGTGCTCTGGACTTAGTGCTAACGCCTTTATGATAAAACAAACAGAGGCTACAATATCAAATTAAGGGAAAAAAAAATATTACATAGGGAAATGTGCAGTAACCTCTCATGGATTTTTCACATTTACATACTGTATAATTAATCATATATTTGAACTGTTCATTTTCAGTATATTCATGAATGTTAATTAAATAAGGATGAAAGTTCCAATGATTTATATATTGTTCAAGTTCTATGTATTTGGGGAAAAAAGGAATTGCAGCAACAAACACGCTCAAACCACAACACAGTTTATCCCACCCCTCCTCCGTGAATGCGCTGAAGTGGAAATGCCATTGGCTGTGGCAATTTGAACCAATTTTTAACCAATGAGCTTGAATTATTGTACAGCTATACAATGTTTTGGTCCAGAGTGCCGGCCCGTCAACTGCATATTTTAAAACCCGAATTTAAGGACTATAAACACAGGCAGAGGGTGAGTCAACATGTCAGTGAGCCCTTGGGAAATCAATGATAGGAAGGGATTTACAGTGGTCTTGTAACAATGTTTTAACCCAAAGATCTTACCTGTTGTACCTTTAAATTTGAAAACTCCTTATTTTGACGCATTTTTTAACGGATATTGTAGTTTTGGTAGAGGCCTGTACCTGCCTGCTGTGCAGTGGGGGAATGAGGGAGGCAGGCGCTCTGGACGGGGGGACTTCCATGTGAAGAACAGGATCTGAGACTGCGGTGTGAAAGTCTCATTAGCACAGAATGCGCGACTCATTTGGTGGGTCACTCCGCTGAAGAGATGAAGAAATGTCTCATTAACCTGAGGATGAAAAGAAATGGGCATTCCTGCGGAGCGTCAGATCTGGCTCCGGTGCGGTGGAGTGTGCAGAGTGTGGTGGGGTGTGTGCAGAGTGTGTGCAGAGTGTGGTGGAGTGTGTGCAGAGTGTGTGCAGAGTGTGTGCAGTGTGTGGTGGAGTGTGTGCAGAGTGTGCAGAGTATGGTGGAGTGTGTGCAGTGTGTGCAGTGTGTGCAGAGTGTGGTGGAGTGTGTGCAGTGTGATGGAGTGTGTGCAGTGTGTGCAGTGTGTGCAGAGTGTGGTGGAGTGTGTGCAGTGTGATGGAGTGTGTGCAGTGTGTGCAGAGTGTGGTGGAGTGTGTGCAGTGTGATGGAGTGTGTGCAGTGTGTGCAGAGTGTGGTGGAGTGTGTGCAGAGTGTGTGCAGTGTTTGGTGGTGTGTGTGCAGAGTGTGTGCAGTGTGTGGTGGTGTGTGTGCAGAGTGTGTGCAGTGTGTGGTGGAGTGTGTGCAGAGTGTGCAGAGTGTGGTGGGGTGTGTGCAGTGTGTGCAGAGTGTGGTGGGGTGTGTGCAGAGTGTATGCAGAGTGTGCAGAGTGTGGTGGAGTGTGTGCAGAGTGTGTGCAGAGTGTGCAGAGTGTGGTGGGGTGTGTGCAGAGTGTGGTGGAGTGTGTGCAGAGTGTGGTGGAGTGTGTGCAGAGTGTGCAGAGTGCGGTGGAGTGTGTGCAGAGTGTGGTGGAGTGTGTGCAGAGTGTGGTGGAGTGTGTGCAGAGACCAGTCACCGTTTCACCAGCAGGGGCTGGCTGAGGGGCGGCTGCTGTGGCCGTTCTGTGTTTGCTCTTGTTTTATGTGGAAGGGGTTCGATTATGGATGCTGTCCGAGCACGGTGCTAAATAAACGCACCTCCACGGCGCGGTCTGGGGTCCCTGCAGGAGGTCTCCCCGGGGACTGCTTATAGCACCGCTGACTGATAGAGAGTATCTGCAGCAGTATCTGCTTGTAGAATTTGTGGTACTATTAAATATTTGGGTTTGAGTCTCCAGCCCAAGTATAATTTGTGAATGCTTTGGTATGGCAGGAAATTGGGAGGTGAATCTTATTTATGAAACTATTCAGTCTAGACCTGTAGAACCAACAGAATCCTGTACTTCTATGTACTAAAAGGGGCCACTTGCATGGAATTATACTGTAGCTATTGAATTGTAGTGAAATAGTTAAAGTATAAAATGTCAACTGCTCTATGAATGCAAGGAATTGTTATAGAACAAGATCAAGAAAAGAGACTGGAAAACAGAAATACAAATAGATCTATATTGTTCCTTTTTGGGTATCACCGCACATAATTTCATTAAAGTGCAAAGTAATTAAATAATGTTAAGAATTTTTAATAAAAACATTAATTGAATGGAATTTTATTGTTTGACATGCCTTGTAATGAAAGACAAATGAGAGGGGAAGCTGTATCCAAGGGTACCAGCTGGTGTATTAAATGCTTTGAGTTATTAATGAACTATTAGCATGAATGTTAATTGGTTAGTGCAGGGATACAGATACGACTGGATCATTCGTGGTAATACATCAAAATTACTCTCCATGGGATTAAATAGGTGATGGGGAGAGTTATTTTGTTTTGAGCGAGGTGCAATCCGCTGGAAATTCAGATCACAAAATTGCAATGGGCATTTGTATTGAGTATGTATTAAATAAGAGTAGTGAGAATGCTGCTCACATGATGTTCATTTCTACTTTTCTTCTGTTTTTCTCTGGGGGCCAGTATGTTTGACTGTGCTTTGGTCAGTTGCACAAATCTTCACCGTCCACTATTAGGACATTTGATGGGTTGATGTTTTTGCCATTTTAGAGAGAAGCTTTTTCATTCAGCCTTCCTCTTAGAAAATTGTCGTTCAAAATTCCTTATCTTGTGAACATTTGGGGCAATGTCACCCGGCAATTGGTGGGAATCCCGATCTTATATCCTTTTTTTTTTTTTACTTAAGTCCTTTAAAACAAGTGTATTTTGATCTATTTTGGTTAAGTGGGTAAAGCAGTAAATGTAAGACAGTGGGGTGCCACAGGCCGGCTCGTTAATGGCAGATATAGGATTACTGGATCTGAAATCTGGCTTTGGAAGAAAGGAGGGCGACTCATCAATTACCAATTAATTGAACGTACCTTGCGAGCACGCCACTGGAGCTACTCCTCAGCAAAGACGGCCTCGTTAAAGTGGTGTAGTAATGCATCTCTTTCAGTGCCCACGCATGACAAAACAAATGATCGCTGTTTTTAACCTGGGGTAGGAACTGGAATGCTAAGTCAGGCAGCAGACAGTTAAAATACATCTCAACTGGCAATAAAACGCTCACTGATGACTGCATATGGATTTATGCATAAGCAGGCATCTTCCTCATACCCAGATACATTTTGTGCTGTATGATGTTCAGACAGTCCTAGAATGAGTTATTGTGTGGTGATGAGATCAATTTGTTGTTTTGGCTCTGTAGTCCAACACAAGGGATTTGAATCAAAACAATGAAAATGGGGTTGAAGTGCAAAACCGGCATCTTTAATTTGCTGGTATTTACATCCATATTGGGTGATCAGTGGGGGGACTATGTGTAAAAAACATTTTTTTTACGTATAGTCCCCCCATTTAGGGGAGCAACAGTTAAATTATTATTGGCTGCTCAGTGGTTTCTTGGCCAGTGATGTGTCTTTGCATCATTCATTCTCAAAAAAGCTATCGAAAGGTTTCGATTTTTTGATGTGTGGCATTTGCATTTGGAGTCTGTTGCTGTTGTCTCCCGGAATGAGGACCAAATAAAGTAGTGTCAATGCCAGTAAAGCAGACCATAATGAGACTGAAAAATTAGAATAAATCAATCAGAGTCAAAGCACACTTTGGATGTGTCAAATTGTTTCAGACATTGTGTTATTTAGAGTAACTGTATGTTGTCGTGTTACGAATTTGACAGCTGTTCATGTTTTGGATTTTATCATTACATACAATTAATTTTTTAGAAGGGATGTGACTGAATACATGCCCGGTTTTCAGTCAGAAATAATTAACCTTGCTTTTCACTTCAACAAAGATTGGGATTTATAAATGATTTAATAGTGAACCCAAATTTACCGTGCAATCCCAACTCTTAATGAAATTACAAAAAAACTGTCTGACCATCTCAGCTGCTATGTTCATGGAGCCCATGATTGGTACAGCACAGTTTGGAGTCTGCTCTTCTCAGCTCCAGCTTATTTGTAGAGAATTTAAGAGTTTAAATTCTCTTTTTCTTGTGATGACCTTGGGGTGGTTGGAGAGTGCCTCAGATAGTGTCACAAATCAGCTGTTGGACAAGTGATTGTAGGACAACTGATTGTAGTCAATCAGCTTTTACGATTTTGATAAGTTAACCAGGTCCGCGATTTAAGCACTTTTGATGAGTGTCATGACGTTTATATTGACCATATTAGAATTGAGTCAGAGCCACAGTTCTCACAAAATATACGAGTTAGTGTCATAACACTTGTTGCAGTATGTATAAGCCATGCTCAAACAATGCTCCTTCTAAACCAAACATTTAATGCAGATTCATGATTTATGAATGCAGAAAAACACCAGGGGGCCTTTGCCCAGCAGAACTGACAGAAGCTAGTCCAACACACAGGTGTAAACTGTGGAATGTTTTTAATGTTTTCACTTTTAAAATTTACAAATTTAAACTTCAATTTAACATTTGAACTTAGCATTCAATGTTTTGGCTGTAACTTTCAGGCATAGACAGGGTCTGAAAATTCTAGATTGTCCTGCTGTTTGATACAACACTGGAGAGTATTCTGCAGTATTAGAGTGGTCAAACTCCAGACTCACCGTGGGTGAGTAGTCTCTTTGTCACAGTAATAAGAATGTCAACTTTTTATCTGTCCTCTCTGGTGTTTGGGTGTCTGTTAGGCGGTTTAATCTGTCCTCTGTAAGTTGTTTTGTTTTTGGCGGTACCAAATGGTACAGTGATGAATGGTACGGTGCCTGCATTTTTCACCACAAAAAAGTTCAATTTTTCAAAATTTTGTTTCAATAAACGCCCACAGCTGTAGTCTTGTCAGACAGAGCATACATTAATTATTTTTTCCCTGCTGCACTTAGACATGACAAGTTTTATAACTCTAAATGGCAGCAGTTGCTTTGGATGTAGCCTATATACTGCAGCTGCTTTTTTTGTATTTTCAGATGTACGTTTGTGGCATCTACAACCTTTTTCAATTAAGGCTGCCTTTTCCCTAAATAAATGGCAGCAGTTGTTCTAGTAACTCCAGTCAGAAAGCGAGAGATATTTTTAAGCTGTCAGAGTGTGATTTATTGCTCTTTACTGGTTGTAAAATGATGAAGAAACACTGTTTTCCACCAATGTTGTTAATGCCGACAGGCTATGGGGGTTTTGGGAGTGCGTGGACTTCTGTTCTATGCCTGCTCAGTCATTCACTCCTACAAGGTTGGTGCGATTACAATCATACTGTTTAGGTCTCTTTTTTAAGATGGTTTGGTTTCTTTAAGATGGTTATATCTCACTTTTCCGTAACGCAGTTAGGTTCTTGTAAGATGATTAGGTCTCTCTTCTCTATAAGATGGAGAGGTTTCTCTGTTCGATTGTTAGGTCTCTTCTCTGTGGGTTGGTGAGGTTTATTCTACATCTATTCCCATGGTGTGGTCAGTATGTGTTGAACCTTGGTGGTGAAATTACCAATTATCCTGTGACTGAAAGATTCTGTATTTGCTGAGGTTGTTGAACACTGAAAGGGCAGATCTAACAGGCCGAGAGAAGTGGAGCACAGAAGTTGTTAGCTGGGGAAAATCCCAATCACTGGAAAACCAAGCACTCCAGGGGGGCTGCAGGCTGTGTTCTGAGAAAAACTATACCCAGGGAACAGTTTTAACACCACATAATAAGCAGTTCATTATTGGCTCAGGAAGAAAAAAATCTACTTGGTGTGTTCCTGCTACCTCTAACCGAACATCTCTTTTGGGATCAATTTCAAGTTTAAGTTGTCTTGAGATATACGGTACAGAGAAAGAGATAAAAACTTTTTTTTTAAACACTGAGGGAAACAGGAATAGAGAAACATATTTACATTGAGATGAAGTGAGAAAAAAATAGAGAGACGGGTAGAAAGAGAGAGAGAGAGATACAATTAATTTCCTGTTTGTTTGTTCTGGCAGAAATCCGGGAAGCATTCAGGGTTCTGGACCGCGATGGAAACGGGTTCATATCCAAGCAGGAGCTCGGCATGGCCATGCGCTCTCTGGGTTACATGCCCAGTGAGGTGGAGCTGGCCATTATCATGCAGAGACTGGACATGGATGGTGAGTCCTTCACTCTAATTATAATTATAGTGATCCTGTTTGACGCTTGTTATTTGCACACTTACAGTTTCTGCATGCTTTTTCATTTTGCACCCCGCTGCCAGGTCTTCCTTGCAATCAAATTTGATCATGAAGTTCACATTGATAAATCTTAACACCTTGCAGAAGAAAATGTATACAAAGTTTTATCTGCTATTGTGATAACATAACCGCAGACTGGGTGTCTGGTGCAAGTGGAGTTGCTAGTTTAATCAAATGGAAACTGAATGTGTTGCCTTCACCAGTGTTGGTAGTTTGGTGGTCTGCAGCGCAGACAGCATGGCTCAACATGGGTTGATGCCGCAATAGCAGGTGTATCAATAGAAGCATTCGGTGCTGTGCAAGATTGGTGTCCATTAATGCATTCAACTTTTAAACCAATCTAGGTTAAACTGAAATGCTAACACCATTGTGATATTTTTTTGGCATTAGGATTATGAATGCATAAACACAAAACAAATACATTTATTATTTGAATTTGACCATTTGATATTCAAGCTGTGCTCAGTTATGCAGTCACATGCTATCTTTTTAGGTATTGCTCTTGTGTGGAGTAATTAATCACTGTAAGCTACTTGAAGGAGTGACACAAGAAACCTGGGAGACTTGCTGTATATAGTGTAAACTATGCAAATCTGTGTACTGTAGGTGCACTCATTGTTGTTATGTTACTTTTTTAAACTCTCACTACTGTGAAGTGGAGTAGATAGCTACATAATGGGATGTATGAGGGAGTGCTACAACGAGTGCATTTACAGGATATGTTCAGCATTGAACATTGAACACTGAGCACACTGACAACTTGTTTTTATTCATGCATTTGGCAGGGCTATGTCAATGATTGAGCTCACATTTGGAATGTTAAATGTTGTTTCAGATGTTTAGACCACTCAGCTGGTACAGTACAATATAGCCCATAGAAAGTGCATTCTTTATGGCATCCAAAGCCATTCATAGGCAAGGCAAGTTTATTTACAATATACAAAGATAATTCAAAATGCTTTACATAGGCATAAAAAGACAAAGTAAAATGGATACATTATATTGTAGTAATTCATACTGTAATATTGTCATGAGTTTCTGTGCTTTTTCATTAAGTAGTTACGTAATTCACAATGAGATATGTGTAATGTCTCCTCCCTGCAGAGAAGGAGGACACACTTAGCAACCCATTAAGGAAACACATGTAAAATGCCTGTATTGGGCCAGGGTTAGCACTGTCAATGGAAATAATGATACCACATGCTTTCTTACAGCTAGCAGCAGGAGGCCTGGAGCACCCTGCCCTCTTTGTGCAGTGAGGTTCTTTCATGTGCGGCAGCTCATTTAATTTGTAGCCTCTTCTGGACTTCAAAAACCTCACCTTTTCTGACCCGTCTAATTAATGTGTCATCTTGCCACATTTACATATGAATTTTCTAGCATGGCCTTATCACATATGGTAATGTGAGAAGGTGTTTTTATGTTAATTTCAAAGTGGGCGCACGCATTTTACGCTAATTTACAATCAAGCGGAGTGCTACAATACATGCTCAAACATAACCTTGGCTAAAATGTTACGGGAAGTGTTTCATAAAGATGGCTGCGTGTAAGCAATGAATGTGAAAAGTGTGGTCAATGTTACTGCCACTGGATTCCTATACTGTTGTGGGAACGCTGCACTTTCTCTGTATTCAGGGTACAGAGCTGGAAATCAGTTAAAATGGGCTGCACATGATTTCCCTAATGACCTCTATCTATAGTTCATTTGTGTAGCATCTGCTTCCATCAACAAGTTCACGGTCAGTTGAATAAAAGCTTAACTCCAGAAATGTGAGCTGTTTACGGTATGTCTCAATTTATTTCAGCTATATAAATTGGCCAGACTCAAGGATGCATTATTGAAACAAATAGGAATATCTACATGCGTTACTGTCACCTTCCTGTTGAAAGTTTGGCCCTTCTCCTCTGACCTCTCTTGTTAACAACATGTTTTTGCCCATAGAACTGTTGTTCACATGATGTTTTTAGTTTTTCTCACCATTCTCTGAAAAGTATAGAGACTGTGGTGTGTGGAAATCCCAGGAGATCAGCAGTTTCTGAGATACTCAACAACCCTGTCTGGCACCAACAATCATTTCATGGTCAAAGTCACTTAGATCACATGTCTTCCCCATTCTGATATTTGGTCTGAAAAACAACGGAACTCCTTGGCCATGCTTTAATACGATATTACATTAGCAAGCTGGTGTACAGGTTATCTAAAATGATTAATTGAGTGTATATCAGACTATTTCAGTATGTTTGTATTGAATTAGACATTCAGCATCAAACTGGGCCTTGATCTCCACTCATGGGATTGTTGATATGAGCACCTCTCCTATCTCCTCCAGGTACATGGAAAGAAGGCAGCTTGTAAGTCCTCCTCTACATCAAGTGAAAACATACTGAAACTAGAAACGATCTTCTGTAGATATTGAGTAGTGTCTGACGGAAATATGCTGTATTTATATAGGCAATTCTCTGAGGGGGAGGATGCATTTTTCACCCCTGAAAGCTTTCTGTTGCCAGCCAATATTATAGCAGCGAGAAAGTGTCTACTATGTGTAGACTGCCCATGTTGAATTACAATGATTTCAGTGTGACCATTACTATGCTGATGTGGCTGTTGGTATTCATGGAACACACATTGCAGTTCTGCAAATAGACTTTTGGGGACTTGAGGTATTAAATAATTGATTTTCAATACTTCAAGTTCATTAAAATATGCTAGTATTTTTTAGGAGCAAAAGGAAAATAAATAAAAGTACTTATAATAAAAGTACTCTTGCAAATTAACCAAACCCTTTCAATTGGGTAAGTAGTGAATCTGAAAATCACATGTGAATAGATTTACAAAGAATTGAACATTTCTATAAGTTTTGGTCTTCCTTAAGTTCCACAATTATGTACTATCGGCTTCACACAGTGTACACCAGATATCGACTAGCCTCTGATGGTTCATGTGAGCTCCTGACTTGATGGGAACACCTGTTGTTCTTGGTGTCAGGTGACTGGTGATTGAGATTTTATTGATATACTACAGCAACACGATCGTCTCCTGCCAGCTGGAGTGGACAGCTGGTTCACTCCTGAATTTATGTGACCGCTGATTGGACGATGAACACGTTTGCTAATTTGATGATATACAGTGCATAGGGGAGCCATGTACTCGTTAGTGACTAACTTTGGCCTTACTTGGAGGCTGACATCAGCATGCAGAGGAGAATATA
Organism: Conger conger; assembly: GCF_963514075.1. Classification (NCBI taxonomy): domain Eukaryota; kingdom Metazoa; phylum Chordata; class Actinopteri; order Anguilliformes; family Congridae; genus Conger; species Conger conger. The sequence continues at coordinate 32,549,687 of NC_083766.1, read as the reverse complement.
GCCGGTGATTTTATGCTAACTTTGCAGTAAGAATCATCCTACTTGGTATTCTGTGGCCTATAGTTGTGACATTATTCCGTATATTCAATCTTAGAACTGGAAATTGCATTCTTCCTTATACCAACATTGGAGGAATACAGGTATGGCTGCTCCACATAAATGTTACATTATTACTCAAACTGAATAATAATCAATAGTTTCATTAAATTGATAGTGTACATAAATTCTTTACAGATATCTGGCTGCATAAGCAGAAAATGACATTGTAATCTCAAGCTATCTAATGGTTCAATACAACCCATTTAGGTCATTGTTGTTTATCCAGTTCCTTATTGCAATTCAAAGCTGACTAGCTAGATAACTAGATCAGTAAATGCAGCTTAATTATTTGCCAAAGTGGCCAATGTCAAGCATGAACTCCTTACCATATTTTGAAATGTTGAATGTACTTATATTTACTTTGTACCTTATCCTAACCTTTCTTGTTATAAAGTAGCCCCTCAGTGACTTAATCTATTAATGGCTACTATCTACTGAGGCCATTAAAATGAAGGGAAAGCGGGATATTGGCATCTCCTGTTGCCAATATGACAGTTGCAAGGTAGACCATTTATAGATCAGTGCTGTACAGGCTGTGAATCTGCAGATTCAGAGCACTCAGCGAATAGGATGAGCCATCCTGGTGATTTAAAGGTCAGTGATTCTGCTCAGGATTGATCTAGAAAAAAAAGCAATCCCTAAGGTATACAGCGCTGAAGCACAAATATGTATGTATACGAGAGGCTTACTGTGGAGTCCTGCACGGACATTGAAATTCATGCGTAGGTTTGAATTGCATGCGTTTCTGCGGATTTACTTTGAAGGCACACTTTTCTTTGTTTACAGGTGATTTTTCTATTTAAATCCTCACAGCAGTGGTCATAAATTATCTCATTATCAGCCATGTTGACACAGGAATTAGTAATTGCACTTGAGAGAATCGTTGTTTGTTGAGGATAGTGTGGCTTATCAGTTTGTAATCTAATTTCTTTTTAAGCTGTTTATGTCCCTTGAGTCATAGTTCTAGCAGTCTTTTTTGTAATAATAATATGTGACCAGAATTCAGGCACGAACAGAATGGTCAACATCATTATAACCTGCCAAGTAAACGCAACAATTTATCTGCATCATAAATTTATATCTCCATCTTTCCATTTTTTGAGTTTCATACACAGCAGCAAGCTTGTATCATATTTTATGTACTGTCAGTGTTTCATAGTTTATGACTAATAAAGTTCACTCAAAACACCACATACTAAAACTTCAATAAAGCAATGTAATTTACTAACTTTACTTTTTTATGGCTAAAGCTCACCATAGCAAACAAATCTTTGACTTGACGTTTAACTCTAGTTAGATACAGAGGGGACCACGGGGGTGAAAATTGCTCACACGTACAGCAGGCCTGCCTCCTTGCCTCCAGCCCTGCTCCCATATCCATCAGTGTAGCTGGAGTTCACCCTGCCTTCTGTCACCTTCAATGAGGCGTGGGACTCCATATGCACGGGCTGATCGATGCCATCCGATGTGCCAGTGCTCCGGCTCCAGAGGGTTCACTTTCAGGAGAGCGAATGAGGTGTAATGAGTCAGACTGAGTCATCAGGGAGATCAGGGGATGATTGAATGGAAGTGCTCAGAATTCAATTTGATAACTTTTAAGGGGTCTGAATATTTTGGCAAGCACTGCAGTCCTGCCAATCACAATATTTCTATATGCCGAACAGATTTAAATGGTTTTAAGTGAATCCAAACGGGTGTTCACACTTTGCAATATTTGCTCTTGTAGGCACAGGCAGGGATTTTGGGCCCCATGATAAGATTTCACATTGGGCCCCACCACCTCAAATTTAAGTGGTAGTCAGTATTGTGCAACTATAAGCCTTTCAGTAAGAGGAACGATAACGATTTTTACTGTTCTTCTGCAACTTTTATGCTCAGGGCTTTTATACTCTGTTTTCAAGCTAGGAATGGGCATCACGTACAGTAAAAACAGATACTTTGGCTTTATTGGCAAAAAATGTGAAGCTCACAACTTATTTTTCATAATGCATTACTTTCATATGATGCCAATGGGGCCTATCAAAGGGATGTTATGGAAACCATCTCACACTCATTTTTCTCTATGTTATTTTTATTTTCTTGTGTATACTTTTATACAAAACACAATTTAAGCAAAACACAAGCTAAACAAAACACGAACAACATTTTTATTGTTGATCCTTGTAAATGTATTACGCACTTGTTTCAGCAGAAATCTGGAGGCTTTAAGATTAATTGCTTCCGATGAATTCAGCTAAACAGACTTGCATTATATGAAGGAATGCTGAGATAGAGGGTCAGGTTATGGCAAACAAAACACTCCTACAAAATTGAAATATTGGGCTTGGATATACACTACTGAGAGACAGAAGGGAATGGTAGTGTTCTGGAAATTGATTAATTACTTGATACTTTATTTACATCATATATTTAAGTTATGTGAATTATAACAGCTGTTAGGCATGCTGGAAGCAGAAACTTACTTCCACAAGCATTTAGCCCCTTATGGTTGGATGCGACCTGCATGTTACATCTCCCTTAACAGGTGGCTGCGACCTGCGTGTCATATCTCCTTTAACAGACCGATGCGACCTGCATGTTATATCTCCTTTAACAGACCGATGCAACCTGCATGTTATATCTCCTTTAACAGACGGATGTGACCTGCATGTTATATCTCCTTTAACAGACGGATGTGACCTGCATGTTATATCTCCTTTAACAGACCGCTGTGACCTGCATGTTATATCTCCTTTAACAGACCGATGTGACCTGCATGTTATATCTCCTTTAACAGACGGATGTGACCTGCATGTTATATCTCCTTTAACAGACCGATGCAACCTGCATGTTATATCTCCTTTAACAGACGGATGTGACCTGCATGTTATATCTCCTTTAACAGACGGATGTGACCTGCATGTTATATCTCCTTTAACAGACCGATGTGACCTGCATGTTACAGCACCCTTAACAGACGGATGCGTTAAGGGAGATCATATGGTCGTTCAAGACTCATGACCGTTGAAATGCATTGTGATCCCTAGGCCTTTCTATAGGATTTGTATAGGGTGCCTCAGTCCATAATGGGTTAATATGAAAGAGGGCTTGTGTAGCAGTAGAGTGATTAAAGTGTTCCTGCTCAGTATAAATCTCCAAAGACAATACATTTGACATGCAGGTTAAATCATTATTTGCAGAAGTGTGTGTGCTGACTTAATATTAAACTAATTGAATCCTGTCTTGCAGGGGACGGCCAGGTGGATTTTGATGAGTTCATGACAATACTGGGTCCTAAGCTCCTATCTTCTGAAACAAGAGAAGGATTCCTGGGAAATACAATAGACAGTATATTCTGGCAGGTAAGAACTTCATGGGCATGCTGGCACTTTTATGACCTTTTCCAAGGAGCGATTTTGGGTGTGTGTGTTTTTTAGCTTCCTGCATTGGTTGATGTCAGACATAGCTGTGTACAAAGTTTTAATCTGAGATTGATTATAATTATTATGATTGTTATTAGATTAGTAGATTTATGTCAGTATATTAATAAGTTTACATATGCCAGCAATGGCATGGAAACTTGATACTCAAAAGTAAAACAAACTGTCTAGAATTGTGAGAATGCCAGGTAAAGTAATTGAGAAATGGAAAGCCCAGCCCAGTAACCTCGCAAAAAGGCAAAGAGTTGAACAGCTGATACTCCCACCCACTGTGCCTTCCGTTTGAAATATGTGCTCCTTTGAGGAAAACAAGTACCAAACTCAGATTACCAAGGGCTAGTGACAAAATACAAAAATATTTATATACAGTCCTTCATGCTTTTTGCTTGACTTGGTGTAATGAATGTACTGTATTTACTGTATATTTGCTTTCCATTTTATTTATATCCTGCTGCTATGACACATTTTATATGAATAAGTACTGTGCATGAGATTCAAAGTTCTTTTTGTGAAGCCATAAAATGTTTATGTGGAGAATTTCCACTGCTTTGGATGTTAAAGTTCTTCTAATTTAATGTAATCTAGTCTAATCTAATCAGATTTAATATAATAATGTCACAATTAATTGGTTATTAAGTATTAGTTTCAATCAATGTATATTGATAAACAGTTCAGCAATTCATAAGCTGCTTTAACTGGAGCTTTACTTTCAAAGCTGCATCTTAGTAAACAAATCATCAGAATTCCATGCAGTGATAGTGGAGGCTAGTGCATGCAATTACTTTGCTCCATCATGGCAAAAAATGTTGTAGTCTATGTTGTGTGGTTTGGGTCTTTGATGGAGTGCCTGTTGTTACCATAACGGGTTAGCATAACATAGTTGAAACACTCTGCAGTAGGCTAGCCTATGTTATTGTTGACAGTTACCACCGGGAACTGCTAAAAAATCATGGAAAGCGTCTTTTGTTCTATATAATCCCGACATAATTACTGTGACAGCTTCCATCCTCCATCAGGTTTAATCAGTCTGCCCAATTAAAAGTTCATTATTACAGAACTATTAAGTTATATTGCTCAGAAGTGTCTGGATGATGCTTGTTTTTCTAATGAAATGCATTCTGATTATTTTGTCACTTGAAACGAAGCAGACTGGCTTGACAGGTGGTCTAAATTAGAAGAGATATGACACATTGTAATTACAGTATGTGGAACGCATGAACGCAGTTACTGTTACTGTTGAATGGAAGATTACATCAAAACAAAACGCATTCTTCAAAAAGCACCATTTGCCTGTTTGCGTTTTTTCCGACACTGCTGACATTTTGGTTGATTTAAAATGTATAGAGCAAACATAATTTATTAATAATGGGAAGCAACCAAATGCTATTGGCATGCAAACACTTCTAATCTAATTAATCTCCAAAGAAATAAAACATTAGGCTTTCATATTGAATAGAGACCCATTGGAGGAAAATGTCCATCCAGTGGCAGTGAGCACACAGCATGGCTTTTCACACATGGTGGGCGCAAATCGGTTGTTTTCCTGGGACAGCGCTTGCAATTACAGGCTCTTGCCAGGAAATATATATGACTGGCCACATCAGTGGATCCATAAGCAGAAGTGATCCATTATGGAAAAAACATGTCATGCATATGAACTGCAATGAGCAGCACAATATGTTGCCGATTACATCTTCCTATTGGTGGCTTATGAGACATTTATGTCAACTCTACCCAGCCAGCCCATGTAACAAAAGATAGCAGCACCTTTTAAAATATAGGACATGAATGTTTTTCAGAGCTTAAAGACAAAAATATGTTTCAGGTTATGAAAGCCAGCATTACTACTGAATGGACGTTATACACCTGTGCATGAGACAGGAACACTTTGTAATAAGTAACATTGTGAATAAAATGTGTATCATTGTTTATCTGATATCCAGTTTCAATTGTTGTGTTCAATTACAATGACATTTTTAATGCATGATTAAAAAAATATTTATAATATGCATGAATTTGCATAGTGTAATTCTTTTCACTTATTTGATGAACAAATTAGTAAACAAATGGCAGTTGGTGCATGAAGGGACAATTCATGAATTCATGATTATTATAAATCCATTAGATACTGTTGGTGAGAATAGTGGCTTCAAATTACATATTCATTGAAGCCAAATATAGACTTTACGACTAAAGTATATAATAAATATCAGGTCATGCAGTGTTTAAACATTTTCATATAAAAACATGATGTCTAAGACATCATTTTTAACTGCTCAGATTTTATAGTCTTTTTTCACAGCACAGCATAGTAGTCCATCATAAAGACTAGGTGTTTATATGTGTGTTGAATAAATTATGCCGAATGTGTTCGTTTGTTTTCCAATTGCACATAAATTTACACGGATTCATGAAAATATTGATAAATGAGGCCCAATAATAAGTCCCCTATACTTCATAAAACTGTGTGCAACCACTGTTCATTATTTCATTCATTTTTAGTGTAGAACTGTATTAGGAGGGAATAAACAATATTTGATAACAAAAAAATACAAAACCATAAATTAATGTCTTTTAAACCTTATCTTTTAAATCAAGAGTTTTGATTGTTTGATGCTGCAAAAACCCATATTTACTGTCCACATGCCTGCCCATATTTATTCATACAATTTTATGGGCATGTTACAAAATGTGGGAAGCACTTTGGTTGTATAATATTTAACTGATATCTTTGCCTTGCTCTTGTACGCATTTAACCGTACTGTCAGTTGAAACAATTGAATATCTATGATTTTACTTTTATGAATAGAAACAAGCACAGAACCGAACACAGAACAGTCATGTGAGCAGAAAAAAAGAAATAAGTTGTTTTACATGGTTCTTTCTATGCTGTGTTTCTACCTCAGAGTACTCACACCCATGGTTATGTTTCAGTAATGTTTGAATGAACATGTTTATTGCGCTTAATTGACTGCAACCCAGCCTTTCACATCAGCTGGAGTACCAAAATATTTGTGCACTCTCTGTTATGAATGAACTCAGAGTAATTAGCTCAAGCAGTTTTGGGAGTCTCTTAAAGTAATTAGTTGCATTCGGTAAAAAGAACACAGAAATGAACGAGGACATGATACGTATAGGAGATAATTAACACATTGTATAAGTTAATGACGGGGAAATCGTCTTAGTAGCTCATGCTAATACCTAATTGACTAAATTGCTAGAGCATTATAAACAATTAATCATCATGCACAAGCAACATGCTTGTAAAACATTAGTGCCACTGTAACCTTGTGAAACTCGGATTCTGTTAATGGCTTGATAATGTTTTATGAATGTCATTCTCAGCTGCTGAGGATTTGTATTTTCCTCACTTCTTTTGGCAGCGTTTGTCTGTCCTTCAGGATTGGGGAGCGTAGGCATTTTATGAGGAAAAAGAAATTGGAGCCTTTTTCATTTGCATTCATAACATCACATCATTTATAAGCTCTTTGGTGGGGCTGGGTAGGGTGGCGAGACGTGGCTAGACGAAAAATGGTGTTTCAGTTCTATCTCCTCATCTTTTTTATGTTTTTTTTTTTCCGAACCATGCTAAAGGAATAGTTCCCCCTTTTTGAAATGTTGCTGTTTATTTCTATACAGACACCTTACCATATTCATGTATAGCTCCAACTCAATGGGATTATGTTCCACAATGACTTTATCCCTTACAATTTATCTGTGTTAGTCATGTCTAAAGACAGGCAGTTCTGCCATTTTGTACTTATTCCCCCAGCATTCTGTTCCGAGTGTGTGTCTGAGCTAAATGGAAATGGAGTGGTGAAGATTTAGTTTGTGAGTTATCACATGTACAGGGATAATGGGAGGTTGGTTTTTCTCTAGAAGACACTTCAGACACTGTGATGGATCAATAAATAGCTAAGAGATTATGAGAACGTAACGAGTAAGTTGGTGCGGAGGCCACAGTCATTCATTGTTTTAGAGCAATTGAGTTCCATTTGTAAACTCAATTGAATCCGGCCAAAACTAATGAAGATCCATTGAAAAGGATGTCTCGATCGACCTTAGTGATGATGTGTTGCCTGAGCACCTTGCGAATAAAGAGGAGCTCTTTCCTCTATTGAGCTGTGCTACATGGACTTAAAGATGTTTGAAGGATTGTTCAATGTGGGCATTTTTTTTACTGGGTTAAACCCACAATAAATTGCAGTCTCATCAATGTGCTGTGAAAGGATTTATCAGATATGGAAATAGTGTTGTTATTATTGCATGTTAAGAGAAATAACCTATTAAGGAAGTAACCTGTTAAGTACCAGTACTTAATGTCCTCTGTAGTCTCAACTACCTCATCATTGCGATGCTCCTCACAGACTTAATTACCTGAAGCTGGCAAAGGGGGAAACTATTATTGTGAGCATAAATTCCAAGCCCTGAAAAACAACGAGGTGAACAAAACAAAGGGATATTTCCAAACTGGCACATTGGTATAGTTGCGAGTGTGAGCAGTCACGACATTGGTCCAGCCAGTGGAAAGGGCATTCTGGAAAGCAGAGTAATTATTGAATTGATTATGCCTGGGTACAGCCAGGTTGTGCAGAATAGTTTCCCACAGTGCACCGTGGTAGTAGCATGTGTTGTAAAAGGCAATGGTGTGGGGGATGTTGGTAACACTGAGCTACTTACGTGTTCTTTTCTGTGAGAACTTTATATTCTTTGTTCCATTCCAAACTGAAATGAACAGAAAATATGGTGTAAGTAACCGAACAGGTAGTATTGCAGTAAAGCTGTTAACCCTTCAGCACCATCCTTTCTCATTCCACTGCCGTTGTTGTTCAGTGAATCTTCTCTACTTTCCATTCAGGATTTGTCAAAGGACATGATGAATGTGGTTTCATCCTTTCTGGTTTTCTGATCAAATAAACGTTAGGGCACTCTAAGAGGAAGATTCTTTTCAGGAAGTATACATACTGTAATAATGGGATTTTTGGCTGGCCTGTTTCTAACAGGAACCTATCTTCCAACAGGAATTAGACAGAAACGTCTAATGGAAGACAATTAACTTCTCAAACCCCCTTGATAAAAGCCAGCAGGTCTGAGATTAGCTGGCCTTGTTCCATCATTAGCTCGATACTTCCCCGAACTTTGTTCATTAGGCTAGTAGTGCACTTTTGAGAACTGTTTGTCCTCTTGTTCTCACAACAAAGCTTTGCACTTGAGCAGAAAAAAAGATTCAGATGTAAATTTACTTTCAGGTCTTAGCTGTTAATTTTGTAAAATACAGACACTTTTTTTTTGTTGTAAAATACAGACTTCATTTTTGTTTTGAAAAAATGCATAACCCTAGATACCTTTCTCATTAATAAAGGGATATTTATTCCTTAAAGGGGTTTTTCTTATATTATTTGAGTTTTAGTGTACGTTTTTGATTCTACACTCAAAGACACATTACTACATAGATTTTAGAAAGTGAAGAGTTTGTACTGCTTTTGAGCTGGGAAGGAAGGAAGTACTGCCACAATATAAAAACTGATATTTCTTTTTATGATTCTGAATAAACATTGTAAAATGAATATGTACAGCATCTGAAACAAATATCAATGTGTAGAAGCTGCTGTGAAGTGTAGTTTCTTGGTTTAGATCACAAACCCCTGAATGCCCCGATGCCAGCCAGCTGTTATATTACAGTATACTAAGCCATCTGTTGTAGGTACCTAAAGTATTCTTCATTGCACATGGAACTTGATCAAAAATAGAAAAAAGGGAACGATATGTTTAAACATTTGGGTGTTCTTGTATTCTAAATAATGCACCATTGCATTCTCAGCTAGACTAAGCAACACTTGAACTGGATATCTACAGTATATGAAGCCCTTGATTTGGAGGATACATACACTTATTATTATTTTTTATTAGACTTCTGCCCATCCACTTCAAGGTTCACCATGTTGTGTGTTCAGACATGCTCCTCTGTATACCACTGTTAGTAGTTATTTGAGTTACTGCCTCCTCCCTGTCAGCTTGAATCAGTCAGTCTTGTCCTCTGACCTCTCTTATTGACCTCTCTCATGAACTGACACTCACAGAATGTTTTTTAGTTTTTTCACACCATTCTGTCACATGTCTTCCCCAATTTAATGTTTGGTTATGAACAGCAAATGAACCTTGACCATGTCTGCATGCGTTTATGCACTGAATTGCTACCACATGATTGGCTGATTAGATATTTGCATTGACAAGCTGGTGTACAGGTCTACCTAATGAAGTGGTCACTGAGTGTACATGGAACTCCGGCTAACACAGTGATGCTACAGTCTCTGTGAACTGCGTTGTTGGCCGTTGGCTCAAACTCAAGCCATTCAGGGGATTCTTGGACTAATGAGTTATTTGATCCACAAGAGAGGAAGAAAAAAGGCCCCCAAAGTGGCTGCACTTTTCCTAATACAATGCTTCCTTCAGTGCCATAAATATTTGCAAGTGTGTGCCAGCTATCTAAGATTAATCTAATCAAAAGCAATTAAATATGATTAAAGACCGACGTGAGTAAGTCTGGGTTTTCTTGTCAGAATGCGCCAAAGAAAACCTCACACAACAAAACAGTAGCACGAGGCTTTGAAGCCCCGTAAATCAGATTTTCATTTAATCCCTGTTTCCATTAATCTTTGATTTCTATTCCTCGGTGCCAGGGTTCTGTCTGTTTATAATGATTCAACAAATCAAATGTGAATAATGTATGAACAGCATTGATTTTTAACGGAGAAGAGAAATATCACTGTGCGTCCGTTAGACGTACTGGGACGTAGCAAGTGTGTATTTATCATCTGCTACAGTACATCAGCATCATTTTCTGAGGAAACTTAATGCCGCTCTTCGAATGAACATCATTTGCTAGTTCTTGGTGCTCACAGTAGCATAAATACTTGCTAAAATGATAGCAATGCACCATTGTGCTAAGCAAACACATTAGCATGGACAATCCAATTTCCTCCTTACTATTTGAACTCTGCATGAATTGTGCTTGTGTGCTTGTTTGTTTGAAAATTCACAATGAATGTTGTTTTCAGACTGCCTCCGGCCTATGTTCTGAAAATCATCAGAACCATTTTACTAATAAAAAATACACATTTCTGCTTATAGGTCCAACGTTTCTCCTCCACCCCATTGCCACTAACTGTTTCTGAATGTTCCTGCTCTAAGTTGCCAGTCGAGGGAATCAGCACCCTTGTTATAACCGCCATATGTGATCCATTTATAGTTCCCCAAGTTAAGGGATCACTCTTCCATATGCCTGCCACTGTGTCTACTGTACTTCACTGTTAATAAATGCCACCAATGCAATGTTGCATGATTTATAGGAAATGCATTACTAAAATTATACTTAATTTTTTCATATCAAATCAAATACATTATATCACATTATGTCTAATAAAACATTATATTATTGGCACAAGCTGTATAACAATCCAAACCAGTGTAAACAACAGTGTTAGGCGGCACGGATGGTGCAGTGGGTAGCACTGCCGCCTCACAGCAAGGAGGTCCTGGGTTCAAATCCCCGTCGGCCGGGGCCTCTCTGTGCGGAGTTTGCATGTTCTCCCCGTGTCTGCGTGGGTTTCCTCCGGGTACTCCGGTTTCCTCCCACAGTCCAAAGACATGCACGTTAGGCTGATTGGAGAGTCTAAATTGCCTGTAGGTATGAGTGTGTGAGTGAATGGTGTGTGTGCCCTGCGATAGACTGGCGACCTGTCCAGGGTGTATTCCTGCCTTTCGCCCAATGTATGCTGGGATAGGCTCCAGCCCCCCTGCGACCCTGATCAGGATAAGCGGGTTCAGATAATGGATGGATGGATGGACAACAGTGTTATTACCTTGCAAACTGTCAGCTTATCTGTCCTAATGCATGCTGCTGAATGAGGAAACCTAGTTCATGACGGCAAGCTGACAGTTAATGTTGTGCTGTACGCCTGAGAAACAGCCTGCCAGTTGGAAGGACTGGATGGTGTAATTTTTTGTAGTGGGGGCGGCTGGCTAGGAGGGAGATTATTATTTTTTTAGTAATATTCTTTCTGTTAAACATGCCCTGAATAAGAATGAGAAACAACACATCATGCCCGGTTGATCGGTCCCAACCGCCATCATAATTACACTCCCCGAAACAGCCACATCCACTTCAAGCAGTAAGTGTCTAATGTGGCCATTTCTACATCATGACAGTGCCACTTGGCAGAGGATTATGGGACATTATTACCGATGGTGGCGGTGATCTGCTTGATCTCAATTTTGCCAGGTTCAGATGTCTTTGTTGGCAAAAATCATTGAAGTCCTTTTAGGTGTCCATTAGGGCCACCTACGTAATAACGTACAATAAGAACAATGATGCAGTCATATCCGTGTCTTTTTTTCCCACATGCTTTTCCAGTTCCAGTTGGAGCTTGGCTGAACACACCTGTGCTGTCACACCCAAGAAGGAGTGAGACATGCTGAATTTATTAAGATTCATGCAGAGGGAGCAATAGCTAAGAGCCATTATTTTTTGTAAGATTATCCGGCGTCTTCATTTTTTTACACTGAGTAAAAAAGCAGTCACCATCTTCATCATAAGTGGCCATTAAGATTAATCGCTTGTTGTGCAAGCTATGTGAAGCCAGGTGACTCATGAGCAGAGAAAGGGAAAATAAGAAAGGAGAGGGAGAGAGATAACAAAAAGGAGAGAGTGAGTGAGAGAATAAAAGGGAGAGAGAGAACGGGGTGAAAGGGAGTGGAACGAAGGTGGTCTTCTGCTGCAGGATACCAGGGAGCCCAGGGCTGTGTGGTGATTCTGTGTGAAAGAAAGATTGCACTGAAGAGACTGAGGTGAAACAGGGGACATTTCAGTGGAGAAGGAAAGCAATTTCCTTGTGAAATTAACAGCGCCATTTTCATAGTAAGTAAATAAGTTAATATGTCAAACTGGAAAACTTTGGCTTTCTAGTAGGAGTTAGGAGCACATAGGGGACTCACTGTCTGTGTGTGTTTCAGCAGGTAATTTGCACATTCCTCAGCAGAACATTAAGCATTTGTTTTTCATTCCCGAGTGGGCACACAGTACATTTGATTATGACTGAGTCAAACACTTCGCACCATGGATCTTGACCAATCACAGTCGGGAAAAGCACGTTCATACACAATCCAGCTGTCAGCCCCTGCATTATGAGCCTTCTGAAAATGCAACACATGCAGAAATTATAAGGAATAAAAAGGCTTATTGAACATTTTGTGCTGAGAACAGAAGGTGGCATTTAACAGTAGCCCCGAGGCCCATCAGACGCATGGAGGAATGCCCTGGAAATTGACATGTTTTCATGGAAGGGCAGATGTACCTGGTGAGCCAGGCCAATGCGTTCAGTGAGACGACAGCATGCGCATATTAAAGCTGGGGTTTGAGAGCGGGTGAAGAGACTGACATCTTAATGGAGCTGATTTTAATTTCAGATATGAAAATGGGCTGTGGAGAGTGTGCTGAAAGGCCTGTACTGTTGGGATGTGTCTGCATCGCTTGTAGAGTGGGAAGGACAGAATGTGTGTGTGAGGGAGAAAACGAGAGAGAGAGGCCGAGTAGTAAAAGATACAGAGAAAAGGTGAAGCAAGAAGGAGAGAGATTATATTCTGTTATTTTTTTTTTTTACCCATTCCTGCCCCCCCCCCCACACTTTTTTAGGCTATAGTCCCAATCTCTAAAATCCTGTGAATTTTGCATTGCTGAAGTCGAGTTAATTTCCTGTCTGACTCAGCAATGAAGCATCTCCTCGCACTGTCTCAGAAGCTGCAGATGCAACTACCATAGATATCAGTAAGCAGAGGGGGATGTGTGGAAAACATTTGAGGTTAAGCTTAAAATGTGCTGGTTTCCTTATTCCTAGTCCTACTTTCTTGTCTGGGACTGAGGCCGGTAATCCACAGCTAAAGTACATTTTCAAATTGTCTGCCACTCAGAGACAGAGTCTGCGAAAAGGCCATTGCGGACCCACTGATCCCTAAGCTATCTAAACGGTCGGAGCACCAGAGATGAGTGAAATTGTGCAGCCTCACCCCTCGGGATAGAGACACATTGACGATGTGCTTTGGTTCCAGAATTATGGGTTCAATTTGAGACAAGGAAAGCAAAAACCCGGGAGAAGGATACCAGCTGTGTTTTAAAAAGGAAAAAAAAAAGATCTTTAAACTCTTTGATCTGCCACATGGATATTTTTACCTTTCCAATGGGTGCTGTGATTAATTTATATGTAACTCAGCTCACTGAGGTATAATACAGTGAGCTCCACAGAGTACCAGGCTGTCTTTAGATTCCTTGGAGCAAACAGGTATGATAGGATCACTGCCGGTTTGATTACGTGAAATGGTGCGCAGTGATCCATGCAGGTGGCTATGTTAGCCTTGGTCCTTGCTGTCCTCTGTCTCCTTGGTGTAACTGGCAAGGGCAAACTGACATAGTATGACAAAGCATTGCACAACCCAATAATGTTTATAACGTTGTCAAAGTACAGTATGTGTCATATATTATGTGTCAGGTCTGTCATCCATACACATAAATAATAATATAATTATATCTACTAATTATTCTACATGTTACAATAATGCATGTACAATTTACTTTATCTTCATCTTGTATATTTTAAAGATATTTTTTATTTTTATCTTAGTTGGAACATACATTAACTTTATAAATTTCAGGTGATTAAAACATGGTAAATGCGCTGGCTTTGAGTTGGTTTGCTCTGGGAGCACAGTGTGGGTGGATGGTGTTGGTTTGTTTCTCACTTCCAGGGCTCCAGTTCGTACAGTTCTGAGGAGGAAGCCGGAAAGAACAGTCAGCCGTTTTGTCACCATGACGATTTGTTTAATATCCAAATAGCAGAAGCCCACGTAGTATGCCATCCCATTTCCTGTCATTTATGGCCTGAACGTTTTGAACCAGAAGCACACATTCATTCACTCAGACTACACTGCAGTCTCAATATAGTCAATGGGAAGGGGGGAGAAACACTTTTTTTTTTTTTTAATCTTCGCTGAGTTATTATTCATGTCACCCTTAAGGAGCTTGACCTAAAATGGAGACACGGATACTCGGAAGCTAAAGTCTCTTCCACGAGGCTTAATTACAGGTCTGTTTCTCTCCGACTTCCCCTATCACCATGTTGGATAACACTGGCATTGCCCCTTTGCAGCAAGAGGTATCAACAGCAAAGCACCATGAATAATGAGCCTACATGATCCTAAACAATGCGCATTGCATCGCTTTAATAATTTAGTTGCTGTACTGTATATTACCCCAGGTCACCCATGATTCACCCTGCCTCTGCCATGCAGGACTGCTGATTGGCTTAGAGCTCAAAAACAAATCAATAAAGTGAGGGGCAGGTAGGAGCCCAGAGGAGAGCCAAGTACACACCTTGTTAGTAGCACATGATGATTAACCCATCTGGACACCTTCAATACGCCGATTACACTTCCGTCACCAGTCTACCATTGATGAAAAGCATCTGTCCAGTCCATTTTCACCCCTCATCTCTCACAGGAATAATGTTAGCACAGATATGTCTCTTCAGGCAATTAGAAACAGTATTAATGTTTCATCACCTGAAGCTGGACCTCGTGACCACTGTAGAAACATTGACAAATAACCAGGTATGGATTTTCTCATCTGGATCTCAGCATATTATCGGCTTCAAAACATCTCACCCCGCTGTATGCCTGATGTAGTTTAAAACAAATATACTTGCCATTGTTAGCGCCTCAGATTTGTTTAGCCTGGCTCCATTGATCACCTTCAGTGGGTTTATTCATGTTAGATTGTGTTTCGTTCTTTTATTAATCTTCCACCTAATGATGTGTTACCATGCCTTGGTAATGAAAACATAAATTATTCAGTCAGCCCTGTGTTCTGGGAGGATTGATAACCCGCCATCCAAATTCAATGTGGCTTCAAACCGGCAGTTCCACAACCACTACCCTTAAAGAAATTAAGTTGTTGTTTTTGTTAAATCAGATTATACCTGTGGTCACATTCAGCTCTGGGTAAATTCTGTCTGTGATGCTTTACTTTCTCACCAATGTGTTTGGTGCGCATTGCAGTTGCATTGCGGTACTTTTTCAGGAAAGAAAATTATGATTAAATAACTAAGAATGATGTGAAATACTACATTCAAAAGTGGTAGACTGTGCATCAAAATTTTATAAAGAATTTGAGATATTCCATGGGTATGTTGTACCATAAATTAAAATGCAATAGGTGACACATATATAATTTATCCTCTTTTTGGTTATTACTTAATTGCATCTTGGCTTTGATCTTAAGCTATGCCACATCATTACTGTTATTAATCATATTATTATAATTTGTCCCTTTGAAAAATTGTAGTCATAATACTTACTAGTTATATAGATTATTTATAAAACAAGCAGTTACTCTTGTTCTTTTGGGTTGTGGAAACAGTTTGGAAGTCAGTCTGTCATGAATAGTAAAGCATTTTGTGATGTACTGCATTACTGAGGATTTTATATTCTTTTTTTCTGTGAAATCCTTTCCATGCAACCTTGTAACTGTTCCGAATTGTCAGTATGATCCTGTTGTTTAATGTTCCGAGTTTAGTGGTGCGTCTAACTGAAAGTAGTGCTGACTTAAACCAAAGTGACACACCTAAGTTCAGCCATTAAAGAAATTCAGCCCAGGTTCAGCCACCAATAAAGAACTTGGCTGTTCTCCTTTTCCGCTGACAAGCATAACAACTCTCATTCCTACATAAAAGGTGGCCTACAGCAGTGAGTCCTCGGGACCCACTTGCCAGAAGGTTTTTGTTGTAAGCAGAAACTCACACACCTGTTGTAACTAATAAAGGGCATTTTTGATGGTTTGAATTGTTCAGTCATTAAATCAGGTGTGTGAGTTTCTGGTTATAACAAAAACCTTCTGGAAAATGGGTCCTGATGAGTTGAGAAACACTGGCCTACAGTATATATAGGGACAGGAGGCAGAGCTGCTCTGTGCCGAACCAATAAACAGCAAGGGCGTGTCTTAGCCCCGTTTGGTTGATGGAAGTATATGAACTTTTCCTGGCTGAAGCAGAAAGAGAGAAAGAAATTTCAGAATCATAGCGCAACACTCAAGTGCTCAAAGTTTCAGAGCCGTCAAGCCTGTTGCCTGGCGACATGCATTACCGTCGTGCTTGTGTGAAAAGATAACCTTGGTCACCTTGTCAAAATATTCGCTGCAAGAGAGACCTAGCCTGAAGGTACTGTTTTCTCTGTAGTCTCTAAAAGTGACTGCTGATTTCATCAGGCGGGTGTCATTTCTGGTTGGGTTTTGAAGTGAGAAGTTAATCTGGTGGGCTATTGACCCTACTTGAAAACAGAAGCACTTTTTCCGTCCTGTACTGTCACCTTCAGAGACACATCTCAGCAGTTTAGTCACATAGTCTGTAGAGCCAAACTGCAACCTCACCAAAATGATGAAGTAGGACGTTCGCTACGGTGCTGTTGTGAGCTACAGAACCTCTGGAATACACTGGTTTGTCAAAGGTACCTCCAAACAGAGTTAAACAGGGTGCATTTGCATGTCTATCTATGAAGACTGCAAATGTTTTCACTGCAATCAATATTCAATATTCAGATTACTGCCTAAAACAAATCCAATTAATGACTATTGGTGATTAATTGATGCCAAGGAAATGCAAAGGATAAATTCTCAAAGGTTAAATTCACTGGGACAATTCCCATACAAAAAAAGTTTTTATAAAACTGAGACAGCAGAGTAGCCTAATAAATACAGGGATTTATGCAATTCTGTTTTACATACTATTGCAATAACTGTATTTATTATTGAAGTGATTTATCTGAAAGAATACATTTGAATATATAGTACGTGTTGACCTACATTAATAACATAAGACTTATGGAAGGAAAACTGCCAAATCCCTGTATTTATATTAGCACAAATTACTAAAAAAATAAAGCAGTCATGAATAAGATTATCAGACAGTGGCAATTTGTTACCATTTTGTCGGATCAAAAAAAGAAAATTAGGGTCGTTCACTAAACACCACTTACATTTTTGTATTGGCAATTTAACATTAAACCCATGTAGGGCCTTGGGGGCATGCACAATGACAGTTTGCAGAAGTAAATTTTAACGGAATAAAGGGAAAAAATAAAACTCTAAATCAAGAAACATATCTTCCCAACAGTAGTATGATTGGAAGGACAGGGTGGCTTGACCTTCATGGCTTGAACATATCTCTTATATGATAAATTTGATAAAGAAAATTCACAGTTTCAAATGTAACATGATTCTACTCGTAATTATTCAGAAGAGCATTTTCAGGGGATGAATGTCTAGTGTCTGCAGTCAGTCCTCCTCATGAAGGGAAATGGAACACAATGTTGGAGAGAGGTGTTTGATCGGAAAGGAAAGCAGGGCACGGAATCATGCCACTAATTCCTGTTAAGTAGATTGATTCACAAATTCAATAGGCTCCCTGCTGTTTACAGGAGGCTCAATGCAGCAATCTGTGCCCAGTCGGCGAATTGTTAGGGTTACTGTTTTCAAAACAGAAGGCTTCATTTTTGCCTGTTTTTTTCTCATATTAGCCATTAGTTGCGTTCAGACCTGGGTCAAGTACATAATTGCTTTGGATTCAAATGCTTTCCTGTGCTCGATTGACCTTGTCTGGTGCAATTGAGCCAACCAAGACAACAAGAAGGTGGAGTTTGCACTTTTTGAGTATATTTAGTAGGTTGAAATAAACCAAACTCAAACCAAGCAGTGTGTAGAAAAGTATCTGAATCCAAAACAATTACGTATTTCACCCAGGTCTGGTTGTGTTCTTAAGAGATCAATTCTGTCCTGTGTCCTTGGCACTTTTTTCTACTGTTGTCTATTGATTAGTAGTCAAGACAAGAGTTTGCAGAAGTGCAACATGGCTCCTTTGAAATGGCATGGGACGTACTATATTCTGCTCATTCATGCTTTGCGTTTCCTCAGACCATGGGAAACGTGCGTAAATGGTATGCTATTTTTGCAATATAAGTCCTTGATCAGGGCCAGTGTTTGTGTCCTTGCTGTCAGTTAAAGTGGCTGACTGTAAAGTATGAAAGCTGCTCAGTACCTTTCCTGTAAAGTGTGTGAGGATAGCTGTTTGTCTCCTGCGGGGATAATACAATAAGCATAATGCAGACCTGATGTCATCTTGCCTTTATAAAACAGGCAGGAGCGCCACAGGTCACATGGTGCATTGTTAACAACCAATAGAACAGGGATTGTTAACTCTAGCCCTCAAATCCAAATCCAGCCCTGGTTTTCTTTTCTCTCGGGTAATTAGTGCTACTGATTGGCTAGACTGCCTCCACACCCGACTCCCAGGTAAAGGAAGGGTTGAAAACTAGCACCAGTTCTCGCCCCTTGAGGACTGTGAGTTGCTGATCTCTGCAGTAGGACAATACAGGCCAGTGACCAGTGGATACTTTCTGGCCATACTTATGGGCTTGGTATTAGCAAGAATTGGTATTATTTTTTACGTTTGTTTGAATTCAGTCTGAAAATAATAATGGGAGCTGCAGGTATGCATAATCGAAGACCAGGATTGATTTCCTTTTTTTGTGAATGGTGTAGGGTTGCCATATGGACGCTGAAATAGAGTCCATTCCTCCGCTCCCACATACATCCTGCACATTTCACAAAACACTCCTGCTGCCCAGACAGCCTCCTTCTCCTCAGAAGATGAGAAAGCTAGCAGCAACCGTGGATTAGTATGCTGCCAGCATCTCAGGCTTTTCAAAGCATTTTTCAGTCTGCCTTGGACAGGGGCGGAGTGAGGTTCTCGGGCTGGCTAGGGGAAACAGCGGTGTCTCCGCTGATGGCTTCAGGAGATTCTGGCCATTGCTAGGCTTTGATTGACACTGAGTAGAAGGCACAGGCTGACTTGATGTAGCATCACTGTAGTTGCCGTAGTGTCCTGTGGAGGCCAAAGTACTTTACGGTCCTCCAATTAGCTAACCAAGCATTAGGTTGCATCTGGAATCTCTGCTGTTACGCAGAACAGAAGAATAGGCTTGAGCCCAGATATCCCGGTCCAGGCCACCGGGTCACTCTCCACTCTGCCTGCCCCGCCCCTTTCCCTGCCCATGTTCTGGCATCTGGTCTCTGCCTCCTTGCACCTGCCCATGTTTCCTTCCCATGACCACCCACCTATCGCTTTCATTGCATAAAAACATGTACAGATTTGCCACTGTTTGCACTGGTCAAAAAAAAAAAGGATTATGAAACAAATCTCCCTGGCATTCCCTTGAGTGAAGTTTGGGTTGTGAGAAGGTCAAGCAAATACAACTAGGGCCTGATCATCCTCTGTGAGAACACACACTGCATGTGTCCCAGAAAAACAACAATGCAAAGCTCATCTGCTTGGCTGATATGTTCAGTCTCAGTTGGAAATAAATCATGAGCAGTGCTGGATAAGGACTGCTTAGAGGGAAAGGACAAACGGGGGAATCTGGCACTTCAGAGCCACATCAATGAGATCACTATAGTAATCACACCAATGGCCACAGTGAATATAGCCTTGAATTTATAAACTTGTTTTCTGATAACATGCTACTGGAGTGGTTTTCTGATGCAAGGTAGGATTATGAAAATGGGTTTAAGACAGATGTATTCAATTCTGCGAAGCAAGTGGAGCCTTAATTATTGAGTATTACAAAGGTGGATTTTTTTATTTAAGATTGTAATTGTCTGTGCTGAGTCTCTCAAGTGTGTGATTCCTCCTGCGTTTTTCCTTTTCTTTGTGTGGCTGCAGCCTTGGCCAGGTCTCTCATGAAAAAGAGTCTTCTTTTTTAAATCTCAAGGCACTTCCTGGTTACATAAAGGTTAAATAAATAAAATAAAGTAAATAGAGCTACTTATTTCCAGTGCGGCCCCAAATAGTAGAGATATGTCAGGGTCTGTCTTCACATTACTTTGAATAAGTCTAGTGCTAGAGCTCTCACAGCAGGAGAAAATGTTATTTTACAGCGGTCGCACACAAGCAGGATGCTGTATCTTAGCAGACAAAGACAAGATTGTTCTGCTCTTTCTGGCACATTACAAACACTTTGTTAATAATTAAAAACCAGATACAATAAGCAATTTCATTTATTTATGCATTAAATAAATACTTTTAAAAATAAATACATTTTAAAAACATGTGGTTGTATTCTCAATCCAGTGCTTGCAAATGTTTATTTGCTTGACATGGGATTTATCCCTTTTCAAGCCATTTTAAGAGTAGGAAATGTGTCATTGTCAAATCATTCTATGTAACCTCTGGAGCAGCGATACTTAACGTCCTGTGGGCCACAGTTTGCTTCAGTCGTGCGCTACACCTCCTGATTTTACTAATTAGCTTATTTTCTGGAGCAGGAAAATAATTAGCGGATGTGGATGTGTTAAGTATCGCTGCTCTCGAGACTGTTGTGTGTGAAGGAGATCAGCAGTTTCTGAGATTCTCAACCACCCTGCCTGGCACCAACAATCATTCAACAGTCAAAGTCACTTAGATCATATTTCATCCCCATTCTGATGTTTGGTCTGATCAACAACTAAACCTCTTGACCATGTCTGCATGCTTTTATGAGTTGCTGCCACATGATGGGCTGATTAGATATCTGCATTAACAAGCTGGTGTACAGGTCTAGCTAATAAACTGGTCACTGAGTCTATATCCAAGTTTTTTCACAATGTTCTGCTTTTAGAAATTTGGCTGTGTGCTTATAAATATTTTGTTTTTTAAAAATGTTTTCAAACAACAGCAGTATTTCTTAATCTTACAGTTTCAGCCAATTGTTTTTGTTTGCTCATTCCATTGTGTGGCACTGTTTGCGGTCCAAGAACAGTCTTTGTTGAAAGATGCTGACGTGGCCAGTTTCCTAAAAATGATGGCCTTTTTTTCAAAATAGGGAGCTACTCTCTGTACTGTATTCGTTAAGGAACTTGCAAGTGGCACATCCAGATGAGGCACTTGCTCTCAGTACAGAGGTGCTCAGTGGAGCTTAGCTAGCGCCCCCTCCTGGATAGAATGAGGACATTGCAGCAATGCTACAGCCCTTGAGCATTATAAACGAGCAATTCAGGAAAAACAGGTAAACATGTTTTCAGCCACAGAAAGGCTTTTTTAAATTCAATTTGGCACCCAACGTGGGACTGTGTATTTCCAATTCCCAAAGCAATTTAGAATGTCTGATAAGGCACGTTCATACATGATCCCACTGCCAATTCTGGAGAGTGTAGACATCTGTGGTTCTCCTCCAAAACACGTGGTGTCTCCAGCCTGCTTCTTTTCACACTGCAGCCCAGACCCAAGCTCACACTGGCCAGAATCAGAGGAAGACCATTTCTCTGTGGTTTTGACGTGCAGTCCACAGGTACAGGATTGACGAGCAGGGGTCGCAAACAACGACCGCTACTTTACTGAACCCTCCTGTACCCTGGGCGATGCAATTGGCAACTATGCATTGCCCTATGGAGCTACCGGATATAGTCAGCACTGGCACAGTCCAGATTCGAGCCGAGACCAAAGGTGGCTTAATTAAACACCACAAAAGGGGGAGTAACAGGCCAATTCCATCCAGAAATGTCTATCAACTGGTTATGTGGCTAGCTATCCTAAATAAAAAACCTGAAAAAAAGCAGTGATGACAGATGAACTGGAAGCTGATTTGGGAATGAAAGAGCCTGCTTCTGAAAAGATGGTTATGTTACATGAGCTGCCAGGAAGCTACTCTTTTGGAAGAAAACTAGCCAGAAGGCAGGAAACGGGCACTTCATAAGCACTAACTAGGCTTCCTTCATAATCAGTTTTTTCCCTCCAAACCATTTTCGTCTCTCTTAATAAATCACTAGCAAAAAAGGGATTAAAGGAAGGATTGTGAGTTGCTGCTGCTATTGTACTATTGCGTGGGCTGAGTTTGTTTGTATCCGTCTTTCCCAGCATGTGATTTGTGCTTTTTTCCCCTTTTCGTTCTAGTTTGACATGCAGAGAATAACGCTGGAAGAGCTGAAGCACATCCTGTTCCATGCCTTTAAGGACCACCTGACGATGAAGGACATTGAGAACATCATCATCACGGAGGAGGAGAGTCTGAACGAGAACTCCGGGAACTGCCAGACGGAGTTTGAAGGAGGTGAGGGGAGATGTCCGATAGGCTGGGACAGCCTGCCCTCCCATGACCATTTGCTCTTTGTGTCTCTCTTCCCGTCAGTAGGAATCCCGGTCCGTGTGCATTTTGCCAGCATCGGTTACTGTCAAAAGAGTGGTTTGTAAGTTATTGATGAAGTGCCTACATTACCGTTTTTGAAACCTTGGTCATCCATGGATCAGGCAGTAAGTATAGTATCACCAATCTGCGTTCTAGCTGTGCGTGCGTTTTGCATTTTTCTCATTAAGATAATGTGAGTATGCTGGAAGAATTTTTTTTTGGGTGTGTTAATAAGGCAATTATAAAAATGGATTGTGCTTTACATTGTAACTGTTAGTATTTTATGAAGGAGTGCGTTTTTTTTGTTTGCCATTCAATTCCCTGCACAAATTGTCTCACTTTGAAAATAGGGCTGATTGGTCACACTTTTATTGCATACAGGAAGGCAACTATTTAGGTGTATGGGTAAAAAAGAAAATTGCATGACTGTAGATCAACCTTTGTACCTGACTCATATGCGAGAACCCCATTTATCTTACCTTTATAAAATCCGCCCTCACAAATGACATTTCATTACATTAAGTAAGGAGAGAGCAGACTATGAGAAGCTGACTGTGTATTAAACCTGGCTGCACCAGCACTATGTTAAAATGTGAGTGAAGAAAGGCAGATATTGTTCCATGATTTCCACATTATTTACCCATCATGCTGCATTTGTTATAGTGCCCTTAGCATTAGAGCTACCCCAGTGTTCTCTGTACACAAGGGACTGGAGATTAGAGTTGCAGTAAAGTGTTTCAAAATAAATGAGAAATATGAAACATAAGAAAAACAAGAACGTTTAATTATGAGACATGCCAGGAAGTGGCGAAAACAATTGATGGTTTTCAACAAAGCCAACAGCAGAATGGAGTGAGTAACAATGCTGATGGCAACAGAAAACCTTTCACAGTCCCTGGGCCTGAGCCAGGTGCCAAATAATGGTGTGCATTTAAAGCGTGTGTGTGGGGGGTGGGGGGGGGGGGGGGTCACGTGCATGTGGTGGGGATGACTCAGCTCAAAACTGCGTCTGATGCTGGGGTTAGGGTCATAAATAACACGATGTGCCCAACATGCCACTCTGACTGGCACTACTGTTGGCGTGGGACATGGACCAGCCCTGTCTGGTAGTCTCACCCTCACATTACATTTACATTTTAGTCATTTGGCAGACGCTTTTAATCCAAAGCGACTTACAAGTGCATAGGTTCTACCATAAGTCAAAGCATCACATCCAGAACTAGCAAAATACACATGAAATGCTGTTCTAAACATAGTTGTCATCATAAGTTTTTTTTTTTTTTTTTTTGGGGGGGGGGTGGGGGTTAGACAAGGATAGGGATATCAGAAAGGAGGGGCAGGGGAAATCAGGAGGGAGGACTAAGGTAGAGTTTAAAAAGGTGGGTTTTAAGTCTGCATCGAAATAGGGGGAGGGATTCTGCTGTTCTGACAGTGGTAGGCAAGTCATTCCACCACTGAGGAACCAGAACAGAAAACAGGCGTGAACGTGCAGCTCGACCGCCAGGTGCACGTAGAGAGGGAACCATAAGGCCACCAGAGCTGGCAGACCGGAGTGGTCTAGCTGGGGAGTAGGGAGTGATCAAGGATTGTATATAAGGTGGGGCAGTCCCCTTAGCAGCCCGAAATGCCAACACTAGGGCCTTGAAACGGATGCGTGCGGCAATAGGAAGCCAGTGGAGGCCAATGAGAAGCGGGGTGACATGAGCCGACCTGGGCTGACTGGTGATCAGGCGGGCTGCAGCATTCTGGACCAGCTGGAGGGGCTTGATGGCACACGCTGGGAGACCGGCTAGGAGGGAGTTGCAGTAATCCAGGCGGGAAATGACGAGCGCCTGGACTAGGAGCTGGGTGGCTTTCTCAGTCAGGAGATGACGGGTACGGCGTATATTATACAGAAAGAACCTGCAGGTTCTGGCAGTGGAGGATACTTCTGGAGCCAGGGTGAGGCAGTTATCAAGAGTCACCCCAAGATTCTTTGCCGGACGGGAGGAGGAAACTACAAAGTCCTCAACAGTCAATGAGAGGTCGATTGACAGAGAGGACTTAGCAGGGATGTAGAGAAGCTCAGTTTTGGCAAGGTTGAGCTTCAGGTGGTGAGAAGTCATCCACGCAGAGATATCAGCCAAGCAGGCAGAGATTCGTGTGGTGACTTGGGTGTCGGGGGGGAAGGAGATAAAGAGTTGGGTGTCATCAGCGTAAGTGATAAGAAAAGCCATGGGAAGAGATAACAGAACCAAGAGACATGGTGTATAGCGAGAAGAGGAGAGCCCTGCGGGACTCCAGTTCGTAGGGGGTGAGGGTCGGAGACTGAGCCCCTCCAAGTCACCTGGTAGGAGCGACCAGAGAGGTAGGAGGAAAACCAAGCGAGTGCAGACCCTGTGACACCCATCCCAGACAGCGATGAGAGCAGAATCTCATGGTTGACTGTATCGAAGGCGGCCGACAGGTCGAGGAAGATGAGAACAGAGGAGAGGGATTTGGCTTTAGCAGAGTGGAGTGCCTCAGTGACCGCGAGCAGGGCGGTCTCAGTGGAGTGGCCACTCTTGAAGCCAGACTGGTTGGGGTCATGGAGATTGTTCTGGAGAAGATAAGTGGACAGTTGGGAGCAGACCGCCTGATCCAGAGTTTTAGCGAGAAAGGGAAGAAGAGAGACAGGCCGGTAGTTGTTCAGGGCAGAGGGGTCAAGAGTAGGTTTTTTGAGCAGGGGAGTGACTCTGGCCCTCTTCAGGGAAGAGGGCATGGTGCCGGAAGAGAGGGAGGTGTTGATTAGAGAGGAGAGAAAAGGGAGAATGTCATCAGATATAGATTGTAGGAGGGGAGAGGGGATGGGGTCAAGAGGACAGGTGGTCGGGTGGTGGGATGTAAGGAGTTTCAGTGTGTCGGCGTCAGAGAGGGGAGAAAAGGAGGTTAGGGAGTTGGGGAGGGTAGGAGGGTCAGCAGGGGTGGAGGGTTGGGAGAAGGAATTGTGAATAGCATCGACCTTCTTTTCAAAGAAGGAGACAAAGTCATCAGGTGTGAGTGATGAGGGGGATGGGGGGCCAGAAGAGAGGAGAAAGTTGAGAACAGTACACTAGTACACTACCGAAACATTTGTCTTTACACACATTTTAGTCTTATAATGAGACTTGAGACTCACAAGTAGAAAATATGAGATTGTTTTATTGTTTTATTGATAGGTCAAATTTTCTTACCCATTGGCAAATCTTGAGCTGAGTCAAACTGTCTCACCTCTTTGGCAATATTTTTATTTCGAAAAAATGTGACAGAAATAAGGTTTTAAGTCTAAATATGAGCCTAAAATGCTTGCTGAGATTGATTTATTTTGGGTTTTTGCAGTGTCGGAACGTACATCTGCAATCCTGAATCTGTGTTCTGCTGGGGGGATTTTTTTGAAACTATGAATTATTGATGAATTCATGTGCGCATGCCGTGTTACTTCCCGTGGCATTGTTCGGTCTTTGAGTGCTGAGATATTTTTTGGCACTGCGTGGCCTCTTAGGCCCAGGATTGAGAATTATGCTGTCACTTCACACAAGTTCGGCAGTACTCTGGGGTGAACTCCCGTGGCACAGTGCTTTTATCAGTAAGTGTTGTGTCCTGGGAAACAGACTCTGTGTAAGTGCTGTGTAAGTACATACTGGTGTAACTACTTAAAAGGCTAGGGCGTTGTTTGGGGTTGGCTTTGGTTAAGTGGCCCTGTGTATAGGATTGATGATATAGTGTAAGGTGTGGTTCAGGTGGTGGAAAGGGTTAGCATTAAGGGAATGCATTATTGAGGAAATATCCAAACTAATGCAAAATAAAAATGAAATAAGAAATTGCTATTTACATTTACATTTACATTTTTGTCATTTGCAGACGCAAATAATCCAAAGCGATTTACAAGTGCATAGGTTCTTCCACAAGTTAAAGCATCACATTCATAACTAGTAAAATACACATGAAGTGTTGTTCTAAACATATAATCATCATAAGTGCAATTTTGTTTTCTTCTTTTTTTTTTGGGGGGGGGGGGGGGTTAGACAAGAGGGATAGGGATATCAGAAAGGGGGGCGGGGGAAATCAGGAGGGAGGACTAAGGTACAGTTTGAAAAGGTGTGTTTTTAGTCTGTGTTGAAATAGGGGGAGGGATTCTGCTGTCTTGACAGTGGTAGGCAAGTCATTCCACCACTGAGGAACCAGAACGGAAAACAGGCGTGAACCCTGCAGCTCGACCGCCAGGTGCTTGTAGAGAGGGAACCATAAGGCCACCAGAGCTGGCAGACCGGAGTGGTCTAGCTGGGGAGTAGGGAGTGATCAAGGATTGTATATAAGGTGGGGCAGTCCCCTTAGCAGCCTGAAATGCCAACACTAGGGCCTTGAATCGGATGCGTGCGGCAATAGGAAGCCAGTGGAGGCCAATGAGGAGTGGGGTGACATAAGCTGACCTGGGCTGACTGGTGATCAGGCGGGCTGCAGCATTCTGGACCAGCTGGAGGGGCTTGATGGCACAAGCTGGGAGACCGGCTAGGAGGGAGTTGCAGTAATCCAGGCGGGAAATGACGAGCGCCTGGACTAGGAGCTGGGTGGCTTTTTCCGTTAGGAGATGACGGATACGGCGTATATTGTAGAGGAAGAACCTGCAGGTTCTGGCAGTGGAGTATACTTGTGGAGCCAGGGTGAGGCAGTTATCAAGAGTCACCCAAAGATTCTTTGCCGTATGGGAGGAGGAAACTACAAAGTCCTCAACAGTCAGTGAGAGGTCGATTGCAGGGATGTAGAGAAGCTCAGTTTTGGCAAGGTTAAGCTTCAGGTGGTGGGAAGTCATCCACACAGAGATATCAGTCAAGCAGGCAGAGATCTGTGTGGTGACCTGGGTATCGGGGGGGAAGGAAATAAAGAGTTGGGTGTCATCGGCGTAAGAATGGTAAGAAAGACGGTTAACTTTGGACTGTGACGCTTGGTTTGCTTTGCTTTGGTTGATGCTTTTATCCAAAGCAACTTACACACATTCTAACAACACTAAATGATGGTTATCATTTAGTGAAGGAAAATACATTTAGATAATAGAGAAGAAAAACCAAGGCATGCTTCGTTGGGACACACTTTATGAAAAGGCTTTTCTTCCATGTCACATATCCACATAACCGTATCCAGATAGCACTCCTTCCTATATTTTTAATTGTTCTACATTTAAAGTATGTGCCAAAAGTGAGTATTAAAATGGTAAAAAAAAATTTAACATTGCTAAAATTCCTGATAAAATTGAGACAAATGATCTTCTACAATTTTAATGTTTTTTCACTTAAATAAAAAATGTATGTATTGCAATGTTCCTTGTGACTTAAAAATGCCATTCAAGAAAAATCCAGACAATTGTACGAATGCACATGCTGTTACATTTCTTAATATTTGAAGAATGGCCCAATAATTACAAATGTTTTATAAATGATCTTGTATGTTCTTATAAAATGATCTTATGAAACACAATGTGCACTACTCTTTACTAACATAGTGTTACCTATTGTTTACTCCACCATAACTTCTGAGGAACATAAAGTAGGACTGACTCCTTCCTGACACCAGGTGCATTAGTCCCAAATTTAAACTGGGTGCTATCCAAACTCTTTAATCTGTGACGTGAATCACCCCAAAACAAACCTCAAGCAAAATGTCAGTGACCTTGCGGGGGAGGTGGCTATCTTAGCCAATCTGTAGCTCAGCATAAATTCTTTTTTTTTCAAAGTCAAGGGTTTTGAGGGGCAGTGGAGGTTGGGAGAAGGAGGCTTGACATCTCTAAAGAAATGCAAAATAACAACGGTGGGAATGAGTGAGTAGAGAGAGACACAGAAAGGACATAGTCTCTCGGGGAGAAAGGAAGCACGGTGAGGCGTGTGATTACTGAGTGGGAGGTCACTGCAGGTCGACTGCAGCCTTCGTCACTTACCATCGCCTCAGCCTCTCACCGGAGCGGCTGGGTGTCACCTGGGATTCGGCCCTGTGTTCTGTCTGCGAGGTAGCAGCAGAACAGCACATCATCTGAACCAGAAACTATTCGATGGCATGGAACAGATGCCTCTCTGGAGCCATGATGGCTCTGTAAAGGCTGGTTTCCTTGGGCCCATTGTTCAGGCAGGCAGTCATCTGAAACTGTGACACAGGGTGGGTGTGTTAAATACGACGGGTTCGCTATGCGTACACTGCCTTTCTCCCAATGCTGCTTACCTGAACAGTATTTGCTGCCTCAATTCTTCTAAATGTATCTCTCCGCTTAGGAAAAGATTTTATTAGCCAGATTGTGAGTCTCTTATGTACAATGTTTTGTCAGTGCACCTTGGTGTTCATATTCACATTTTATCACATTTTTACTCAGCACACTGTGATGCATTTCAAGTCTCTGTACAGATTATACTGTGTGACAATTTGTCTCTCTAGGTTTTGCTTGGTATTGCTTGCTGTACTGATGTGCTGTTTTCTCTTTGCTTTTGTTTAAACCGCAGTCCATTCCAAAAAGAAGAACCGGCAGACGTGTGTGCGCAAGAGCCTGATCTGCGCTTTCGCCATGGCCTTCATCATCAGCGTCATGCTCATTGCAGCCAATCAGATGCTGCGCAATGGCATGGAATAGCCACACCCACTGTGAGAAAGGAGGGGGGGGGGGGGGGGTGTTCCAGAACATATCATGGGCAAAGTAATTTCTCCTCAAAAATACTTCAGAACAACAACAGAAAACAAACACCTCACTTAGTAAAAAAGAAGAAAAAAGATCCTAGGATGTTTTTTCCATGTGAGTGACACGCTAATGTCCAGCAAAACTGAAGCCAGCCGAGGGCCTCCATTTGGGGACGCCTCTTCATCTTCCTGGCAGGGACATTAAAGGGCTGACTTTCGCCTTGACCGTACTGGTTCCTTTGATGCAATAAAGTACAGGAGTTCAGAACTATCTCTCCCTGGCGGTCGCTTTGGTGTGGAAGTCTGGGACCGTATCCTCAAACGGGCTGCTGATTTAGAACCCTCACTGACGACTGGTTTTGAATCTTCTGGTTAATGTTGAATCCTGGTCGGATCTCTCTCTTCATTAACTGTTGGGATTTCTTACCGTCTAGTGGACATGATGGGTAAAGGAGCGTGAAATGGGACTCATTCATCTGCTTCTTGCTGGGTACAGTATATGTGTGTGCGCCCGTGTGTCTGTGTGTGTATGTGTGTGTCCAGGGGTCTCTCAATATAGGTCATATCTCTGTTTTTAGAGCTCACAGTTATTAGAAGTCTGATGTGTATTTATTTCTTGTGAACAGTGGATGTGTTTTATATTACAGGGGCTGTCTCTTCTTCTGTACCTAATGCATAGATACCAGCATTTACTGTAGGGGGCAGGCCATTCAGAATCAAACAGGGGCTGTGTTTTTTTTGTGTATGTAATGTTTAATTTTGAATGACTCAGGACCAGACTGCGTGCTCATTGGATCACAAAGCATAGGTCACATGGTCTCTTCATATTAGCGGTAACGAAACTGTGTGGGGCATTTTGACCTACCGGACTGTGTCTGTGGGTATAACTCGAGCATCTTCAGCAAGAGAACAAGCTTTGGCTTCCTGTGGCGATTAAATTATCTCAGAAAAGTCCTAATGTTCTCTGACAGTGGCCATGACAGCAGTGTACACATCTCACTGTCTATTTCACACTTGATCCACATCTTATTTTAATAAACACTTGCTTGCGTGCATGTGAATTGGCACCAGCCGAACATGCTCACCAATAAAGCCTGTACTACGATGGTCACACACAGAAGCTTGTTTGATAATCACAGGGTGAGGGAGGGGGGGATTTAAGGAGTTAGCTGACTCATGGTGGCACATTTTCAAGGCTGAAATCTAATTATACAAAAGCCCCAAATTAATTTCAAAGTATTTACAAAAGTTAGCTGGCTAACTCCTTAATCCTGCTCTATAAACATATTTTCCAGTTTCCTTGATAGTTTTATTTTTTTGTATTTACTCTCTCTCTACCATAATCCTCATGGACCCAGACAACAAGATGACACATCATCCCTTTATGACATTTTATATTGTGTAAAATGTTTTTTTTACATGTCTAATTTTGCCCATTAATTGAAGCCCAGACATTTTCAAATGTTCTTGTCAAAAGCTTGCGAATGTGCAAATGCAGGCTCCTAAGCTTTGCTAGTCTTTCTCTTCACCTGCAGTGCACGCCTCATCAGTGGCATAATCAAATGGTAGTGAGCTACCTAGAGGTATGGAGGTCTTATGCAAGCCATATCAGATGGACACAACTGGGCACTGAGGAAGTGGCTCTTATCAAAGGAAACTGGCTCGTATGTCACTCACAGACTCAGAACTCATGCTCAGATGGCTTGATATGTTCGTTTTCCTTGTGGGAGCAGGTCCACACTGGTGTGTGGGAGCAGGCACCCTCTGTCTGCTTTTCAGAGGATACTTCCGAACTCCTGTATAAACTCTTGTCGTAATGTAGACATTTTAACCGCCTCAAATTTTCTGAGGACTGTTTATATTTATTGCATGTTAATAAATGGAATACTGTAAATATACCCTAGACCAGGGGTTCTGCAACTCAGTCCTGTGGAACCAGAGTGTGTGCTGGTTTTCGTTACTGCCAATCTCTTGATCAATTAAGGCCGCCTTAAACATGTGTTTTAGTTATTTTCTCATTTTTCTTTAACTTACTAAGGTAATGCAGCTAAGCTATGGCTTGTTGCCATTTGCTATTTATTTTTCAGTGACTGGTTATCCACTCTTTCAGCATTTTCAGACCCTACTGATTTCACCTGTCTGCCTATCAGTTGAACAATGTAACCTCTTTCTAAAGCAATCATATGCCATAAAGCACATGAAAGACAAAATAATTTGTTTATCTCTTTAAAAGTCTTGGGATGTCAACCTGAGACAGTTAGAAATAGGTATGCATTGCACAAAGACTATGTCAGTGGTGCAATTATAGTTGTAACAAAAACCAGTATAAACCTTGTGTCTCCCACGGTTGAGTTTGAGAATCCCTGCCTTAGACTATACTAGCTGTCTCAAGTCTAGCTGATGACAGTGTGGATGTGCATGATAATGATAATTGTTAGCGCATTGTGGCATTCTGCTCAAACAGAATCAGAGATACAAGGTGGGTCGAGGACCAGACAAGGTCAATACATTGCACCCACCTGCACCTTCTGAGACAAGCCATAGAATACTGCAGGGATACTAATGCCACAAACAATAAATATCACACAGTATTGTATTCTCTACTAGTATCTGTAGAAAACAGTGTGGTTTGAAGGCCAGGGTCATAGTCAACCTTGTACAGGATAATCTGGTTGGTGGTGGTGAACCACCAAGCTGAGAAAACGGAAAACGTGTGGTTGACCAATAGGCCCATCTGGTGCCCATTTCATGAATTACAATGAATGTTTGTAATATTGGAATGTTTTCTGTCATTGGTGGTTCAATCCAAGCTAAAAAATGAATAATGGTTTTCATTTTAATGACGCATTAGTGTATTTTTGTCATTTCAGAAAATGTTTTATTTTGTTTATTTCATCTTGAAAAAAAAAAGAATAATTCAAATAATGTGTTGTATACCATAAAAGAAAACCATTTCAATAATTTACTTTTCAGTTAAATCAGCCCGCTCTGTTTGGATTGAACCACCCTACTGTCTCTAATCCACACAAAATGTAACTGTGAAATCAGAATGTTAATTTTCATTTAGATAATTAATCCAGATTATAAATGTAGTTACATAATCCGTGTTATATACATTTGCCATTTCTGATGAAGATATAAAATATTATATGTGCAATATACCGTAATTAAAGATGAATGAAATACACTTTTCAATTCCTTATGTAGTTCCATAATGTAGTTATACCACTGGGCCTTTCTGATTAAGGCTATGAAAATGTAAAAATAATATTGTAAAACCAATGAAAAGTCATTTTGTCGATCTTTTTTTCTTCTTCCTTTGTAAATTGTATCTCTGTTTCTTTTTCATGCCTCTGATGGGAATGTTATTCAGTACGAACTTGTTGGTCTTAGCCAAAGCGAAGGTTTGCTATCCATTGTGAATGAAAACATGTATTTTGGAGGGTGTAGATTACATTTGAATGTTATCATTGAGTTTTAATTACGGTGTTTTATTGGAACTTCTTTCATGGTGAAATTCATAATTGGACTACCAAGCTTGCAGCACTATTTTGGCCACTACAACTGAAATGCACACAAACTTTATTTGTATAAATTGAATAGGTAGGGGAATTTTTGAAACAGCATTTAATAGTCTTAAATATCAGTAGCATGGGGATACATTATGAACCTGTATAAACACATGTACAGTGTCTATACATATATTTACAAAATACACACAAAATTTATGGAAACTTGGCATGCAGGTAATATATGTAGACATTACGCAAGAATATATTAATAGATTAATATCTAAAAATAAATGGCTCAAATAAGCTGTAAATATTTACATCTGTACAAAATAAAATTAATGGAAATCATTTATGCAATAAAACTTTTTTTAGTAACCTGTGTATTTGTGTTTTTGTAATATTGCCTAAAAGATTGCTTTGTTGCCAAAAATGGAAGTGCATTTTGAATACATATAATGCATTTGCAGTACATAAAAAGCAGCAGAATAAATAGGCTATATGATATTGTCAAGTACAACTAAATATGAGAGAAGCAAAATGAAGATATTATTCTTGTTGATGTTTTGTTTACAACAGGTTGTTGGTGAAGTTGAACAGAACCAGTTCAGCCATCGAACACATTTTATAGCACATGCCCCTGTACTAGATTTATACTTTGTTTATTCCCTGCCCAGACCTCTGTGGTAAATTAAAACTGCCCAGAAGAACTTGGCCATAACAGAAACGTCATGAGGATACGTAATTTATATAAATGATAGTGGCAGGTTCTGAGCAGTGAAGTGCTTTTGTGAGTGGTCAAGCCTTGTGTGGCAAAAGTGCCTTCCTCTCTCTAATATAGTGAAGTCACGGCCTATGCCTTTTTCCCCCCACAGTCAGAAAATGTTCTTCTGACATGATGCACATCCTCAGAGGGAGGCCAAAGTGCTGCAGATTGCACAGGGGAACAGCATATCACACAACATTAGCCTGTCTTGGATGGCACAAGTGTGACCCATCACGACCAGCTACAAGTACAAGACCATGAATCAATATCAAGTCGAATACATACATGTTTGTTTGTTTTTTTGCCTCTATATTACATTCTGATTGAAAACTAGACTGGGACTGTACAGTATGTACAGACACCCAAACAAAACAAACATAGGCTGCTGTTGAAGGGGGTTCTGGGAGTCAATAGGGGGCACAGCTGAGTGCTGTGTAGGACATTGCATTTCACGTGCGTGAGGGGAATGGACTAAGACAAGGACCTGACTGATCCTGGTCAATCTGGCAGAAATTCTCACCTTGTAATGCTTATTTTAAATTTAGCCAATGGATTGTTCCCAACATAGGTTCACTGAATGTTCACTGCATGTCCCCTCTAGAACTTCCTCTTGAACTTGCAATTCCTCCTCTCTCTGAAATCTCTTTTAAAATCAGTAGGGAAAAATAAGTTTGAATTTCAATAAAACTTTTGGCTATGAAGCTACGGTTCTCAGACACAATAAGGTCAACTGGCTCTTTTAGCTATTGTTTTTTCTTCTTTTCTTTTCCAAGGGGATAGGCACTGGAGAGATGGAAATAGTCCATACTATTTTCTCCTCTCCTTATTTTTTCCATAAAACTCAACTAGTACAAAACCAAAAAGAAATGCAAATAATAAAGCTATGGACCTGCAGTTTTGACAGTGTGCGGACACACAGCTGGGCTTTCCCTGGTAATGAGAAGAATCTATTCTCGGGGAGAAACCGAGAGCGAGACACTTAATGGAAACTGAAAAGAGCTTGAGGCAGAAACGGAGAAGGAAGTGTCAGTGATGATCATATCCTGCTGGAGTACAGAATGTGGGCTTTTTCAGTCTTGTTTAATTATTTCCATTTTTCCTGGTTTATTTACTCGTTTGTCCCCCATTTTGCTCTTAAACATTGTTTTTGATGCATCATTTGCAATATAATCGGAATTTTCAAAATATTCAAACCCTTGCATGCCTTTCTCTGCAGTCACACAAACATAAGAGTCATTTCCAGGAAGTGTTTTCAAACACCTCTAGACCTCTAGAGTGATAGGTGGCTGGGCAGGTGATAGTAGCAAATGTATAAAAGTCATATTCGCTCACAGTTTTGATTAACAAAATATTAACCAGAGCCATGAAATCATGCTATGCATTTAAGATACGTTCATCAAACAGCAAAATTCTAGTTTCCAAGCATAGTTATTTTTCCCTTGATACCAGTTGATTAGACATTGTGAATGGGGGAACAATATCTATTGGAGCCAGTTAAGCCCTATTGCTAAATGGGAAAACTTCAACTGGACCTTAACAAATAACAGACGTTTAGAGAACATGAGAAGTTGTTTATTTGAGGTATATCTTACATTTGTTTCTGGTACAAACCAAGTGAAAATATTGCAACACAAACATACATACAGTGAGATTAAAAATTAAATAAAAACACTGCATGTTTTCCAGAGCTTTGCCATTGCAGTTGAAAAGTGACAATACTGATAGTGTTAACACTGAACTTAAAGCACCGGGTTTCAATGGCTTTCTTTTATTGTGACAAATCACTCATCACTATGCAGGAGTGTAACTGTAAAAAAACATGGATTGAATGGCTTTAAAACACTGCATCATAGATTTACAAATCAGGGTAAAACACAGTAAATAAAGGTAAAACACATTACTCATTTAAAAATAAAGTTTTTTCAGTTCGTTACCCTATTCACGCCTTAACTTACTTGCAAGTTAAAGTTAAGGACAAATGTTGATTGAATTTCAAAATTATATAACAGAAAATAGGAAATATTTATCAAAAAAGTAATGGGAAATGGCTGACAAATCAACTTTTACGGCCAAACAGATGATTGTGTAAATGTGCATGCATACTCAACAAGAAAACCTACGGATTAATTACTACAGGCTCAAGGTATACTGCCGTAATGCAGGTCCTACAGAGTTTTAATGTCTTTTTTAAAAGATGCATTCATACATACTATGAATCACTGCTTACCTGTACCCTGACCGCCTTTTATTCGAAACAAGTCAACATATACTACAGCGGACATCCAGCAAAAAACAATATGCGATTCATCAGGTATGGTGGTTCATTTGTTCAGATGTAAATTCCGCTGTGTATCGAGTTACCACAACAGAATATCAAAGCTGTTTAATGCAGCAGCTTAAAGTCCAATAAGTAAGTTTGCTCAGTGGCCCCAGGTCTGAAGTATATAAATGAACCAGTAAGTTTGTAAATCTAATAACAAAGGTATTTGGGGAACTGGAGAGATGGAGAGCCCTAACCTTTATAAACAAGATTTATGGGACTTCATCCATTTTTGCAACTGTGCAACTACTTCATCACATACAGACCCAGAATTCATTATGGGCATTTGATGAAAAAGAAAAAGAAAGACCCATATACCATTTTTGTCAACAAATGCCCATTACCAATTCAGGGCCTGTATAGAATGACGAAGCAGTTGCGCAGTACACACACACAAACACACACAAAAACATGTTTTGAGATCTGGGTGCTGTTGCCAACTCAATACTTTGACTCTGTAGGGAATGGAAACCAACCGCCTACATTCCACATTCGTCGTATGGTAAACAGGCAGCATTGCGGCAGGGCTGAATGAATTCACTGATTGATTTGCCAGTGATATTTGGCAGTTCTCACACACCTACTTCTGTTCTGTTTTACTTTTTTCGCGCAGTTCAGGCCTCCTGACTGTCCAGACAGCCCAGACCTTGCGGCACTTGTGCGTAGATTTGCCGGCAGCAAGGGGGAGGAGCGAGACGGCGGCGGTCAAAACTCGGTGTGGAGGGGGCTGCCGTTGTCCCTGGCCCCGGGGGTCTCGCTGGGCTTCATGAACACGCCCTCCATGGCTCTCCAGTAGTTGTGCTGGTTGGCGTTGAGCATGGCGTGCACCTCGCGCTGACCGTGGATGGGACGGCCGTACTGCTCGCCCGTCACGGACAGGAGCCCCTCGGTGGCGGTGTGCCTGAACCTCACCGACTCCTCCCGCTCCCACACCGCACCCCCGCACACCACCGTCCACTCGTCCAGGGAGTCTCCCTCGCCCTCCTCCCCAAATGCACTCACTTCCTGCGGCACAAGCACAACCAACGCAACGCTGACACATGCAGGCAACTAAATACTCCTCCTCTTGACAGTGATACCACATTAATTTTGATACTTTATTTCCCATTCATTACAGCATAAATCTCACATAAAACCTTCACTTCATAATACACTGGCTTCAGTACAGGGAAAGTGTCTTTTTCAATGCCTTGGATTCTCTTTTGTTTCACCTGAGCCCCAGTATGGATGTTCAATTATTAGTAGTTCATTAGGACTGAGCATTCAGATGTGGTATACTGTACGTGAATGCACTCAAATACAAATAGTACACCAAATGACTGTTGGAGACTATGGAGTGCCCAACTGTCAGGATCAATGAGCATTTTATCACTGAGTCCTGATATATTACAACTCCTCCAGTCATAAATTGTTCTCCCGGAATGTCTTTGCAAGAACAACCAGAAAGTAAGGATTGATGGTTACAATTAGTTTAGGACTGTCTACTATTAAATATTAAAGGATAAAGACAAATGTTATTAAAAATGTATTACCTCCAGCCAAGTACTGCACTTTCAAATGTCTTTTGAATAGTTGCAACGTGTTGTGCTGTGTATGGACTCTTTTCTCATTCAGATCCAACTCCTCTTACTTAGCTGTGTCTTGATTGTGTATTAATGTCACTATTGTGTTCTACTTTTGTTACTGT
Source organism: Conger conger (assembly GCF_963514075.1). Classification (NCBI taxonomy): domain Eukaryota; kingdom Metazoa; phylum Chordata; class Actinopteri; order Anguilliformes; family Congridae; genus Conger; species Conger conger. Next base: position 32,511,982 of record NC_083766.1, on the reverse strand, counting down.
CCATCATAAATATACACATGATGCATACTCTGCATGTAGAGTAAAAGCCAGACCCGTGTTACATTAGCATAGTTAAATACCTACTGTCTGGTAATGAGTTAGCATAGCTAAGTGTTCCTTACATAGTAAAGTACCTACTGGGTCTGGCGGTGCGTTTAAAATACAGCAGCTAAGTACCTATTGGGTACGTTAATATGTTAGCATAGTGAAGTACCTACTGGGTCTGGTCATGCTCTTTTTCAGCTATAGCGGAATCCCATTATAAATGGTAATATTTGCCCAATAAATGGTCATGTACTGTACGTGTCCTTCCCTGTTGTATCTGACAAGCTTAATCATGGCCCCTGACTGTAAAATACAAGGCTCTCCTCTTTTCCCTACTGCACAGACTCTGGCTCCAATTCTTACAACATTGCAGCGCAAAAATAAGTACTTCAAGATGCTTTTCACAAGCCCATGGAAAGTCATTGGGTGACTGTTTTCTTTGAAACTTGCTAGCCATGCTATCCGAGGGAGTTTTGGCATTAGCCTGTCTGCTACCTAACATTGCTTGATAACAGCATCTAGCAGTAGCCTACTAATGTTAATGTGTGGCACTGTAGATATAATGTTGTTTGCGAACATTAGCCTACTAACACTATTGTGGGGGGAAGTCATAATCTGAATATCAGAGTTTATGCATATGTTATCGGTATAAAACCATTTGCCCGCCATGAACAACAACATGGCAAATCTTCAAGTGCTTCCACTCAGACTACCATCTGCACTGCTTTAGCCATTGACCTGCTATTACACTGGGACCTGGGGATAATACCCTGAGGCTAATTGTTGCCACAGGGCCAACAGCATTACCTACAGTGATCCCCAGCCAGCTACATCCTCAGCCTCTGGTCCAGCTCTGTGGCTGAAGCAGTTCTAAATACAGTAGCACAGGTGCCAACCTATGTCATCTCAAACAACTGGTGATGGCTGATGCCCCTGTAGTGGGTTCCCCACCCCCCATAACCAGGCACAAACAGCTAGGTTACCTCTCATCAACACTCTTCCCCTTAACAACAAATCCCACTGCATGAAAGATATCATTCCAAACAACAAGCTAGATATCAGGTGCCTCACTGAAACCCGTCTTCAACAAAATGAGTTCCTTGCACTCAACCAGCCATTCAACCTGGCTACACTTACCTGTGTGGCTTGTGGCCTGTGAGCCAGGGAAAGGGGCTTGCCATTCTCCACCATTCCTGTTTTTAGGTTACGACATTCTCCGTCCCTGCTGCTACATCTTTTGAATGCCTTGCTTTAAACTTAATGACGCCCAGCCCATGCTAACCATCCTGCTTTGTCAGTCCCCAGACCCTCCTATCCTCCTATGTGTTATCTCAGAACTGTCTTTTGCTTACTTCCATCAGCTCCTCCACCTCATCCATCCTCTCGTTTAGAGACTTTAACATCCATGTGGACACCAACAACACCCTCTCCAAAGAGTTTCTGTCCTTGCTAAACCGAGACTGCCACAACATCTCCCAGCATGTTAACATCCCCACCCATAACAAAGGCCATACACTTGACCGTGCGTGCTCATCGAAGTCCATCACCCCCACCACTCTCTACGGCTTCAATCATCATGTTGCTGACCAGCTCTCCATCCAATTATAATTATCCAGAAGTGGCAGCTGATGAAATGTGCTTCACAGAGAGCACTCACAAATCGGCAATAGAGGGTGCAATGAGCAGCATGAGTATGCATTCCAAATTCGGAAGAAAAGGCGGAAAAGCCATATAAAAAAAAGTTATGGTCAAAATACAAAAAGCTTTAGTCAATGCTAGCAGTATGCCTGAGGGTCTGGGCCCTTAGCTTCCCCACAAGCAATTTACATCTCAGACTGACTCAGGGACACCTTTTCAAGATTAAACATGTGTAACACTGGCGGGTGGATCCCTCACTAATCTAGCTATTCACTTTCAACGGTTCCCTTCTAGGGCTGCCGTCTTTCTTTGTGTTTCCAGCTAAGTACAACTACTTAATTTGACAGTTTTATTCACTATAAAGCAAATGCAGTCAGGTTAAAATGGAATCTGAAAAAGAAGGGCAAATTGCTCCTGTGATGTCTTCTAATATGACGCATTTGCCTTGGCCCTTAGCACCCCCCCTCCCTCCTCCGTTTTTCCAGATACCACTTGTGAATCACTTCCAAAAGAATAATGTCACAACGCAGTCTTTCACTTCAGTACAATTCTATTGCTGAAAGCACCAAATAACTCATAGGAGAAGACAAACAACATTCAGGGTGTCTGTACTGGTATATTGTCAAGAGCACTTTGGTTGCAGGTAAACAGTGAGTGACATTTGTTTCTTGGTAACCATTTGTAGTTCTTTGCCAGACTGAATTTGACACCAGATGCCCATTCAACAAGCTCTTAGGCTCTTTGGAACAATTTAAATGAAATGTTTTCTTATCTAGGCATGGTTTTAAAAGAATAACATTCTTGAACTTCAGAATGGTAATTACAGTGTAGTATAGTAAGACACATGTATGTCAAAACATCCTCACCTGGTTGGATGAAAGTGGTGAGGCGAAATAGTGACTGTGCAGATTGCGCCCGGTGTTGACGTGAGTGAGTCGAATGATCTGGCCGCATCTGACCGGTGTCCCGCGCTGGCACACAGCAGTACTTGTGCCTCGTACACTCCAGTAGCTGTTGCTGTCTTCCACCGTAGTCACTCCTGTCACCGACTGCTGACCGCTACCTGACAATAACATACAAGACGAATTTACTTTTTCGTCTTATGACAGTCAACAGGTGCAACGAATAAATCTAGCTAAGACTGTTATCTAGCTATAAAATGTAACAAGTAAATGGCACTGTGATAAATTCGTGTAAAACAAGTTGCTGGGTGCAACAGTTTGCTAGCTACTTACTAGCTACCTATACGCGCCAATCAATTCTGAATAAGAATAATAAGTTATGAGTTAAAGTCTGCTAACGAACAAGTTACATATCTTGCTAGCTAGTTCAGCTTCAAGTAACGTTAAATTGAATTAAATGTATATCCATCTAATTTAGCTAACTATCATGTCAGAAGTTACAAGGCGAAATTGGTCATCTAAGTTAACGTTAATTAGTGTGCAACTTAATCTATAAAAACCATTTGAATTGACACGTAACTTACCAGAACCATACCGGACATCGTGAGAATGTAATCTTACATTGTGTCTAACATTTAGTAGTTTGACGACTGATCCGCAAGTCACAAAGCCTAGTTCAGTTCCAAATGCTCGCGTACATAACCACAAAATGAGGATCGTATTTAAAAGCGTGTGTGCAGAAGTTGTACAATGATCCATTACAGCAACCAGCTCACACCGTAGTTAGCGACAGTAAAATAAATGAATTGCAAAATGCGTACGTCATCAAAGATCCTCTGGTCTAAAGGAAAAACGTGTTTTATGACAAGAGCGCCGTCTGTTGTCTAGGCATGGTAGTTACAGTTAAAAGGACACTGACCCGCATGCTGAGATTAAATTCTGTTCATTATGGGCAAGGATTTAACAAGTCAATGAATTGTGAAACCAAATTATGAGAATCTAAATTTATTTTGCATATTTAAAACTTATGCATATTTTTGTTATTTTTGTAATATGTCAGTCGGAGTTCCTTCTTTCTAAATAATGCACAGTAACAAGACGCGGCATTTATATAAATGTCCAGCAGGTGGGTTGAGGTTCACTAAATAGACCGGAAGTTCATTCTCGGTATCCCGGAATTATTATTATCACGCCGAACTTCGCAGCCATTTTTTAATAGGGAGCTACTTTTATTTGCTGGGATTGTACATCTTCGTCAATATTTTTGTGGTTCGTTTAATTTTTCATCGGATAACTAACTGTAGGACAACAGGTAGGTAACTCTTTAAGGTCAATGTATTTCTAAGTCGTGTTACCGTAAGTATAGCAGTGAATATTTCGATGATGTACCATGTTCGTTTTTCTCTTTATTTCGCGTGATCTTCTGCGGTGCTTGTTGTTTATCGGGTCGAATAGCTTATGAAACAGGCCTTGATGTTTTGTTCTGTATTTTGCTAGCATAAAGGCACACTGCAGTGACTGGTGTCAGCGAACATGATATTGCGGTGTAGCATCGTTGACGCATTAAGGCGCTGGTTAGCCAACCAACACGCTAACATTAGCTAATTGGCTAGCTGACTAGTTAACAATAGCCAGCAGTCTCAATGGTCGAACCATTTATTTGACTACATTTTCATTTTAATATTGTGCAAAGACAACTAGCGAAAGATGTTAATCTGGGAGAGGCTACTTTGTAATCTAGATAGCCATTACCGTTTTATTTAACAGCTAAATTACACTGCTAGCTAGCTAACAGAGTTAGCTGTGTTTTCTAGGTAACGGCGTATGTAGTGCGGAATTTGTCGATGCTGGTTATTCGGCAAGTTGAATTAGCTAGCCTAGCTACCTGTTAAGTTAGTGAGTTGACTAGCTAATGATGCTCCAGAGTTAGATGGGCTAGCACGCGCAATAATCAGTCTTGCTTGTACCACGCCGTGGTCTCGTTTGGTAGCTGGCGTTATAGATTTGAAATAACGTTTGGGTGTTTATATGCAATTTGTCTGCGTTATGTAGACGATACTGTAAGCATCACCAGTAAAGCGCACTCCATTATTCTCTTCATGTTGTTTCTCATCTGCCGTGCATTCAATGGTCTATTTACCTTATAACGGTAACGTAATGTCACGACTGGCTACATCTGGCTTCGTAATGTCAAAATGCCGTGCATTCAGTGGCCTATTTATCTGATAACGGTAACGTAATGTCAAGACTGACTACATCTGACTTCGTAATAGTGACTTAAGTGTAATTGTGACAGATAGTCAGGAGGCAATAAGCTTTTCCACCCAGCCTATTTTTTATTTGCTATAACGTAGTTATTATTGCTATTGAATCGGCTGTGTTAAACCGTAAGACCACGTGCTACTGACATGTAATGCTAATATATTGATTCTTTTTTTAGGGTTGGGTTTTCAAAAGACCCTACCGTCATGTCTGACTTTATTGAAAGCGAGGCCGAGGAGTCCGAGGAGGAATTCGAGGAGCAAGAGATACAACCGAAAAAGAAACCGAAGATTGTGGAAGTTGATGATGGTAAGAGGGAACATTTTAAATTAAACGTTGAAATTGTTTTCAGTCTCAGCTAATGAGGCTGTTAAAAGACCTGATCAAGTGTCTTGTGTTATAGTCAGCTTGTGAATAACCTGGGTAATGAATTTGTGTCTTGCCCAGATGAGGAGGAGGAAGAGGAAAACACAGAGGACCAGGACGAGCACGGAAACCTGCTGGGGCTGATTGATGACGATGTGGATGATGACGATGTGGATGATGACGAAGAGGAGGAGGACAATGATGGGGGAAGAAGTGCAGGAGCTGCGAGTGACTCGGGGGAAGAGATCGGGCATCGTAAGAAGAAGCGCAGTAAGTGACCGTGCCCCCTGACTTGAGCTTTTAGTGTTCACCCCAAAATGACACAAAACCAGGTCATTTTGTTATATCTATCTCATTCCTTTAATTCTCTGATTATTTAACCAGATAAAATGAATGGCAGGTTTTAGGTTCAGGCTCACTCATGTCATGTCATGTCATGTATTGTATTGTAACTGTTGATTTTACTGTGCTTGTTATTGAGTGCATCACTCTTATTTGCTCTCCAGCCCATGACTATCGCTTGGATGATGATGACATTGATCTTATTGAGGAGAACTTGGGTGTGAAAGTTAAGAGGGTAAATATCAGAATTTCTGGTCATTGCTCAGTTTATTTTTTTACATAGTGCCTAGGTGAATGCATGCATTATGTTTTGCTATGTCTTAAAAGGCAGTAACTTCTCAAGTTTGGTTGAAGTAGACATGTAGCTACATGACTTGGGGTTTCCTCATTTAATTGTCAATCATTAAAATCACTTTGAGTGCGGCCACTGTTGAAAGGGATCTTGTCTGAAAGTTAATGCGATGTGTGCACAGTACAGTTTTTTAGTTTGTCTAATATGTGTAGAAGACAATTTTTGAAGTGTATCTGTCATAGTAAAACACAGTTACATTGCTGCCAATATTTAGCAGCGGAATGTCTGAATATTTCTTCTATTCTAATAGTTCCCTGGTCATTGCTTCAGAATTGTTATTTTGAGCAGACACATCTTTTTTTATGCTGTAAGTGATATATTTATTAGTAAATATTTTTCTCCACCACAACAGAAAAAATTCAGCCGTGTACGAAACATGGCTGACGATGAAGATGAGGAAGATGATGATGGCAGGGAAGCCCACGAGAAGGACCTGATCGCCGACGAGATCTTCACGGGCGATGGCGATGTCGAAGAGGGGGAGGCCGTGGACATGCCCCTTCGCCACGGGGAGGAAGAGGAAGAGGAGGAAGAGTCTGGTGAGGAAGGGGAAAATTGGGCATTGGCAGGGCATTGTGGTTGTGTAATCCGTTACATTCAACACCTGCACAAGAGTTGGCTTAGGTGCCTTGTTTATAAGGATACCTCATTTCGGAGCTGAACTACCAATTAATTTTTGGCTATCCAGAGACAGCAACAAGACAGTACATTTGATAATTGCCATTGACACTCTTGAACTGCATTGCCAATCTGTTTTATTAATGACTGTTAATGGCAGTTTGTTTTGCACTCCGGTGAAATTGGCTTCATGTCGTAATAGCCTGCAGAGTTCAGTGTTACCTCTGGCCATAGCCTTCTCCATGACTTCCACACGTTTGCCTTCAATGAATTAATTAATCTTAATGAGACTGGTCTAATTCAGTGATGTGTGTGTTGTACTCAGATATTGATGACTTCATTGTGGATGATGACGGACAACCATTAAGGAAACCCAAATGGGGGAAGAAGCTCCCAGGGTACACAGACGCGTAAGTGTGTTGGGGCTTCCGAGAGAGCCCATTTCAGTAAGCTAAGCGTGTCCTCGGATGCCTCTGGTGCATTTCATTCTGAGCAGGCATCGACACAGACGGTCTGTCCTCACAGGGCCCTGCAGGAGGCCCAGGAGATTTTCGGCGGGGACTTTGACTTTCCGGAGTTTGACACGGAGGCGTACGATCATGCTGAGGAGGAGGAGGAGGATCCGGACGAGGAGTCCTGGGACAGGCCCAAGAAGCAGACCAAGAAGCGCGTGGGCAGACGCAGCATCTTCGAGATCTACGAGCCCAGCGAGCTGGAGAGCAGCCACATGACGGACCAGGACAACGAGATCCGCTCCACTGACATGCCCGAGAGGTTCCAGGTGTGTGACTGTGTGTGACTGTGTGTGACTGTGTGTGACTGTGTGTGACTGTGTGTGACTGTGTGTGACTGTGTGTGGCTGTGTGCGGCTGTGTGCGGCTGCACACGCAAGAGACAGGTAGAATTTCTGGGGTGCGTGTGGGGATATGCGTGAGGGACAGGTCTGGAGGGTGATTGTACACAGTGTTTTGGGAGGGGGGTGAAGTCTCCTCTGCTTGTACCTGGATGACGGTTGTTGCCGTTCTCAGCTGCGCTCCATCCCGGTGAAACCCGCCGAGGATGAGGAACTGGAGGAAGAGGCGGACTGGATCTACAGGAACGCTTTCTCCACTCCTACCATCTCCATGCAGGTACGGAATTGCCCCTGCCCTTAGCACGGAATGTGCTACGCTAACAGTAATATAAAATCAGCTACGGATTGTATGAAATCGGAAAAGTCTATGACCCAGACTTATTGATAGCAACATATCTAACTTTCTGTACTTAGAGAAGTTGAAAAAATTGAACACAGTTTTTTTTGCTTTCTGCAACACGCCTCTCTGCATCTTACCATAAGACAAGCGGGAGCAACCAGCTGAATGTTTTCCAGTTTGATTGCAATTCCCCCACAGAACGCTGCAAGAAGCAGTATATTTTGAATTGTAAACGAGTGAATGCACCCAAACATTCACAGTCCTCCGTGGGTATCTGAAGTGGCTTCTGCTGGTGTTTCAGGAAAGTACGGACTACCTGGACAGAGGCCAGACCAGCAGCTTTAGCCGGAAAGGGCCCAGCACCATCCAAAAGATAAAAGAGGCTCTGAACTTCATGAGGAACCAGCACTTTGAGGTGGGAACCCTGTGCATGGCATTTATTTGTTTATTTGCTCTTGAAATTAGCAAAGTTTATGATAATGGCGGTGACAACATAACCCTACAATTATGGAAACCGTTGTCTTGTGAAGACCCTGTTCTTATAATCTTCCATGTTAAGATTTTAAGGTCATAAGATGTTTTGTATGCTTTATTGCTGATATTCATTCAATTCCGCACAAGGTATCCAAATGTCTTTACAGTAGTTATGTGTGTAACAAGAATAATTTGTAGAATAGGTAGTTACAATTTGCCAAGTTAATTTCTCATTTCAAGAGTAGCAAACTCATTTACATCAAGTGCATTAATCACATTGAAAGTACATTTTTCTTATGTAATTGGAAATTAAACATTATCCCGAAACTACTGTAGTTTATTCTGGCTAGACAGTGGACCTCTCACCATGATGGATAACACTGCATAATCCCATTTTTTGTTGGCAAAAGAAATGCAAGTAATGCAACACCTGTTTGTGCACTTGATTTTCTTTGTTGATGTCAGGTAAATGTTACTCTAATGGCCTCTTGGTCTGTCAGTTGGAAAGTTTGTGTGTTCTTTGGAGCAGAGGCAATGTCTCCTCTTCATACCGCAACCGTTTGTGTCTGTCACTGCCACTTCTACTGACATTTTTTTACAGCACTTAAAATATTGTTATTAATGTTATTCCATTTTTACGAAAAATTTAATATGTTGTGATTTCTACAGGTTCCCTTCATAGCATTCTACAGGAAGGAGTATGTAGAACCGGAGCTCAACATCAATGATCTTTGGAAAGTCTGGCAGTGGGATGAGAAGGTACCTTCATTAGCTATGTTTTATTGGTTTGTTTTTCTGAACTGAGCGTGCCCTAGAGTGAGAGAACATACTGTTAGTGTTTGCCTCCAGTGCTACTGAACAGAAACCTGACTTGTTTATGTTCTCTTTGCTTTTCCACAGTGGACCCAGCTGAAAACCCGCAAACAGAACCTGACCCGCCTCTTCCAGAAGATGCAGGCCTTCCAGTTTGAGCAGATCTCTGCCGACCCCGACAAGCCACTTGCTGATGGCGTCCGGCCACTGGACACTGCTGACATGGAGAGGTATAGCCGGCTGGATGTTGTGTGATGTTGAAATTGAATTGATTAATCTGTCCCGTTGATAAAATAATAGTTATAATTTTCCTCCGAAAATATATGGACTATTTGCTGATGATGTACACACCCAGCGCACAATAATTTAAGACCTTTCTTGCCAAGAAATGTGTACCAGCTTTTGCACATAATGCATACATGAACAGTCCACAATCCGGTACTATGCCAGATGTAATCATGTACATGCATACATGCACTTGTCCGTTATCAGTCAAGGAAATTGCCATGTGTACGTTCCTAACTTTATAATGGAATTGTATTTTTTGATGTCAGCCTATAGTTAATTGTAAAGTAACTGCCTGTGATATGAGAAATTTGTGAAACACTGATAGAAATTGTATTACGGTGCCGAACCGGAAGCCTGATTTTTGCCAAGCATAACCGAATGTTAATAAATTTACTTGACTGTGCACAGATTGAGCGAAACGTGGTTAATTCTCCCCTGAAGAGCTTTCTGTCCTCTGTCCTTGGCAGACTAAAGGATGTGCAGTCCATCGACGAGCTGGGCGACGTCTACAACCACTTCCTGCTTTACTACGGCCGGGACATCCCCAAGATGCAGAACGCTGCCAAGGCCAGCAAGAAGAAGCTGAAGAAGATCAAGGAGGTCTCGGAGGAGGATGGTAGGGCTCGTACACCAAGGGGAAACCTGGCCACTTTCTGCCTTCTGCAGTGGTGAAAGACAATGTCCACTACTATGAAGTTTTCTGCACTGCTGTCATTACTGCCATTGCGGTAGAGACGCACCAGGGTGAGCCACCGGTGTCCTTCTCCCACACAGGAGAACAGGAAGCGGAGCTGGAGGAAGAGGAAGAGGAGGAGGAGCAGAAGGGACCGGATCTGAAGCTGGCCTCTCGCAGGGACATGTACAGTATCTGTCAGACTGCTGGGCTGGGTGAGCTCCTATCAAACCTGCCTTCATTAGACACTTAAAGAATAATTTACAAAAGTACATCCCGCTATCTTAGTCGTACCTGTCGTTTGAAAAGAGAAACACTTGCACGATGAAATTGCTTCCCAATTAATGTAATTGCAACCTATTGATCCCGCTGGGGATAGGCCTGATGAAGATCCCAGCAGAACTGAAGCCTTGCCATTAAATCTGTTGTGGGACACTTTCATTGTGTGTGTTTCTCTTCCTGAGAAGACTGGCGTTTAACACTTGAACTATATACTAAATTACTTGTGCTTGCCTCAGGAATAACTGCCTGAATCATTGTGGCTATATCTTTGCACTTTGTCCGTGTCTTGCATTCGGGATAGTGGTCATAATGAATTATTTTTCCTCCATTCAGATGGGCTGGCTAAGAAATTTGGTCTAACCCCGGAGCAGTTTGGAGAGAATCTGCGTGACAGTTACCAGCGGCACGAGACAGAGCAGTTTCCGGCTGAGCCTGTGGAGCTGGCCAAGGACTACGTGTGCAGGTAGGCCGGCCAAATACACTTTCATACGCCCCGGCCACAGTGGAGCTCTGAACGATGGGACGCTGACAGTACGTGTTAATAATCCGTTAGGGGGCAGTAGTAGGAGTTTTATACGTTTCATCCCCTTTAAGACAAATGGAGTCAGGCACTGGGATTAGTGTGTTCCTGCCATTTCCACAGTAAGCATCTGGCTGACGTTTAGCATCCTCGTACATATTTACGCCTGTATGTGGAGCGGGCCGTGAGCAGTGGTTCTGCCCTGTGTCCCTGCAGTCAGTTCAGCACCCCCGAGGCAGTGCTGGAGGGGACGCGCTACATGGTGGCCATGCAGATCGCCCGCGAGCCGCTGGTCCGCCACGTCCTCCGCCAGACCTTCCAGGAGAGGGCCAAGATCAACATCAAACCCACCAAGAAGGGCAAGAAGGTACGGCCCGTCCCAGCTCGTCTGTCTGGATGCGTGCTTCCCATGGAAATATTAAGAGTTCAGCTGAGCTGCAGTTTGAAGACCCTTTTTTCTTGCATTTTAAAATGACTTTAAATGACATTCAATTGGCAGACATTCTTATCCAGAGCAACTTATAGGAGTGGAGAACTTCAGTTACGCTCGGGTATTAACTAAGCCAGTTAAATGAACGTGGATTTTCTTTTTATGGAATAACGAGAAATTATGACAGTTATTTATTGATGTAAAGGATGTCATTGCTATACGTGAGGGCTGGCGGTCTGACGCATGTCTGTGATATGCTCTTAAAGACCACGTGCATGAATTGCTGTCTGTAGGCCATACAAATTTTATGTTTCCAAAAAAACAACCTGTTCCACAAAGCAGGATTATTGGGTTAGCTGGATGACTGAACCAAGTTCCAAGACCCTTCCCAAATCTGGCACGTAAAAAGAATTTCAATTATCTGTCTAACTCCGTAATCCTGCTTTGTGGTACAGGCCCCAGATCTTCTGTCACGGCTATTATAAGAAATGCATTGCTTTTAGGGTAAAAACATCAAAATAGGGGAATAAAATAAGCTTAAAATCACACTGTATGAATGTGTATGTACATGACTTTACGCATCGTAGTTACAGAAGCTTGTATTCAGAGGCTGAGAGGCCGCAGTGTTGTCCTGCGCTTGGGTGAGCATCGCTGGGCCTGCAGGCCTGACCCCCTCCCCCCTGTGTTCCAGGACGTGGATGAGGCGCATTACTCCTACTCCTTCAAGTACCTGAAGAACAAGCCCGTGAAGGAGCTCAACGGAGACCAGTTCCTGAAGATGTGCCAGGCCGAGGAGGAGGGCCTGCTGGCCATCGACATCTGCATCGACCTGGTGGGAGTGAAGGGGTGAGCAAGAGCCTCAGGCTCCTTCACTACGGTGCGCTTAGTGTAGCTGGATTCACCGACTGTGCATTTAGCAGGGCTTCAAGGCCTCCCATGGAGCAAAGGATGAGTAAAGCTTCAGTTAGATAACACCTGCAAGAAAAGGGAGAGTGGGGTTAGGCCTCCTCCACATGAATGAGAATTCTTCGGACGTTTCTGATACAGAAAATGTTTTTTGGGCTGAATGTGTAAACGGCAAGAAATGTGGAATGTGCTGTTAATTTTCAATTTACACAATAGTCTGTATGTGATATTTATAAATTTCAGCTTGCATACGAATTGTTTGTGTACAGCTGAATTTCCCATTTCATACTTGCAGCATGAAATGCATAAAAGCATCCAGATATGGTCAAGGGGTTCAGCTGTTGTTCAGACCAAATGTCTGAATAGGGAAGTAATCTAAGTGACTTTGACCGTGCAATGATTATTGGTGCCAGACAGGGTGTTTTGAGCATCTCAGAAACTGCTGATCTCCTGGGATTTTCACACACAACACAACAGTCTCTAGAGTTTGCAGAAAATGAAAAAACAAAAAAAAAAAAACATCCAATGAGCAGCAGTTCTGCAGGCAAAAACACCTTGTTCATGAGAGGTCAGTGGAGAAGGGCCTGGCTGGTCAAAGCTGACAGGAAGGTGACGGTAATACAAACAACCACCCATTACAACAGTGGTATACAGAAGAGCATTTGAACACACAATGTGTCAAACCTCCAAGTGGATAGGCTACAGCAGCAGAAGACCAATAAAATAATTGAAAGAACAAAAAAATAAGGAATACATTTTTGCGCAGGTACGGCGACCAGACCTACTTCGAGGAGATCAAGCAGTTCTACTACAGAGACGAGTTCAGCCACCAGGTGCAGGAGTGGAACAGGCAGCGTACCCTGGCCATCGAACGTTCCCTGCAGCAGTTCCTCTACCCACAGATGGCCAAGGAGCTGAAGAACAAGCTCATCAGCGAGGCCAAGGAAAACATCGTCAAGGTAGCCTGGGCTCACATGAAGTTCAGATATACTTGGATTGTCAGTGTCACACAAGTTTGTAAATAGTGTGCAAACCAGTATAATTCTTTTCTAGTCTTACCTGTCCAGCAGGTAAAAGTGAACGGCGTTGGCTGCTCTCAGTTATTTACTTTTTTGAAATCTAAATTTGGCAGGCAACATGGGCTTGCATATATGCAATTCCCACCCTAATTTAAAATGTTCAATCTGCAACTGTAGCCACGGTAATGCGAGGGAGTGCAGCGGGTCACCGTTTGGATGTAGGTTGGTGTCCACAGTGTCACGCTCTTTGCTCCTCCACAGGGCTGCTGTAGGAAGCTGTACAACTGGCTGAAGGTGGCGCCCTACAAGCCCGACCAGCAGGTGGAGGAGGACGATGACCTCATGGACGAGAGCCAGGGCAAGGGCATCCGCGTGCTGGGCGTGGCCTTCGCCTCCAGCAGGTAGAGCCCCGTCCCCGCCTGTCTGTCGCCCTCTGTTGACAGCTGTCACATCCAGAACTTTCTCTCAGTCGCTCGCTGTCACTCGGTTGCTTACTCCAGGGGTGATTGAGAGATCCTGTACTCTAGGATGGCTCCCCAAAGAGGCCAGAACTGGTCATGTCTGTGTTTCGCCTGACTTGTTGGACATGGGACGAGCATTCTTTTGGTGTCGTCGACAGAGACACCCCGGTATTCTGCTCCCTCATCAATGGCGAAGGAGAGGTGGTGGACTTCCTGCGGCTGCCCTACTTCCTGAAGAGGAGGAACGCGTGGAGGGAGGAGGAGCGGGAGAAAAAGGTAAAGTGAACGTGCTGTTTTGAGAGGAAAGCATAGTTGGTGGAATTTCAGAGGGATGAAAACATTTTTATAAACCCTGCAAAATTAGTTCAGCAGCCTAGTGAAAAATGTCTCATCCATTGCCTGAGGTTCTCAAACACTGCCAATGGCCTCGCAACATTCATAAGTGGTAGTAGTTGATGGAACCTCTCATTCCATGCCCCCAGATGCAGGACATTGAGAACCTGAAGAAGTTTCTGATCAGCAAGAAGCCGCACGTGGTGGCGGTGGCAGGGGAGAACAGGTAAGCCGGTGTTCTGCTCGCCGGGTTTGGGGATGTCTAAGGCAGCCAGGCCGTACCAAAACATGCTCCCCCCACCCCTGTGCCCACAGGGATGCCCACATGGTGATGGAGGACATCAAACGCACGGTGAGCGAGCTGGAGCAGGAGGCGTCTCTCCCGCCCGTGGGCGTGGAGCTGGTGGACAACGAGCTGGCCCAGCTCTACATGAACAGCAAGAAGTCTGAGGTAACCGGGACTGCTCCCCCAAAACACCTCCACTCCCTGCTCAGGGAAACATGTGTACAACCTCAGGTTTAGTAGTGCATTCACTGCTTGTGTCAGAAGGTTGGAACTTGGATTAAAAGCACAATGTAATTGGCATCGCTCCAACCCTGCCACATTCATGCATGCTCAGAATAATGGGTGTCATTAAAACACGATGATGCTCAGCTTTGTTCAGCTGAGACGCGTGTTGCCACTCTGGAGGCGCCAAAGTTTCCGACTTCCGAAGAAACAGTTATAGCCTAGGACATTATAGTTATAGTTATAGATAGGACATTTCCTACTTTTAAGTGGGAAGCTGCCGAACGCACCGTAAGCCCTGTTACGTTTGCTCCAGGCGGATTTCAGGGACTACCCGCCCCTCCTGCGCCAGGCAGTGTCTGTGGCCCGTAAGATCCAGGACCCCCTGGTGGAGTACGCCCAGGTGTGCAGCAGTGACGAGGACATCCTGTGTCTCAAACTCCACCCACTTCAGGTAACCCTCAACCTTCATCGGTTTCCTGCATTAAAGCTGCTGCCAAGGCTGGTTTTCACCGTTATGCCATTTGGCACATGTTGGCCCAGCCTGCACACAATCTGGGAATTCAGAACCATGCCATTTTGCCACAGTGAGATTAGAACGGCATCGTTATGAATAATCAGAGTTGTAGGTCTGTTGCATGGTTGTAAGGGTAAGTGCGATTCTGTAGGATTGCATTGGTGTTCTGGATTTGTCAGTATGTGCTCCGTGTGTCACATGACCGTGCGTCTCCTCCTCAGGAGCACGTGGTGAAGGAGGACCTGCTCAGCGCTCTGTACTGTGAGTTCATCAACCGGGTGAACGAGGTGGGCGTGGACGTGAACCGGGCCATCTCGCACCCCTACACGCAGAGCCTGGTGCAGTACGTCTGCGGCCTGGGGCCCAGGAAGGGCTCCCACCTGCTCAAGGTGAGGCCTGCACCCCCTGCAACCCTCAAGGGCCGAGACCCGCAGCTGACATGGGAGTGCGTCAGCAGCGCTAATTGTTCAATTAATGGCCTGGGAGGAAAGAAAACCAGAGCTGGATTTGGATTCTAGGGCCAAATTTGACTGTCCCTGCCCTACACTGTCCGCGAGCACAGTGACCTGAATGGGAAAACGGCGTTAACGAAAATGATTGTAGGATGATTTGTTACAATTTCAATTCATCAGCTTAACCAGCTGGTGGCAGAGAAAGTACTGTAGTTAAAAGAAAATGCTTTGGAAAAACATTATGCTGGCAAGATGAGTTTCACATCGCCTCTGATCCTATTTTTATGCAGTATATACATGATCAATATTTTTGTTGGCTTTTCCTGGGCTGTTTTTATTTATAATATTTATTATATTTTATTTTTCACTATTTGGTAATGCCACACTTTGGTAAATGAATGCCTCAGAAACGGGAGTGTACCGTGCTGACTTATTCAAAACGGTTGATTTATTATATCACATGCTCTTCAGTACACCCTAGCAATATGGATGCTGCTGTTTTTCGGTCATGTCTGTCATGATGTTCTCCTGTTGTGGGTTGCATCTGTAAAATGTCCGCTGTGCTTGGTAATCAGATCCTGAAGCAGAACAACACTCGCCTGGAGAACCGCACCCAGCTGGTCACCATGTGCCACATGGGGCCCAAGGTGTTTATCAACTGTGCCGGCTTCATCAAGATCGACACGGCGTCCCTGGGAGACAGGTCAGAATCAGGGCCTGTGGGTGGCTGGAGATTTATAATGATGCTGCTGTAAATTTCTGTTGGCAAACATCCTTCTTGTATTTATGGCCAGTATGTTTATGTAGCTGGTAAAAACAGATCTTACAGAATCTGTTCCTTGATAATTAATGTGCATTTGAAATGATTATGTATTTGAACATATTTATGACCAGTACCGTATTTTCTTACTGTAGTGGTGTTAGAAGCTTTTTAAGAATCCCGACACAGACATTCCCTACATTTATCCTGAGGATACACAGAAATGAACTCGCAGAAGCAGAGCCTGGTAATAGCATCCGTTGTAAAGAAGGCCATTCTGTAGTAACGTTACCCGTAACGTTTTTGTGCGCAGCACGGACTCCTACATCGAGGTTCTGGACGGGTCGCGCGTGCACCCGGAGACGTACGAGTGGGCCCGCAAGATGGCGGTGGACGCGCTGGAGTACGACGAGTCTGCTGAAGACGCCAATCCCGCCGGGGCGCTGGAGGAGATCCTGGAGAACCCGGAGAGGCTGAAGGACCTGGATCTGGACGCCTTCGCCGAGGAGCTGGAGAGACAGGTCCGTCACCATTTTACCATATCTGCCCACCACCACTGAAGCATATTTCCCCCCTCTTTTATACATTTTCCCCCAAAGTCTTTATTGAGTCACAAAATAAAGACCGTGTATGACTTTCACTCAATCACTTAACATCAGTATATCACGCACTGATGTTATGTGCAATGTAAGTGTGCTAGAAGAGCTGCAGATTATGCCCATAATATTCTGTAAAATATTTAAAAACTCACACTTCGTAATATCTTTACCGTCTGTGCATTGTGTCTTCAGGGCTATGGTAACAAGGGCATTACCCTGTATGACATCCGCGCCGAGCTGAGCTGCAGGTACAAGGACCTGAGGGCCCCGTACCGGCCCCCCAACACAGAGGAGGTGTTCAACCTGCTCACCAAGGAGACGCCCGAGACATTCTACATCGGTAATTATTATTATTATTATTATTATTATTATTATTAGATTTTTTTAGTTTTCCATGTTAATTACTAGTCATATTCATATAGTTATTGCAAATTTTACCCAGCTCAATCTCTTTATTAATTTAGCCAGAACAGTTGATGAATCAGTGTGTGGGAGTTAGCCCTTTTCTTTCCAGTGTAATAAGAGCATCTGGATTCAAAAGCTCAGCTTCCTCCATAAGTTCTGAGAGCAGTACCTGAAGCTGAAGCTGCAGCTGAAGCAGGTTCTGTTTTTCCATGCCCTTCACATACTTCCCGTGTTTCCGCTCCTCCCGCCCTAGGTAAACTGATTACCAGCGTGGTAACGGGCATAGCTCACCGGCGCCCCCAGGGCGAGAGTTACGACCAGGCCATTCGCAATGATGAGACGGGGCTGTGGCAGTGCCCCTTCTGCCAGCAGGACAACTTCCCTGAGCTCAGTGAGGTGAGACCGCCATACCCAGGCCCCTGACCACGTACGGTAAACTTCACCATGTCATGTATGTGAGGAAAGCCTCTGGAGCATAGTGAGCTCTAAACCTTTTTCAGTCATCCTAATTTGAGGTTATCCAGGTTGAGTAAAGGTACAAAGAAAGCATGAACTCTGTTAACCAGTAATACTTCGTTCTCCAAATATATGGGGATTTGGCAGTTTTGTGTTGTTTCTCTGTATTGTGAAAGACTTTTGGGTTCAACAGTAATGCTCCCTGGGGCAGGTTAAGTCAGGTGTTAAACAGGTCGAACTGCATGGCCTCTTGATGGATTGACTATTAACCATTAATTATCCCTTAAAAGTGCCGTGTTTTTCCTGTTCCGCCCTCTCCCCGCGCAGGTGTGGAATCATTTTGACAGCGGCTCCTGTCCGGGGCAGGCCATCGGCGTGCGGTCGCGCATGGACAACGGCGTCACCGGATTCATCCCCACCAAGTTCCTGAGCGACAAAGTGGTGAAGCACCCGGAGGAGAGAGTGAAGGTAACACAGTGGCCCTGGACTCATGTACTGCACCTGTCGTGTCTAGGAAACGACAGAGTCCAAATCTTCAATTTGTCGAAAAACATCTTCGCGAGGGAAAAGACGACACAACGGCAGCAAGATCTTCAGGAAAATCAGACTTTATTAGCACACGTGCATAAAGCCGGATCAGCTCCCCAGAACTGAACCTCGACTGTCATTTTTACACCCATTTTATACACAGTTACTCCACCTACCACTCCTCCTCAAACCTCATTCTGGCAAATCACCCACACTTCTTCTTCTTTCGTATATCGTCAGATGGCCAACTCAGTGTCATGCAGCCACGCCCTCGTCTCCGGTCCTAAGTCGAAAAGGCCAGCTTCTGAGGGTGGGCTGTATAGGGGGCAGCCGGTGATTATGTGCTCGGCAGTCTGTTCAGGCTCGCCACACTCACATGCCGCACTGTCCGATAGGCCCCACTTCTTCAGAGATGACTTGAAGCGTCCGACGCCAGGGCGCAGACGGTTCAGTGAGGTCCATAGATGGCGTGGCATGTCTTCTCCTTTTACACTGCCTCCTGGGTCCCGGATGTATCGTTGAATGCGGGAGGGCCCAGCCGTCTCCCACGTCTGTTTCCAGGATGCTGCCAGCCTGGCGTCTCTGGACAAGTCCTCAGGGATAGACTGTAGCATCTCTTTTGCTGCCTTGTTGTAGGGATGGCGAGACTTAAGCCTGCATGGTGGTGCCGGTGTTGTTGTGGCTTTGTGTAGGATGTGCCAGTCGTGCTTCTGGGCTTTTCTTGCCAGGGCGAGGGTAGCCGCATCCCGTCGGAGACTGGCTGGGGCGATTCCAGCTAGGACTGGCAGGTAGGACACAGGGGTGGGTTTCAGACAACCAGTATCTATACGGAGGGCGCTGTTGATGACCGTATCTACCTTCTTCACATGTGGACTTCTGCTCCAGGCTGGGGCGCAGTATTCTGCTACGGGTAAGACCAGGGCTTGCGTGGATATGCGTAGGGTCTGGGGGGAAGCTCCCCAAGTCGAACCCGCCAGGCGGCGGATGAGCGAGACCCTTGCTGTTGTCTTGGCCTTCACTTCATCCAGGTGTTGCTTGTAGGACAGTGTCCGGTCCAAGCATACGCCGAGGTACTTGGGGGCTTGCTGGAACTCCAGGCGGTTGTTGCCAACATGCATGTCCAGTTCCCTTCTTGCTTCCCGATTGTTAAGCTGGTAAGCTGCAGACACTGTCTTGCCCATGCTGAGCTGAAGGTGCCACTTCTGGAGGTAGTCTGCCAGGATGCCCATGTCTCGGTTGAGGCCATCTTCCATCGCCTTCCATGTTGGGCGTCGAAGCATGATGGCCAAGTCGTCCGCATAGCCATACTTGGTAGATGTTGTATCTGGCAGGTCGTGAATGTATATGTTGAACAACATTGGTGAGAGGACGGAGCCTTGCGGGACACCGTTCTTCAACTTTCTGAGCCTGCTGGTCTGGCCATCGCTGGTCTGTAGGATGAAGCTACGGTTCGATAGCATCTCCATAATGAACCTCACCATGTGCCGGTCCGGGATTGTCTTCAACAGTTTCAGATGTAGTCCACGGTGCCACACGGTGTCATAGGTGGCTGTCAGGTCCAGGAATACTACTCCAGCTTTTTCGTTATCCTGAAAGCTGTCCTCGATGTCCTGAGTGAGTAGCGTTACCTGATCCACTGTTGACCTGCCTCGGCGGAAGCCGGCTTGTTCCGGTGGGAGTTGTGGGTCCACCACTGGCTCGATGCGGCTGTGAATCAGCCTCTCCAGGATCTTATATGGGACACAGAGCAGAGAGATGGGCCTGTAGGACTTCGGGTCTTCGGCAGGTTTGTTCGGCTTTGGCAAGGCTATGACGGAAGAACGAGCATAGCCAGTAAGATGTTCTTTCACTTTGGTGTATGACAAACTCTGGGTGGATATTGTCTCGACCTGATGACTTGCCCGGCTTCAGTTTGTTGATTGCTGCACTTAGTTCGGCTACTGTGAAGTCTCCTGAGAGGTTAGCATCGACGCTGGCTGCCCTAGAGAGAGACGATACCTCACACGAGGTCAATCGTGTGACGTTTCTGTCAGCATCAGGGAAGCGACCATTTTTCAGGAGCTGGGAAGCAATGGCATCTGCTGTCACTGGACACCTGTTCTTATCATAACTCCTCCCAATGCTCCAACGTCATTGTGGCAAATTGCCAACGGTCCTTATGCTCTGCCAACTCTGTACAAAGTTCAGGGCGTTCTGCCAACTAGAACAAAGTTCAGGACTCCCCCTGTCCTCACTTCACCCCGCACCTGCTCTTGGCAAACTACCAGATCTCATGAAGTTCTGGATGCCCCCCCTCAAACACACGTCATCCATACACGTCACTCTGTATCTTTCGCTTTTATAAGACGAACCAAGCAGCAGTAATCATTGAAAATATACAGACAAACTAAACATTTAATTAATTATTCTCTTCTAAGGGAGTAAATGTACGTTTCATTCTTTGCTCTCATTTCAACAGTTTTCACTGTGGTTTCTTGTGTTTTCATAAGCTTAGCTATAATTAATGTTCTAGGTCAAATAGATACACTTCTGGCATAAAACATTGAGAGTCCTGGAGAACTCAGCTGTAAAGTCATATCTCGCTCTGTGTCCTTGGATACGCAGTTTGAGACGCCTCCCCCGCCCCAGCTGGCTCACTGTAATTCTAGCACAATTTAGCAGTTAATCAGTTTGAAACTATACAGGGTACATATCATACTTTAATATGGATATATTGATACATTGATATATTTTAGCATACATCGTCGAGAGTTTTGGAGGAACCAGCCTGCTCACTAAGGTGGAGTCTGATTTTGACTTGTGATTGTTTATCATGCTTTAAGGAGGGAGATCTTTTGTTCTGTAAATTTTCCCCTACACACAGAGGAAGGTGTGTCATCTGGGGATAAGAAAAAGGTGGATAGGATGGTCATAGGATCCAATGTCTCATAGACCAATCAGAACAGGCCCCCAACCAGTCAGAGTGCAT
The DNA here is from genome assembly GCF_963514075.1 of Conger conger. Lineage (NCBI taxonomy): Eukaryota > Metazoa > Chordata > Actinopteri > Anguilliformes > Congridae > Conger > Conger conger. Next base: position 32,490,872 of record NC_083766.1, on the reverse strand, counting down.
AAATGACAGCAAATCAAAGGTGATTGCATAATACTTTCTGGCTGCCTCCTGGTGATTCCCGCATGGATCTTGAAAGTACAGTCAAAAGGTATCCACCAACTGTATTGTTTGTTAGTTTTGCTCTGTGACTGGTGTAAGGTTTCTTTTGCCCTTTTCTGTGGAGTCAAATGCAGGACGAAACACTCTGAATACTTCAAGAGAATTTAGCTTTATTTACAGTGGACAAGGGAGACAAGCGCACCACATTCGGGCGTCTGTGGTGGGAGAGTGTGAGTGGTGTGTTCAAAATGCAGTCCGTGGTCATAAAACATCAAATTTGAGACTGAAAGTGGTTGGCTGGTGACGAATGGTCTTGGCCCTCTGTGGGAGCCCATTTAGCAAGGGTGCGTGACATCACTTATACAGGGACAAATTGCAGGAAATGCTAATGTCAGAGGAAGAAATATAAGACTGTATGTCCATGGTAAGGATAAAACTGGGAAACTATCCCAGTTCCTGTTTTCTATGAGTAAGGTGACATCCCAACAGTCCCAATTAACCTTCCTTGGTTAATCTGAGGTTCTCCTCACGTATGCCTTTACCTCAATTTATTTGCTTCTGTTTGGATCTAATAAATCTTGTCCCAGACTGGAAACCAGAGTAACCTCCTTGGCTGTTTTTATTACAGGTTGGAATGACCGTCCACTGCCGGATCATGAAGATCGACATCGAGAAGTTCAGCGTGGACCTCACCTGCAGAACGTCGGACTTGATGGACAAGAACAACGAGTGGAAGCTGCCCAAGGACACATACTATGACTTCGACGCCGAGACGGAGGACGTGAAACACGAGGAGGACCTGAAGAAGAAGCAGCAGCGCACCAGTACGTCTCCTGCAGCTTTCCTGCCCTCATTCCTCACAGACGGGGCCTGTATCGGGCGTCTCCTCTGTGCTGTCTGCACATTTCTGTGATTAAAAAAATATATCTCCTGACGTCAAATGAGGAGGGGCACATCAAATGAGGATGCACGCAGCTGTGTGAAAAGGATATTGATTGGGGTTCATCAGAAAATTGACAGTCATTTCATTGACATACATGCTCACTGGTATACGATGGTAAAATATTGTTTTCCAAGAAGTGGATCGAAAAAAACTTTGTATTACAATTTGATGTACTTGATACGTGCTTCAAGACGTGTTCATATGGTCTGAGTTGAGGAAAAGATTCATTGTGATTTCACCTTGTCTTTAAAGCCTTGGAAATGTGGAGCGCGTTAGTCCTTAAACCGGGTGCGAAAGCGCTAAGCTTTTCTGTTCCCACACAGCCTACATCAAGAGGGTGATCGCACACCCGTCCTTCCACAACATCAACTTCAAGCAGGCGGAGAAGATGATGGAGTCCATGGACCAGGGCGACGTCATCATCCGGCCCAGCAGCAAGGGGGAGAACCACCTGACCGTCACCTGGAAGGTGGCCGACGGGATCTATCAGCACGTGGACGTGCGCGAGGAGGGCAAGGAGAATGCCTTCAGCCTGGGACACACCCTCTGGATCAACAACGAGGTGGGCATGGCGCTTGACTTCCTGTCTGCACTCACTTCCTGTGTCCTCTGAGACGGGCATTACACTGCCCCCTATCCTTCAGTAATTTTAACATAATGTTAACATACTGAAATAAAATGTCATCAAGGTCAGATATATGGCAAAATGTACAGATCATTGCTGCTAACTGATATTGCGATATACTGTAAATATTGTGTTCATATGTAAAAAGATTGTATAATTACAATTATTTTCTTCAAATTCCTCATTTACAATTGACTAACTATATGTTCATTGTATATATTTATTTCTTATTTTTATTTAAATATTTTCTTTCCCTTTTGCCCATCTTTCCCGTCTTTGTAGGAATTTGAAGATTTGGATGAAATTACAGCTCGTTATGTTCAGCCAATGGCAGCATTTGCACGCGACCTCCTCAGCCACAAGTATTTCCAAGACTGCCATGGTGGAGACAGAAAGGTTTGTTGAGTCCAGTGTTAAGCAGAGTTTGAGTTTATATGAGATTAATGTCTTGAACCATGCAAATGCTTTCTTTTTTAGTATTTCAACATGTCCTTTTTGGAGTTGGGTGCAACTTTTAAATTGGCGTCCCCAATGGTAGGGTAAGGGTCTCTGTTTCTCTGTTTCTTGTAGAAAATGGAGGAGGTCCTGGTGAAAACTAAGAAGGACAAGCCCACATTTATCCCCTACTATGTGTCTGCATGCAAGGACCTACCAGGGAAGTTCCTGTTGGGCTACCAGCCCCGAGGAAAACCAAGGTTACCATCTCTCCCTTGCAGATCATCCACCGTCCCTTGTGTCCGTTTTGCAGCACTGCAAAAATGTTTTTTTGTCTTGCAATGAGATGTAAAACATTGTTTTGTCAAATAGAAAATATTTGCTCATTTTAAGTACTGTTTGCTTGATAACTGAAATTCTTACCCTGTTGCCAAATCTTGAAATGATTGGTTTTTGTCTGTAGAGTATGCAGTTTCGCATCTTTCTACTGTGCAACTAGCATAGCTCCAATTCTTGCAATATACTGCACAGACTATTCAGCCCATTTCTGCTGAATTTCCCCCTTTACTGCAGATGAGTGTATACTGCGTCTAGTCTGGCCCTGAACAACCCTGAAGGGGGTTATATTTAATGCTGTTCCACACCAGCTCGTGCAGTGACCTTCCTGGTGTGAACAGGAGACACTGCTGGGATAGGGTTAGACACTACACCGTCATTCCGTTATTGAAAAATGGCATTTGTTAAGGTACATTTTAATACTAACAACTGAAAACTGTTTATAGTTCTACCCACTGTTTATAATACAGTCCGTTTTCACAGCTGATGCTATTGTAAACATTTCAGGTCAGCAGCTTCCCTCATTTAAATTTGAGTGTTTCTTGTCGCATTGTTTTGGCAACCACATGTTTGGGCCGCCGTGTTGCCTCTACTCCCATCTCATCTGCCACCAATAGGAACGCTCGAAATGAATTAATAGTAATTTACTCCCACAGCTGCTCATATGGTGCGTGTGGCCCTGTGTCACGTTTGTAACAGTGGTAGTGCTTTTCATGCAGAATCTTATTCCAAGGAAAGATTATATATATGGACTAACACTAACAATCTGGATTGTATTGAAATAACACGGTCTGTTTTTCTGGACCTTGCTATGTAGTATTACCAGATACTGCTATAGAGTTAAATATTTACCCCTAATGGTGAGTCTAGATAGGCTGAATGGCATGTTATCATTATGCTTTTTTATTTTGGGATCTTATCTATACAATATGTACTTGACATGTTGTTATAAAGGATGCCTGCCCTGCAGATCCAATAAATACTGTTTCACACGCAATCACAATGCAGTATATTTTGTTAGAGACTGAGTGTAACTTTCAGCTGATGCAGGTGTTGCACTGTGTTCTGCAGGGTGGAGTTTGTGACCATCACCCCCGATGGGTTCAGATACAGATCCCAGATATTCCCCACAGTCAACGGACTCTTCCGTTGGTTCAAGGACCATTACCAGGAACCAGTACCAGGTATCCCCTGCCAGTCACACTCAGAACCGCCGGATGGGTCAGGTACTGATGTTCATGAAGAGCAAAAAATAACTCCTCCTTGTCCTCTGACAGGCATCACGCCAAGCAGCAGTAGCCGAACGCGAACACCTGCATCGGTCAATGCCACACCGGCTAACATCAACATCGCAGGTCAGTTGTCCTTTCACAGTAAAACAATGTGTAGCCTGTTTCTGATCATGTAGACCCGAGTTCAACGGCTGGAAAACAACATGGGTAGAGTATCATGGATCAGCCAGATGTGAGAGATGTTTTGTAGAGTTCATGCAACACTTCCTAAACAAATTAACTGCCTTCAGTGAAATGGTTGTTCTGTCTGTTTTTAAATTGGCAGAGCTAGGCAGAAAGTAGCCGGGTTTGTACCGGCAAACAATGTGGCACTGTTTGCGCTTAAACATGGCAATATCTTTAGACCATTCAGGTCTTTTCAGACAGCGTTGCATAAAATGAAACCAGAGATAGTTTGACATCGTTTCTGCTCCTGATTGTCTGTGCCCCTCCCCACCACAGACCTGACTCGAGCGGTCAGTGCCCTCCCGCGGAACATGACCTCGCAGATGTTCAACGCCATCGCCGCGGTAACGGGGCAGGGGCAGAATCCCAACTCCACGCCAGCGCAGTGGGCCTCCAGCCAGTATGGCTACACTGGCGGGAGCAGCGGAGGTGGAGGGGGCAGCAGCAGTGCTTACCACGTACGTCTCTTTAGCCCTCCTCTCCTCCTCCTCCTCTCCTCTCCACTGCTTGGCTTAGCATGACACACTTCCCTTGGGCTTCCATTGTGGCTCACTGTTCAACTTCTCTGCTTAACACCCCCCCCCCCCCCCCCCCAAATATCCCTCTTTCATACCCTGTATTAAAATACAATAAAAAATGAAATGCAAAAAAATAGCTTGCTCTTAAGATGACTATTGTTTGTGGTTATAACTGCTCTGCATGTGTGTTTTGCTGTTTATACACCAGCCTATAAGCCGCTGTGTTGTGTGTATGGGGGAGGCCTTGTGGAGGGTGAGCTGGTTTAATGTTGGTCCGCTCAAACACCCTCTCGCACCCCGTTCTCTCCTCAGGTTTTCGCCACCCCGGCACAGCAGCCCATCGCGACACCCCTGATGACCCCTAGCTACTCGTACACCACCCCCAGCCAGCAGCAGGCCATGACCACGCCCCAGTACCCCAGCAGCACCCCCCAGTCCTCGCACGGGCACCACCCTTCCTCCACCCCCTCCTCGTCCTCGTCACGCATCAGAACGCCGCAGCCAAAGTAAGCGTCTCCGACATTAATGTTACCAGGGCGACGGGATGCTGTTGGGTTTCAGGCACTGGGCTAGCAGGCTCTAGTCCTGGGGATTACTGCTCTCATACCTTCCAGGAAGCGAGATGCACAAGCTGTGTTATTTTGGCAAATCTTTCAGCACAAATGGATGTTTTAACCTTCAGATTAGGTCCTCAAAAGCCCTAGGTCCTCAAAAGCCCCAGGCTCTGTTGATTTTTGTTGTCACCTTAAAATTGGCAGCAAATTTGGATCCGTTGTTTACTTTACAGTATACTCAGTGCTAGGTTAACATTGATGTCTCTTTATTAACATGTATTGGTCATGTATAGCACTTTTTGTGTGAAAAATGTACAAACGCAGCAGGAGGCCTGCTGTAGGACTGTTAGGTACTGGCAGCTCTGGTGTCAGGACTAATGGGAGCTCTTTCCTCCTCCCCCTTGCAGGACGAACACTCACACAGCGGTGGACTGGGGGAAGATGGCAGAGCAGTGGCTCCAGGAGAAAGAGGCAGAGCGGAAAAAGCAGAAGCCCCGGATGACGCCTCGGCCCTCGCCCAGCCCCATGATCGAGAGCACGCCCATGTCCATCGCAGGGGACGCCACCCCTCTGCTGGATGAGATGGACCGATAGTCCCCCCCCCAAAACACAAACACAAACCCTTCTGTCCCCCACAGTCCCGCCCAGCCCCGTGCCCCGTGCCCCTACGCACTCGCCATCTCTCCTCAGCCCTCAAAGCTACTTTATTTTGTGATAACAGTACTGGAGCAAAGAGCTTACGTGACGTAGAGATACAGATGAACATTTCAAACGGGCAGACAAACACGTTTAGGAAATGGACCTATGATGAAAGTTTGTCGTGTGGGTTTTACTTTTAATCAAGAAAAAGGATTTTTTTTTTTTTTGGTTTTTTTTTTTTTTGAGAAAAAAATAATAATTAGGAAGAATTGCTGACTAAATGAATCATCTTGACTGTTTAAAAGGCTGTGCAGTATCGCAGTACGATGTTCAGTAGGCCACCCTTGTCATCACTGTGAGCACCAACCACAGCAGGGTGCTGGATACTAATGACACGTCCTCACACTTTGCCAAGCCAATGGGGCGAAAGGCTGTCTGTGTTTTGTATGCATGCATCAAAACAAATAAAACCTTTTTTTTTTTTTTTTTTTTTTTATAAACTTTAATCCGGGACGTGTCGCTGTAACATACTATGCACTGGTGAATACACTGAACACCCTGCTCCTACAAGCTTGTGAACCTCATTAACACTCTTGCTCTCTCTCCCATGTGAAACGTGCGGCCTTTGGCCTTGTGTTAACCGGTTATCTTTTGGACAGTGTTGCTCGTTCTACATGTCTGTCGTCATGAACGCTCTCCTTGTTGGTTAAGAACAGGAGCCCACAGCTGAATTTCAGCCTGTTGCTTGGAATCCGACCACGGGAATGCGTTACCATGACGATGCAGGCAAAGCCACGGGCTTGCCCATCTTGCATGGGAAATCAGGGAGGGCGCGCTGAGGACTGTTTACTTGCTCCCTTTCCTTTACAGCAATTCAGATTTTCTTCTTTTTATGTATGTGTAACCTTTGGCCCTTGGGCTTTCTCAACAGTTTAATAGATGGAAAATACTGTATTTGTGGAAATCCACCATTTTGAGTGTTCTCCCGTCTACCATTTTTTTCTATCATTGAGTTTTAACATTTAAGCAAAGTGACTAGAAGGTGTTAAGTTTATTCCATCTTAATTTTGGCAAGAATCACAGTAAACGCACGTTTAGGCCTTTCACTACTCAAGAACTACAAGGATTATTCGTATACTCAGTACACAAGCTGTGAATGTGGGATTTTCGGCTTTTGTAGAGTGCAACAGCCACACATTCTATTGGTGGCCTGAAATTGTATTTGTCATTATTACATAATACTTATGAATTCCCATCAGTGGTTGAATGTTTCTGTGGCATCACCTTGCTTTTCTCTTGATAAAAAAGGAAAAATACCAAATAGCTTGTGGTCATTTTTTCCAGCAGTGTGTGTAAATGCATTTCCTGTGGTTGTGCTCTGAGGTTTGTGGTGTGGGGGTGGTCATCCAAAGTTGAGGCATTTATTCTTTATCTAATGGAGTGAGGAATTGTATTCACACACATAACTTTATGCATGCCATGCCATGTCACGGTCATCCCAAGAGAAAGAACATGACTGCAAAGGCACCTTTTCATTCTGTGCCATTTCTTTCCATTTTTTTTTCTAAATGGGTTGTTAAAATGAAGCTGCCCTTGTATTGTAGCTTTGAGTCATACAATATTTACTTATGTGGCCAGTTGGCTGTATGGTTGCTTCTAATGTGAGACCATGCTTACTTTTGTTCAGTGAATGATGGCTGCTGTCTGCAACCACAAATTGCTAAAATGTCCACAGAAAACAAAAATATCCCTTATTAATAACCTTTAATTATTTTTGTACATTTGCATTGTATTGTTTTCCATTGTTTATTTCACGTTTTGTTCATGTGGTTTGTCATTTCTGTATGAGACTAATCTCTCCAACATAATCTTTCCTGGCTGAGGTCACAGACCAGCACGTGCATTTTCCAAAAATACCTGTATTGCTCCCAACCTAAAGGTTGGCATTTTAGGGTCAAATTCTCAATTCCAGGGTGGCCAGTTATTGTTGTGTGTGGCAGATGACACGATCGTTTTTATTTATTTATTCATTTTTAATCGCATTCCGGTAGTTGTACAATTCTACACACACACAGCCTACTTGTGTAAATGCTTATTCCTGTGCATACTGTAATTTCAATTTTGTAAAGCTGTCAATCTTTTAGAAAGGATATTTGCCTTCGAATTTCATTGTAAAAAAAAAAAAAAAACAAGTTATGACCACGCGCATTAAGTAAATCGTAAAAAGAAAAAACATGAATAAAATAAATAAAAATTGTAACTATTAGGTAGCAAATCACCATAAAGCAGTTGCAGCTAAACTTGTTTCACCTCTGATTTGGAATATTTAAGTGTTCAGGCGTCTCAAAGAATTCCCAAAGTGGATAAACTCAGTGAAACAGAAGCGTCCTGAAGTATTTTCGATCCTAGTTGATGCTTTACGAACAACTGGTGAGGTTCTGCTATAATGACACACCGGTAGGTAATCGGCGCCCTTAAGCGGAGAAATCGTTTAAATGTAGAGTAATGTGTTCACAGCAAGACAAGCAGGCAGTATTGGCAACACAACCCAGGTTCAGCGTCCGTACGTATTACGCGAGTAGGCTACCACAAAAAAAGTTAATGTAGACTTTGTAATTGATTTGGGCTTAAATACTGATGCTTTTTTTATATATCTCCTTAAAAGTACCTTTGGTTGTCTGTCGGTTAACCTTGGGTTACTTTGGTTACGTAACAACAGTAACATAGCTGCCAACTCTCAAGTCTAGCATCACCACTTGCCAACCATGCCTAGCTAGCATTAAGCTGTGACCGGTTTTTTAACCAGTATTTTTCGATATGATCCATCATATTTATGTTCGATACAAAACGAGATATTGATATTATGGCACAGCCCCCTTTAGTTTGCCCCTGGCTTATTGGCCTAAATATAAATCTGACCTGAATTTTACAGGCCCGAAGATAAAGAAGGACAAAGGTGCGTATCTATTCATTCGGTTTCGGTAGAAAGATTAATGAAAGTGGGATGAGTTTGGCCTATAGCCCGTTTTGAAGGGGTTAACACTCCGAATAACACTCCCACCCCAGACTTTGGAATGATTGTGCTCCAGTGTTCTGCTGCTTGCCTATTAACTGAGGGCAACGTATAAATAAGCAAGCAACCACATCCAGCTAAAAGTGTAATCCAACAGACTTGTATCCCCTAGTGTAATCTGGCTGTTGACAGCTTCTGAATCAAGACATTATTGTAAGTATACTTTGATATCATCTTTACGTAATGTAATGCTTTATACGTTTAATGCACATTTTCTAATGGGCTTCATGAACTTAAGATTCTGAATGTGCTTCATGAATTCTGATTCTGAGACCCTGTCAATTGTTACTTTTATGTTGTTAACAATTTTAATTAAAGTGTCAAAGTGACATTTACAGTAAGGTAATACCTCTATGTCTACAGTGCAAGGTTAAAATTAATGTCTCTTAACATATCATGGAATGTACAAAGGCAGCAGTAGGCCTACTGTGGAGCAGTACTAATGGCATATATTTCCAGATATTGCAGGGCAGAGGTAATGGGGTACCAAGTGCTATAGAACAGTTAGCGACCCCAGACCCACCTGCTTCCTGGAGTGTAGTCACATGGACACCCTGACTGGATAAATATGACTCTGGTAACAGATTCCCCTGCCCTGTGCCTCTCACTTGCTCGCTGCAGTGTCTCCATCTATCCTTCCAGGCAGTCCCAATGGACGTATTGTCTGTTCCAGAGGAGAGGGGGAGAGGCTGGTACCTCTCACTCATGGCACCAAATACAAAGGGAAGTAACTTTGCCTGGCTGGACCCATCCAGACTTTACTGCAATCACCAGGTAATGGGTACTGGCTTTGCTTTTTGCTTTGCTAAATGTACTGTAGAATGCTAGTGCATTAGCTGTTCATAAACTGAGAGCCCTGTTTAGGCAGAGTACACTACTCTTCACGTTGGATAATTGTGGAGTGTTTTGTTATTGTTATGTACTCTATAATTGTGTATGAGTAACTTACTATTGATAAGTGGTTACAGTGTATTTGTTTATGTTTATTTCGTTTATTCCTGTTCTACCCTCACTGTTGATACTTGCTCTAAAGACCAAATTGGATGAGTACCTTATTTTCTGGGTTTGGTCTAGGCTTTTTCAGACTGTGTGAAGGAGCTTCTCCAGCCATTCCAGAATGAGTCCGTTGACCTGGTGGCTGGCATTGATGCCATGGGATTCATCCTAGGTAAAAAAAAACGAAACAGGTCATGCTCAGTGATGGAGGGAGCCAGGTAGCAAGAGGGAAGCACAGAGATGGTCCAATTTTTTATTTCTATTGTCCGAAGAGTCAGGATCCCAGTTAATATCCCAGAAAGGAAGGTGACACAGTACGAAATGTGATCCCTCAGAAGAAGACACTAAATTTAAATGTTGCCCCACCCCCTTTTCCAGAAATAGAAGGGGCAGTACTTGGTGAGAGAATCAAGTATATGCACACCCCCTACTTGACCCAGCTCCTGGTCCAAGCGATGGTTCTGTCCCGCCTGGACTACTGCAATTCCCTCTTGGCTGGCCTCCCAGCGTCCATCATCAGATCCCTCCAACTTATCCAGAATGCAGCAGCTCGTCTGGTCTTCAGCCTTCCCAAATACTCACGTCACCCCCCTGCTTACTTCCCTTCACTGGCTGCCTGTCATGACTCGCATCAAATTCAAAACATTGGTGCTAGCCTTCCAAGCAACATTGGTGCTAGCCTTCCCCAGCTTACCTACAAAAAAATCATCAGACCCTACACCCCTGCCAGACCTCTTTGTTTACCCTCCACAGGCCGCTTGGCACCTCCCCCTCTCCGAACTTCCACCTCACGCTCACGACTACTGTCTGTTCTGGCTCCACGGTGGTGGAACTCCCTGTTGAGGTCAGAACTGTAGAATCTCTTCCAATCTTCAAGCGCAAACTGAAGACGCACCTTCAAGCAGCACCTCTCCCCGTCCCTCCCTACCTCCCTGTGGACCTTAATTGTTGTCTTTCTGTGATGTACTTTTTTGTGTATCAGTATTTTTAGTTTGGCTAGGTAAGCAGTGTTTGGCTAGTTAAGGGGTTTGGTCATACCTTTGCGTTTGTTTGTTTGTTTGTTTGTTTGTTTGTTTGTTTAAAAAAAAACAAAAAAACAAATAGGCCCTGGTCCTTATCTTTGTTGTGCAGGTAGCAGTTGAAATTGTACTTCCCTCAAGGGTCTTTCAGCACACTTGTCCCTGGTTATGGGTATGCACTTTGTTGTACGTCGCTCTGGATAAGAGTGTCTGCCAAATGCCATTTTAATGTAATGTAAATGATGGAAATTTAGATCTGTTTATGTGATTGGGAAGATAAGATTTCACACTGAGAGGTTGTTGTTGTTTTTTACTCTGGGCTTGCTAGTCCATAGAACAATCACATTCAGTTCCAGCCACACCTTTCAAAGTGATTACTGTCTATTCAATAAGTGTACAGTATGAGTGGATTGCTTTTCTGGGTCTGAAGTTGAAAGGAGCTGATTTCTTTTGACGGTTGTCAGGATCAGCTGTGGCCACTACACTGAGTAAGGGCTTCTTGGCCATCCGTAAAGCAGGACACCTGTGCGTGCCGACGGAGAGCCAGCCGTTCAGTGACTACTCTGGCAGAGAGAAGCTAATGGAGGTGCGAAACGACGTGCTAAGACCAGGTGTGACGGTTGATTCTTGTTTTCCCCTTAAAATTGTCAGGTAAATCAGATCTGTGTGTTTAATTTATCAGTTGAGTACTCACAATGAAAACCACCAGGGGCACAAATACATTTCAGAAACAAGTATCTAAAAACATTAATGTGGTGAGATAAGGTTATGTTTGTCTTACTTGGTCACGAATCAGTAGCCTACCTATTCTTGAGGCAGTCCCGCGGTCAATAACTGCTTTGTAGATGTAAATCTGTGCTACCAAGAAATCATTAACACTAAGTTAAGAGCTACTCTCACTGCAGTGGGGCCAATACTCCACAGTCGTATGCAAAAGTTTGATCAAAAAGCCAATGAATATCTTGGTGAACAGTGAACTTGGTGACCAATTACACATTTCTTCAAATTTTAAAGCAAGATCACTTTCTAGCTTATTTTTTTACAGTTCCAAAATAATTTAAAAAAGGAAAAAGGCCCTGTGCAATAGTTTGGGAACCCTGTCAGTTAGTACTTTGTAACTATGTAACTACTCTGGCAACTATAACAGTTTGCAAAAGCTTCCTGTAGCCAGCTAAAAGTCTCTCAATTCTCGCTTCTCCCCATTTTTCCTAGCGGAATCCAATTAGCTCAGAAATATTCTTCGGTCTCCTTGCATGTACAGCATGTTTGAGATCTCTCCACAAATTTTCAAAATTATTTAAGTCTGGGGACTGTGGTGACCATTCCAAAACCTTAATCCTTCTTTCCATGCTTCACAGCTGGCAAGGTGTTCTCTACAAAGGCTTCACCTTTTTATCTTTGGTGGTGGCCTTCAGAATAGAAAGTTCAGCCCTGGATTTATATTAGTTCACACATTGAAGCCCTAACAAGTAAATCACCTGGGTCTGGGCTTTAGTAATCATCTTTTTAAAAAGTAACAAAGAATAATCCACAAAGGCTTCCCAAACCTTTGCACAGGGCCCTTTTCCTTTTCCTTTTTTTAACATTTATAAACAGTAGAAAAAATTACATTTTGCAGAAAGGTCTCATATTTAACATTTCCATTTCAGATTTGCTTTCCCTCACATACAGATTAATTGTAACAGACATTTAAACCAGGGGTGCCTAAGTTTATGTACCCCACTGTATACTCTATACTCCCAATGGTCTGTTCCACATGTCCCCAAGATTACACGGAAGCCACGGAGGAAAAGATATAATTAATTTTAGTTTTACAGATGTCTTGGAAAATCAAGCAGTTTCAGTTATTATATTCATATATATATATAGCCATGCATTTAGTGAAACATTTCAGATTACGCACCTTGCTCAAGGGTACAAGTTCAGTTTTATGATTTTCTCTTTTTTTTCCTTTTAAACCAAGCCGAACACCTGACATTGATGCATTGGGCCTTCAACACTGAATAAAAACAATTAAAAGTATATAAGGTACTTAAGCAAGTATAAGAAATTAGCTCTGTTGAAGAATTTTATGCACTCAACTTCAGCAAGTTTATTCACTTCTGAGTGACTTGCTGTCATCAAATGATTGTGCTGACTTCTACAGTCGCAGATTTTTCTCGGCCTTGAAATGTGAATGTAAAACATGCAGTTGTAAGAAGGAGACTGCACGCACCCGGGACATAAACTGAGTGCAGAATTCAATAATCTGCATCATAAGATGCCAATTAACCAGACTACATGTTTACAATCTTCCAGCTGAATTCAGTTTGGCAACTTGGCATGTGGATAGTCAATCTGGCCTGAATGTCATTTAGTAAATGTCCATTTCTGTACTCTGTTGTCTGCTGTAGGTTTAGTGGGTCCTGTGGCCCAGTGTTTCTCAACTCCAGACCTCAGGGCCCATTTGCCAGAAGGTTTTTGCCAATCAAACCACCAAAAATCCCATTGATTAGTTAAATCAAGTGTGTCAAGTTCCTAGTCACAACAAAAACCTTCTGGCAAGTGGGTTCTGAGGACTGGCGCTAAGAAACACTGTGAACAGCCTGCCATTCTCTCAGTAAACTGTTCATTTTCGTTGTGGAAGCTTTTCATTTCGTCTCAAAGTTGAAGTTCAGTTTAGCACCTCCATGTTTGGTCATTTGTGTGAATGTTCTGGTTTTAGCTCAACCATTGCATTTTCCTCCCCATTTTGAGAAACCTTCTCGTTTTTGCTCTTTCCCTCCCTCCCTCTCCGGCAGGTCTGCGTGTGCTCCTGGTGGACCAGTGGATAGAAACAGGAGGCACCATGCGGGCGGCCATCTCCCTGGTGGAGAAGCTGGGAGCCACTGTCGTAGGTGAGCTCCAGTTATGACACACCACTGCCCAGTAATGGGGTTTTTGAAAAACTACTCATGATTTAAATATGGCTTTATATATCCAACAAGTCAGTTCAAGCATTGCAAAATCAAACCAAAATCAAAATCAAAGTTCTGGGAATCTCCCAGATTTAAGCCTGGGCTACCAGGCTTATCTGTATCCCAGATCTCATGGAAATGGATCTCTCAGAACACACCAGCTTTATTGAAACAATCAGAAGGTTTTTTTTTACTTTGTTGCAATGGATCACTTACTGTTTTATTAAAACCTGAAGAAATCCAGGCTATAACTGAGGCATTGTCAACAAGACAGGAGGAATAATATAAAATTTTCAGCTGTGCATAATATTAATTTGAATTCAGTCTTATTGTAGGTTTCGTGAATTCTGACATCACCGTACAACTGTATCTTGTCTTCCAGTCCCATTTTCTGTGATTAGCAAGAGCTGTATCTCCCCAATGCATTGAGCTGTCAGTAGTTATTACTTTCCTTGAAAAACAAGCAATTGTCTGTCCCATCTGTTGATTTGTGACCAGATAATCTATCAGTTGTTTTGATCAGTTCATTTAGATTTTCTGCAAATTGTGCAGCATATACTTCTGTCAAAAATGTATGCCAAATCTTGAATGAAATACAGCCACTGCTTATGGCTATATTCTTCCCCTGCTGACATATGATTTCCCCTTCATGTTGATCACACATTTTAAATGTTTGATTGTTTTTGTCCATCATCTTTGCATAATTTCTGAAATTGAAAATTGTGCAACATAATTGAAATCTGCCCATGTGTAGCGTATCAGGCTGATACTCTCTGATATTTGCTCAGACATTTGCTCTACATTTTGTAGTGTGTGCATTTTGACATTCTATCCATCTCTACTTTCCCTTCACTTTCCAACTGATAAGGAACAATTTTTAGAAACATCACCATGAGCCACTCAATGGTACAATAGTACATAAAGGGGCACCTGGAGGATGACGATTGGAATATTAGTTTAAATCCCTGCAGGTCTCGACATTCCATGTTTACAGGGTAGTCCGTTCAGTAATACTGACACTATAATTCAGTAAGACCAGTGCTAATCATTTTGGAGGATTGCATAATTTGGCTGCTGAGAAAAAATGAATTTATTTTTTCTCCACTGACTAGTTACTGATGATGGGTTTCAAGCAAAATAAGGCATGTTCAGGTATATTTGTAGTAATTGAACACCATAGCTTGCTGTACCATATCATTGTGTTCTTTGCTTCATTTCATTAATGTTCATTAGTGACATTTGATTTCAGGTGTAGCAGCAGTTGCCATAGAGAACAGCGAGGGGGGGCGGTGGATCAAAGAGAGGTACAGGTACTCTCACTGCATCCCAGAGGCCCTGCAAGCTCAGATAGACAGGCAGCACCTGGACTCCTTCCACAGCTTCGGCAACTGAACCCGGGCCACTCTGGTGCAGGCCTGCCTCCTCTCCATGAACCTGCGTTTGTCGGAATAAAGCGAGCCTTTCCGAGCCTGTGCAGTGAAGAGGTGCTGGAGAGGCCAAGGTGGCACTACAGAACAAAACATTCACCTCACGTGTACAGAACTGATGCGGTTTGAAAGAAATAAGAAATGACTAGGACTAGTGTATATGCAATTCCGCCATTTGTTCTGGTGTAGATCTTTGTAATAGACAGCAAGCCTGATTTGTCTTGAAGAGAGCAATTGTTTCCTTAAATGATCTCCTTTTTTTACCAATTTATTTCACTGTAAAATCGAAATCTAATCTAAACCAATGTGCCTATACGGTTTCTATTCAGTGTTTTTTTGGTGGAAGGGGGTTAACATAACACTTAACATATTAAGAAAAATGGCATACAAGAATAATTGATTGTTTTACCATTAACACAGAAATTGTAGTTCTGGATTTTCTTTTTATGTGCCGAATTACATTGAGTTCCAATAAACGTTACCTAAAATATTCAACTACAGTTCTTCTATTCAATTAATTTTGTATAGCCTTTTTACAGAGAACTATCACAAAGACACTGTACAGAGAAACAGAACAACCGTTCTAACAACTTAAATAAATATTTAATTGAACCAAATTCTACTAAAATTGTGCCAAATTAATTGCATACATGGTTCATCCAAATGACACTAGGTCAGAAATAACCCTATGAAATGCTCTTGATTAAATTTGAGGCTTATACAATCCAAACAACTTGCCTTGACTTCTATATATTGAATTAATTGCATCGAGTTCAAAACTTGGATTATTTTGAATAGGCAAATACCTTCTTTTTTTTTCCCTTTAAACACTAGAAAATGTGTAATTTGTACCTTGTATCACTGTATTAAGACTTACCATGTAAGGCAATCGCACTAACATTTTCCAAATGTACAATTGGTCACAAACTGAGGTCCCACTTGAACGTGTTTTTTCTTTTTTTTTTTTTTTTTCTTTTTTTTAAACCAGGCATACATGCTATTGGTATACAATATTTTTCAGAATCTCTTGGTCCTGGAAGTAGAGTATTCTCAAAGGCAGTCATTAACTACAGGAATGCAACCCAATAGCACTAAAACTCTACTAATTAATTCAATAACAAATGAAATGCACAAAAATAATTGCCTATCAAGCAACATGTCTGCAACACAAAGATGACTGTCCTGTTAATGCATGAGGCAGTACCATTATAATCAGACCATTAAAAAGGCATTCTTCTTTGTACAGTTGGTTTTGGAAAAAGTTCAAACTAATGATAAAAGCTTGCAACCACATACAATAATGTATTCAAGATGTTTGAAGTCCAGCTCATTTGTGGGAATCATCCACAACTTCCTCACAGACAATTACATTGTTCGTACCATTTGGGGTCCCCTTTGCAATGCTGACATTCGGTTTTCCATGGCAATTCTGCTGTGGACATTTCTCTTGGATGGCTGTGCTGCTATCCATGTGCTTTAGTACCATGCTGTGGTAATTTAGAGTGAAACTTTCTGTCAATGTACAATTCAACCTCACTGGCAACAGTTAGACTGCTTCTTCTGGGATGTTGCGTACAAGTTGCAGGAATTGCTGTTTATTCCTGTAACAGAATGAAAAAGTGTAAGGATGTTGTCCACAAGGCAAATGACCGTTTCTGTCATTCCTCGAGCAGAATAGCTACAGAGCTATGCGTTTCAGCTGCTTGAACAAAGAATTTAGCTTCAGCTGTGACACACGCTGAGGAACGACATGAGAAAAGAAGTGTTTGACTGATCATCAGTTGATCATATTGCCTCCAGGACAATACTCACTGACAACATCGCCGATGCGTCTGGATCCGCTCTTCTCCAACTCAGCCAGAACGTTTGCCTCAAATGTCAGCGCTGCCACGCGGAAGAAGAACTCCTTCACACTCTCTCCTACAGCACCGAGGAGTTCAATCACAGATACCGTACACACACCCACACACAACCTTAACTGTAAAAAGCATGACTAAAATCTAATAGGAGACCACAAGCAATACTGAGGACAGACTGTTCCACTGTTCTACAAATAGGAGTGAAAACAAATCATATGAAGTTCAAAAATATTTATTAAATAATCCAGAATGATGCTTGGACACAGTATCCGTAGCAGTCCTTCCTCAAATCTACAAGTCACATGAGAATGTGTGCACGTGTGTGTGGGGGAGCAGAGGAGAGAAATGCTGCCATGCTAATCACACTCAATGAGCTGGATGATGAGTTTCATTCAGTCTAAAAGGGTGACCTCTATTCAACAGAAAACGGGTCACACCTTCCCGTGGTGAAGGGTGTACATGTTGTGTGTGTAACGGAGTAGCCCACCTGAAAGTGCAGACACCGCCCAGTATTCTGCTCTAATCTCTTCTGACAGTTTAATGGCGTCCTGCTCAATCTGGGAGAACATGGCAGGAGACTGGCACAGGGAGTGGGAGAGAAAAATATGGTGAAGACCTGAACATGCCACAGAGCTACAGCACTAGCTTGCCACAGCGTCATGGCTTTTGAGACGGGCACTCACACTCAGGTCTTTCTTGGTTCCCACCAGGAAGAGCAGCACACTGGAGGGGTCGTTCTCTTTCATGGCATCCTCCAGCCACTGCCTTTGAACACAGATGACAGCATTCACTATACTGACAGGTCAGTGACACCAAACTGCACTACCTCCACCTGACCAGTGGCACAGATTGAGGTCAATCACTACGTCCCTTACCTTGCGTGGTAGAGAGGCTACATCATTGACGTCAAACACAATTATGATGGCTACAAGGAAAGAGAAAAGACACATTAGCCCGGCTACAAAATTTGTCATTAACTGAAGTTATCATCCAAAGTTGAGGCATTTATTCTTTATCTAATGGAGTGAGGAATTGTATTCACACACATAACTTTATGCATGCCATGCCATGTCACGGTCATCCCAAGAGAAAGAACATGACTGCAAAGGCACCTTTTCATTCTGTGCCATTTCTTTCCATTTTTTTTTTTAAATGGGTTGTTAAAATGAGGAAGCTGCCCTTGTATTGTAGCTTTGAGTCATACAATATTTACTTATGTGGCCAGTTGGCCTGTATGGTTGCTTCTAATGTGAGACCATGCTTACTTTTGTTCAGTGAATGATGGCTGCTGTCTGCAACCACAAATTGCTAAAATGTCAAGTACCACAGAAAACAAAAATATCCCTTATTAATAACCTTTCATTATTTTTGTACATTTGTATTGTATTGTTTTCCATTGTTAATATCATGTTTTGTTCATGTGGTTTGTCATTTCTGTATGAGACTAATCTCTCTTCAACATAATCTTTCCTGGCTGAGGTCACAGACCAACACGTGCATTTTCCAAAAATACCAGGAATTGCTCCCAACCTAAAGGTTGGCATTTTAGGGTCAAATTCTCAATTCCAGGGTGGCCAGTTTGCCCCAATAGGAGACCAAATTGTTTTGTGTGGCAGATGACACGATCGTTTTTATTTATTTATTTATTTATTTATTTATTTATTTATTTATTTATTTATTTATTTATTTATTTATTTTTAATCGCATTCCGGTAGTTGTACAATTCTACACACACACAGCCTATTGTGTCAATGCTTATTCCTGTGCATACTGTAATTTCAATTTTCTAAAGCTGTCAATCTTTTAGAAAGGATATTTGTCTTCGAATTTCATTGTAAAAAAAAAAAAAAAAGTTACTTATGACCACGCGTATTAAGTAAATCGTAAAAAGAACAACATAAATAAAATAAATTAAAATTGTAACTATTAGGTAGCAAATCACCATAAAGCAGTTGCAGCTAAACTTGTTTCACCTCTGATTTGGAATATTTAAGTGTTCAGGCGTCTCAAATAATTCCCAAGGTGGATAAACTCAGTGAAGCAGAAGCGTCCTGAAGTATTTTCGATCCTAGTTGATCGAAAATGGCACGAGGCTTTACGAACAACTGGTGAGGTTCTGCTATAATGACACACCGGTAGGTAATCGGCGCCCTTAAGCGGAGAAATCGTTTAAATGTAGAGTAATGTGTTCACAGCAAGACAAGCAGGCAGTATTGGCTGGCAAACAACACAACCCAGGTTCAACATCCGTACGTATTACGCGAGTAGGCTACCACAAAAAAGTTAATGTAGACTTTGTAATTGATTTTGGCTTAAATACTGATATAGGTTTTTTTTTTTTTTTTTTTTACATATATCTCCTTAAAAAGTACTTTTTGTTGTCTGTCGGTTAACCTTGGGTTACTTTGGTTACGTAACAACAGTAACATAGCTGCCAACTCTCACGCTTTCGGCGTGAGACACACGCATTTGCCTGTTTTACCAATGCGTGTCTCATGCCGAAAGCGTGAGAGTTGGCAGCTATGCAGTAAAGTCTGGCATCACCACTTGCCAACCATGCCTAGCTAGCATTAAGCTGTGACCGTTTTTTTTTTTTTTTAACAACTCTTTATTGGGGTTTTTCTCAGTTAAACAAACAAACATACATACAATATTTCAAGTATTAAGAAGACATAAAACAAAGACTGGGCAGAAATAAACATTAAAATGCAAGAGTGTAGCATTCTATGTCCTGCAAATAAGTGGGCTGTTTCACAGAGGAGTAACTTATTTGTAGCAAATTCAGCCCAAATACAGACAGCAGAGATAAGAGAAAAATAAATAAATAATAAAATAAAATAAAAATTAAATAAATAAAAAAAGGAAAGAGGAAAAGAAAGTGGATGTCAAGTAAGTCGGTAGTGCTTTCATATTTAAAACAGGCTAGTTTGGGGGAAGGGTTGATTAAGCTTTGCTAAAGTGATCGATAAAGGGTTGCCAGATCCGGTAAAATTTGTCTTTACATCCTCTCAATGAGAATTTTATTTTTTCCAAATGCAAGTGTTGCATAACATCTCTCATAAGGTTAGAGCAAGTTGGAGGTTGAGCTTGCTTCCAGTTTAATAATATCAGTCTGCGTGCTAGAAGGCATATAAATGTCATCATATTATATTGAGAGCTGGATAGCACGACACCATGTTCTTTAACACCAAAGACTGCCATCAATGGATTAGGATCGATCACTGTAGTGGCACTCTGTTTGACTAACTTACTTCCTTTTTATGCACATGGTCGAAAACAGGTCGTACGCAGCAATAAAGTCAGTTCCAAACCAGTTTGCCTTTTTTGGTTGTTTACTCCAAAATAATCCATATGAACAAACATACATGTCTTGTATTCTGCTGCTGCTGGCTTTGTCTGCTGCTGGTAAAAACCATATGTTTTCCCAGCCACATGCATACCTCCCCCCTTCTCCAGCACTAACTATATTGCCTGATTAAAGTGTGTCTCCGCCAGGTGCATTTGGTTAACCAATTACAGCCTCTCCTATAGTGCTTAAGGTGTGCCCCCTAGTGCCCAAAGATAATCAAACTATACAACTACAATAACCTACTAGAAATAATTAGTCAAATGGCTTCTACAATCACTCTTCCTATGATGTCCGAAAAAGATTGGAAATGTTTTTGCCAGTATGTTGTTAAACTTGGGCAGTGCCAAAACATATGGGCTAGTGATGCTGGTGACTGTCCACATCTATCACATGCAGGGTTTATATTCTTATACATTTTACAGAGCTTTTCCTTTGAAAAGTGTAATCGATGTAACACTTTAAACTGCAAGAGCCCATGTCTCGCACAAACCGAGGAGGGGTGTACCAATGTCAGAGCTTTCGACCAAAGTTAATCCGTGATGGCCACTCCTAGGTTTTTTATCCAGGCTGTTTTTAGATAATCCAGAGAGGTGGTGCAATTTAGACATGAAAGTGTATTATAAATAGTGGAAATGCCTCCTTTTGTTAGCGGATTTGACAAAAATATAGAATCCATTGGTGAACTGTCTGGGATGTTGGGGAAGGACGGAGTGTTGTGTTTGACGAAGTCTCGCAGCTGCAATATATCCTCAATAAAAAGTGACTGGTTTTTTAACCAGTATTTTTCGATATGATCCATCATATTTATGTTCGATACAAAACGAGATATTGATATTATGGCACAGCCCCCTTTAGTTTGCCCCTGGCTTATTGGCCTAAATATAAATCTGACCTGAATTTTACAGGCCCGAAGATAAAGAAGGACAAAAGTGCGTATCTATTCATTCGGTTTTGGTAGAAAGATTAATGAAAGTGGGGTGAGTTTGGCCTATAGCCCGTTTTGAAGGGGTTAACACTCCGAATAACACTCCCACCCCAGACTTTGGAATGATTGTGCTCCAGTGTTCTGCTGCTTGCCTATTAACTGAGGGCAACGTATAAATAAGCAAGCAACCACATCCAGCTAAAAGTGTAATCCAACAGACTTGTATCCCCCAGTGTAATCTGGCTGTTGACAGCTTCTGAATCAAGACATTATTGTAAGTATACTTTAATATCATCTTTACGTAATGTAATGCTTTATACGTTTAATGCACATTTTCTAATGGGCTTCATGAACTTAAGATTCTGAATGTGCTTCATGAATTCTGATTCTGAGACCCTGTCACAATTGTTACTTTTATGTTGTTAACAATTTTAATTAAAGTGTCAAAGTGACATTTACAGTAAGGTAATACCTCTACGTCTACAGTGCAAGGTTAACATTAATGTCTCTTAACATATCATGGAATGTACAAAGGCAGCAGTAGGCCTACTGTGGAGCAGTAATGGCATATATTTCCAGATATTGCAGGGCAGAGGTAATGGGGTACCAAGTGCTATAGAACAGTTAGCGACCCCAGACCCACCTGCTTCCTGGAGTGTAGTCACGTGGATAAATATGACTCTGGTAACAGGTTCCCCTGCCCTGTGCCTCTCACTTGCTCGCTGCAGTGGCTGCATCTATCCTTCCAGGCAGTCCCAATGGACGTATTGTCTGTTCCAGAGGAGAGGGGGAGAGGCTGGTACCTCTCACTCATGGCACCAAATACAAAGGGAAGTAACTTTGCCTGGCTGGACCCATCCAGACTTTACTGCAATCACCAGGTAATGGGTACTGGCTTTGCTTTTTGCTTTGCTAAATGTACTGTAGAATGCTAGTGCATTAGCTGTTCATAAACTGAGAGCCCTGTTTAGGCAGAGTACACTACTCTTCACATTGGATAATTGTGGAGTGTTTTGTTATTGTTATGTACTAGCTTACTTACTTACTTATAGTAAGTAACTTACTATTGATAAGTGGTTACAGTGTATTTGTTTATGTTTATTTCGTTTATTCCTGTTCTACCCTCACTGTTGATTCTTGCTCTAAAGACCAAATTGGATGAGTACCTTATTTTCTGGGTTTGGTCTAGGCTTTTTCAGACTGTGTGAAGGAGCTTCTCCAGCCATTCCAGAATGAGTCCGTTGACCTGGTGGCTGGCATTGATGCCATGGGATTCATCCTAGGTAAAAAAAACGAAACAGGTCATGCTCAGTGATGGAGGGAGCCAGGTAGCAAGAGGGAAGCACAGAAATGGTCCAATTTTTTATTTCTATTGTCTGAAGAGTCAGGATCCCAGTTAATATCCCAGAAAGGAAGGTGACACAGCACGAAATGTGATCCCTCAGAAGAAGACGCTAAATTTAAATGTTGCCCCACCCCCTTTTACTGAAATAGAAGGGGCAGTACTTGGTGAGAGAATCAAGTATATGCACACCCCCTACTTGACCCAGCTCCTGGTCCAAGCGATGGTTCTGTCCCGCCTGGACTACTGCAATTCCCTCTTGGCTGGCCTCCCAGCGTCCGCCATCAGATCCCTCCAACTTATCCAGAATGCAGTAGCTCGTCTGGTCTTCAGCCTTCCCAAATACTCACATGTCACCCCCCTGCTTACTTCCCTCCACTGGCTGCCTGTCATGGCTCGCATCAAATTCAAAACATTGGTGCTAGCCTTCCAAGCAGTTAAGGGGTCTTCCCCAGCTTACCTACAAAAAATCATCAGACCCTACGCCCCTGCCAGACCTCTTCGTTCACCCTCCACAGGCCGCTTGGCACCTCCCCCTCTCCGAACTTCCACCTCACGCTCACGACTACTGTCTGTTCTGGCTCCACGGTGGTGGAACTCCCTGTTGAGGTCAGAACTGTAGAATCTCTTCCAATCTTCAAGCGCAAACTGAAGACGCACCTTCAAGCAGCACCTCTCCCCATCCCTCCCTACCTCCCTGTGAACCTTAATTGTTGTCTTTCTGTGATGTACCTTTTTATGTATCAGTATTTTTAGTTTGGCTAGGTAAGCAGTGTTTGGCTAGTTAAGGGGTTTGGTCATACCTTTGCGTTTGTTTGTTTGTTTGTTTGTTTGTTTGTTTGTTTGTTTGTTTAAAAAAATAAAAATAAAAATAAAAAACAAATAGGCCCTGGTCCTTATCTTTGTTGTGCAGGTAGCAGTTGAAATTGTACTTCCCTCAAGGGTCTTTCAGCACACTTGTCCCTGGTTATGGGTATGCACTTTGTTGTACGTCACTCTGGATAAGAGTGTCTGCCAAATGCCATTTTAATGTAATGTAAATGATGGAAATTTAGATCTGTTTGTGTGATTGGGAAGATAAGATTTCACACTGAGAGGTTGTTGTTGTTTTTTACTCTGGGCTTGCTAGTCCATAGAACAATCACATTCAGTTCCAGCCACACCTTTCAAAGTGATTACTGTCTATTCAATAAGTGTATGAGTGGATTGCTTTTCTGGGTCTGAAGTTGAAAGGAGCTGATTTCTTTTGACGGTTGTCAGGATCAGCTGTGGCCACTACACTGAGTAAGGGCTTCTTGGCCATCCGTAAAGCAGGACACCTGTGCGTGCCGACGGAGAGCCAGCCGTTCAGTGACTACTCCGGCAGAGAGAAGCTAATGGAGGTGCGAAACGACGTGCTAAGACCAGGTGTGACGGTTGATTCTTGTTTTCCCCTTAAAATTGTCAGGTAAATCAGATCTGTGTGTTTAATTTATCAGTTGAGTACTCACAATGAAAACCACCAGGGGCACAAATACATTTCAGAAACATTTTGCTAACCATTATAAAGTATCTAAAAACATTAATGTGGTGAGATAAGGTTATGTTTGTCTTACTTGGTCACGAATCAGTGGCCTACCTATTCTTGAAGTAAAGGGCAGTCCCGCAGTCAATAACTGCTTTGTAGATGTAAATCTGTCTGCTACCAAGAAATCATTAACACTAAGTAAAGGCTACTCTCACTGCAGTGTGGCCAATACTCCACAGTCGTATGCAAAAGTTTGATCAAAAAGCCAATGAATATCTTTGTGAACAGTGAACTTGGTGACCAATGACACATTTCTTCAAATTTTAAAGCAAGATCACTTTCTAGCTTAATTTTTTACAGTTCCAAAATAATTTAAAAAAGGAAAAAGGCCCTGTGCAAAAGTTTGGGAACCCTGTCAGTTAGTACTTTGTAACTATGTAACTACTCTGGCAACTATAACAGTTTGCAAAAGCTTCCTGTAGCCAGCTAAAAGTCTCTCAATTCTCGCTTCTCCCCATTTTTCCTAGCGGAACCCAATTAGCTCAGAAATATTCTTCAGTCTCCTTGCATGTACAGCATGTTTGAGATCTCTCCACAAATTTTCAAAATTATTTAAGTCTGGGGACTGTGGTGACCATTCCAAAACCTTAATCCTTCTTTCCATGCTTCACAGCTGGCAAGGTGTTCTCTACAAAGGCTTCACCCTTTTATCTTTGGTGGTGGCCTTCAGAATAGAAAGTTCAGCCCTGGATTTATATTAGTTCACACATTGAAGCCCTAACAAGTAAATCACCTGGGTCTGGGCTTTAGTAATCATCTTTTTAAAAAGTAACAAAGAATAATCCACAAAGGCTTCCCAAACCTTTGCACAGGGCCCTTTTCCTTTTCCTTTTTTTAACATTTATAAACAGTAGAAAAAATTACATTTTGCAGAAAGGTCTCATATTTAACATTTCCATTTCAGATTTGCTTTCCCTCACATACAGATTAATTGTAACAGACATTTAAACCAGGGGTGCCTAAATTTATGTACCCCACTGTATACTCTATACTCCCAATGGTCTGTTCCACATGTCCCCAAGATTACACGGAAGCCACGGAGGAAAAGATATAATTAATTTTAGTTTTACAGATGTCTTGGAAAATCAAGCAGTTTCAGTTATTATATTCATATATATATAGCCATGCATTTAGTGAAACATTTCAGATTACGCACCTTGCTCAAGGGTACAAGTTCAGTTTTATGATTTTCTCTTTTTTTTCCTTTTAAACCAAGCCGAACACCTGACATTGATGCATTGGGCCTTCAACACTGAATAAAAACAATTAAAAGTATATAAGGTACTTAAGCAAGTATAAGAAATTAGCTCTGTTGAAGAATTTTATGCACTCAACTTCAGCAAGTTTATTCACTTCTGAGTGACTTGCTGTCATCAAATGATTGTGCTGACTTCTACAGTCGCAGATTTTTCTCGGCCTTGAAATGTGAATGTAAAACATGCAGTTGTAATAAGGAGACTGCACGCACCCGGGACATAAACTGAGTGCAGAATTCAATAATCTGCATCATAAGATGCCAATTAACCAGGCTACATGTTTACAATCTTCCAGCTGAATTCAGTTTGGCAACTTGGCATGTGGATAGTCAATCTGGCCTGAATGTCATTTAGTAAATGTCCATTTCTGTACCCTGTTGTCTGCTGTAGGTTTAGTGGGTCCTGTGGCCCAGTGTTTCTCAACTCCAGACCTCAGGGCTCATTTGCCAGAAGGATTTTGCCAATCAAACCACCAAAAATCCCATTGATTAGTTAAATCAAGTGTGTCAAGTTCCTAGTCACAACAAAAACCTTCTGGCAAGTGGGTTCTGAGGACTGGCGCTAAGAAACACTGTTGTCAGTGAACAGCCTGCCATTCTCTCAGTAAACTGTTCATTTTCGTTGTGGAAGCTTTTCATTTCGTCTCAAAGTTCAGTTTAGCACCTCCATGTTTGGTCATTTGTGTGAATGTTCTGGTTTTAGCTCAACCATTGCATTTTCCTCCCCATTTTGAGAAACCTTCTCGTTTTTGCTCTTTCCCTCCCTCCCTCTCCGGCAGGTCTGCGTGTGCTCCTGGTGGACCAGTGGATAGAAACAGGAGGCACCATGCGGGCCGCCATCTCCCTGGTGGAGAAGCTGGGAGCCACTGTCGTAGGTGAGCTCCAGTTATGACACACCACTGCCCAGTAATGGGGTTTTTGATTTAAATATGGCTTTATATATCCAACAAGTCAGTTCAAGCATTGCAAAATCAAACCGCGGAGTTCTGGGAATCTCCCAGATTTAAGCCTGGGCTACCAGGCTTATCTGTATCCCAGATCTCATGGAAATGGATCTCTCAGAACACACCAGCTTTATTGAAACAATCAGAAGGGTTTTTTTTACTTTGTTGCAATGGATCACTTACTGTTTTATTAAAACCTGAAGAAATCCAGGCTATAACTGAGGCATTGTCAACAAGACAGGAGGAATAATATAAAATTTTCAGCTGTGCATAATATTAATTTGAATTCAGTCTTATTGTAGGTTTCGTGAATTCTGACATCACCGTACAACTGTATCTTGTCTTCCAGTCCCATTTTCTGTGATTAGCAAGAGCTGTATCTCCCCAATGCATTGAGCTGTCAGTAGTTATTACTTTCCTTGAAAAACAAGCAATTGTCTGTCCCATCTGTTGATTTGTGACCAGATAATCTATCAGTTGTTTTGATCAGTTCATTTAGATTTTCTGCAAATTGTGCAGCATATACTTCTGTCAAAAATGTATGCCAAATCTTGAATGAAATACAGCCACTGCTGACATATGATTTCCCCTTCATGTTGATCATACATTTTAAATGTTTGATTGTTTTTGTCCATCATCTTTGCATAATTTCTGAAATTGAAAATTGTGCAACATAATTGAAATCTGCCCATGTGTAGCGTATCAGGCTGATAATCTCTGATATTTGCTCAGACATTTGCTCTACATTTTGTAGTGTGTGCATTTTGACATTCTATCCATCTCTACTTTCCCTTCACTTTCCAACTGATAAGGAACAATTTTTAGAAACATCACCATGAGCCACTCAATGGTACAATAGTACATAAAGGGACACCTGGAGGATGACGATTGGAATATTAGTTTAAATCCCTGCAGGTCTCGACATTCCATGTTTACAGGGTAGTCTGTTCAGTAATACTGACACTATAATTCAGTAAGACCTGTGGCAATCATTTTGGAGGACTGCATAATTTGGCTGCTGAGAAAAAATGACTTTATTTTTTCTCCACTGACTAGTTACTGATGATGGGTTTCAAGCAAAATAAGGCATGTTCAGGTATATTTGTAGTAATTGAACACCATAGCTTGCTGTATGATATCGTGTTCTTTGCTTCATTTCATTAATGTTCATTAGTGACATTTGATTTCAGGTGTAGCAGCAGTTGCCATAGAGAACAGCGAGGGGGGGCGGTGGATCAAAGAGAGGTACAGGTACTCTCACTGCATCCCAGAGACCCTGCAGGCTCAGATAGACAGGCAGCACCTGGACTCCTTCCACAGCTTCGTCAGCCTGACGGACTGAACCCGGGCCACTCTGGTGCAGGCCTGCTTTTGCAAGCCACCTCCTCTCCATGAACCTGCGTTTGTCGGAATAAAGCGAGCCTGATGCGGTTTGAAAGAAATAAGAAATGACTAGAACTAGTGTATATGCAATTCTGCCATTTGTTCTGGTGTAGATCTTTGTAATAGACAGCAAGCCTGATTTGTCTTGAAGAGAGCAATTGTTTCCTTAAATTATCTCCTTTTTTTAACAATTTATTTCACTGTAAAATCTAAATCTAAATCTAATCTAAACCAAACCTATACGGTTTCTATTCAGTGTTTTTTTGGGGTTAACATAACACTTAATTATTCTTGTATGCCATTTTTCTTAATATGTTAATTGTTTTACCATTAACACAGAAATTGTAGTTCTGGATTTTCTTTTTAATGTGCCGAATTACATTGAGTTCCAATAAACGTTACCTAAAATATTCAACTACAGTTCTTCTATTCAATTAATTTTGTATAGCCTTTTTACAGAGAACTATCACAAAGACACTGTACAGAGAAACAGAACAACCGTTCTAACAACTTAAATAAATATTTAATTGAACCAAATTCTACTAAAATTGTGCCAAATTAATTGCATACATGGTTCATCCAAATGACACTAGGTCAGAAATAACCCTATGAAATGCTCTTGATTAAATTTGAAATCCAAACAACTTGCCTTGACTACTATATATTGAATTAATTGCATCAAGTTCAAAACTTGGATTATTTTGAATAGGCAAATACCTTCTTTTTTTTTTTTCCTTTAAACACTAGAAAATGTGTAATTTGTACCTTGTATCACTGTATTAAGACTTACCATGTAAGGCAATCGCACTAACATTTTCCAAATGTACAATTGGTCACACTGAGGTCCCACTTGAACGTGGGTTTTTTTTTTTTTTTTTTTAACAATGCATACATGCTATTGTTATACAATATATTTCAGAATCTCTTGGTCCTGGAAGTAGAGTATTCTCAAAGGCAGTCATTAACTACAGGAATACAACCCAGTAGCACTAAAACTCTACTAATTAATTCAATAATAAATGAAATGCACAAAAATAATTGCCTATCAAGCAACATGTCTGCAACACAAAGATGATTGTCCTGTTAATGCATGAGGCAGTACCATTATAATCAGACCATTAAAAAGGCATTCTTCTTTGTACAGTTGGTTTTGGAAAAAGTTCAAACTAATGATGATAAAAGCTTGCAACCACATACAATAATGTATTCAAGATGTTTGAAGTCCAGCTCATTTGTGGGAATCATCCACAACTTCCTCACAGACAATTACATTGTTCGTACCATTTGGGGTCCCCTTTGCAATGCTGACATTCGGTTTTCCATGGCAATTCTGCTGTGGACATTTCTCTTGGATGGCTGTGCTGCTATCCATGTGCTTTAGTACCATGCTGTGGTAATTTAGAGTGAAACTTTCTGTCAATGTACAATTCAACCTCACTGGCAACAGTTAGACTGCTTCTTCTGGGATGTTGCGTACAAGTTGCAGGAATTGCTGTTTATTCCTGTAACAGAATGAAAAAGTGTAAGGATGTTGTCCACAAGGCAAATGACCGTTTCTGTCATTCCTAGAGCAGAATAGCTACAGAGCTATGCGTTTCAGCTGCTTGAACAAAGAATTTAGCTTCAGCTGTGACACACGCTGAGGAACGACATGAGAAATGAAGTGTTTGACTGATCATCAGTTGATCATATTGCCTCCAGGACAATACTCACTGACAACATCGCCGATGCGTCTGGATCCGCTCTTCTCCAACTCAGCCAGAACGTTTGCCTCAAATGTCAGCGCTGCCACGCGGAAGAAGAACTCCTTCACACTCTCTCCTACAGCACCGAGGAGTTCAATCACAGATACCGTACACACACCCACACACAACCTTAACTGTAAAAAGCATGACTAAAATCTAATAGGAGACCACAAGCAATACTGAGGACAGACTGTTCCACTGTTCTACAAATAGGAGTGAAAACAAATCATATGAAGTTCAAAAATATTTATTAAATAATCCAGAATGATGCTTGGACACAGTATCCGTAGCAGTCCTTCCTCAAATCTACAAGTCACATGAGAATGTGTGCACGTGTGTGTGGGGGAGCAGAGGAGAGAAATGCTGCCATGCTAATCACACTCAATGAGCTGGATGATGAGTTTCATTCAGTCTAAAAGGGTGACCTCTATTCAACAGAAAACGGGTCACACCTTCCCGTGGTGAAGGGTGTACATGTTGTGTGTGTAACGGAGTAGCCCACCTGAAAGTGCAGACACCGCCCAGTATTCTGCTCTAATCTCTTCTGACAGTTTAATGGCGTCCTGCTCAATCTGGGAGAACATGGCAGGAGACTGGCACAGGGAGTGGGAGAGAAAAATATGGTGAAGACCTGAACATGCTACAGAGCCACAGCACTAGCTTGCCACAGCGTCATGGCTTTTGAGACGGGCACTCACACTCAGGTCTTTCTTGGTTCCCACCAGGAAGAGCAGCACACTGGAGGGGTCGTTCTCTTTCATGGCGTCCTCCAGCCACTGCCTTTGAACACAGATGACAGCATTCACTATACTGACATGTCAGTGACACCAAACTGCACTACCTCCACCTGACCAGTGGCACAGATTGAGGTCAATCACTGCGTCCCTTACCTTGCGTGGTAAAGAGAGGCTACATCATTGACGTCAAACACAATTATGATGGCTACAAGGAAAGAGAAAAGACACATTAGCCCAGCTACAAAATTTGTCATTAACTGCATCATGCCCTCTCCAGGAAAACAACAGCTCAAGCTACAATAGGTTTCTAAACAGATGATAGCTGGCCATAGCTTTATACCAAGGAACAATATGTTCCAAATTGACTAAAGAATTGCTATGGATTTTAGAAAAACTACTAGACTAAAGACTAAACAGCCTTCTTGTGTATAATTTAGCCCAGGTAATACCTCAGAACAAATATATAATTACTTACATTCCAGAAAGAAAAAAGTATCCTGTTTTATAACAAACTGTAACATCGATTAAACAGAAAGCCCAAAACGCTCTAGCACTACAGCTCATAAGCAGCACACAAATTTTATACATACAGGTAAAAAAAAAAGCTTTGTGAGAAAAGCGCCGTTTTGATTTCTGTACCCTGTGCTCCTCTGTAGTATGTAGAGGCAATGCACTTGAACCTCTCCTGTCCGGCAGTGTCCCATCTGTAGAACAGAGGAACAGAGCGAGTGGGCTGCTTCAGGCTGCAGATAGCGAAGGGAACCTCCACCACACACAGCTATTCTCCCACTCCCCTCCCAGATGAGACTCACAGCTGTAAACTGAAGGGAACGCCCAGCACCTCAAACCTCTCCATCTCAAAATCCACCCCTATTGTGGCTTTGTAGTTCTTGTCAAAGGTATCCTTGCAGAATCTAGTAAGGAAGAGCACATGGGGGTGTATGGTGTTAGAAATACATTTTTAATATCGATTCTAACCAATCCTAGACCCGTTTTATTAAAGTATCTCAGAGAACAATTAAGCCTTTTAGCTCAGTGGATAAGATTAGGATATGGCCATGGGCACCTCCTGTGTCAGAACTAATCAGAGACCACAATTCTCCACCAGCTCCTGGTTTACATCCGAGGTTCATACCCAAATATAATCTATTCTGGATATTAGGAACCCAGGCAGAATAATTCAGAATCAAGCTCTTTTATGTCAGTCTCAGTATTGCAGCTATTCTGGCTGACTGCATATAGAGAGCAGAAGTTAAACTATCAAAATTACCTAGGGTGAATGACACACTCTAGGGCGACATTCAGATGAAAAACATCTTCAGTATCTGGGTTGGCCAGTAGCATGTGGATAAATTTAGTTCATTCACTCAAAAAAGTTGTTATGCTTAGGTTTTATTCAACCATTACACATTTCAGAAGTTAAGTTCTTTTTCAAGAGACCCAGCAAGAAAGTCCACAAGGAAATACATTACATTTCAGCTTGTTCATAGGCCACAGCATAAAATCAACTAGAAAGATACTTCCTGGTCTCAGTGCAGAATTTTACCTTTGGTTATTTTATCTTGGTCTCCTGACTAAACTTGTGATAATTCTCCATTTACTTAATTTCATTAGCCCCTGTAAAATGTAAGCACCTCAACTACATTTCCCCGGAACATAGCTCTCTCCGGGTCCTTGGCATCTTTGGTCAAACATTGAACATTTTACCTTTAGCTTTGCTTACCTATTAATCAGACAGGTTTTCCCCACCGCCACATCACCAACAACAATGACCTTGGAGATCTTGAACCTGCAAGGAAGGTAAACAGGTAAACACACTTAAATTTAAAAAAGAAAGTTGTTTCCATAACATAGTGAAGTGCCCAGGAGCCAAATCCTCACCCCACTGTGCCAGTCCGCTGCTCCTGACACGCAGTCTTCACCTTGGGATGGAAGGCATCCTTTGTGTGCAGTGCAGCCCCTTTTCCAGGGCACTGGACAGCGAAATAGAAAGACTCAAAGTCACAGAACTTCCAGGAATGACTACATAAATCAAATACAGACATGTGTCCATATACAGGAATGTGCCCAGTCAACCCTGACCCATCCCACTCCACTGCACTGCACATCTGAATGCCACGGCCCTCAGCCACTGGGACCACACAGAGAGCAGGCTCTGAGGCAGTAGAGCCTTGTCTGTATCCGGCAGTTCAACCGTCCACAAGCCCAGACTGGAAGGGACGTGCCAGTCGTCTCATTCAGCCATTGAGTCAATGCATTCCAAAGCCATCAGATCAAAGCAATGCAAGCTGGGAGGTACTGGGAACGTGCAAGTGTTTGTTTTAGAGAATTGAAATTTGCTTTAAGTTTGCAATCTCTCACTGTATCACACTATCAGAAGAAACATTTTTCACATGGGAAATTGGTTGTTAGTGTTCGTAAGACATCGAGTGTAGTTGAAGATTATGTTTTTGTAATGATTCAAAGTGATAGAATACTGTACCTGTGTGTGTGAGGATGGGGGGGGGCACATAGGTATTCTGTCACTTGAATCGTGGAGACACACACACACACACTTAAGTGCAACATGTAGGATGGCACAATATGTTTAAATGCACATGCATACATTACCGGCATGCATGTTTATTTGCGTAAGGTGTACTACCCGGGATCATTGAACACTGTCCTTCACCATGTTAAAAGTGCAGGATATAGTTACCTTCGGAAGCTTTATGATGATGCGATCTTTTCGTACAGGAGGCAGCACGCTCATGATGAGTGTTGGAGCAAGAGCGCACACACAGAGACAGGCGATTCTATAGCGCTTACCTGCAACACAGAGAATCAACATGCTGCAATACTGGCAGGCAATTCTGCTGAAATACAGTATATCTAGCCAAGAAATGTGTGAATAGTTCAAACTCCTGAACAGCTTAAAGGAATGTCTATCTGAAAATCTCCTAATGCTATTTAGGTTGGCCAACATTAAAACTGCTGACAGAATAAGACATTCACTGAAAATATTTGCCACTATAAATGGTCAAAAACCATTTAGTCAAACAATTAGGCTATACACAGCATATGTGTCATATAAGTAGCCATTGAAAGGTAGCCTACCATCCATATGTACAGAAAAGGACTAATGTTAAACTCTTTGCATCAAAGAGATGAGAAGCTAGTTTGTAAATTTGTTATTCTTGCCATATGACCCAACTCTTTTCTGTTTTTGCTCTTTGGATGGTGCTGCCTGGGTCCAGGCCAGACTAAATGGACTGTTGACATATATAACGCATTAGGCTACATTTACAGCTCTTGGTTCCCCACCTGCTTACTCAAGTTTTGTTATCTATTCCTGAATAGTATAGCCTACACTGTCTCTCTGGCAACAAAAACACGGGCTGTCACTAGCTGCTATAGCAACTTTCCTGCAAACTGAAAAGGATATTGAAAACAGGCGAGATCACGTGAGACTGAACGGCAGCACATCTACAGCGAATTGGGTAGCCTAAATATCTGTATACAGTAGGTCAACGCGCTGAGTAGCTAATTTAGGGTAGTTAGAAATAATCGTTTAACCCCAAAACATGATATAAAGAGAATAATTGGCACTAAAGGTGCATATAACCTTCAACCGTATAAACCGACAAAAGTTGTTTCGGGAATTAATTTGAGGTAGCTAAACTTGCTACTGATCTACAATCCATTGCCAATTATCACAAACCACCTTATGGGAACACTGAGTTAAAGGTACAACCATAGGTATGTATTCACAGCAATAAAAAACATTAACTAGAAACTCACTGCCACTACTTATTCGTAGAGTGAAGTGAATTTGTTAAATTCTCTGCCTGGTCGGCTGGCGCCTTAAACATGCACAGGACTGATCACTGATATAATTTATATGTTTATATTATAAACATCATGATAAAGCAATATGCAAATTTGCCAGTGTCAATTATTATAGTGTCAAGAGTTTTGATCTTGGTCTTTGATTTTTGAGAATCTCAGCAAATGAAGCAGAACGATTCGCTTCTTCTTTCTTTTTTTAAGGACATATATATATATATATATTTTTTTCTAATCGCAAACTCAAACCAAACCAACACTACACTACACTAATTTAGTCTACATTAAATAGTATAGCCGACTGCTAGTTTGAGTTTCTCAACATACATTGAATTTAGCCAGCAATACATAAGTAAAACATTGCCATTCTAACCGAGGAAAAATCCAGTCCGTATCGGTTCTAAACCCTTTCTACAGTCTATGGTTCCATCTCTCTTAATCCGTTTGTACAGAATCCGTAATCTCATAACAAAGAATAGCTATTACTGTCGCAGATGGCTAATATGAATGTGGCTCATAGGCCAATGGACGATTTACCCAGATGGGACTGGATTGGCTATTAACCGCAAACTTTAAGATACGCTTTATGCGCACGTTTAATAAAGTGAGAAGTCGAGATTTTCTATACTTTACATGGAACTCAACTTTCTAAACAAGCCTTTATAAACAATATCTAAAGAACATAAAAAGGGTCTGGACATAGCTGGATTGGAGTCCATGAATGCCAACGAAAGCAGAAAGATAGCCAACCTAAACTCGATTAAACGTGGTTGTAAACACATTGCCTACAATAGGCTGCCCATGCAAGTTTGAATAGCTTATAAATGCATAGAGTAAAATAGTCGAATACAACTCTACGTACCACAGCCTTTTTCTTTTACAGATTTCTTCGGTACGTGGATAGCTACTATGCAGCGGTATCCGAACACTACTGACAAAGTTGAGGATGATTTCTTGAAGAATTTGACTAAAGCCACAAAAATTGACTATCTGGTAGTTAACGGACGCCTTTCAGAACAAATCAAGGCCAAAGGAAAATCCTCTTCCCTTCCCAAACCCCCACACACCACGGAAGAGGCAGTTCTGGATGCAGCATTGCAAACAGATGACTTCGATTAAGAGAAGCAATGAGTCAGCCCTGGGCTGGTTTTTTAAACATTG
Organism: Conger conger; assembly: GCF_963514075.1. NCBI lineage: Eukaryota > Metazoa > Chordata > Actinopteri > Anguilliformes > Congridae > Conger > Conger conger. The sequence goes on along the minus strand of NC_083766.1, from coordinate 32,455,783 downwards.
AGACAGAGGCACCCGATTCCTTCGGCTGGTTTGTGCCAAAGGGTCCCTCTGTCGGCCTTGAGCAGTAAATTCATGAATCTGCGGACGACGGCCAGTAAAACTCACGACTGACCCAACTTTAAATCAATTTATAAATATTCTAATCACTTGTTTCTTGCAGCTTATTGCTTTGGCAGTTTTCTCGTGCATATAAACAACCGTAGCATTTTAGCATCAGTAATGTATTCATTCGAGCCGAAATGACCAGTAGACCAGATGCACTGTCGCTGTAGTTGTCTCTGTCTGAATGTAGACAATGGTTTGCGAATTGTGTCATTGTGTGGTTGATTAAATTCAGAGAAATGCTGGGACAAAATAGCAGCTAAAATTTCCACATTGATGGGAGTGTTAGGGATGCATGCACTTTCATGCAAGTTCCTCAGTTTTTTCAATTTGATAAAACAAATCAGAAGTTTACTTCGGCTACATACACTTTGACTCTTTAAATAATAAAATCTCCCCATAAGAATTATATATGAAACTTGGCCGAGGTGATATGTTTTCCAAACAAATAGCGAACTGTCGCATGAACAAGTGCCTATAAAGGTCACTGTGGGCTACATAAAACTGCCCATAGCATTAAATAATTCATTTGTTCCCTTTTCTACGAGTAAAACAGGCCTATTGGTACCAGAATAGAACATGATTGTACTTTCATGGAATTTTACGTTAATTAGCCTATTGTACTTCTTTTGCGCTTTCAGAAACAAAATGAACCTCCGCTGGATCTATATTTCTGAGGAAACAGCAATATACGAGAGACTGCAGTACTGTATTATTGCATTATTTGTTAAAGCCTTGTTTGCTAAATTGTTACTACTACTGCTACTACTAGCCTTCTACTACTACCACTAATACTATCCTACTACTGCTGCTGCTACTACTACTACTACTAATAATAATAATAATAATAATAATAATAATAATAATAATAATAATAATAATGATAATACAAATATTATTATTATTATTATTATTATTATTATTATTATTATTATTATTATTATCATTTGTACTTCTTTTTACAAAACAAGTATTTTCGTTATGATGATGATGATGATTATTATTATTATATACGTATTCATCATTGCCAGTGTACACGCGTAACCAGGTTTGTACTACAATTCCCAGTATCTAAATTAAGTAGCAGTTCTCGCGATAATTACATTGCTTCCTCAACCCTGCAATATAGTGAGAGAAACCCCGTTTGTTCTTCCTTTCCCAAGATGGCACCGAAGCCGAAGAAGGAAGGTATGGAGACCGTCAGCATAAATTTCGAATAAAACTACGGTTGTTGTGGGGAAAAAGTCATGTTTATGTCCACTCAGACAGTTTAGAATACTCTTCTATTCTAAATCCAACTTTTGTTCTGTGTTGGGGTCTTGTTTACACGTAATTCACGCAAGTAGTAAAATGTAGTGGTTGCATGTGGTTTGCTAGCTAGACTAACGTTAGCTAACTTGGTTGACTAACGTTGCTTGAATAAAATTGGCGCTGTCGATGTGCAGTTTAGTACAATTAATTGTATAAACTAGTTGTCTATGATACTTACTACTGGATATATATTTCTAATTTATGCAAGATATGATGCTTCTTTTTCGGGATTGCTTAGCGTTCGGTGCCAATCGTCGGCATGGCCCGATTAGTTCGCAGGCCCACCTGAGTGAAGAGACTATTGCGCCGCTATTCTAGTGCTTTTTCCAACTTAATAGTGGCATATTTGACTCCCTGTTGTAACTGGACACGTTTTCGACTGTCAATGTCAATTGATAGAGGGGCTTGTGTTGCTCTCATTCATTTGTCTCGCACAACCGTACATCTTGCGCAAAGTTGACGGAACACGACTCGGTGACTTCAGGGATTTTTTAAAATCTTTGCCCAGGATGTAAATAAGTTATTGTATGTAACGTGCAGATATTCTGTAAAACCATCATGGGCAAAATGTGGTGCATATGATGTATGTTATTAGCGATCAAAGCATGACACGTTGTGATTAGAATTTGTACTACTGATGCGCCACTAAAAATGGATTTTGATGTGTAACTAGGGTCTGGCTTGGCTAATATTATAATTTACCAAATTAACTTTGTATTGCCTTACAAGATATATGGTTTGCAGTTTTCATACTGTATTATTTTTCCTCCTTGGCTGTTGTACAGCTGTCCCAGCCAAGACTGAGGCCAAGTCCAAGGCACTGAAAGCCAAGAAGGCTGTGCTGAAGGGTGTCCACAGTCACCAGAAAAAGAAGATGAGGACCTCTCCCACCTTTCGTAGGCCTAAGACCCTCCGCATGAGGCGGCAGCCCAAGTACCCCAGGAAGAGTGCTCCTCGCAGGAACAAGTATGTGTGTCAGCCTGCGTTTGTCTGGCTTTGGGTCAAGGGGAACGTCAACCCATTCGCGAATCGACAGGCCCTGGGTGGATTGAAACCGGGCCTTTAACTGTGGTGCAGATGATGGTATCTAGCGATCAAAGCATGACATTACATGATTACAGCTATTCAATTCTGATGCACCTCAATGAATATTAATGGGTCTGTTGGATATTTGCTTTGAAATTTGTATTCAGTTATGTTTTTATTGATCAGCAGTGTTGAGGTTTCACACTGGTTTGTGAATATAGTCAAGATATCTTTGGCTAAGGCAGAATGAGATGGTATATACCTTGTCTTATAACATTGTTGTTAACCGTATGACATTTTACCTGACATTTTAGCATGGTTTTGTCTTTGCCCTGGTGTCAGTGTGGCTCTGTGTAGTTGGGCTTTTAGGTGTGTTGCTAGTCAGATGAACCCATTGTAAATGCATGTATTTTTCAGGCTGGACCACTATGCCATCATCAAGTTCCCTCTGACCACTGAGTCAGCCATGAAGAAAATCGAGGACAACAACACGCTGGTATTCATTGTGGACGTTAAGGCTAACAAGCATCAGATCAAGCACGCCGTCAAGAAGCTGTATGACATTGATGTTGCCAAAGTCAACACACTGATCAGGTATACATTATAGCTGACTTTGTACAGTGTATGGAGTACAAATTAGAGGCTTGTACTGGAAAATTTGTACTAGAACTTAATCCTGTATATGCTAAATGATTGTAGTCGGCCTTGAAACGGTTTATTCTTTCGCGTTTAAGCGAACCATGTTCCTCGCTTTAATTACTCAAACCCATGAACTAAATTCATGTGAAACGTGATGAAAATTTTGCAGTGTCTGAAACGTGATGCTTTCAAAGGAACCACTGATTCACATGAATGAAATATGAGGATTTGGAACTCAGGGAGTATAAAATGGTTGACAAATGTATTTTTTTTTTTTTTTTACCTTTTCCTGTTGCAGGCCTGATGGTGAAAAGAAGGCATACGTCCGCCTGGCGCCAGATTATGATGCCTTGGATGTTGCAAACAAGGTGAGAAATTTCTGCACACGACTGGCCACAAACCTGCTGATTTACACGACTATTGCTTGCAAAATCCTTCTATCACAAGTTAAGTACTTGTTGATGTATACCTGAAAATGGATGCTCTGATTAGATGTTCTCTAATTGGCCTGTACAGGTGAGGCTGTGGAGTTGCCATCAGCAAACAACAATTGAATTGCTCAAGGCAATGTGCTGAACAATTTAAATATTTAGATCAATAAAATCTTCACAAAACTACTTGGTCAAATCAGGTGGCAAAGCAGGAAGTTTGAATGTTGAGCTTGTTCTTATACTGTAATATATTTGGAAATGATTCTTAATTGCCATTTCAACAAGGCACTTGGTTAAGTTTTGGTGTCGTGTTATGGAGTATTCTACCACATCGGCTTTGTCTTGTGTTTAATGACGCTGTTTGTAATCAAAGCTGTTTTTAGATACAGCATTTGTGTTGCACAGGTTTGAAGTGATTGGCTCAAATTTGATTTGGATTCTCTATGCAAATGATGGAAACTTTTTTTGCGTCTGAAAGAAATGATGCTTTCAAAGGAACCACTGATGCATTATGAGATTAGTTAATGCTATAAATGTCTTCACATTCTCCCCTTACACTTCTGTTCTTCTTTTTCAGATTGGCATCATTTAAACTGTTCATCGTGATGTGTACAAAAAAATAAATGTTCTTAAAAACTTTGGTCTGTAGTTGTGTGTTTTGTGTTTATGGATACATCACAACAATTGCAAGTGGATGAGCCAGTGCCCACTGGTGTGGGTCCAGTTCAGTGATGACTAAAGGGTACCTGCATGTTCAGACTACACACCTTTCTGGCATTGCAATTTGAGATCACATTACGGTCAAGGTTTGTCCACCTATTGTGCAAAATGTATGATTTCTCAGCAATCTCTTTGTAGTTGGAACTGTTCTCTCTCAGGAGACCAGTAGTGGGGTCATTGCTAGTGTGGCAGCCACAGTGTATGGGAGAGTTGGAATAAGTATTTCTATTTTCTGTGCCCTAATTACAAGAGTTGGTTCAGGATTCTGAAACGTAGTATGATTTGAAGCAAGTGTGATTCGTTTGGAGGAGTCTTGGCTGGTTAATGCTTCTGTAGTGTAGTGGTTAAGGTACATGACTGGACCTGCGAGGTTGGTTTGATCCCTGGTGTAGCCACAATAAGATCCAGACAGCTGTTGGGCCCTTGAGCAAGGCCCTTAACCCTGCATTGCTCCAGGGGAGGATTGTCTCCTGCATAATCTAATCGACTGTATGTCACTCTGGATAGGAGTGTCTGCCGAATGCCATTAATGTAATATAATATGAATCAGGATATGAATGTACCATTTTTATTTTGTATAAAAAGGATGTAAAATTCCTGTCAGGTTCCCTGTACAGTTGTCCTACTGTACGAAGTACATGGTATAGTCTGCGTTTTGCAGCAATTAGAGTAATCCAGTAAAGCCAGTCTCATTCCTTACCACATTAATATTGCTAGATTTAAGTATTAGAATGGAATGGCCATTCTGCATTCATCGTAAAAACTGTTAGTCACTGCAGACGTCATTCAGAAGGTGCTTGCATAGCTGCCAAGCTCCACCCTCAGTCTGGTGATCTCATATCAGTGGGTACGGAGTTCCCCCCCCCCCCCCCCCCGGTGGATTCGCAATTGGGTTGCTTCTCGTCATGAGCAGTATTTCAGGTTGCATTAACAGCGGTGTCCATACTCTAACCTGTAGTTACAGCTTTCTACCACTGGATGCCAGCAAAATAGCTTATGTTGCAGTTGGTGGGCACTTGGTGCTGAACCTATGCACCTTGTTCATGGACATCTGAGGGGTTGTCTGTTAGTCAAGCCTCTGTAGCCAGCAAAACTGTTACAAAAGGCAGTCTGGAAACTCCGTGAAAGTAAATGCATCAAGTGAGGTTTGAAACCGTATGTTAGGGGATCCCCCTCATTAGTCCCCAATCCTCGTTAGTCCTGTAGAAACGTGCTTGAACCGTTCTGGACAGGGTGAGCCTTGCGTTTGGGGAAAATGTCGGCGCGTAGTAGACGGTAGAAGTAGATGAGCATCATGGTGTTCATGAGCATTAAGGCTGTCAGGAAGTGGCCGCCGTGTTCCATCCAGGAATAGTTCTGCAGGATGTACCACGTGATATAGAACTGGGTGCCGAGGCGAAAGGTGACGTAGGTGAAGATGTTGATCATCTTATTGACGGTGTAGAGTGGCGAAGACTGCGCTCCCGCTAGCTTTAGCAGCAGTCGCGTGTGCAGGAAGACGCTATTGACCTCCACGAATAGCGCCAACACTGCGCCTGATACGTAGCGCTTCGTGAATAGTGCGTACAGGAAGCTCACGATGACCTGGATGGACAGAGACAGTTACAGTGAATTGGAGTGACCCAGCCAGTTTAGCGTGGCGCGCCCAAGCTTTTTCAAGTCGAGTGAGGTATGCACTGTTCCACATTTTATAGATTTTTGTAGACCGCATGTGTCACTCATGTTTTTTTATGCCAACTGAATATTTTGATGCATACATAGTGAAAATGTCGCTGATTTATTCCTGCTAATCAGTGACAGTAGCCTTACCTGCAATCTTCACAGCATCCAGACATCCAGGCATAATAAAGCAGATAATCATATTTAATACAATGTGGATCATTGCCACAATAATTATTGCAGAAATGTGTAAAAGATCAACTTGCAATGATCTGCCAGAAACAGAATACTTGGAAATCTTGATGCAAGATTTGTTCCAGCAGTGACCCCACCCTTGGTTCCACAGCCTTGCATTTTACTCAGGCCTACCTCAAATGTAGTTTTCGTTTTGAGCCTCTGTCATCTACATCCTATGGGTTTATGCATTTATATGTGTGCTGTGTGTGTGTTGGGGTGATGGTACACAATCGTGCGCTGTGCACAATCCTGTGACAACCCGCGGCATTCCCTTGTGCTCGTAGCTGTGGGCACAAAGTCAGTGTTGTTCTTCCCCCGGCAGCTCGGACACAGGGGCACATTCACGGGGGCCTGCCGAATAAGCCCTGTGTGTCATGCTCAAAAACGACACCCATTGTCTCATGGAGGGTTCATTGACCCTCGCGAGACTGCAGTATCATCAGGAATGACTGGGGTAAGGGTGATGGCAGAATTGCGGCTGGGTAGCGGTAAGGTTCAGGCAAGGCTCACTGGGCAAGGTGACGACGCCTCAGACTCATTGCAAAAACTAAAAAATGAGTCTTAAATTTAGACTTAAAATCTTGTTTCTATTTTTTTGATAAACAAAAGGTGAGACGGTTTGACTAATTTAAAGATTTGCCAATGGGTTAAGAAAATTGTACTTATCAAGCAAACAGAAACTTGAAAAAAGCTCATATTATATAGCCTACTTGAGTGAGGAAATTGGTGGAATTTTTGGTGATTAAAACACTTTTACTTGCAATGCTCTGATAACCAGTTCTGTAACCATTCTGTAACCATTGCAATCCCAGTAATACACTGCCCTTTATTTTAAGATTGCTTTTTGGTAGTTTTGAAGGGATAACATGCTTGTGAATTTAAATAAGAATCACATATTATCCGTTTTTTTTCTTCACTTGATTGAATCTAACAGGTCCATGCAGTCTCAGCATATGTGCTGAATGCACACAAAGGAAGGTATACACTTTAAGAGAAATGGGGAAAATGGTTTTAGATTGAATTTACTTACTGTAAATGTATCTTTTCCAAGTAATTATGTATATTTCATGTGAGTAAAATATAGTCAACAGAAATAAATCAACTGTCGTTGTGTGAAATATGACACCTTGTCCTTATAACCTTGTTAACCTAGAAAAACAGGTTCAAACTACTGAAGTTCTTCTGCCTCTATTTGCTTATATCCCTGGAGCACTTACCATAGCATGATGTAGCAAGAACTCCCATGATCCTCTTGCATAGCCACTGAAAATAATGTCACAGGCATCCTGTACAAAGTACCCTAAAAAAAGATGACATTTTGTCAGTCTTGCAAAGATGAAATCACTTCTGTCTGCATTTCAATGCAAAAGACCCAATGCAGTACACAGCAAATAACTACAAATATGTGCTACAGGAATTTTATCCTGGTTTGACACAAAAATGTAAAATATGGTACTTTGGTTTAATATCAGATTACAAAATTACTGCCATTGGTCTTGGGACCATGATGAGTGCAAGGGTAGCAGGTAGGTTGTCCCACTAAAGAGCAGCTGACCTGTGAGCAGGGGACCTTCCATGAACCAAACCACAGCAACAAACACAATGAATACCTTAAGTCCTTCAAATTATGTTTGTGTGTTCCTATAACAATGCTTGCTCTTTGCTCATCTAACATGGCCTTTGCATATTTCTGCTTTTGCATCTAGGCATTTAGCAGGTGTTTGCTAGTGAAGTAAGTGAATCTTACAAGGAGAAGCAGAAGAACTGTGCAGGACTTATAACATTGATTAGGTCACAGACAGTCAGTTGTACAGACCTGTGCAAGAAGCAGGAGTAGAGCTTATCATGAATAGTTAACGCTACACCAGGGGTCAGAAGCCCTGGTCCTGGAGAGCCACAGGGTGTGCTGGCTTGTGTTGTTACTCCGCACTTAATCGATCAGCGATCAGCGTTGATTGCACAGTTAACTCACCCCACCTTATTTCTTGGGTCTGAGTTACTCATTGTAAGGTGAAAACAAAATCAGCACATCCTGCAGCTCTCCAGGACCAGGGTTACTGAATCATGCCCTACACAATTAGTAAACCTTGAGCATCCATATTGTATACTGTGCGCTGCTCACATATAAACTGCACCATTTGCTTTTTTTTCGGATAAAAACGCACTAACAATGGCAAACCACTACAGGTAGCAAGCAGATATTAAAGCCACACCCTGATTTTCTCTGTTGAGCAGAACAGAATTCATCGAGTTTTCTTTCATAAAACTGCAGCCACAAATCTGTGAAATCTGTGAAAATCGAGAAAAGGGCAGGAGAAATGTGTGGTGGTGAGATATTACCTCACTTACATTGACCGTGTCACATTTTTTGTTGTTTTCACTCTGTACTCCAGAAAATAGTTGAAGGAAACAATTACGGTGTGGTTAAAGTGCAGACTTTCAGCTTTAATTTGAGGGTTTTTTAATCCATATTGGGTGAACAGTGTAGCCTTTACAGCCCGTTCTATACATAGTCCCCCCAGTTTTTCTCCACACTTTCCTCTTTCTATCACACAGGTTGATCTTCGTCTCATTTGTCTATAACACTTTGTTAATGTAGGTTTCTTGCAAACTGCCATTCTATTCTTGAGGCTTGCCAGGGGCTTGCACCCTGTTATGAACACTCTGAGGTTATATGCTTGTGTCGTCTTCTCTTAATGGTTATCTTTGACACATCTACTCCTACATGTTTGTGAGTGTTCTTGATCTGTTGATATTGATCTTGAGCAGTTACAAAGGGATTTTTCTTCACCATTCAAAGGATTCTTCTGACGTCACTGGTCTTCCATGGTCTACCAGGTTGTTAGCCATTTCTGAGCTCACCAGTGCTTTCTTGCTCCTTAACAATGTACCACACAGTTGACAAACTATTTGGGCAAGCCTAATCTTTTGCCTGATCGATTTATTCTGTTTTTTCAGCCTAATGATGGCCTGCTTTACTGATATTGACACGTCTTTGGTCCTCATGTTGAAAGACAACAACAACATACTTCAAATGCAGATGGTACTCCTAAAATGAACTGTAGACCTTTTGCTAGCTCTTTTATGCATTAACTAATGATGAAACAACACACCTGTCCAAGAAATATTTCAGCAGTCAATTGTCCAATTACCTTTGTTCCCCTAAAATTGGGGGGACTAAAAAATGGTTACAATTAATGCACTGTTCACTTAATATGGATGTAACAATGCTCAAATTAAAGCTAGAGGTCTGCATTTTAACTTCATACTATTTGTTTCATTTCAGATTCAATGTACTGGAATACTGGGCCAAAACAACCAGAAATTGTGTCAGTGTCCAAATAATTACAGACTGCACTGTATTCTTATTCTCACATGAGGGGTAATTGGATCTGCCTGCCCCCATGCCTATCTGTAGGCTGGTGCTGATTGGATCCTATGGCTAGTCAAGTGCAGGCAGCTTGGTTCCCTCCCTGCACGGTCAATTTTTCAAGTCACCATACCTGTCTGGTGTGGTGGAATGAGCTTCCTACAGTGGTCAGAATAGCATCAACGGCCATTTCTGAAGCAGACTGAAGACCCACCTCTTCAGACGGAATCTTGGCTCTCCTCCCATCCTCACCCCCTAACTAACACTCATACCGTTTTCATTCAGTTGGGGCATTATGGTATTTTCCTGGTTTTATGCTTTTGAAATGCTTGGCATGGATGTATGTAATCTGTGTATTCTGGATTTGTATTCTGGTCTTTGTTTAGCACAGTTAACTTGCACTGGTGCTATAGAGATTTTGCATAAACTTGTTGGTCAGAGAATGTTCAAAGCCAGGTCAGTAACAGTAGCAATGTCTGTTGCTATAACTCACGTGGCTGCATTTCTGTAATCGTACATAGTTAGCCGGTCTGGATACCAGTATCTGCTAAATAAATGAAATCAAAGAATCAATAGTGTACTGAAGGTTGTGTTTGTTTTGCTTGGCTACCCCTTGCTTAAACTATGCCCTAGATTGACATAAGCATAAGAATGGATCTGTTTGGTTATAAAGTCGCCACAACTGACAGATTAAAAATTAGAGATTTAAATTTAGTCTCGTACAGCTCTTGCATTGTTTCCCCCTTTTTCTCGCATGATGCAGAACTACCCATTATTCTCATACTTCTACTCATTCAATTTCTAAGCAGAGGTTTCCATTCAGGCTGTCAAACCCATGTCCAAGTATCCACTCAAGGACTGTCAGGTCTGTGCGATGCTACAGATTGTAGTATTGCACAGACCTGACCACACCATAGACTGCTATGGCAACCTTGCCAAACAAACACGACATACACAACAAACCCCCCCCAACCCCCTTTATCATTGCCGGTCCCACTCCCAGGAATATCCCCCTGTGTTTCTCAACCACGTCCCCCTGTGTACGATTGTTTTCCTGCTCTGCATGGTCACGGTCGTTAGACGGAGAGTTGCACAAGCCGGCCCGCCCCCTGGTATGCGGTAGGTGACTCGAGCAGATCTATTATGTTTGACAAGCTCTGTTTGAGGGAGGCACTGTCTCTAAGGGGAACCAGCTGAATAGACTTACATCCTTATATAAAAAAATTGTACACACACACACACACACAGTTAAACTACATGGTACATGACTGGGTGTGTACAGCTGAAATAGAAAGTTAATATTTACCAGTCACCTTCATGGCAACAGCTTTGAATCCGAGGAACAAAGAGTTTACAAACAGATACCTTCATGACCACAGGAAATAGGAGATAAGTTTTGAAATGAAAGACGGGAAATGAAACTATTTTTTTAAATCTAATTAATGCATATATTCTAAAATGATTCTGATCACATATACTGTCTAGTTTATTCCTATTGTTTTGTTTAAATGCCACTCTTACCAAACCCCCCCCCCCCCCAAAAAAAACCCATAGACATGACCACCTATTGTTCATGTTTCCTGTACTGGACAATAAGGTCTTTAGTGAAAGCTATTCTTGTGGCATTGAAGGTATTGTGGGATTTTGTGCATTGAAGGTTTTGGTGAAACTGCACATTCTACTGTACATTCGAATGAAATGGAGAGATAAGATCTAATCCTCTGTCAGAGCCCTCATGAAAACAGAATATACTGCCATATATTTTACATACTGTATGTGGACTTCTTTTGAAAGTACTGTGATAAAAATATTTCAATTCAGTATATTATTTTAATAATATATGATGTCTGAAAATAACAGTAATTAGTATATTTGCCCATGGATTATGATATATATTGGCAATATATTTCCAATATATTTTTAGTATATTCAGTCTCCATAAACAGTGGTGGTGACTCACCTGTAGAGACACAGACAAGCAGGTAGGATAGAGGTGTATAATAGGAGTGGATCTGGTACAGAATCTCTGGCGAGAGAACCGCACTGGATAAGGATGGAAAACAGTTAGCATAGGGAAAACAAAATGGCACCTTGCACACCTCACATAGCCCTTACAGTAATTGGGCTGAAAGCTCTGTATTATATCTGCTTTCATGTAAAAAAACATTTGCTGTGTGACACTGAAAATAAACTATTCGTGACAACTATGTAAAAATAATTAATAATGTAATCCCATGGTGATCCAAAGATGAAGCTGACATTGTTTTAAATATTTTAATATCGTTCTTAATCATCCTTATTCAACTATCAATGTTCAGTAAGGGACTGGTGTTGTAAATTATCTGGAAATGCATTGAGAACTGTCTTATGAATGATTACTGAAGTCTGAACTTAAAATCTCATATGATTCCTGTAATGCAACAGAGACCGGAGAATGTGGGTGAGATTAGGTCAGTTTTTCTTCTCGCGTACCGTGGGGTCCAAAAGTCTGAGACCACAGGTGAAAATGCTTCTATTTTGCATTATTTTATAATTTAATACAAACTTTTGAATTGCAATTTGGGTGAAAAGTTGAATCTTTGAAAAAATTACATTAATTTCTGAATTTCTTACTATTTGGTATGTCCAACTTTTGCTTTATTGGCTACATGCACTCAAGCTGGCATGGACAAATTTGTGCAAAACCTTATGATTAATGTTATCCCAGCATTAGTTGAAAATGCTCCAAAGAGTATCTTGTGATGTTACTGAATGCTTGGCTTTTGTCAGTCTTCAAGTGCCCCCATAAATATTAAATGGGTTGTGGATTCTCCAGCAGTCCTTGCTCTTCTTTGGTCTTTGAATAGTGCAAAACTGTAATTTCTTAGAATTTTTTCAAAATCTGAAAACTTTTTGTTTATCTTCAGGATTACATGCCCCCCACCAACCCATATTTTCAATGTGGTCTCCGATTTTGGACCCCACTGTAGCTTGCAGAGATTCGTTTGGGATGTCAATATTGTTTCAACAAGATGGGCCACACAAATGACCAAAATATATATATATATATATATATATATATATATATATACTGTATTAAAAATGTTTTGTTCTGTCCCCTGTATTCCTATAATACGTTATATATCTCTATATTTACCCTGCTATACAAACACATGCATGGAAACACAAATGCGCGCGCACACACACACAGACACACACACACACATATACACACACCAGCAGACATACATTTCCAGTGCTTTCACAATTGATTCCTGATCTGCAGGTCTTTCCTGTTTTCTGTTTTTTCTACCTTATTCGTTAAAACATCAAGTGTCAACCTGCCTTTGCACCCTTTTGCACAGTACTACTGTCATATAAATTGTCCCATTTAAAAGTTAAAACTCCAGCTTCACAAATTAGTTGCAGAATGTACGTGCCATCAAACCCCTAGCACTGCTACTTGTCTTGGATGAGTGTTCTATGGTGAATGAATACAAAATCTACAATGCAGACTCATTTGAGTTTTGTGGTTGAAATGCTTTCTTGTGAACTAGTTTTTTGGAAAAGGTGTGGGAGGAATGCAATTCTGATTCAGAGAGCATTACCAAACAGTATCATAAAAGCGTGTGACAGGGAGTAAGTGAACGTATCGTAGGAATCTTGACTCATCGGTGCAAAAAGAGGTGTGACGACACAGCGGAATGTGCGCACTACCCTTTGTGTATAAGTGTGACATGCCATAAATGTGTAGAGCTGCCGTGCCCAAAGCAGCTAAACTGCAGTTTAGGATATGTGATTTCCTTCATCTTAAACCAGTAGCGTGTTTGCCCCTATGTATGTCCCTGTGTCTTGTAGCTGTCTGCCGGTGCAAGAGAGACTGAGGCACCATGGTCTGCCTGCTGCTGGCAGGGTCTTGTTGACTCGACAAAGCAATTAAAGCACTTCTAGCATGTGTCTGCAAGTGTGCTAAAACAGACTCGAGGGCCTTAGAAAAACCCACAAAAAGCACTGAGAAACACATTCATTCACATTTTGGTCGGGGACAAGTTTAATCTTGTCACGAAGTTGAAGGTGTTGCTGTTATGGTTGGTGAAGTCCAGTTTAGCAGCTCCTTGTTCATACCGGTCTGTAGATGTTCTGAGCTCAACCCTGGGATCCCCTTCCTGCCTGTCCCTCTTTTTTTTCTGTTTCTCTCTCCCTCTATTTCTTTCTCTCAAGCTTTCTCTCTCTGCTCGTATTATGACCCTCCCTCCCTCTCTCTTGCTCCTTTCTTACCCTCTCTTTCCCTCTGTTTTCATCTGTCTCTCTCACACACGCTGTCTCTCCCACATTTCTCTCCAGCCTTTCTGTGCAGCGTGTGTGTGAGGGACTCGTACTCACCAGCTGATGGCCCATGTCCCAGTTAACAGGGAGTGCACCATGGACACAGAGAGGTTCCTCCACTTCCAAACACGAAAAGCATCGTGCTGCACAGCCTTTGGCAGAGGCAGGGACTGCAAGATCCAGTGGACGACCCTAAATATGAGAGCACAGACAGCCACGTACATGCTAGGACGCTGCTGTATTAGAGACAGCAAGCCCTCCATCTTTTCCTCCCTGCTTTTCTCTTTTTCTGCTCTCTCTCTCTCTCTCTCACACACACACTTCTTTTCTTTTTCTTTTAGTACTTCTGATCTTTTCTTCCCTGTGTGTGGAGTCTGCTCTGTGGGGTGGGGCCAGCTTGGGAGTGCCTCCACCGGATTGGCAGTAGCCAGAGTAGGATGCACGTGTGAGTGGCAGTAACCGGAGGAGGGCGTGTATGAGAGTTTTTTTCTTTTTCCAGAGCCAGCTCGCCTCATCCCATACATGAATACAACTGCAAACTCTGACTCTAGCAGGCATTCCACTTCCTGAACACGTGCAGTTTTTGGGGGGTGGGAGGGAGGGGGGATCACCAGGGGTCTGTGAGTTGGCCCATTCCAACCACACAGTGTCTTCCTCTGTTTTTGTGTGTGTGAGAGAGATTTTTTTTTCACTCCTGCAGACTGTAATGCCACTCAGATATTTGGGAGAAGAAGGGATGTTTCAATATTTGCTTTTTTTTTTTTTAAACTAGAGGGAGAGGCCAGGAGAATGGAAGAATAATCAAAGTTCTCAACAAAGACAGGCATGTTGTGAAACTGAAATCTGCGCCTGCTGGTCTGCTGGTCCCCTGTGAGTCTCTTCAGGAAAATGCAGAGAATGCCCCACTCCTGGGGACTCCTTTCCCTATCAGCTGCTTCAGGGTCCTGGGGTATACTCCCAAAGGCAGAATGCTTCTGGTAATTGGCTTCTCTAAATTGTACCCCTGTGAGTGTGTGTTTGTGTATGTATGGTAAGTGTGTGGGTGTATGTGTAAGGGGGGGGGGGGGGCATTGAGCCATTGAGCCATTCAGTTCACAACAATCTGTAAAAATGTACTAAAATAGCACAGATTCAGGCTCAGTGCTGCCACAGGGAAAAAGATCCACAGGCAAACATCATCCACACCCAAACCATTAGCATCATGCTTTAGCCCGCTTTTTGCATGTGGCAGCACTGACTCTGAAAAACCTTTCTGTGCTATTTTAGTACATTTGTACAGATTGTTGTCACCTGAATGGCTCATGTTATTCTCCTTAATGTATGAAACATACGCCAATGAGCTCTGTGCTAAAAGACAACATACAAAAATGTAAGTGAATAATGTCTTTATAGATCGTTTATCTAAGTTCAAGCAATTCTAGAAATTCCCTAAATTTGCGTAGCCACAGCACTTGCTAAGCCTGTTCCCACGCTAATTTGCATTCAATTATATTTTTGCATTACCAGTGTCTCTCTGCACTTCAAAATTCCCTACAACAGATATATTCTGATAAATTGGATACTTAACAAACATGAATAAAATGCCTTTTCTGCTATAGGGATACAAACCCCGTAATAATCATCTCCCTTTTGATAATATTTTAATACTGTTTGAAGCTAAGGCAATGTCCCTTTTTTACCATTTGAATAAGCGAAAAGTCTGAAGACTGACAAAAGTCTGAAGACTGACCAAAAGTCTGAAGACTGACAAAAGCAAAGCATTCAGTAACGTCACAAGATTGTCTTTGGAACATTGTCAAATAATGCTGGGATAACATTAATCGTAAGGTTTTGCACAAATTTCCATGCCAGCTTGAGTGCACGTTGCCATTTAAGAAAAAGGTGGAATCCTAATAAATTCTGAAATGAATAATGTAACATTCAACTTTTCACTCAAATTGTTATGCTGATAATATAATGAGCAATTAAAAAGTTTGTATTAAATTAGAAAATAATGCCAAATAGAAGCATTTTCACTAGCGGTCTCAGACCTTTGGACCCCACTGTATATGCAAAAAAAAAAAACTTTTAACAAAACACAAGTTGCCTTTTTCTTCATTCACCATAGTCTACTTGCCTAATGGTTCATCTAGGGTTTCCAGATGATTTGCATATCTGGAAGTTTGTCATCTACCCTGGTAGCATGGAGGGCACACTGCATGAACTTACCTTCCAAATAAGCTACTGTAGAAGTTCAGATTGGACTAACTGTCATGGAACTTGCATTGTCATCAATGTATTCTCATGCTATTACCAAATATGAACACATATTTAGTAGCCAAAGATTGTAAATTAAACACTGAAATGCAAATGCCTATTCCTCGAAAAGAAAATGGTTCCACCAGGGCCCCACAAACCTAGAAAATATGTGCCCTGGGAATTGACAGGGGCCTTTCCTGTACTGCGCCCACTTATTGACTTAGAAAAGCAGTAATCACATTGTCTTTGACTCCAAAGAAGTCTGTTCGGCTGTGAACATGGTAACATAGTGCAGCCTGCTACCAGGCTCCTGCTGAATAGAATGTAACTGGCCGACGCCTATCATACACATTGGGGTTTTACAACTGTTTAAGGACCATGTACATGTCACTTAATTACAAATTATTTTAAATAGCATAGCTCTCCGTTATGTATTACAGTGTTACAGTGTTAATCCCAAGTAAATGCGACATCATCTAGAAGCCAAAGTAGGTTGCAACCAAAACAAAAACAAACCTCAAAATCGTCTTCAACAATCTCATTTAGGAAAAAAACTTAAAACTGGCTTCTTACAACAAACTAGTCACTACGGAAATACAAATGTCACCATATTTATACTCAAGAACAAGTCTACAATACCCTCCAAAATTATTCACACCCATGATAACAAGCAAGCGGCCACTTTCAACTATTAGGTCATCAATATAGAATGGTATAACTAAAAATAAAATATACCAATTTCAACTATTCAGTCAACAATATAGAAGTATAGATCTATATTATATGATATGTGTACTTATATCAGCAGATAATCATGAATGAATTGCATTCAAAAATGTTATTTTTAAATGAAAATTTTTATCTTGTAAGCTCATTGGGAGGGTGTATTGTTTTGTTATTTAAATATCTTGGAATGTACTGGTGTTCATATTTTAATTTAAAAAATTTTTTTAAATGCATGGCATCTAATCCTACATCAGTTTAACCTTTCTTCCCTCCTTTGGAATGACATGGTACTGCATGTGGTGAATCTAATGTCGAAATAGATCCCATGCATTTTGAAATATGGTGGGTGGTCTTTTTTTATTTTTTTATTGTGCAGGTCCTGGAGTACCTGTTAAGATAGATGTGATCATGAACACCCATACCACCAGTTATCCTTCAGAAGACAGGGTCCTCATAGTACTGAATACACAGGTTTATATATTTCTGAGATAAATATATAATCTGATAATTTCAGTAAATACAATAAAGTAAAATTATATTTTTCATGTTTAAGAAGGACTATAAACACAGGCAGATGGTGAGTCAACATGTCAATGAGCCTTCTTCAATGTTAGGAAGGGATTTACAATGGTCTTGTAACAATGTTTTAACACAAAGATCTTACCTATTGTACCTTTAAAATATAGCTCAGCATTTCCTATAGTTTTCATACTTTTAGGCACTGTATATATCCTTGTTAACGAACTTTTTTTTTGCTCATTTGATAGGGACAATGTGCATTAAACATGTCAGTAAAAGCACCAAAGTTCTCATCTATAGTCCCTGGGCTACATGTTTTGTCTGTGCAAGTAAACCAGAGCACCTGGAGGAAACCCACGCAAACACAGTGAGAACATGCAACCTCGGAGCAAAGATGATCCAGTGAGACTCAAACCCAGAACCTCCTTCTTGCAAGGCACCAGCGTTAACCGATGCACCATCGTAATGCCCAATGAGCTTATATTTGATCTGCAATATGCTTCCACCATGCGCTCTTCCCAAACAAATCATTGATTGGATTACATTGGCACTATAGTTCATTCAAATTGCATTGTTAAACTAGATATCCATTTACACAAATTATGCAACATATAATCGCACTCCATTTCAATGCATCCAAAAGTTAAAAGTATGATGAAAGCTACATGCTAGTCAAGTCCCTTATTTCAACAGCTGACAAATGCACAGCATCATAATATATGATTAAATGACCCATACCCTACTGAATGTTTGAATTAATTAATATCTCATTTCCTTTCAAGAGGTACATATTTGTGTAATACATTTTATGACCGCCAGGTGTCAGTGAAGTCTGTAGAATCTCTTAACTCTTGAAACAGCTTTCAGAATGCACGTTGTTACTAGAATAATCATAAAAAGGACTGAATCTAGACCATACAAGTCTTTACTGCAGATACCTCAATGCACACGCTGCTTTGAGTAATGTACCTTGTTACAGCAAATAACAAATTATAATTCTGTTACCGAATAGAAATCAGTTTACGTTTCACAACTAATGCCACAAGAGGGCGCTTTATGTCAGCAAATTGACCAATACTTTCACCACACTCCATCCATATTGCGTTACAAATTCCTATTGATGGGTATAAATTTACAGTTTTATGTTGCAGGTCGATACTGTAGGGCATGTAGCTGATCTCAAGCCCCTATTATATAACACAAGATAAATTGAATTTGTATCTGTATGTCAGCAAGCAAGTGTGTGTGTGTGTGTGTGTGTGTGTGTGTACAATGCTATGAAATCTCGCTAATCTCTCAGTTGAATAAATCTTTTTTTTTTTTTGTGAAACCTGGATTCTATGTCACCTAAAACTGTCACCAGTTAAAATAGAGGGCAAAGAGATTACCCTGTTTTGAGTTGGCAGGCATTTGGTGACAGTTTTTTTGTAGAATGTAACCCTATATGTCTGCGTGTGAAAACACAGATTAAACAAGTCCAAACATGCCAAGACATGTTTCAGCACACAGCTGTTTCTACGTAGGCGCCTCATTCAAGCCAGCCATGGGAATGCTGGGAGACTTTCGGTCTGGGAGTGGGCCTGAGCCATCCTGTTGGGCGGCAGAGAAGGTCCCATCACCTTCAGTAACTAATCTTCAATGGATGTTGGACCATAGATAAGAAGCAATCGTTTGAACCTTTTTTAGATTGAATTTGAACATCTGCTCGTTTACTGATCACCCTCACTGCATCGCTGCCTTCCCTTTCCTCACATCGTCGATAGGCAGTTCTCCATATGTAGATTTTTGCATTTATGTAGATCTTTTCTCACACTTTTTTTTACAGTGATGAGGGGGAAACTATTGTGTGCCAGAACACTCACCACACGCCAGCTGAGTGGGAGTGAACAATTATTTGGCCAATTAAATCGGGGGATGATAGGTGGCAGGCTGAAAGAGCCAGGTTGGGAATTTCGCCAGGGCAGCAGGGAACCTCCTACTCTTTGCGAACATAGGATGACACAACACATTTTCATTAAAAAAAATCATAACTTTAAGATGAACCTGACTCTCATCCCTACACCGCACAATTGTCGCCCCCTGGGTGTGAGTACAGTCTTGTCGACACTGACGCACATACTGGCGGGTGCATGCGTACACTCACACGCGTGGAGGATGATGCTGATGTGTTTCGATGTGTACTCCTCCACTGCGCTGACCACAGCTATGAGGTGTACAGTCAGCGTACTCCCCTTCTGGCACAGAAAGATTCATCACTCCTCAAAAAGAGATGGGAGAATGTCTGCTTCAAGAGTAAACATTTCATTATAGAGCAGCTACAATAACAGAGAGATTAAACATATTCCTGTTTCCTGAGTTCTCTTCATATTCTGATCCAAATTATTTTGGCGAAGGCAACCAGTTTGTCGAGCCACACATCAAATAATTATCCCGATTCCACCACCCAAATAATTGACCTTGATGTGACTACCACTAATTAAATGCAGATGATTGACAGTGATGTTTTGTTTGTGTTGAACTCAGTATTTACAGCCGTCGACATGTGGCAGTATTTTTAAATGCTGTACAGGATACAATTTTTTTGAAGAGGTGGAACAAACTTATATTAAAAATAAAAGCCGTTATTTAACTCTCAACAAAACAGGTAAATAAATAGTTCTATAATAGTTTTTTGGTGACAGAGTATGCATGTTGTATGTGTGTACTTGTACTGTATATGTGTGTACGGGTATGTTAGTACATGTATGTGTGTGCACACGTGTGGGTACATGCCCGCATGTGCTTGCGTTGGGTGTGTTTATTTGCAGAAGCAGAGCGATAACTATTTGATGAGAAATATTGATCAGGTTCGGCTGTTATTGGGTGATAATACTGCAGGAACCATTAGCCACTTCATTGCTAAACTGAAATGAGCTCTCATTTTCCACCAGTCAATATCTCTTTCTTTGAAGATCTCTCAGTCTTTATTACTTAATTGAGTTCAGGGATATTATGATGTTTCCTAGATGGGATGTTGATGGGCCAACATTTGGGCATTAGATTTCAGATTAAAAATGGAAACAATTGCGAAAAAAGAGGATGAAGTAAGTTTCAACGCCTAAATCTTGATAATACACCAGTGGGCATGATCTACATATAGCAACACATAACAGAACTAAACACTTAAATATTATCGGCATATAGGCACCTTAAGCTATGCATAGCTAGGTCATTGTTAATGACAGTGTATGGCTATTATATTTACGTACAGTTGAAATGAGCAGTCTCATTATTAAAAAGCCAGGAACAGGAAGGAGGATGACACAACAGCACAAAATGGCAACACAGCCCTCATGACAGTGAAAGGACATCCAACACCGAAGTATCAGTACAGAGGGCCTATCTCTACATACGAGGTTGCTCAGGTCCCCCCTCCTCCACCATTTTATGATGGATCAGTTTTCACGCCCGCATGGGTACGGATGGTTCTTCATTCAGGGCCCGCGTCACGCTGATGGTATCGCAGAAACCAGTCGGTTCTGTCTGTCCGCTCAGGTGAGCAGTGGCTCTGACTTCCTCTCCATTGTTCCTGGGCAGAGCTTCCGTAGCTATGAGCACGTCACCTTCACAAAATGACAGCTAGCAATTAGCACAAAGACAATTACAAAAGCGCTACTTTTTAACTGTGCAGTTTTGCGTTGCGGAGAAGGGAACAGCCTACTAGAGTTGCTTAGTCATAGCAGTGTTTATTCACTGAGTTTTACATTGTAGGGCCTGTTCTACAGTATCTAGGTCAGCAAAGATTTTGCTGCATTTCACAGTATATGGGTGAATATTTTGAAAGGATTGCCACTTTTAATACATCGCTGTGAAATATATGAATCGTTATATCAAAAATGCTCACATATTAACAATATTTTTATATTATATTTTATATTCATTTACTGTGAGGCACATACACACCCACACACACACGCACACATAACACCTAACATACCTTTGACTAGCTGGATAGCATATTTACCCTCTCACGTTTGCATTGAACTCTCGGTGAGTCTGGGTATCCGGAAACTAGCGAGCTCAGTAATGAGGAATGCGTGGTGGAGAGGCAGGGTGCTAACCGAAACTGCAGCTATTCAGAGGACAAGGCCACAAAAAATGTTCACCCGAAACTGCTTCAACCTTCACAGACCTCAAAAACCACAACTGAGACCGCAAACAGATTAAAACACTGCTTTATCGGTGACAGAAAGAAAAAAACCTGGGAGTGCATTGGCAAATCAGAGACACAACCCTGTTATCTTTTCCTTTTGGTCTTAGATGTGATTGATGTGTTTGTTTTGTCCTTATAGGGAAGGTCAGACAATGGCAAAAAAAAAAAAAAAACTTTCTATTTCCTCTTCACACACACACACACACATACACACACACACACACACGCACACAAACACACATGCTTGTTGTGTATGCACACACAAACATGTACACACATAAGCACACATACATACAGTATACAGTACAAATACCCACTACACACAAATGCTCACGTGTGTACACACAATGATGTGCTACTTACCAAGACATACTGACACATGTACAGGAAAGATGGAAACATTCATTTCTGTGAAGTAAAAGGAGAACAACCTAAGAAATCAATTTCATTTAGCTCTTGTCCCCTTCAGAAATCAATTACCCTTCTTGTTTTTTTCTTTATCAGTGCTCAAAGTCTTTTCTCACACCTCCTCCTGACAAAAGTTTGCTGCACAGAGAGAAATATTGTTTCCCTAAAAACGCCTGCACATGTGAGATACTGGGATTTAGGAAAACGTGGAGCAGTGAACCAAGCGCATCTACTATTCCCATCACAGCAAAGATGTTTCCTCACTTCTATCCCTTTAACAAAGGAACGCAGAATAACTCAGTACATCAGAGCCTATGTCGGCCACGTCTTTTACCGGATTCCTGATGCAACCGTTAGAAATGGCTTCAGAATCATGAGGCGGCCCCTATCCTCTGGGAAACAGGTCTGCCTGCCATGCTGCTGCTGTGTTTGTGCAGACTTGCTGGTCCTTATCTGCTGGAAGGCGTCCTCACGTGCCGCACAGGACACAAAGCCGGGTCCCTGTACCCCGCGCCGTATCTGACCAGAGGTGGAGACTGCCCCTCCGGAAGACTCCGTCTTATCTCAGCCGGGACAGGGAATCGGTAATTACACCTGTCTAGACGCTGTGTGCGCCTTCATACCTTCCCCGACTGCACAAGCCAGAGAAATATGAGAAACATTCTGGAACGCCCCGGAGATGAAAGTATCTATGGTGGCTCGGTGTAATTATCTTGGAGAAGAAGCCAGCCACTCTTTATCATCGCACACCACAAACACTGTGGGAGGAAGCCTGCTTTTTCATTCTAAGGCCCGAACACCAAACACATTGTGTTTCAGTCAGACGGGGTGCAATAAGTGCAAGCGCTGACTTCTCCGAATGGAAACACTGTCGGCTTTCTGCCGCGTTCTTTGTGAATGGATCGTCCGTGGCATTTTCCCACGAGGGAAACTGGAGTCTGTTGTATATACTGTATGTAAACAAAAAGACATCATTTGAATTGGCTCTCAAAAGAACATTTATTTTCTTCATCCCCACGGCGTGAATGAATGCCCGGGAAGTGGCCACTTGCAGTGGTGGTTTGTTAAATGGTATGAAAAAGCATTTTGTTGAAACTGTACAGTACAGTGCAAACTGAAGCTTATCCCTCCATACAGCTGAAACCTGGCAAGCTCATTTACAGTGGTACGCATTTAAGGTTTAATCAAAAATGTAAATGTAAATGTAAAATGCATTTTATCTTTTGTTACATTTGTCACAAAAAAAACCTGAGCAAGCAGCAAGAGTGAAAAAAAGCAATATTGGCAATGCATTTTATAGAGTTTCAGATATTGCAAGAATATGCAAAAAAGGCACTTTTTCATCAGCAGATAATAGTGACACCTCCCCAGAAGCAATCTCTCAGATAAATAAACAATTCCTCTGCATGAGATGACACATCCCACTGTTTTTCTTTCCTCTCCTGTTCCTGCTTCAAAAGTGGGCAAAATGTTGATACAGCGCAGGCATGAGTGATTTTAATTTGGGCGACGGCAATGGCAAATTACTGGAGCATAAAGAGCTATAGCATTCCAACTAAATATTTCATGATACCAAAGTTTTCCTTATCAGCCTGCATTACAATTTCATAGAAAGTTGGGGGATCAGAGCTAGGAGAACACAATGGATCTGTTTCCTCAGCCTGGGCTTTTAGTGTGATTAATGGAGTTGATATCCAGAAGGTAATAACCCTGTTGGCTTTAGAAAAAGCACACAGAATGTGCAGTTCTCCAGTGCCCAGTCTATCCAGTCGTGATAACAATGTATGTTTCGCTTAATGCCTGTTTTGTGTGTATATTTGAGTGTGAACTTGATCATAGGCTGCACAGGAGAAGACGTGTCTGTTTTTTATTTTCCTGTAGACGCCCTAGATGGTGAATTTCAGAGCTCAGTTTCAGATCACATATGACATCACGGGAGGGATTACTGTGTACCACAGGTCCTGACATTCAGCCATTATCCATTCTCTTCTCAATAATGGCATTTGCGTAATTATTAGCCTCCAAACATTGAGCTTGATAGAATCAGTGATGTTTGGCGGTTTGTATAACAACAACAACAACAACAACAATAATAATAATAATAATAATAATAATAATAATAATAATGATAATAATAATAATAATAATAATATGAAGCTTATAAGTCGTAAAGGAATGATGAAAGAGTTTCCAGCTTGTTCATCTTGGATCCTGAAATGCTAATTGTGGATGGTTCTGATTTGCAGTCTACTTCATTTTACCCAGACTTTACCAACTATGTATGCATGATGCATTAGTCATAGCGCATTTCAATAGAGTAATAGAGTCTTCCTTTGAAAGCACACACACCTGTCTGTTTCTTCAGCGCTAATGTTTTAAAAGGAAAATAAACCTCAAGTAGGCTCCTTCTTTCTTTGCTTGTGTTGGATCCTGATTGGAATCCATTTCATCCATTGAGCACAATCTCACAACTTGAATGTAAAAATTCTAAGAGAGAGGAAATGTGTTAAGCCAGTAAATTATATTTTGTAGAACGTGTTTACAGGGTCACTGATTCATGTTGAGCCATCTGAATGCAAACCTGACGTGGTGGTTAGACTTTGACCTCAGTCCTATGTTCCTCCCTCTCTCTTTCAATCTCTCACTCACTCATTCTTTCTTGCTCTCTCTCTGTTCTTTTCTCCACCATGGCATACAACTGGAGATTCATATGTATACATATAAATGTATATTATTAGATTAATTTGTTTCATGTTTCAATCATTCATCGCCATTTCTGTACTGCACTTGACTGAATCTTACAACTTACCACAGCCATGTTTTACTATGCTCTGAGACCCCATTGTGTGTATCAGTAATAACATATAAGCATCCTAGTTTTGTAAGCTGAGTAGCAATGTCCTCACTTTACATAGAAACTATGTAATGCAAAGCCATTCCAAAGAGATTATATTTCATCTGGGCAGTCTTGTTTTTAGCATCTGAAAAACAATGCTGCTTCTGCCTTGACAATACTTTCATGCGACATTCTGCCTAATCTGACTAACTTAATAAAACTAACTCATTTTATTGTAGTCCTGATCTGGGCCTACATCCGGCGAGGTGACATTCTCAGGCAATGAAGCATATACCCTCTGAACTTATGAACTTAATCTTAACACGTGCCAACTCACCCACATGGCTCTGAGGCTGTGTGTGTGTGGGTGTGTGCGTGCGCACGTGTGTGTGTGTGTGTGTGTGTGTGCGCGCGCATGTGTGTGTGCGTGTGCGTGTGTGTGCGACTGAGACCCTGCTTGTTTGTGTGTCAGTGTTTTGGGTAATTGTGTGATGACAGACAGAAGACATTGCTCTTTTCAGTGTGTTATGTGCAGTAGCCAGGTGCTCTTCATGTGTTTCACTAGGGTTTAAGTTAAGGAACTTCACTCAGCATACAGTATAATACAATAATTAAATTCCACAGCGTTTCTTTTGACATAATATTGATTTAAGGTGGCATATTTGTGCAAGCAGATATCCACTAAGCCCAAAGTGAGGATGGAACTGTGTGTTTCCATAGAAGTTGGAAGGCAGTGCTGGAATTTTCTGGGAATTTTCGAAGATACATTCCCTTCTATATGTGTATATTAGGCCTGTGTACTCTCCCAAATACTTTAGTATTATCCATACAGTCAAACTATGAAGTACTGTGTCAAAAGTGTAATAGTCGCTCAGGTGACAACAGCTGTTGTGTAGCTCTGACATGTTTTGCAGGTAGAGATCAGTTTTCAATGTGGGAAAAAGTGTCAGCAGACCAATTAACAAATGTTTAATGATACCTCTTTAATACTAATACCACCAATGTGAAAATTTAGATTGCACAGTAGGTTCAGGTCTGAACCATGTACGTTAACATATACATTTCCTCTTCCTGTGGAAAACATAAACACTGACCGGTTATCTATTTTCTCTTTATCATCTTTCATTTAAGACATTTTAGCTAAAGATGTTTTTTCTTGTAGATCCCTTTGTTGGATCAAGTCATTGTGCCTCAGCATTCTTATTAAATCTGTCTCCATCACTGAGAGAGCAAAGGAGATTATCTGGTCAAATGAGGTTTAAATATACGCAATGTCTCACTAACGCAAAAGCCACATGCAGGTGCAAGGGATGTGACTGGAGTTAATGCGGACTCAAAAGCCTTTTGCGAAACACAGCAGGAGTCAGTCCGATATAATGTGCTAAATGGAGCGATGGAGCAATGGCAGTCTGATCCCTCTCTGGAAGAGATCCATAAGTAGAATATTCCATGCTGTTCTAGAGAGGAAAAAGAACTACATTTGTCCCACAAACCTTTTATTTCATGTCAGTGACACCACTTGGGAGTCTATTTTAGTCTGTTTTCATAAACTTGAGGTTTCTTCCAGCATGTATCTTGGCATTCATGAAGAAGGAAAGAGGGAGAGGGACTTGCTTTCCTCTGAACAGGTTCAGAAATCTGAATAAAAGAATTGATAAAGGATGCATGTTAATTCACAATAAATGATGAGATAGAGGTGATTTTGTGAAACTTTGCCTCTCACAGAGCACCTGCTCTTTGAACTGCTCAGCACATGGCATGACGTAATCGATGTAATGTCCTTTTCGATAAACTGCTATTTCCTGCACATAAAAAAACATAGTGACGAATCAACCGAATGAAGATTGTATATTGTTTCTTCATATAAAATCGTTCGATGTTTATATTACCACTAGGAGGAGACATTTTCTCAAACTGTGACTATTCAATTCGGGCATTCGTCTGGCTGATTTTGGCTGATCCACCTTTGTTATATTCTGTAGATGTTTGGTCTAATTATTAGCATCCATATTATGAGCTTCTGGTTACTGATTAAGATCAATGCCCCAGGACAGTGCCTGCTCTGCAAAGATACGCGTGTGACTGTGAAACACGGGATTGTCGATAATGTAGCCTATAACGTTAGCCTACGTATAGTAGCCGAGTTCAGAGCAGTCTGTGTACGCGCATGGACAATTAAGTATATCTGAAACATGCGTCCTTTTAAAATACCCATTTATGGGAAACAAAATAGCGCAGTCCTTATTCATATCAATACAGGAGGTCTTTTTATTTTAAAACCGATTGTTTGATGGGACTGACAATGCAATCTAGCAACAAACCGCACATGTCACCGCTCAACGCGTGCCTATAGGATAAAGAAACGGGAGGGCTTGGAATGATTGTCTCCTCCTTTATATGTAGGCGGGGCTTCGGTGCAGCCACCTCTAACTGATGGAACAAAACATTGCCCTCAGCCAGTAAGTCAGCGCGATCTCTACAGGGAGGAGGGGCGGTGCTTTGTGTACATGGCCCTAGCTACAATTAATCCTCGTCTCAAGAACTAAATCGACTGCCCTTCCTTCAACAGACATCACCGGCGTGTCTTCGGAACAACCCGTTGGCACCTTTTGGGAGACTGACAGGCATCCGATTAAACTGTTCGTTGTGCATAGATTTAACATCCAACCCTGATTAGAGGAGGCAAACACTAACTATTTGAAGTCACGTTGTAGGTGTAACCATCCACCTACAGCTGGCGTATGGACTTGAAATCTGAAGTCTCCGATTGACGGATAAATGTAGCTAGCTAACGTTATAAACATAACAAGGCAGCGAGGTTGCTACTGTTGCTAGAAAGCCGTGAAGTTGCACACACAGGAAAAAAAGAACATTTCTTTGCAGACCGCTACATTTGTAGCCAGATTTCCAGCAGGAATGCCAGGGTTCGACTACAAGTTTCTGGAAAAACCAAAGAGACGGTTCCAATGTCCTCTATGTAGCAAGACAATGCGAGAACCTGTACAGGTTTCTACCTGTGGACATAGATTTTGTGACACCTGTCTACAGGAATTCCTAAGGTAAGTCACAAATGGTCGCTTATACATTAACTGAAATGAAGTGTTTTCATTGTGTGCCAGACAGCATACCGAGAGAGGAAAGATCCTAGCAAGATCGTTCCAAAGATAAGAAACATTTTTGTTTATTTGCTGGATAGCACACTGAAAAAAATGGTCAACTTTGTTGGATTGTAGTAGACCAGTGTTGGACTACGTTGTGTCTGCCTATGTTACACCAACCGAAATTGCAGCTAGATAACCTATAACAAGCTAGCAAGCTAGCCGCGTTAGAAGAAAATTAACACGTAGACAAGGTTCAGTTTTAACCTAATACGCTAACGATCGCGCTGTGTCTGGTCAATTTATCTCAACATGCAGTTGGGTAATTCATCTAACGTTAGCTCAATGAAAAGGCAGTTGTCACTAATGTCTTGTTCAGGACCTTCTCGTCGGTGGTCGCTGGGTTCAGGGTAGACAGCAGTTCTCTGCATCTTTCAAATTTTGGGGAAATGATCAGAGGTAAACCTGGCGAATCTCCAAGTAGCCTAACCTCTTGGGTAAATGGCTACATTCACTTCATCATGAACAATAACTTAGAGCCATGTTACTTATGATAGCCTACGGTATCATTTTAATATTATAAGCTAGCTACTAATGTCATTTTAATGGTCCTGCCAGCCGTTTCAAGAACAATGCTGTCGTGCTAGGTAGTAGCTAGCTATTCGTGTTAGCATATGGCTGAATGTAGCCTACCTAAGGAAACAATTTATCTAGGTAACCAGCGACAACCGTGACCAGTGCATTGTGTTTTAAACAGTTCTACTAATTGGCTTCCTTAAGAAATGCACGGGTTTAGGCTATATATTAAACGGTGTTTTTTATTTTATTTTTTATTATTGGAACAAATATCGGTACCAGGGTGGACGTCAACAGAAACCGATGTAATATAATGGTAGGCAAATCAAGCTAAGTAGGCTACTATTTTGTCCTGTTTGCTTGCTTTTTAGTGTATTTATTTAATGTCAAGCAAATTACATTTCTCTGACGATGCTATGCATCTAAACAGCGCAAATCTCGACCCTAATCATAGCTTACCTTTATCTCTAGCTATTTAGCTATGTTAAAAGCACCTTTGATATCACCTTTTTCGAGCCACCAGGCGTTCCTGTTCAATAGCCTATATTTGTAGCAGGGGGAAGCAACGTTTTTATTGGAGCATTTAAGGTTAGATGTCTAACTAACGTTACCTTGCTCAAGGGTAACATCATCTAATTTACTGACTGGCCACATCAAGACTTCCTTTAAAAATACAATGTTAGCTATATGAATGTAAATTCAGTTTTGTCTCTTTGTTTCACACTCAAATAGTCAACATGTTTTCCCATCAATGTTTAAGAGTAAAAAAGAAGAAAGAAGGGCGGCTGTCCTTTCAGACATTTTGTATTGGCCAAAAGGCTAATGCATCAACCAATATTCGCTGGACCGAAAAATAAACAATACCGATGATAAGTGACAAAGTTGGCTAATTTATTTAGGCTACATTTGTGCTGAGAGTTAATTTCCATCCGTTTTTGGGTGTTTCTGCAGCAGGTTTAGAAGCCTGCACTTCTATAAATGCATTAATTATTAACCTAAATATGAGCAAGGAATAAGAAGCTATTTTATAACCTTGGAAAACTTGTACACTTACTTGATCTATAGTAAGATATGAATAAAATGAACTGTTTGTGTACAGACATCGCCTATCTCTTCAGATCTTTGAAGATACAACTACAACTCACATTGTCAAAAAAGAATGGACATATTGAACAATACACAGGCAATATGCATGGAAGTAATATTGACACAATCCCAGTACACATTACCAATGAATTGAAACTTTAATTTTAAAAGTTTGTTTTCTGAGGGTGTGAGCAGGGAATGTTTGGTTGGTTGCTGTTTCTGGCTTGTCTGGGGAGTTGAGGAATCTGAATGACACATGTAAAACATTATCCGGCACCAGGGTCAGGGATGAAAAACAGTGTTCTCCAAAGACCTGAGGATGGAGGGGCAGGCATGTCCACACTCTGGCAAAGGAGGGCCCTGTCATATTTTTCCCCCTCATCTGTAATTTTGCCTTGGAAGCGTAGGCTTTTGGGAGGCATAGGGCATGGGTGGGGGTGACCCTGCTACATTAGAAAAAAAATGCCTGCACTGTTATTGTGTGGTTGGTCTGTTGTTCGTTAATCATATAGTAAGATAAATGCACGTCATCACACTTCCTCACACACTTTTCATGACCCCACACATTGTAGGCCTGTGATAACACATTTCTATCCAATTGATCACACAGGGGTTTTGACAGTTTTAGTTCCTTTTTTTGTGAAGCCAATGTATATAATATGCTGGCTACATCAAAGACAATTAGCTTTGAATTGGCTCTATGATGGACCCACAATCTTGTCTGATTCTACTGAGATTTAAATATTATGGGAATAGACAGCTGCACAGTGGTAGCTGATTAGTGGGCTGTAATGGCTGACAGGTGTGTGGCGAGTTGGACCTGCTGTGAATTGGGCAGGAGGAGGTTGGATACACAGAGGAAGGGAAGTTCTCTGGTCTCTCATTTTCAATCCCCTCGCTCTACATCTGCTTCAGAAAAAGCTGTAAAAATGCTAGTTGTAAGCCTGCATGAATTATGAATTGTTCTTCAGCATCATTTATTTGTAGTGATTATATTATCTAAATAGGCCCACATAGGCTTTGCTTTGTCCCCCCCCTCCTAAAAACCCCCCAAAATGTACAGTACCTTTTTGTTTTTGTGCAATCACTTCTAGTGGTGTCACGTCTGTAAGCAGTGTTTGTTAGTGGATAAGCATTGGCCTGTCTGCCTGCTTCCTTTCCCCCTGGGGGAAACTGGGGCAATGTCAGGGTCCCTTCATCACCCGGATAGCCTGGAGAATCTCTGTTAAAAGTGCACAGTCCAACATGATGACGTAGGGTGCTTTGGGTCACATTGATAACAATCGTGTGACTTCACATTATTCCCGAGGAAAGGACTCCCAAGAGTGCCACCATCTGACTTATCCATTGGACTGATTCTGTGAAGGAAGCAGACCATCTGTACTTGGGTTACATTTTTTGCAAGCAATTATACATGTATGTAAATTTAGACTGACAATGGGTGTGTGTGTGTGTGCATGGAACCCACCAATTGTGAATTTGCATGCGTGTGTGCAGTTGTTGTATAAAATCCAGATTTTAGCCAAGCTCTGTTGCCCATGCTGTGGGCCTAGTTCTGCCCAGAAGCCCCAGTGCCGCATACTCATAGGGGTGTTGTAAGGAGCCCATGACCAAACCACCTGAGCCCACAGTCGTCATGGAGGTGTCTCTGCACAGTCTGCTGAGCAGTCTCTGTTCATGGCTGGAGTCTGGGATCAATAGATCAGAGCAAAATCCCATAGAACTGTAGCAGCCAGACAGTCACACTATCAGTCCCTGCAGAGATCAACAGAGACATGCTCCATGGAAAAACATTCTGTTTTCACCTACAGTACGTTGAATAGGTTGTCTTATTTAGCTTGTCTCCCGCATTGCCTGTGTAATTGTCATTGGCTGATAAGGTTTGTTCGGTGCGCAGTATTTAAGAAACA
This sequence comes from Conger conger, assembly GCF_963514075.1. Classification (NCBI taxonomy): domain Eukaryota; kingdom Metazoa; phylum Chordata; class Actinopteri; order Anguilliformes; family Congridae; genus Conger; species Conger conger. The sequence goes on along the minus strand of NC_083766.1, from coordinate 32,424,394 downwards.
AACCTGACTGTCAGATAACATTTAAAAACCTTTTGAAATCATGTACGTAATTTAAACAGGCTGCAATGAGTCTTGGCTTGCATATCCACGCTCAAAGACCCACCCATGCTTAATGTGTTACACAACAAGAAAAGACCCTGATTTAAAGCGGGGCCATGAATCATAGGTCGTCTATCAGTTTTAAACTGGAGGAGAAATGATTCACTTCTATACCAGGCAATACCAGTTCTGCACTCCCATTGTGTGCTTGGCAATATGCCTATTATGTGAAAGAATATAGACGTGCGGTGGTGTTCCTTTTTAAAGACAATTATTTTAACATGCATCTCCTCAGGGATTGTAGGATGTTTCTACGAGTGCTGTGAATGTTATTTCAGCATCTTGTCCATGTTCTGTGGGAAGGCTAATGGCATGCTTCCATTATTGAGATCATTAACAGGCTTCAGAACTTTGTTTCTTTTTATTTTTCATTACTATATCTCATGTATGGAGCATGGCGTCATATCACAACAGTGAAACAAACCTCAATCTCTGTTTCTGCCTTGCTTTGTTTCTCACTCAAATGAATAAACACTGCTGCAATGTCAAACATCTCATTTCAGATTTTCAACTTTTTGAACTGAGCGCCAAAATGCATGACGGAAAAAAAAACAATACAAATCTTGGCTATTTCAGAATCAGTCGAATCGGTAAAAAAATACATTAAGAAAATGCTAGTGAGGAGGGGAGCAGAGATCACCACGGCAAGTTTGCTTGAAGGTCTTGTGGTCCATGAGCAATGCGCTTTACTAAGAAAGAAAAGAGGCCTTTAAGTGCTTGTCCGTATTTTGACACAGCTCAAAGTGCTTTTTTGAGCCTTGCCAAGTGTTCAGTGCTCCAGGGTGTTGTGCCATGTCTGAGCCAGTTTAGCTTCTTTGGTCACAGTCAGTGCAAAGAGCTGCTTGTCCTTTGATGTAAGAATGTCTTCGTTTGGGAACATGGCAACACTGTTCATCCTCATTTTGCTGCCCCCCCAGGAGCAAAGGGCCCTTTGTTTCTGAAGGAACGCCAACATCCACACCACCTGCACCATCTCTAACAACCTCCCCCATCCCCAATGCCCTGCTCCCCCGGACCACCACAGTCACCCCAAACCCTCTGTCTGGAAGCGATGGTTCATGGCGATTGCATAATGAGCTCATAACAACGGAAGGAGAGTCCTCAATGGAGAAAGGCCCTTATTGATGATGGCCAAGATAGCGGAGAGAAGAAGCTCTGTTTGTCTTCCACCTGCGAAGGGAAGGAAGGGGGACCAGTTCCTTCACATTAAAGACCAATGAATGGACCTGTGTGTGATTTATTGAGGAGCACAGGATGGAGCCTGTTTCCCCTCTGCGAGACAGTTCTGAGATAAATGGGAGCGAGAGCCCCGGTGATCCAGTGCCGTGTCGCGCGTGCCAAGTGCAGGCGGGCAGCTGGGCGTCTGAGGCCGCGTGCCCCTCAGGACGGGTGCCACAAACCTAATGAATGGCCTCATGTGAGAGCACTTTCATTCTTGCCCTCTCAGCGCAGTGAACGGTGCCATAGACTGGCAGACACGTTCTCCTGCAGGTGTCCCAAAACGGACTTCATAGAGGCTAAGAAGGGTCCTTCACACAGGTGTCTGAAATGCATTCACTTTAGGGTGCGAATGAATGCTCGTCTCCGTTTGGGGGCATTTATGAAGAAGAGGTTTAGTGTGAATTATTTGGCACCTGCGGGTGACACGGATTTACTTTTTTCAGTAGACTGTGGGGCATTGTGCCTCTGTGGCCAGTTTTAGCATGGTGAAATAAAGCATGAATTGCGGACAACAGCAGCTTGATCCTCGGAAAGGAAAGGTACACAAAGACAGAGATGACTGCCTGCATGCATGAACCTTCGCAAAAAGTAATACATGCACATCCAATAGCTTCTTCTGAAAAGAAAAATGATAATGCAGAATGGAACTGGGGTCACACTGCAATACATACTGCTCCATAAATCAAAGGCTTACTTACTTCAACAAACATGGCCAACGATTTGGTCCACACTGGGTTCAAACTAAAGTCTGTTTTTCTTTTGCATGGATGAAGCATGACTCTGTTTTGGGCTAGCTAGTTTTTACAAAAACACAGCCAAACCATTTACCACACTTAAGGACTACAAATGCGGTCTAACCTTCAACGTACTAGACACCACTACCTCATTATTTATTAGTGGGGCTGTTATGAGTTGTGTTTATGAGTAATGTTTGTGTTGGCCCTTCTCTTTCCTCCTTAAGAAAATTAATTGCACAATTCCTCTTTAGGGCCTCCGTTCCTCCAGGAACTTTGGTTGGAGGTCTGAGGCAGAAAGCTCTCACGTGTTGAGGGATTGAACTCTGCCGTCCTTAACGCCAAACAGAGCTGAAAGATCAAGGACCCCGTCGCAGAAATATGACTCTGCAAACACATTACCCACTATGCTGCCCTTGAAGACCGCTTCCAGAGTTTATGTTCAAAGGCCTTGTATCAACATGGCCGAGAGTCATACAGAGAGAGGCGTGCACACACAGAAAAACCTTATCAAAACAAGAGACGCTAAAGTGCTGGCTTGCCCCTCTGAACACACGCTCATTAATGCAAAGATGCACAAGCTCTTTGTTTTGTGCAGTTTCGTTTGAGAGTCATCATTTTCCCTTCAGCCAGTCAAGGAAAATGTTTCCTTTGTAGTATAGTGAGTTGGACTGGGATGTTTTAATCATAAGAATGACATGCTCAACAGATCGGAAGTGCTTTGTGTGTGTGTGTGTGTGGGCGTGGAGTAGATTATGTGTAGATGGTTAGAAGTTGTCTATTCAGCTGCCTTGCCCTAGTGAGCCTAAGGATTCCCATATTCCCCTTAAAAGGTGGATCTGTGCTCTGTAGTGGAGCTGTAACCTGCAAGCATAAATAACTATTTCAGGAAATGGCACTGCTTTCAGTGCATTCTGAAATGAGATTTGATTCATTTCCTGGTTCGGAGTGGACATTTTTTATTTATTTTTTAAACCATCCGAAAGCTTTTTTGGATGAAGAGATGTATTAGTGCTTCTGCCCTTGAGAGTAGCCTGATGATGTCACCCAGATCCCCCTCAGGATGATGTCATTGGGGGGGCTGGAGTTGCTGCAGAGGTCCAGCTGTGGGGATGGCATGGGGAGAGACGGAGAGAGAGAGCGTTCCATGACTTCCACACAGCTGCAGCCTGGAATTCTGGGAATACTCCGAGGAGTCATTCCACATTCTGCACAGCAGGCCCGTTCTGTTGTTGTTAAGGTCCTTTGTGTCGCTTTGTGAAATGTTCAGCATCAGCACAAGTATTTTCTCCCTAAAGAACTATACATCTATCTTTGCCATTATTCTTACAATTACAGTTGTAAAATGCGCAATAAAAAACAATTCTCAGATGGCACATTACTACTTGGGATTCATAAAAGTTGTAATCATTTCCATACGTTTTTCTCAAAAGGGGACGCTCTTAAAATTCCAAGCTAAGGGTGGGGTTTTGCAAGCAACGATTTGAACCATTTGTTTCTCGCATTTCATTTGCAGCACGCCTATCCTTCCGTAAAACAATCTTTGTCTTTTGGAACATCTTCCTTTTAGTCCGCAAGCCGAAACCCAGTTGTTTACAAATGACTGGTGAGAGCTTCAGCCAGTCCGTCACGTGGGGAGGGCTTAAACCAGTTCAACATGGGCCCAGTGAAATGTAAATATTTCAGCTATGTGTTGAAGCGCCGCTGCTTGCTAACAGCGTGCTGCGTTCTGGCCCCATGGCCTCAGCCTTTCTCCCGCACTGGAGGGCAGCCAGGTGAGGGAGCTCCTTTCCCCCAGAGGGGCTGTGGCTACATGTGCGTGGAAATAAACGACCTGTCAAATATTTCAAGGCTAAGAAGATATGGGGTCTTTACAGCTGGGAGTGGTGTCTCATCTGTTGCCGAGCGAACTCTTCCCAGACGTGTTCAACCAATCGGTCTCTCCCATACCTGTTGAACCAATCAGAGGACTCCGAGCTTTGCTGCCTGATACAAATAACTTACGGGTCATCATTCAGTTTTTGCCAGCAACATGTCAAGTAAATGAAGGAAACTTCAACTACAAATAAGGAAAAATATCTTTGAACAATTAATCTGGTGTTAATTTAAGGCACTGATTTACATGTTTAATGCATACATGTTTTAATCAATAATTGTACTTTGCCATAATTTCCACAAGACCTGCCCATTTGATCTGTGTAACTAGCTATCCCCGCAAATATATGCTGTGCAAAATGTTGATTTAGATGGATAATCAGCAAGGGCCATTAAGGGGCAGTTTAATATTGAACATTTGTGTAGCATATGCCATACATTCAGAAAAGATGCATTGTCTGGCCACAAGGCTCAGTGGAAAGAAAACATGAACCAAATGTCATTATTTCATTAGAATTATACTTATTTGTGCTTTCTTTACATTTTACACAGGTAAAAAAAAAAAAAAACATAGCAAATGTTGCAGTTCACTAGCTGATTTTCAGTCATTTCAGTTGTTTTTTTTGTTTTTTTTTTATAATGGCCGTTCCCATGATTGCTATAGGTAATGAGGTAATGCTAAGCAATGTGACGACAGAGACAGTTTTTTGTGTGCAGCATGCTTGTTGTGAGTCAAGACTGAAATGTATGGGCAGGAGTTGGAAGAAGAATGTTTTTATTAGTTATCCATGAATTACAATTAGATGCACACATGCACAGACATGAGACCGCATGCACACAGGGTGAGATTTAAACAGGCATTTAAATGTAGAAATGCTGTAGGCCATCCCTCTGTCTTGTTCTTTCCTAAACTTGGCAGTTTGGGAACATGTTTAAAGAGCTTTGCCTGCTCTTGATGTAGATGATATTTGATCTAAAATCCAGCACGGAACAGTAATGCTGTGGAAATTGTTCCTAACTACACTTTGCAATGTGTTATGAGCAATACAACATCAGCTGCTTTAACATGTTTTAAGTGTTTATATGTGATATGCGTTTTAACATGTGGCTGTGTTTATATGTGATATCAGTCATAATAATTACTTCTATATTTGGCTTTCTTACTATGGCAATGCTTTTTTAGGTCACTAATAGCAATGTTATGAAATATGAGCAAGGAAGGAAACAGCAGGGCAGTTTATCTGAAAATAATTTAATATGACAAAGGAAATTGCAGTGAAGCCTGCTTTTGTATTGTGTACTTATTCAGAAAATTGATTAATTGATTAATATTCATGCAGTGTGTCATTAGTCTCATCTGGTATTGGAATTCTTTTAAGTCGCCGTAAAAACTATCGCTAATAATAATAGTCATAGCAGAAATAATATGGCTGTTTAGAATAATAGGGTGAGTGGAAAGGGGTTTTGGGGCAGTGATTGGGTGCTGTATGGAGAGTGACAGCAGCTGTGAACAGGGCCCCATTGCATAGCTGCCACCCAGGCATGCGAGGAATCCCTGCTCGGGGTCTGAATGGGGGAGCAGCTGGCGGGACAGAGGGCAGGGGAGGGGGGCGTCTCCGTCTCGCGGGGCACCTGTCTTGGTGAAAGGACCCCTTTCTGAGCGGAACAGGTGTCGGGGAAGCCCTCTCTCAACGCCGCGCGCGCCCCAGCTCCGTCAGGAACGCATCGATGTCACGGCCCCTGCCGCTAAGCCCCCGGAAAGCGCTGGAGAGAGGTGGCTTCCTTCCTGTCTTCCTGTCTTTACCTCATCTGCCGTCCTCCGTCAGGTCTATCCCGATCGCCGTGGGAACGGTTACTGTCCCAGCGAGCACCCCGCCTCGTCTCCTCGCACACCCCAGGACAGGGCGCAGGCCCCCTGGGGCCCCCCTCCCCCTGCCCCTGCCTGCACAGATGTGACGCTAATGGAAGACCTATTCACACGCACGAGGCCGTGAAACATTTTTATTACTGTCTATTCTATTACCCGCGCTGTGGAGGAACAGCCGATCGCCCCCGAGTCACGAAAGCGGTCAGCCTGGTTCGTCTGAAGCACATTTGCGCTTTTGAAACCAAATGAGGCTAGTTTGCCCCTTTTGTGCTCTTAAAAGCATGGAGAATTGAGGCTGGTCTTGTGCTCAGGTATAAGTTGGGGCATGGGCGTAGCTGAGCTCCACTGTGTGCCTCCAGCCTGGTCTGTCTCATTCATGGCAGGCTGCTTCCTCGTCGGTGCTTGAATGGCAACAATGGCGGACGACGACAAGCCAAAGGTGGCCGCCTCCACGGCGTAAAAGTTTTGAGAGCCCGCGCTCCAGCCCGCGTGGCGGTGTTTTTGTTTTCTTTTGTCGTTCGGAAGCCCACTCTGTCGCACGACACAAAAAAAAGGCATTGAACTCTGCCCCTCAACAGCGAGTCGTTTTCTCCTAGCAACAGGGGCGGCGTTAAAGAGCGCTTTGACCGGAGAGACATGCCTGAGGAGCCTTTTCCCTTTTTTTAACACAGGGAGGTGCTTTGACGTCACTCTCCTTCTGCGCGAAAATAATGAATGGGAACGTGAATAAGAGCACATGACACTGAGAGGATGGTGGTAGGGTGGTCGTGGCGAGCTGCTTTGTGTTCTCCGACTCGTCATTAAAGCAGAAATGCATGGGCAAATGGAGGGGCGCTGGTCTCTGCCTGGCTGCCGGCATCAGGTGTGTGCTAATCGCACACACGGGAGGCAAAATTCGGGCTGCAGACAGACCTGTGTGTTGAGGGATCGACACCAGCCCCTGTCTGTCTGCTCCCTCCCTCCTCCCTCTCTCTCCCTCTCCATCTCTCTCTCTCTCCCTCTCCCTCTCTCTGTCTCTCTCTCTCTCTCCCTCTGCTTGAAGCACAAACAGCCCACCGTCCCCCTGCGCCGTTACCATGGCCACATAGCGACAGGTCTGTCCCAACTGTTGCCAAGTGAAGATGGGCAGGGTTTGTGCTGAATATCTATCATTGGAGCTGCATTGTGTAAGTCACCAAAAAACACCTAGCATTGTCTGGGCCTCCAAATGGGATGTTGGGCAGAGGGCTTAATTTTTCACTAATGGAATTGTTGAGATTTGCATATCTCAGACTGTATATACACATGTTCACTGTAAATTACTGTAATGTAATGCTCCTTTTGAGTTTTTTCTTGTCTCTCAGCCACTGAAGAGATATTTATATCCCCATGCACACATCCTAGCACAAACACTCACGCACGTTTGTGTGTACAGAAATAGGTACTCTCCACATGCTGTACACACCCTGGGGGACGCCGGTCCCCAGTTCATGCTGGCACTCCTGGCTCTGGGCGGCACGCCCTTCTCCCTCCTGCCCCCCCCAGCCACACGTACAGACACACCACACACACACAGGCACAAGCTGCATTACAGGTGTACAGCACGGGCGGGAATGCGTGGGGTTTCCTGTGTAAAATACAGCACGGCTTTATGAGCTCAGATAACAAGGGCACCCATCCCACACCTGCCTTTATTACCCTTTACTTTCCAACTTTCCAACACAAGCAGTGGGAGTGGCTGGGCCTGGCAGGGAAGCCGGTTTAAAATGGGATTGTTTCGGGAAACACGAAGGCGGTAATGTACACGCCTACCCCCTTTAACACCACCAGTCAAGGGAGTGCAATAGACATTGAAGTTCCTTCAAAGTGTCTGAAGGTGTGAGCACCAATGCAGATTTATTTTCAGTCTTCTCTAAGGAGGGTGGGAGACAGAGCTGGGTGTGTTTTTATTGTAGTTTGAAAAGTTCGACAGGAAGGGGAAAGTTAATTTTAAACAGAGTGTGGTTGGCATAATTTGCGAGAGAGGTAGAGGAAGAAAATGAGAGGGAGGGGGGAGGGTGGAAAGTCTAAAAGTTTCTATTCTATGTGGGGGTTGGTGAGTCATGGCCGATAAGATGGCTGACGTGTGCGAGCGCGTGACTGCGTAGAAGGCTATGATGATGATGATGGTGGTGATGATGATGGTGATAATGAGTAATGCAGAGGCAGGTCTCCCAGGGCGATGCAGCAGATGGAAGAGGAAGGCTGTGCGGGAGGTAAAATCATTAGCTTCACACTCTCCAGGTGTCCTGGGCCACTCTCCTGTAGGCTCACCGCCTCTCTGATCACAGTTATTCTTTTACACTTATCTGTGTGTTCATTTTAATAGATTCCCTCATACTACAGCCATTCTCTGTGAATGACTGTGTATACCTGCTATTGAGATGAACAGTTACTCACTCTGAAAGATAAAAGATAGGCCTAACTCTCAATCCTAAATGGAGGTACATAAGTCCTTTCCCCAAATGAAATGCACAGAAAGTTATTTAAATTTTTTCTGTGAATGCAAGACACTTTTTTATTTGAGCAGTTCATGTGAAATGTGGCACAAACACTAAAGAAATGCCAGCCGTAGTGCAAGAAGCAGTGTCCCCAAATCAATCCTCTACAGCTCTGCCTTAGATAGACTCCCAGCCATTGTTTCTGTAGGGCTTGGTCGATGGGGAGCTTAACCCCTGATGATTTCTACTGCCGTTTGGGACAAATGGGTTTATTTATGACAGCCTCCCCTGCCCTACCCCTGAGGTGGCTAACTCCCCATAACCGCTCCCTCCGTAAACATCACATCGGTAATCACGGCACACGGGATTCAGTCAACAGGGAGGAGGAGGGAGTGGAAGATGGTGGTTTCCAATCTCGTCCTCCCGAGGTGAGACGGTCTGCCGGTGTGCAGCCCCGATTTGCCCTGTCCTTATCTTCCCCGATTATTCTTTAACGTTATTCTCTCTCCCGTGTCTGTTTGTGGGCCTCGGGCCCTGGGGCGTTAAAATCCAGCTGTTTAAACAAGTTGGAGAATGTGGGAGAGGATTTTGGAGCATCTTTACCCAATGTGAGGGCAGGTGCAAAGCGAATAAATAATGAACAAAGCGGTGAACTCGCACACAGCCAGGTGTGCTGGGTGCTAACACTTTCCAATGGGTGTGGACCTGGACAGTGCATCTTTCTGTGCATCTCCAGTTGGAGGGGCCTGTTAGAGTTCTGCAGAAGATTACAGTGTGCAGCCTTTGCTGCTATCTTTTAGTCCCCCCCCCCCCCCATTGGGCACATCCTATCAGGGATAAATGTACTCTCTGAGTAAAATGCACTTGACATAACTGCTGTTCTCCCCATTTGGTGACCAGACGCAGAGAGGCTCTCTCTTCCTCCTCTCAGGGCTGCAACACACATAGCCCACAGTGCTCCGGGTCGCCAATGAGAACGGCTCACATCATGTGGTGTACTGTGGAAATCTTGCAGCCATGGGCAGGAACTGGTGTGTAAGAGTAGTGGACAGTAAGTAGACAGTGTCTTGTTCAATACTTCAAGGCAGACACAACAAGGATAACAGAGAGGGAATCTGCCAGCAGCCATGTTAGGTTTACTCTCCTGCCCATATTCTCTGTGGGTGTGTCCACAGTGAGTTATGTCCTTGTGTGTACACAAGGACACACACACACACACACACACACACACACACACATACACACCCACCCTTTTACAGTCTATGGTCACCCAAGCATTATTTCTCTTATCAATGTTTAGTCTTTGTCTAAACTGCAGGGTCTAGGAGTTCTCTACAGTTAGTCGATTGTCAGGAGAGCTGGAGCCACCGGCTTACCTTGGACCGGGGAGAGACAAGGAGAGCAGATGCATCTTAATGAAAAGTTATTTGTGATGGGATTATCCAACAAGCACACCTGCCGCCCTTGAACAGGGTAACTGGGTAATCTATTGCTCATTCTGCCTTTGGTCACTGTGCACTGTGGATTATCTCTATGGGAATATTTCTTGTCGTCAAGGGCGCAACACCTTTTCGCAGAAGGTCTGACGCAGTTCAGAAGCTGCGTGAGACCATGTGTTTGAAGACCATTTAAAGCTCCTTTCACACTTGCCATTCAATTTCTGTCAAAAACTGGTGTTTTGGTGCCAGGCTACAACCTGCTGTCATCAGGATTGGACAGTTGGACACCCCTGCAATACAAGAAATTTGAGCCACAATCTTGCTCTGTAGATTCTGCTCCATCAGCGCAGTGGAATGCTGCTAGGTTACATTACAACTAAGCCATTGGAAACTGTGATGTAATAGGTCATTACTTTTACTCATTGTAAAATCATCAGATCAATCGTTGATAATCTGTAAGATATTTTTAAATGCTTGCATTCACCATGAATTTTAGGAATTATTTCTGCTGCAAGTATTTTAGTCTTATATTTAATCTTAAAACTTTGATCTTGTTTCTATGACTTTTTTATTTATTAATTTTTTTTACTAAGTAAGACAAAATATTGCCTTATTGAAGTGAGACCATTTCAAGATTTGCCAGTGGGTTAAGATAATTATTCTTCTCAAGTAAACCATAACTTAAAACAACCTAATATTTATTACTATTGATTTTAAGTAATTACAAGACAGTTAAATACATTTGTAGTGTCTTTCCCACAAGTGTGGCAGAAAGGCATCATTATTTATTTTTTTTGTTAATTGATGTTGAAACCCAGGGTTAGTAGAACCATGGGATTGTTTGAGCAGCTGTGTTGTCTTCTACGGTCGATTCACTCCGAGCTCACAGATGTAACCTGGCCCCTGCAGTAACGCATGCATCTAATCCCTGCTCAGACTGCACTTGCTAAAGAATTTATCCCTGCACCCATCACCGTCAGACAGGTGAACCCGTATGATTGGCTTGGGTTTCACACCGGCATCAGTGGCCGTGTTCTGAGCATGGGTACGGTCGATTATCACGGGTGTATGAGAATGCTGTAAGATCCATTTCAATTTCACTTTCTGATTGGTTCTGAAATTCCAGTACCGCTGATTGGGCAGGTACGTGCTTGACGCATCCTGTCTCGGTCTCATTGTGGACAACGGCAACTCTTTGACCTGAGAACTGGCCGAATACCGTGCCTGCATCAGGTTCATCTTCAGGACAGAGGCTCTCTGTCAGCAGTGATGGGGGGTTATGGAGCCTGTGTGGTGGGAGTAACCGCACGCAGCTGAGTGCACGAGGTGATGGCTGCCATTTTGGGGGTGAGCCGAATTTGCGTCAAACTCGTGATACCTCGGTGGGAGGGTGCATGTGCCACATAGCACATTGTGAGGAACTGGCTCCACCACACAGCGCAAGGACACTGGATTAGTGAGAGGCAGTGCGGCCCCAGGCTGCCTAGGTTTTCTCTGTCTCGGCCCATCTCTCCTCTCCCTCATTTTGGGGTTTTCCATCCTGTCAGACAGGCGGTTGAGGAGGAATAATTTAAGCCGGGGGCCCAGTGGCTTAAGAATTAGCCGCATTTCCCCCTTTCCTCCTCTCCCTTCCACCGCTGTAGAAAAGCTTTTTCCTGTGTCTGCAGCCCATGGGCTGAGCTTCCCGCAGCAGCTTTTTATGAGCGACACGAAAGATCCAAGAGGCCTTCATCACGAGAACAGCTTCAAACCTGCCTTAATTCGCAGGACGGCCGAGCTGTCTCCATGACACCCTGTCAGAAATACAGACCACAGTCCAGAGGTCATGAGGTGCCCTCTCTAGGTGTTCAGATTACCCCCACCCCTGGCCACTCTAGGCCACAACCGTTACTGTACGGTTTTGAATGTGAAATAAATCGCTCCCTTCATGTTCAAGGTTCTCTTTGAAAGGAATAAGTCATGGTTTTCATTACAGCAAGCCCCGGCTTTTCATGGCTCAAGGGCCGATCGCATGGCGTCAGTCAGGACGTAGGTGTGAGGGAACGTGAAAGGCGAGCAGGGCCGTTGACCTTGGCTGGTGCGCGCTTCATAAAAGAGCGAATCATATCCCACTCGGCGGAATTATCCGGATCCTCCCTCAGCTCTTCGGGCTTCGAGAGGCCGGGCTGTATGAAACCTGGGCTGGCGTGGGCGGTCAGAAACGCGCCTTGCGCGTATGATTAGTAACCTGCTAATGGACCTCCCGGCAGCGTCGAGCCTCGGAAAAGAAGGCTGCCCTGCGCCGGAATTCCTCGGGATTAGTGCGGAGGCGCCGGCCTGCCTTCCCGGCTTCTCCGTCGCCGCTCGGAGCCGCTCGCTCTGGAGAAACACTAAAATTAGAGCTGTCCTCTATAATTAAATGGTGAAATAGAAGGCCAATTGTGCTGGAGATGTCCACTGAAGCCAGGGGTTTCGCTCCGTCAGTCGCTAGAGCCATTGGGGCTGTTGAGATGAAATTGTTCTGTCAGATCCTTATTGATTGTACTTTGGTGATGCTTCAGCTAGATCCTCACTGAACCTTCAATGCTAGATTCCCATTATAATTTGGTGTTCCTTAAGGTCAGCCGTGTGTGTGTGTGTGTGTGTGTGTGTCTGTGTGTGTGTGTGTGTGTGTGTATGTGTGCGTGCGTGTGGGTGAGAGTTTCAGTCACTTGTGTAAGCATTCTCATGTTTGTGTATCTGTGTGTGTTTGCTTGTGTGAGTACAGGCACGAGTAGTGTATTTTTATATTTGTACTGAAGTGATGCAGTTGTACGTGAAGCGTGGGTTGGGTTGTTTCTCACATCTAATAACCCAGCAGGCGTTTTTAGCACCTCCGTGCTGAACAGCTTCTAGGTTTCACACGTGCACGTCGCATGTTGCGCACCAGGGTGTGGATTGGCTGTCCCGACAGGAGCCCTCTTGTTAGATCAAACCCAAACACGACCATAACGTTTTTAAAGAATTTTACACCCACTACTTGGTCTGCTAAGTCTGTGTGTGTGTTAACATCAGTACTAGCACCGCACAAACCAAAAAATGTCAATCTCAATTTATTTTAGTCTTATATTCACTTTAAATCTTGTTTCTCTTACTTTTTTACAAAATGAGGCAAAACTATTGGCAAAACTCATTTCAAGATTTGCCGAAGAAAATTTGTCGAGCAAAAGGTAGCTTGAAACAAGCTAATATTTTCTTCGTTTTATTAGTCTTAAGACTGAAGCGTTTGTTAAGACCGGCGTGTTTGCAGTGCTGTGAGCGCTGCATTCGGCGGTGCAGTGTGCGCTCCGGCCAGGCTCTCAGCTTGAGTAGCGGGAGCTCACCCAGCTCTCCGCTCAGGCCAGCATGAGCTCACCAAATGGAATTGATTCCCTCCTCCTCCCCCCTCCTAAATTCCCAACCATGTGTGGAAAATCCACAGAGGAAATCAGGTAGAAAAACGATCCCGGAGCGCATTAGGAGAGATTTGGCCTTTTATTTATTCATGCCTGTGCCTGGGCGGTGGCTGTTTCTCATGGGCCTGTAGGAGCGGCCGGGCGGCGTTACATGCACGGTCAACTCAAAATCAAAAAGCCAAGCGTCAAGCCAGCGAGTGAGGCCATTTGGGTCCACGAGTTCTGAAGAAGCTTGTGTGACTCGGTCCAGGCGCACCCACGGTAATGCATGGAATCTGCAGACCATGGGCGGGGGAAATGGAGGCGCTGGCCAATGGGAGGGGGAAATTGAGGCTCTGGCCAATGGGAGGCCGGTCGCCGCCGCCCATGTGGTATGTCTGCGTTCCGTCGACAGAGGCTGTTCTCAGCCCTGATGCCCTGGTGGGGGGATGTGCTCAGGGATAGATTGTGGAGGCAGCAGGGCTTAAATCTGTCTCTGGATAACTGTACTGTGCACCCCTCCCCTGGCCTGCTTCTGACCTGAGGCGGGAGCAGCCAGTGCACATCACAGGAGAGCCAAGCTCAAACGGCCTATGGTCAGCAGGGAAAAGGAGTTTTTTGTAAAAGGGCCCTGCGTTGGGGGGTTTTGGCCATCCGTTTGATACTCGCAGACGCACGGCCCTTGGGGCCCCGCTGGACGTTTCAGGTTTCCAACCGCAAGCGATACGCTCTGCATTCGCCCGGCGCTTTACCTCGCGTGTAAAAATCCAGCTGTTTCAACGGTTTGGCGACTGTGCTTGATTTGCAGGCGGGGCAATTGGCCTTCATGAGAGAGCATCTGCTAAGCTAACGTGATGTCATCCAGTAGAACCACAGGCCCAGCTGTTGTAACATGGGAAACTGGGCTTTCACAGCATTGGGGTTGGGAGGGAGTGTATGGGCACATCCACGTGAATACAGTCCGACTGAAAACATTTAGCAGTTTATTCAGAGTGACCCTTTATGTCTGCGATGAGCACGCTAACGGCTCACCTGTGTTTGTGTGGCGGGTCCAACGTGCCTTTTGCAGGAGGGCTGGTATTTCCCTAACCTTTGTGCGAGGCAGCTCACAGATGGTGTGCTCTTTGAAATGTCAGCACAGGGCTGAGTGAACAGAGGAGAAAAGGGATTATTGTTATATAAGCCTGTGGAGTGAAAGTACACCTCTGCACAGGAATAATGTCATGTTTTAATAGCGCCCCACTCCTCCACACACACTGACACTCACGCGCACACACACACACACACACACACACACGTACATGCATGCATGTGCACACGTACACACACACGCACGCACACCGACACACACACCATTTAACCCACAACCAGAAAATCCCTTTAAGATACAGAATCTCAACATGTATGATGTAAAAATACCAAGTACAGTTTTATAAATGAAAGCAAAGCTGTACTTTATAATATCTGTGCCCACCACTCTAATCCAGTAGGGCACACTGCATTCGCTGCTATTGGCTGTCCCTGTGCTGTGATTTATATATGGAAGGGTGGGTGGCCTCTCCCAAGATGCTCCCCTGTAGATCACTTTAAGAGACCCTTGTAGGAGAGTGTACTCTCTGTGCATTAAGTGAATATGTTAATGCTTTAGGCAATGTGGGGTAGGGGGTATACTCATTTGTCTGTTTTTTGTGCTTGCAGTTGGAAGTCTAACTTGTGTTTGTATGCTCTTGAGCTCCCTAAGAATGGGGATAACTGTCTGGCGGTGGCCTCTTAACCAGACCTGTTAATCACAGCGAGGACCGTTACATCCAGCCTGAGCAGTTAAAACACACCGCTTGTCCTCTTGTTTTTCATTAATAAAAAAAGTTCATGAATTGAATTGAAAAACATTTTAAAATCAGAACAACCAATTTCCTTGATTCTCCATGCTGTGAGTTTTCTCAACTTCTATTTTCAAAGTCTCCTCCCTGTCTCTACACCCACCCCACCCCACCCCATCTCTTATGCCAAATTCTCCTGTCCTTTAGGCCTGCTGTACACCAGGCCATTGACTCCCTCCTCATTTGGATAAATGAGCACTTTAGTGTCATTTAGGACTAAGTACTACACCGGCCCACACAATCCCAACAGGTCCTAAGGCATGCTGTGTTATTAGCATTTCTGTCAATGTTGAATGACTGTCAAAGGCATATGTAGCCTGATTAGCAGGGCGGCTTGTAGCGTAGTGGTTAAGGTACATGACTGGGACACGCAAGGTTAGTGGTTCGATCCCCGCTGTAGCTACAATAAGATGTGCACAGCCGTTGAGCCCTTGAGCAAGGCCCTTAACCCTGCATTGCTCCGGGGGAGGATTGTCTCCTGCTTCGTCTAATCAACTGTACATCGCTCTGGATAAGAGTGTCTACCAAATGCCATTAATGTAATGTAGCGGTAGCTAATTCCAGAACTTTCTTTGTACTATCATAAAGCATTTGTCCTTGCGTCTCTGTTTAGATGGCATTTCTTTCTCTGGGGATTTCAGTCACTCAGTCTTATCGTCCATCCGGAATGTTTCAGTTTCTTTTGTCACTGAACAAAAGCACAGTCAAGTTAAGGCCACCTAGTGGAACATCTGGATTGGTCTCTCGCTCCTAAAATACTCACAACATCAGCCCCCCACGTGTGCCACGTGTCTCTGTTTGGCTCAGAGGTGTGTGGCAGGCATTCAGGATAATAAATTTTGAGTCTGGCAGATGGGTTCTGTAATCTCCTCTTCAATTCTAGCTGCCCTGTTACACTGACCGCTCAAGATCCAGACGACCTCATTACCGAGGCCAGGCGGCTTGACGTGTCGGAGCCCTTAGGCGTAAAAGTTAGCCGGCTCTACAGATGGAGAGCAGCTCAACGCACACGCAGGCCTGACAGCTCACGTTTCCTTCAGCCGGCCGTGTTGGTTTCGCCCGGGAGAGGAGTGTGATTGGCCATCACCTGCAGCCCGTGTCGAACGCAGCTGCTCCGGTGTCATTCACGAAATCCTCGGCCTCACCCGACCGTCGCGGAGTGCTCCCGTCGCGTGTCTGATGCGTGAGGTCCAGGTGCCGTACTTTCTTTCTTTTTCACGGCACAAGCTTCTGAAAGGCCCCCCGCGCATCGCAGTTTGTTATTCTTCCGAACGTCTGAAAAGGCGCTTTTAGAAGGGACGCGTCAGTGCCCGCGCGTCGCCCGGAACATTCCGGAAAGGGTTAATCCGCTGAGCGCTAGGCCTGCGAGGTCATGCAGGGAGACGGAGAGGCACTCTGTCAGCCGCAGAGACAGATGGGAAGGGAAAAGTGATTGTGGTTTCACTGAAACTAAGGAAGCAGTAATGTGGGGAGATCTATGTCTTCCCCGCGGTGTTGTGTTCTTTTGGTCACCCCCCCCCCCCCCCCCCCCAACCCCTTTTCTCATTCAGGCTCTGTGAACTTGCCTTCACCTGTCATTCTCGTTCTCACGGTAATAGTCTGTCTGCCGTCCGAAGACTAGCCCCCACAAACCTCTCTGCTGTTATGTCGTTCATTTGAAATGTCGCTTTGAACCAAGTTTGGTGTTGTTTTCTTTTTGAAAGCCTACAAATAGGCTTTCAGTTTTGGTTTGAAGTTCCACCCCCTACTCCAGCCCCACCCAACACCTTTGATCTCCCATCCCAACACAATTCTCTTGGGATTTTTTTGTTATCCTTTATAGCCTGGGAGTTCAAGGTGTATTTTTATTTTTTATTTTTTTAAGCTGAGATTCAACCGACTTTATCTTTGAGTTACAATGAAGGGTAGCATCAGGACACCTCCGGTCACGTGTCATCTAGCAGTGACCTCAACTGTAATATTCAACATGCCGTAATTGCGATGTCGGATGATTCCTCTGTTTAGCGTTCAGTATCATTGGCAATGGAAGAACCTTTAAGATGTTGTGGAAGTGCAACGCACACTTTGGCGGGGCGCAGTTTGTGAAGACCAAATCAAATCAAAATTTCACAAATGTGCTGTACAAAAAGCCCTGGCCTGAATCCCGAGTGGCAAGGGAAAACTCCCTGGTGAAATTTAGGAAGAAGCTTGGGGGGGAGCCCATCCTTCTCTGGTATGGGTTCTAATGACCAACACGATCAATCAGTCAATATTCGCGCTTATGGGATTGAGAGAGGGTACATGAGGCATGAGTGCAGAACACACACACACACACACACACACACACACAGCTGGATTAGGCAGATTAAGGAGCGTCTCCCAAGATGAAATAAAATTGCCTGTGTTCTCCCGACACTCGGAGCCGAGCGCTGCAGGAACACGGAAATCCAGGAATCCCGTTTAGGAAGTGGGGAGGATTTACTGAAAGGTTGCCTTTGTTTCAGGAGTTCAATGGGTTTCACCACCAAAGAGGGGAAACTGGGGGACTGCATGACGGATCTAGATAAGTGCTAAAGGTTTAGTGCAGAGACGGAGACCTTGGGAACAGACAGAAGGAAACGGTAAAAAGAACAGAAGAGATTTTTAAGGCGCATGCAAGAGCCATGCACACATTCTTATTCAGGTTTATGTGCAGCCTTGGTATTGATAGTGAGACCAGTTTTATTCTCTTTGGTTGATTTACTGCAGGCATTTTAGAGTTTGAGGTCTGTACTTGGTGTCCCTGTCTTGAGTGTTCTTCCCAGTTTGGGGTAAGTATTGGAAAAAAAAAAAAAAAATTCTGGAGGTTTTATTTCACACAGGGTGAGCACGTTTAATTCGCCTGGGCTCTAGTCCAGCATACTATGGAAACTGGGATTGGCCAAAATGGTGCCGTCTGGCCCTGGTCAATTTACAGCAGCATGGCTGACCTGCGGTGAAGGAGGGTCAGGGGAGACCGGGGCTTATGTGCAATCATCCCGCACCGCACTCAGACATATTTAGGCCTCCCAATGAATAATAATCTGAGCCACACTTAGATCCACCTCCTCCTTATACCCACCCACTTCCAGAGATATTAAGAAAGTGACATTGCATTATTGTGGCAGCATCATCAATGTCAGTGTGCAAATTGAAGCCTTTTTAATCTGCGCTTAGGGGATTGGGGCTGGGGGGGGTGTAGGCCCGGGCAGTCTAGGGGGGAAAGGGCTGATGAAGCGTAAGCCATTTCACTCACGTGGGAAGTCTGCCCCTAATTAGCACTAAGCAGATTTCACCGCTCGTCTGACCTCGATGTCGCACTGACGCAGACGATACGCCCCCCCCCCCCCCTGCACGAGCAATTAGCGGCCAGGCATTTCCGCCTGTCCCGCGGGCGTTTGCCCCATGACAGTCACGGCCCAACCCAAACCGCGGAGCTCGCTGACACGGAAAGGCTGCCGGAGACTCTTTCCCCCGAGGGCTGGCAGTGATGAACGCAAATCGTAACGTGGCCGAATGGACTTTGCTGCGATGGAGAACTGTGTTTCAGCGCTGCCCACTTCTCTCCTGTGACTGTCCAGTCAGTACTGCTGGCCCCAGAGCAGTCTGCTCATAGTTAGTTTACTCAGAAAAACATTTGTCCATTTGAAGTGCTCTCCTAAGGTTGTTACAGAAATGCAGTAGAAAGCCATACAAACATGGGCTATGAAATTTGAAAGGGCGTAGCGATAACGTACAATCACAACAGAAATATAAAAAGCCGGTTGACGGAATCGGCGGACGCATTGGTCTGCTGTGCTCCAATTCGGCCCTGTGCCAGGCCGTTTGCTGTGGTTTTACGGTCAAGACAACAGTGTGCTTTTCTCCCTGTTCGCTCTGTGAGGTGACGCTGGTTCAGTCACGCTGGCGGCCGTGAGAGGAAGGCGTTGATTTGAAGGCTGCAGGGTGTGACGAGGTCTGGAACAACTGGCTTTTACAGCCAACAAACGTACAGATTGTATTGTACTATCCCTGACCTGCTCTTTTTTCCCCCATTATACGCCAGTTTTTTTCCCTTTATGTGCGTGTGTCACAAAAGGGTGACTGGGATCGGTGAGTGAGGGAGGGGGGAGGGCCAGGCGTCGGGTCGTGTTATTAACACTGTGCTGACCAGCCGGGACTACATCTGAGGCTGGGAGCTGAGTCAACCCCCCGGCAATTCGTAAGGGAGACGGACAGACGGGGAGCCCCCCCTTCCCTCCCCCCCCGTAGGGTGCCCCCGGCTCCGATGTCCCCGTCGTCCTGGAGATCACCTCTGTCTGCCCCTTCACAGGGTCTGGGGGCTTGTATGGGAATCCTACGAGCCGAGGATCAGCAAACAAATGTCTTAACAAGCATTTTAGTCTTGTAATAAATCTTAAGATTACTCTCTCAAGTTGGAAAATAATATTAGACTAAAATACTTGTTGGGAATGCTTTTTTATTTTGCTCTGAAGGCCATTGTATAATAGTCATGTTTGTCATATTAATAGTCATATACTGCCTAACATTAGCTGCAGTCTTATTATTTGAAAGGGCATGTTTCGGGGAATCCAACTTTTGGTTTGGTGCCATCTTTCCAAGAAGTGGGGTTGTGTCAGTTGTTATCGTGTCAACATCTTAACGACTATGTCAGTTTTGCAATGCTTCGATCCTGGAGCATTCCGTCCTGTTGACTCGACCGGTTTGGGCCTTTCTGCTTCCTGCATCATCTGCGTTCCTCTGTTCTTGTTTGGCCGGCCTGCTTTTCGAGTCGCCGGGTTTGAAGCTGTAGCGACGGCAGTCGGTCGGCCATGAAGCACAGCTGAGCTCATGTGGTTGGTCACATGCTCTACCTGACCGTGCGTTCCTGCTGATTAAGAGGTTGGGGGGATGTAAATGGGAGCTCTGTGGTCCTTCTGTCTGTGGGGGGAGCGCTGGCCTCCTTCCTCATTCACCAGCCTTTGATTCCACTAATCTATTTATGGAGTTTGGGCAGAGAGGTCAGCCATTGTCCTTCACTGAAATCCCTACCCATCACCCCCCCCCCCCCCCCCCCCCCGACTCCTGCTTAGACACAGAAGGCTGTCAGGCTCATGGGATGAAACTAAAAACCAGTTATTCCTGTTTTCTTGGAACCGGAGAGCAGCAACTAATTTACATGCGGTTATTTTGGTCGCACACATGAACACACTCACACACACTCATACACACAGACACAGGCAGGCACACACACACACACTTGAGAAAGCATTGAAAAGCAGGCCTTTTGCAGCTACCTGGCTACGGTTGGAGTTTTTGGCCGCAAGCCTTTGTGGCATGAGAGGCTCAGACTATAGCAATAAGTCCTCAGTCCACATTGGTCCCAGAAGCAACAGCAGCATCACACACTCGGGAATCTTTCCCAAAACCATTCTCTGTCTCTCTGCCCTTGTTGTCTCTGTACCCCACCTCCAAACCCACACTGTACCAGCAGCACCGAACTCATCCATTATTTACCTCGGTTAATATTTCATGATGGCATCCATGTTCCAGACGCGTTTCACTTTGCTGGTTGGGGGGGCACATTGATGAGGTGCTCTGCCAGCCTGGCTTGGGGGGGTTAACCCTTGTGATGTTTGGTGGTGGGGGGGGGGGGGTCTGACAGAAAAGGGCCCTGTGTTCCCCCTCCCCAGTAGCCTTTGTCTGGTCTCCGGTGCCGAGCCCTCAGGGGCGATAAGCTCCTGAACACAGCCTCTGAGCCAGACTCAGCACTGATCTCCTCCACCTCCTCTGCCAGGGGGTCAGCCGCTACCCTCCAAACACACAAAAATTTTTCTCCTGTTATTCTTTTACAGGGAGAGGTTCATTTCATATGAGCTGCAGCACTTAAGAATCATTAAAAATGATTCATTGTTTGGGGCTAGAGGAGGTGACCTACACAAGAAATATCCTAACATATGGGGTCATTAATTATGCGTGTGCCCTGGTTTTTAGGACAAGGTGTAATACTGAGTACAAAAAAAGCATTTTCACCTCATTAATTTTGTATATCTAGCAAAATGCATCGAATAATCACAATTGTTTTCTGTTTTAGTTGGTGCACAGATTGTGTTCTCACATTGGACTATTTGCAGTGCTGATCGTGGATATAAATGTAGAGATTATTTGTCATCCAAAGAAAATAAATGTGTTGATTTTATAAATAAATCTAGTTAAGCGTGCCACTAAAATATACGCCTACACAGAGGCCTTACAACGTGATTTCTTTCAGAGGCATTTTAACTGCTTCGAGTCTTACTCAAAGTTCCAGTCATACTTCCTTTCATGTCGGTGGAATTCACAGCATGTCAAAACAGCGTTGTGTGTGATCTTTGCGCGGTTATGATATCTGAATCATTCACTCGATTTCTGTGCCAGTATACAAAATCTGTTGCTCTTCGGTGAGTAAAATCAAAAGAGTGTACGAATATTACTGATATCAAATTCACTGACGGCTTCAGCTATACTTTTCTAAAGATTTATCTTCTGTGGTGCCCTGGATAAGTGTCTGCTAAACCTCATTATATCGCCGTGGTAACTCATGCGCTGTCTGTTTGACAGTGGCTGTGCCAGTTACAGCCTTTTGTGTTCCAACAAGGACATGAGTCAGAATCTTTAAAATGTTGAATCTTTGAGGTTAAAACCCTCTTGGAAAAGAAAAAAATGTTTTGATGTCCCTAATCCACTTTGGTGAAAGAGCGAGATCTGCCGTCACACGGCAGACAAGAGAGGATTTCCTAGGAGCCGCTGGCCCCAACAGTCAGCTGCTCCGCTCCTACGGACAAATAAGAAATCAATGCTCTCAGCGCAACCTTAACCAAAGCAGTGTGGACATTAGCTGCAGTCCAGTTAGTGCTGCTTGATTTAGGGAATGAGGGAAGGGGAGAGGGGAAGGGAGAGAGAGATGAGAGGGGGAGAGAAATGGTGGGAAAGGGAAGGGGTATAAAAAGTGAGAGAAAGGGA
The DNA here is from genome assembly GCF_963514075.1 of Conger conger. NCBI lineage: Eukaryota > Metazoa > Chordata > Actinopteri > Anguilliformes > Congridae > Conger > Conger conger. The sequence continues at coordinate 32,402,450 of NC_083766.1, read as the reverse complement.
CGGAGAGAAAAGTAGAGTGTTGAAGAGAGGGAGAGAGTGACGGATAGAGAACCTTTTGTGTATTGATGTTGGCAGAACCAGGTCGGCTGCCATTTTCTTTTTCCAGTAGTCAAAGCTGTAATTGTGGAAATGTGGAAGTAAATTCATAAACAGGGAGAGGGGGGAGGAAAGGGAAAAAGTGTTAAACCAATGGTCCAGAGAAGGTCATCCAGTCAGCGGAGCAGGGTGGGCCTGGTTTATGAGGAGGAGGTGGAGTTCACCTCCACTCAGAGCCATAGTGAACTCCTGCTGGTTAGAAGGATCTCCAGGTGAACACATTTTCCCCATAAACGCCTGATTTAATGCCGTTTTAATGTGCATTACTTTTGTTTTGTGGCACTAACCAGGAGTGAACTGAGTTCAGTCTGTGCTAGTGTTTTGATTGTAGTGCTCTTCCTACAGTTGCTGTAATATGTAACGCGTCCTCTCTCTGTTGTGTTTCTACAGTGAGGGTGTCTTTAAGTGTCCAGAGGACCAGCTGCCCTTGGACTATGCCAAGGTAAGAACAGCGACTCTTCTGCCTGCCTGCCTGTCTCTCTCACATGCACACATACACACGCACCCGCACACGCTCACTTCCTCGCTCGTGTCCGACAGCACCGCAGGACGGCAGGTGTTGGAGAGTGTATCGCGGTACTGTGCCCCCTCATGAGGACTCCCATTGATACTATTTGGCTCCACATTTATTCAGGAAGTCCACCCCCACACTGCAAAGCCCCTTCCCCTTGAGACCGGTGCTTTCATCTCCGGACACGTCCCAGAGCCTCTCCCATGAACCCCGTCCCCCCCAGCTCCGAGCTCCGCGGACCGCTCCAGATGTCCGCTTCTCCGGCCCCGCCCACCAGCGCGCTCTGAGAGAGAGCGAGAGAGAGCTCCTCCCCCTGCCCCCGCCCACAGAACGGCGCTAATTAAGCAGCGCCGGGGAACGGAGCCACAGTGGGCTCTGTGTGGGGGTAGCCAGGGCAGGATGACTCACCGTGGGCTGACTGAACTGCACAGACAGCGCTGGAGCCAGGCAGTCATAGAGCATTTGTACACACTCCGTACACACAGCTGTTTATTTCCCCTTCAGACATTTGGCTGCTAATATGGAATGAAGGCCGGATCTTTCCTAACCCCTCCCCCCCCCCCCCCCTTAGCTGGAAAACCAAAAACTAGACTAGTGTATGCAATACGCTGCTTAGCTGCACAAATAAAAGGCTCTCTCAGATCTTTGATGATTTCATTAGAAGGACAAGTACTGTACCACAAGAGCATTGGGCTGATCCACTAACAACCGAATGACTTCTATCATTAAGTCACGTCCCTGTGCTCTGTTCCAAAATTACACGTGGTTTAGCACTGAGCCGCTCCAGAAAAGGGCTCCCAAGTCCCTGTAATTAAACTCTTTGGCTTGTTTTCCATCTTTACTCCTAAACCTGATTTTGGGAGGGAGAAATGCAGAAAACAGGCTGACTGGCTCCCTTCGGAATGAAGCTGCATTCTTGTGAAAGCACTCACAGTGGTGGTGAAGGCACAGACTTTCCGGGATAATCCGTCACAATCGTTACGTTAATATGCACCTCAGGTTAACGTCTGTTCACTGAGACGTTTGGAGCATTCATGCCATATGCTTATCTAAACTGCAGGCACTGTGCTCTTGTTTACTGTAATCAAAACTTTTGGTTGGTCTGAGGTCACTCATTTGCGGCCTTGTTATGCAAACGGTTTCACCCTGGTGTTGTTTTTTTGCTCACATACGCATCATATCAGATTTGGTCTCATTTTGTTCAGACATGCTCTTTTCCTTTTAATGCCTAAGGCTAATATTTGGCAAGCACTCCAAGCTGTGTTGTGTAAATGAAGTGCATTATCAGAATGATTCATGATGGGGGTATTCCGTGAAGCACGTGGTGCTTACAATCCCTAATTTGCCTATTGTGAAATGTGCTATAAAACAACAGTCATTGATTGATTTATTATTGCTGTCTTTTATCATTTTAATGTTACTGAGCACTATTGTTAAAATAATAAATAAATAAATAAATAAAGAGCTCTCAGCATAGAGGGGCTAGGCTAGGCTAGGCTAACTAGGCTAGGCTAAGCTAACCCGCAGTCCCCATGGCTGCTCCTGCAGATCTACCCTGACCCGGAGCTGGAGCAGCAGATCCTGGCCCTGTCCATCCGCTGCATCCACAGCGAGGAGGGCTGCCGCTGGACGGGCCAGATGAAGCAGCTACAGGTACTGCACTGTGCCCGGGGCCTCGCTGCGGGCTGGAGGCCTGTGTGGGCCGGGGGCCTGTGTGGGCCGGGGGCCTGTGTGGGCCGGAGTCACGGCATGCCGTGGACCGCCGAGGACGGCTGCTATCACAACGCTGAAGAAGAACCCACGCGCTGCTGAAGAAGAACCCACACGCTGCTGAAGAAGAACCCACGCGCTGCTGAAGAAGAACCCACACGCTGCTGAAGAAGAACCCACGCGCTGCTGTAGAAGTTGGGTTCTTCAGCGTTGTGATCTCAGCCATCCCGGTGTGGTCTACAGTATGTCCGCAGTCCTCAGGCCTCCTATGTCCGCCTTGTCTTATCTCTTCGCCCGTGATCCTTTGTATGGTTGTGTATGATTGCCAATCAGGTCATAATGTTTCCTGTGTTAGAGGTGTGGCCTCTGACGGAGAATTCTGCCTTTGCTGGCCTGGGTGTCATATCTCTTTACCCATGATCCTTTGTGTGGTTGAGTATGATTGCCAATCAGGTCATAATGTTTCCCGTGTTAGAGGTGTGGCCTCTGACGGAGAATTCTGCCTTTGCTGGCCTGGGTGTCATATCTCTTTACCCATGATCCTTTGTGTGGTTGAGTATGATTGCCAATCAGGTCATAATGTTTCCTGTGTTAGAGGTGTGGTCTCTGACTCTCTCTCCCTCTCTCTCTTCCAGGGCCACTTCTCCACCTGCGCCTTCAACGTCATCCCCTGCCCTAACCGCTGCTCGGCCAAGCTGACGCGCCGCGACCTGCCCGACCACCTCCAGTACGACTGCGTCAAGCGCAAGGTCAAATGCGAGTTCTGCGGCAACGAGTTCACGGGCGAGGCCTACGAGGTGAGCGTCCGCGTCGCAGGAGAGCGCAGACACCGTCTGCATTTTCACGTTTACATTTCAACGTTTAGCAGACACATTTATCTCCACTGACTCACAAAGGGTTTTAGGCAACAAGCAGAACAGATGCCAGGCCATCCATACTGATAACAGTTGTCTGTACATTACCTTACAAAATAACATTGTGTACCCTGTTCACTGCAAGAGGGAGGTTTAAGATGTCTGCTCTGTATACAGTGTTAGATGTAGCGTAGATATGCCAATAATAAACATGACGAGTTCAGCGTTAGTTGAGCCAAGATGCAGAGTAAGCAGGTGTGTTTTTAGTCTGCGGCCGAAGACGGACAGCAGCTGTCTTCAAGACGGAACACTGTTTGTAATATCTATGAAGAATATCACAATTAGCCCATTTTCTTAATCCAAACACGGTCATTTAGCCTGGAGGAGAGTAGCCTAGGAATGGCGGAAGGGCTAAATCAGTGTCCTTTGTGCTACTGAGGTGTACCCTGAGTAGTTTGGTGCAGGAGCGTAGAGTGAGAGAGAGGAACCAAGGGAGTACATGTGTGCTGTTCCAACCACCCGGGCACCTTCAGGGCACTGACAGTAATGAGGAAACTGTGGGAGAATAGCCTGGTATGGGGGGTGCTCTGTGTCCTTTGTGTTGCTGAGGTGTAGGCTGGGTAGAGAGTCAGAGAGGAACCTGGGAGTACATGTCTCATCCACAACACTCTTTTGTGTCGCGGTGTGCTGCTCTAATCACCCGGGCACCTTCAGGGCACCGACAGTAATGAGGAAACTCAGCAGGCCCACTGCTGCACACTCTTATGAAAACGCTGCCTCCGGCCGCACGGCGTTTCATGTGTATCAATTAAGTGCTGCATAGCGTGGATGCACCGGTCTTTAATGATGTGCATGGTTTTGTTAATGCCTTCTAATGTGTTGTTTGAAGTGTATCGTGTACATGTTCTGCAATAGAGGCAAACCATTTATGTGCGCTGTTATATGCAGCGTAAAGCCGAGGAATTCCCTTTTTCTCATAACCTGACTTCCAGTTGGCAGTGTTATCCGAGGCGGTTTCGTTCCGTAGTTTTACGTTGATGATGGTTAGAGTGCTGTGCAGGGTTAGAAGTGCACTGCACATAGTTGTTCTTTCCACGGAGCAGAAAAATGCAGTAGGGGGTGGGTTTGATTTCTAGGTTGGATCCTGACGTGTCTTTTGCTGCGGCACTTAACCTCAGTTGATCTGAGAGAGATGGGTTGCGTAACTCTTAAATATGTAGGCCTGCTCTAAGCCCGGTGCAGCTCTGATAATGATGGGATGGGACTTCAGCTTTCATGTCCACTTATCTCTCCCTCTCTGTCTCTCCCTCCCTCCCTCGCTCCTTTCCCTCCTCGTGTGCTGTAGAACCACCAGGGCATCTGCCCCCAGGAGAGTGTGTACTGTGAGAATAAGTGCGGGGCTCGTATGATGCGCAGGCTCCTGGCCCAGCACAGCGTGGCCGAGTGCCCCAAACGCACGCAGCCCTGCAAGTACTGCGGCAAGGAGTTCGTCTTCGACACCATCCAGGTGAGCCCCCCGAAACTGCCCCGCCCGTGGCCTGCCTGGGGGGGCTTCTGCGTAGGCTGGGGGCTGTTCTGCGGCCCTCCGAATGTTTCAATGCTGGGTGATCACGTGCTTCTGGTTTACAGTGCTTTCTGTTCTTCTGTCGACACATCGACTGTAGGTCGACTGCCAGTGATCATTAGGGTTGGGGCTTACTTTGTAGCTGAAAGTGTATGTGCATGTGTGTTTGTTTGTGTGTGCCTGTGTTTGTTTGTGTGTGTGTTTGTTTGTGTGTGTGTCTGTGTCTGTCTCCCTCCCTCCTCCTGTGTGGTCTTCCACACTGCACTCAGAGCAGGGCGCACTACAGATCAGAGGTGTCAGTGTGCAGCAGTAGAGCTCTGTTCTCCGTGGGGCGATAAGGAGGCAGTGTTCCCTCCGCCCTATGAAGGGTGGCATTCAGGCTGCGCAGAGACAGGTGGCGGTAGGCCCGAGCCTGTGTGAACAGTGCCATTCACCACCCCTCTGTGCCAGCCTGGCGCTGTCTGGGCCGGCCGTGCCCCCTGCAGCCACACCTGCGTCCGGACCAGCCCGTATATACAGTACCAGGGCTCTGTGCCACCCTGCCTGCACCCTTTCATTAGACTGGCTCCTTCAGCTGCCTCTGACAGTGGAGCTCTAATCCTTACACACTGCCTTCATTCAGCACTCTGCTGACACCGAGACACTTACTGTGTACTTGCGCACGCTCCTTAAAGCCACAAAAATGGAAACTAAAAACAAAAAGTTCCAATGCCTTTTATGTTACAAGTATAGTACAGTACTTGCAACTGTATCATTTCTCTTCACTTTAGTTGCATAATATGTCTTTTGGAACTTTTGTATTTGGTTTCTTAAATTATTGTAAAAAGCCCTGTTTTTTTATTAGACGCACTGTTTGACACGCTTTATCTGTATTTAATTATCGATTCAAACCAGGGTTGTCCAGTCTGACCTGAAAGGGGCTGGTGTGGATTCCCGTTACCTGATGAGTTGAATAAAACCTGCCATTTTTGAATAAGATTGGGATGGGTCACTGACCACAAAATGAAAATAAAGCAGTTCTTTTCTTGGTTTGGTACTGATGCACAGGTTGATTCATGCGTTTCCCCCCACAGAACCACCAGTACCACTGCCCACGCTTCCCGGTGCAGTGCCCCAACCAGTGCGGCACGCCCAACATCGCCCGCGAGGACCTGGCCGCCCACGTGAAGGACAGCTGCTGCAGCGCTCTGGTGCTCTGTCCCTTTAAGGATGCTGGCTGCAAACACAGGGTGAGCCTCCTTCTCCTCCCTCTATCTCCCATTATCCCCCACCCCCTCTCCCTTTCTCTGTCCCTCTTGCTTTCCTTCGCCTTTAACCTCTGCCTCACTCTCTCCCTCTGTCTTTCTCCTCTATTTCCCCTTATCCCCTTCCCTCTGTCCCAGTCCTTCTCTCCCTCTTTCCAGCCCTACTCCTCCACCCTCTGTCTCTCTCTCTCTCTCACTGTCTCCCTCTTCCCTATCTCACTTTATCCCCCTTCCCCTTCCCCTATCCTCCCTCTGTCCATCTCTTTTCTTCTCCTTTATCCTCTGTATCTCTTTGTCTCTGTCCTCTATCGTTCCTTATCCCCCTTCCCACTCTTTCTCTCCTTCTGTCTCTTCCTTTCCTTCTCCCTCACCCTCTGCCTGTCTTTCTGTGGGGTCTTTCCTCCCCTTTCCTCCTGTCTCTTCCCCCCTCTTCTATTCTCTTTTCCTCTGCCTCTCCCCTTCTGTCTTCCTCCCCCTCTCCCTTTCTTTCGCTCTCTCTTCCTCCCCCGCTCTCCCTCTGTTTAGAAGTATCCCCTGTTTATGTAGCGCTCCGGTGGATCTGTGTACACGCCAGCTTTGCTTTTCCACTTCCTTTACTGTCCTTTGTTTGGTTCCTCCGGAGCATTTATTTTCCATGCGGCCCAAACTGTCCGGAGCCTCCCTGTAATCTGCGTCTGGGACCGCCGCTCCCACGCGGTGCCTGGGAGCCCGGCCCTAACGAGAAGCACACTTCCTGCTGCGGCCGGCGCCCCTCTGCCTTTCATCTCCACTGTAAACCCGGATGTTGCGGAACATGTGTTTTTCGGAGTCGGGCCGTGCGATTCGCACTCTGGGCCCTGGCGTCTTCCTCCCCTCTGTCAAAACAGGGGGATGTGGAGGACGAGCAGAAACGCGAATGCAAGGAACAGACATCCGGACTTTCACCGTCTCGTCCAAGAGAACAAAAGACGGCCAATAGCGCTGGTGTCAAAACGTTCAAATCTCTTAATGAGATGTTCATGGCAGATCAGCACTTTTTTAGCAGATGCCCCCCACAGGGCCCCACAGCGTGATATCAGATGCCCATCACAGGGCCCCACAGCGTGATATCAAATGAACCCCGCAGGGTGAGGCATATTTGGCTCAACCTTTCCCCAAAGACGGTTTTACCTCACAAATGGTTTTCCCTCAAGGATAGTTTTCCCTCAAGCTTAGTTTTTCTTTCTGTCTTTCACTCCAGCACTCCCCACTGGTCTGTCAGTTAGCTGCAGGTCCCCACTGGTCTGCCAGTTAGCCGCAGGTCCCCACTGGTCTGTCTGTTAGCTGCAGGTCCCCACTGGTCTGTCAGTTACCTACAGGTCCCCACTGGTCTGTCAGTTACCTACAGGTCCCCACTGGTCTGTCAGTTAGCTGCTGGTCCCCACTGGTCTGTCAGTTAGCTGCAGGTCCCCACTGGTCTGTCTGTTAGCTGCAGGTCCCCACTGGTCTGTCAGTTACCTACAGGTCCCCACTGGTCTGTCAGTTACCTACAGGTCCCCACTGGTCTGTCCGTTAGCTGCAGGTCCCCACTGGTCTGTCAGTTAGCTGCAGGTCCCCACTGGTCTGTCAGTTAGCTGCAGGTCCCCACTGGTCTGTCAGTTAGCTGCAGGTCCCCACTGGTCTGTCTGTTAGCTGCAGGTCCCCACTGGTCTGTCAGTTACCTACAGGTCCCCACTGGTCTGTCAGTTACCTACAGGTCCCCACTGGTCTGTCCGTTAGCTGCAGGTCCCCACTGGTCTGTCTGTTAGCTGCAGGTCCCCACTGGTCTGTCTGTTAGCTGCAGGTCCCCACTGGTCTGTCTGTTAGCTGCAGGTCCCCACTGGTCTGTCAGTTACCTACAGGTCCCCACTGGTCTGTCAGTTACCTACTGGTCCCCACTGGTCTGTCAGTTAGCTGCAGGTCCCCACTGGTCTGTCTGTTAGCTCCAGGTCCCCACTGGTCTGTCAGTTACCTACAGGTCCCCACTGGTCTCTCAGTTAGCTACAGGTCCCCACTGGTCTGTCTGTTAGCTCCAGGTCCCCACTGGTCTGTCAGTTAGCTGCAGGTCCCCACTGGTCTGTCAGTTAGCCACAGATCCCCACTGGTCTGTCAGTTAGTTGCAGGTCCCCACTGGTCTGTCAGTTAGCTGCAGGTCCTCCTGTTGCTCTGCACATGAAGCGGCTTCCTCCAGCTCATGTCTGTACGAGCCCGACCTTTGAACTGCACAATTGCATCAGGACTGGTGACAAGCAGAGCTGAAGATAAACAACTGAAAGAGCTCAGGTCAGGGGTGGCCAACCCAGGTCCCGGAGAGCCACGGGGTGTGCTAGTTTTTGTTGTTGATCTACACTTAATTGATCAATTGAAGCTGCCAATTTCACAATGCACTAATCTCTCCTGGTTTCTTTGGTATCAGTGAATGTTGTTTTGAAGGTCAAAACAAAAAACAGCAGACCCTGAAGGTGAAAGTGCTTGCTGCATAGCCATTAACTGTATAGCAGCCCAGCAGAGAGTGGGCTAATGCACGCTGTGCTTGGGACCAGTATTCTCAGGTTAAGCATAGGCTCCCATTCAGGCTAGACACTGACAGCGTTTGTCCCTTTTCCCTCCGTCTACGGCAGTGCCCCAAGCTGGCCATCAGCCGCCACCTGGACGACACCACCAAGTCCCACCTGACCATGATGTGCAACCTGGTGACCCGGCAGCGCCAGGAGATCCTGGAGCTCCGCAGGGAGCTGGAGGAGCTGTCCGTCAGCCAGGACGGCGTCCTCATCTGGAAGCTGGCCGACTACTCCCGCCGGCTGCAGGAGTCCAAGCTGCGGAGCAACCACGAGCTCTTCAGCCCGCCCTTCTACTCCCACCGCTACGGGTACCGGCTCCAGGTGTCGGCCTTCCTCAACGGGAACGGCAGCGGCGAGGGCACCCACCTGTCCATCTACATCCGGGTCCTGCCGGGCGAGTACGACAGCCTGCTGGAGTGGCCCTTCTCCTACAAGGTGACCTTCTCCATCCTGGACCAGAGCGACCCCTCCCTGTCCAAGCCCCAACACATCACCGAGACCTTCAACCCCGACCCCAACTGGAAGAACTTCCAGAAGCCCAGCTCCACCGCCCGCAACTCGCTGGACGAGAGCACGCTCGGTTTCGGGTACCCCAAGTTCATCTCCCACGAGGAGATCAAGAAGAGGAACTACGTCCGAGAGAACGCCATCTTCCTCAAGGCCTCCATAGACATCCCCCAGAAGATCATCGCCTGAGCGGGGTGTGCATTGTTCCGTGTTTTGGAGGTCGTAGGGATTGGGGAGGGAGTGCGGGTAGGGTTCAAAACAGGAAAGGACTCTTTCGGCAAAGATTTTGCCTCGGTGTTCTTTTGGATTCCTTGCAGCAGGCCGGTTTCTGGGCGAGTGGGACAGGTTGTGTCAGCTGGCCAGAAAGGGAATTGCTGGCGGTCATTCTCATTTTTGAACCGTTTATTTATTTGGTCAGAAATGCAGACGTGTTTTTAGTCTGTGGGAGAGCAGCAACTTTTAATTTTTTTTCGTTTTTGATCTGCGACAAAAAAGCCTTGGAAATTCAACAGTGCCTAGCAGTTTTATATAAAAGTGTAAAAAAAACCCTATTATCTTCCTCAAACCCTGATCTAAAATGTGATAGGAAGACTGGGTAAAGATGGTGAGATGAGCGAATGTTTGAATTTTGTTGTAAACATCCCACTGCAGAGGACACTGTGTGTTTTGGATGTTTGGGATCGGTTCAGATTGGAGGGAAGCTGGTAGTGTATTTCAGCATGTCCCTTAAGCAGTTCTCCTCCACTGAAGAAAACACAGAAGAGTCCTTTGTGTTTTTAGCTGAGCGGAGGCAGAACTGGCCTTAAGACTGAACTGGCAGAAAAGATGAGAGTATTGTAGGAACTCAGGATATTAGAAGAAAGTAAACACGCACACACCCATAGACACTCAAAAACACAAACATACTCACACACATGCACACAGACACACACACACACACACACACACACACACACAAATACACACAAACATGCAACACAAATCCAGTTGCCTTCTGTTAATGTGCAACTGCCCTATTTCTTGCTTCCCAGAGTTGCAGTGCTCTGCATTTCTGTCCTGCGCACGCATTGCCCCCGATCGGTTTTACATACCAAATCATGTACGTACCTCTCCCCTCTCGCTACACCTTCCTGCCAGAGTCAGAGCGTTTGTATGGTCTGGACTGCAAACTTTTATATAAAAGGTGCTATTGGTCCCAGTATGTCTGTGGAAACGGCACTTCTGGGACCCCTACAGTGGGTCCTCCATGGATACGTTTACTGAAATTAGTTGTAGCTTGTGTAATCTTCTGGGGTGAGGAAGGGTGGTCATTGTACAGAACGGCATCAGCGATTTCACACACCGTCTCATGTGATCACTGTACTTCAGCCATCTGTACTTGTGAAATCCGAGGACATATCCATTGTTCTTATGAGGGCATGGGTGGAGAATGGTGATGAAACCAAACGCTTCGACCCCATGTGGCGTAAGAAATGCCAGAACGTGGGGTTTGGCTTACAGTGTCACAGAGGGGAATTGGGCTGAACCCTAATCCTTGCCAGTCGATCAGGGCTGGGACACTACACGTGGTGCAGGCCTTGATCGTTGTAAGAGGCTGAGTGTGTCTCCACAGAGCAAAGTGCAGGCGGGGACGTTGTTGTAATTGTCACAAATGTCAATCACGAAATGTGAGAGAAGGGCTTCTGGAACGCCTCCCAGCACGACGGAGCAGAGCGTACGGCGTGTGCAATACAGCCGTTAGCACGTTAGCAACCGCAGGAGCAGGACCTGTAAGTCACTACCATTACTGGAAGTTAGTAATATAAATATACAGCTATAATATATATATGTGTATCCTAATGTAAAAATATGAAAGAAGCACATTTCCAGTAGTTTTGAATTATTCTTCAAGAAATTCCTGGATCAATCTTTCGGTAATATCAGCAATTTGCAGTCATTTACAGCAAATTTTGTGGAAAAACTGAAGATTTTTTTGTAGTTTGTAATTTTGCAAGATACCAATCATGGTTTTTACGATACTGTTTTTTGAATATAAAAAGGTGTGGTTTTTACGTAGGAGGTGTAGGGGTGAGAATGAGTTTTACGAACCTTTCAAAGTTTCATCTCTTTTAAAATGTGCATTATTTGATCGTTTGTTTTCCAATATGCTGTCTGTATTATTTTCTTCTCTTAAAAGTATTTATTTTAATGAACTATGACATTGGCTCTTTTTAAGAGCCAGTGCAAATGTTTTAATATGTTGAATGATAATTGCTTGTCAGATTCCTCTTTTGAAAATAAAATATTATTTCTTACATCTGGTCTTCATTGTTGTTAGTCTGCTTCTTGTAGGGAGTTACGCGTCACCATGTGAACAGAAGCAAGCTTCTATTGGACACTATTGGAGTATTGGGTTATACTGCTTAGTATTTACTGGAGAGATTCAAGATCGCCGCCTCAGTCAAGGGCAAGTGCGCCTCACAGGGACCTTGTATCTACTTCCCTGCATATTTTATTTTTATTTCTTTATTTATTTTTATTTATTTGTCATTTCTACTGGTTGTTGCATTTTGATCAATCTGCAAACAAATAAAAAATACAATATACATGACTTTAAACATACAGGTGCAACTCAATCGCATGTTGGTATTCAGCAGTCAAGCATACCAAGATATATTAAAGCCTTTACAATGATTAAAGGAAGTAAATGCATAATAGAAAATTGAGCTATAATACATAAGTCTTATGCCCCCATAGAAACATTTTATTTCAAAGTTTTTCCCACAATACTGGCAATAAAAGAGCCTCCTCTCCACATATCCCTTTCCTCCCCACAGTATATTTACAGACCAATGTGGAAAAGTACAACAGCTTACTTGAAGCATAATTATAGGAACTTTAATTATACTTCATGTGTTCTGAAGTAAAAAATCGTATACTTCAGGTATACTGCCGCATAAATGTTTTTTGTGTATTGTTGATGACATTCACTGCCAAAATAACCTCTGAACATTTATGGGGACTATGTTTGAACAAGTGAGAGCACTGCTGTTTTTGAAAATGGGAGGACACTCGTGTTTTTCAGCCGTGCCCTGTATGTTGATTGCAAATGTTTTCCCCAATTAATATTCTAGAGATGGGATTATCTTAATTTGAACGAATGAGCACAAATCAATAATCATTTCACAAAGGTAATGCATATATTGTCCATTTACTTTCAGGGGCACAATGTACTCTGAAGTACAGTATATCGATTTAGGTTAAAGCTTCCCCCCCCCAATAGCACATAAAAAAACCATCTATGCTGTGCCCTTTCTGTGCCTTTCTTTACTCTCGGTTTTATTTGGGCTAATCGGCCAACTCCAACTCCGCCTTATTGTGAAGAACGTTTACCCTTTGCTTTTGCGACAGCCATTTTGTCTGTTTCGTCTAGCTTTGAGCAAACGAAAAAAGAAGAAGACAATAACAGTCATTGTGACGAGTGTCGCGGGGGAGAGCTCAGAAAGGCTGTTTGTGCTTAACATATTTTTGTCACATCTACGTCACTGGGCGCTCGCATGTCATTCGGCATGAATTCGACATGAATTTGATTTACGGTCAGCACAGGAGGCCAAACAGAGGAGGCGCATTCAGGCCCTCAGTGCCATTCCAGAACCTTCTCTGGGATCGTGAGAATGCGGCCGATTCTCGTTTAAGTCTAAATTCTCGACAGAAGTGCTCCTTTGAGAGTTTTGTAGCCACACGATCTACAGGCTGTCTGTCATTGCCAGACCCCATTTCACACGTTATCACAGAGCAGTCTGTATCTCGCCTCTAGTTAAATTATCATTATAATCTCTGAATATTTTCATTATTATATTTGGCTTGGCAGACACCTTTGCAAAGGCAGAAAATACAGTAAATTCATGAAGCGGGATATTTACTGAAAGCAGTTCAGGGTAAGTGCAACAGCTAAAGTGCCCCTGTGGGGATTTCAGGCTCAGTTGCTGAATCTTCACACCCTGGTGTTGCCCTCACATTTTTACAACTCACACTTCCTGTTGAACAAATGAACTCACCATTCACCTCAGGACATGTCCCGTTTTTAAAGCCGTGTCAAGCGCTTGGCAGCCTCTCCAAGTGGCTTGCCTCCTCATTATGCTCAGTTAACAACAATGCGCCTAAACTGGTTATTGAGAGGGATCGGTATCCAAGAGACCATAAGAGTGCCTTTGTGCGGCACTAAATACATGTCTGATAATGACCTGTCTGCCTAACCCCTTAATCCACATTTTCACCGCCAGGCACACTAGTGCCTCTCAAAACTGCCACAGGGTGTCCTGTTACTCATCCCTCAATCAATCAGATGAAGCATTTGATTTCACTTTGTTCAACTGAGCTGCTGATTTTGGTCAGTATCGGCTGCTGAATTTAAGGTGAAAGCATAAACCAGCAGACCCAACAGTTCTCCAAGACTGGGGTTGACTGCCACTGCACTACAAGCTGCTCTGACTGCTGATAGCTTGACCCAAGGGGCATGAAGGATTGGGGAATGGAGTGGACCTTTGGACGTGTGATACTGGGTGATGTTTGATTTTTTACTGCTTTTTCATCACGCGCCAGTGGAGAGGGTGGGGGAGGTGGAGACTGGGAGCCTTCAGCTGCCTGAAAGCTGTGCATTGATCCGCAGAGCAGCAGATCTACGTCCTCCCTATCAACAGACAAAAGCAGGAGCCAGGAGGCACTGGCCCGAAGCTAGAGGTCAGGGCCTTCAAGTGACCCGTTGACATCTGTGGAGAGCAGGAAGGATCAATGCACAGGCCGGGGTGTGTTTCATGAAACTCGCCGAGGATCGTGCGTTACGGGACTCCAGGACGAGTGTGTGTAACGAGACTCGAGGGATCGATTGTGTGTGTTTTATGGGACTCCGAGAACAGTGCGTTTGACGGCACACAAGGGAGGAGTGTGTCTTATGGGAAGATTGTGTAATGAAGAGGTGTCCAGTCTTTTCCAAAAGGGGTAAATGTAAGAGCAGGCTTTTGTTTTAGCCCCGTTTAATGACATGATTCTACTTACCGAGGTCTTGATTGACCATGATTTGATAATTAGTTGAATCGGGTCTTATAGTGCTGAGCTAAAACAAAACCCCACTCCCACTCTCTGGATTTCAGATATGATTGGACACTGTTAATGTGGTGGATTCTGTGGCTTCAGGACTCATCTCACCCAGCAGTAAGGAAACCGTGATGGGGAAATGAAACTGTCCTAGTAGCAAACCTTTCAGTGTGGCCTATCTGTGTATATAAAATAAGCATATTAATCAGTCAATAATGTAAATATTTAACATATTTAACATATTTTAACCTTAAATATAACATTTGTCATGCAGGACATGACACATTTGGCATTAACAGGGCAAACACACCCACTCCCAGTGTAATAAAGGAGCTCAGCTGAGTCAGAATGGCATAGCCACGATGCCGGATGCAGTGATTAAGATATCAAAATCTATTTTACATAATTTTAATGCTTCCAACAATGGAGGGATAAAAAACAGGGTCAAACTTTAAAATAAGGTTCCATGAATTGGTACAAACTAATGCAGTTGTTAACTAACTACTAATGAGATGTTAATCTGTACATCTCTGTTAATGTATTTGTACATCATTAATTCATGTTAACAACTACATTAGTTATCGCCAATTCATATTGGAATGCAAAAGTCAGTTCATATATTTGTTATTGGTTAACTAATTATAAGTTCACGTGCACACCCCTATAGCTGGGATCTCTTCCCATTGGGGAGTTTTTTCTCACCACTGTTTGAGGGTTTTTCTCCTAATAGGGAGTCATTTTCTTCATATGCTGTTTGGGGGCTTAGGGCTGATATTTCACATTTTTACTTCCCTTCTGTTTACTATGTAAAGCATTTTTGTGACAGTCTACTGTGAAGAGCACTATACAAATGAAATGTAATTTAATGTACTTGAATGTTAACAACTACATTCATTAAGTGCGACCAAAAACAAATATTGAAATAACATGAAGTCCTCTGTCCATCATCAGAATTCATATTCTTATTTGTCCGTTCACAAAGCAAAAGGGCTGACTCAGGTTTCTCTTTCTAGGCATTGTTTGAGTTTGCTTTGGCTCATGTTTCTCAGCCAAAAGTGCTAGGTGAAGCTAAACATTTCCATTTACCGTTGAGCTGTAATTGGCAGGGGTGATATCTTTTTACGGTGCCACTGCCACACAACTCATTTGATCAAGTTCTACTTGGTCTATCTTTAAAAAGAAAAAGTGTTTTAAAGGTATATTGTAATGGAGTTATAGTTTCCCACCTCCTGTATGGTGAATATGGTGTATACATTGAGAGTTTTGTCTTACAGAAACACACTTTTCTAGTCGGCCACATGATTCTGGCCCCCACGGCAGACATATGTAAACGGAGAGCGCACACACACGCTCACACACAAACAGACAGCCAGGCTCTTGTCACACAACATGAAAAGCACGCTGGGATGAGCCTGTCACAACACGATCTTCCTGGCCCTTGCCATGAACTCTTGGAAAGATTATACATTAGTGAACATATTTGTACACTCCTTTTTATCCGCAGCTTAAAGTCTCTGGAGCCATTTCTTCTGCGGCTTTAAATGTCTCTCAAAGCTGTAGCAGGCCCCACCCTAACAGAAATCTTGGCCGTTTTCATTTGCACAGTATTTTGCATAGCCAGCCCACTGCCGTGATGTGCTCTATGGGTGGGGCGTTTAAATATCATCTGGCTTCAAGCCTGTCCTTGAATTTCTCTCTGTGGTTTTCCTCCCCACTATCGGTGGTCTGCGTTATTTCTGCACTCTCTGAAGTGTGGCGTTTGTCTGTCATTTACAGTCTTTCACGATTCTATCTTTAGCATACAGTTATACCCCATATTATGAGCCCGATACTGAATGTCTGCGTATGGCAGATGCATGTGTTGTATGTGCCCCCTAAGGTTTGCTAAAGAAATGTTTGTCTTCCACAGTAATGCAAATTCACACACACACACACACACACACACACACACACACACACACACTCACACAAAAATAAATCCCAAATTATGTTGTAATATATCGGCTATTTTCACTGTCATACAATCAATGACAGTTTATGCATTCACTGTTTAATCAGCAAAAACAAGTGCACTGGGGTTTTCAATATATACACAATATATTGGGGTTATTTCAATATATGTCATTTACTAGTTTATTTACTATGTTTTACATTTTATTGCTGATACATTTTAAATGTGTGGTTCACTGTCTGGCAACTTATTGTTTTTTAATTAAGGCTCTATCTCATTACACGCACTGTCACCCTGGAGTGTGTACGTTACAAACTCCACAAAGTAAATTACATTTCAGTTAATCTTATTACACCCTCTGTCATACATTCCAGAACATCCAGATTAGAAATCCAGGATTATAGTTCTGTCCTTACATAATCACCATCAGGTAGATCCTCACAATTTCCAGATCAGCAGCATTATATTACCCAGTGGTCCTTGAATTCATTCCTCTCCTTTCGGTGGGGTCAACCTATGGAATGGTTTGGATTTGGAACTCCAAAAGAGCACTAATATTGTACAATTTAAGAGGTTGTATAAAAACATCATTCTCAATGGTTATAGTGTGGAGGAAAGAGGATTGTTTTTAATTTAGTATTATATCTTTTTTTGTGAACAATACAGTGATCAGAGAGTCTTCACGCTTGTAACATACACCAACGTGAATGCGGGTTATATATGTAAATATGTATGTATAGTATATGCATGTATATGTGATGTATGTATGCATGCATGAATGCATGTTGGCATGTGTGTATGTGTATGAATGTATGTATGTATGTATGTATGTATGTATGTATATATAAATATATGAGAATATTCAAATAGGTGTGTATATGTAGGTATAAATAAATTATATATAGCTATCATAATATATAGTAAGCATACAGCGCATTTGGAATTGATTATTGAAATTATGATTAATGAAATAAGGGGGTAGGAGTAAATAAGTATTTACTTCTTCCTACTCCTTTTTGGACACGGGATGAGAAATGATCGCACTTTTATTTATTTTGTTTTTTTTATTTTTTATTTTTCATTAAATATAGTTTGTGGCCTTCATTATGTTTTATTTTGTTTTAATATATGTAAGTTCAAAATAAAGATTATCAAATCAAATCAAATCAAGGCCTCCTAAAATAAAATGAATTGTGGTAGAGGACCTCCACCCCCATCTCAATAAAATGGTTAACTTTCTCAGTTAGATGGTTAACCATTATCTCATTATCTGAAACAAAGAACAGGCTGGCTATTGAACACACTGGTACACGGTAGCATTGCTGAAATTTTATAGATCATTACTGTATATCATGGCTCTATAGAGGATATGCAGCTATTGAGTAAAATATCAATATTTATTTAGTACAAATGTCACAGCATTGCCAAAGGGTATGTAAATCAGATATGGTTTATTTTATCTGTAAATCTTCAAATGGGAAAAAAAAAACATTTTTTTGCTGAGAAGCTCCTGGATCTACATCACAGACTCTACTTTCGGAAGCCCTTTCTCTGTACCTGAACTGGTACTGTATATAGGAATATGAACATATTATAATGTATCTGGGCATAGTACCAAGACCTGGCTACATTGTGGTGTGTGTGTGTGTGTGTGTGTGTGCGCCTGCGTGTTTGAAGAGTAAGAAGATACTGTATGTGTCTCTGACAGAATGCTGACAGAATTAATGTTGTTGAATAAAAAGAGAAAAAAAAGGATGGATAGGGTCCTGGCAATGATAGTCCAGATGGCTTGTATCCCACAGTTCTCCTGCATGTATACAGCAGTGTGAGCATCATAACTCAGCATCTGCTTTGAATCCTGCACATGTGTCTGCCTGTGACCACGTTGTATTTCAACTGCAAATGGCAAATCCACCCAGGATAAATTTTACTAATGTTTAGTTCAAACTTTGTTCATTTTGAATAATTAAAATCAGTAATCTCGCACTCAGAGAGATGGAGAGACACACTCACTGAACATGGCGGGGGGCAGCTTGCTGGCCTTGCTCAGTGTAATGTGACTTTTCAGGTTTCTAAGTCAGCTGATTCACAACATCTGACTAAGGGTAAAAACACCTGACCGGGAAAGGAGAGACTGTGAACAAACATCTTTCAGCCACAGTGGTTTCTATCTGGCCCAGCCTTGGCCTGCAGTAAAGGAATTTCACCAGTTGAAAGTGGCCATTGTGTTGCTGTTATTTTGCCATGGCCAGGCACCGATGATGCAAAGCTAACTGCCAAAGTGGCTGTCTGACGAGTATAAATAGATGCCACTTCACAAGAGGTGGTGAATATTTTATTCTTGTCTTCTCTTTTCCCACATATAACATATTTTGAAGGACACCAAGAGTTATTTGTTCAAGAGAATGCAGCCCAAGCTGTGTTTTGTCTCAATACCATTTTGCAGCCTTCAGTGTTTGTCCCTGGTTCATCTGACTGCACAATTTTCACTTTCTCACCATTTCCAAATGAAGTAAAATGATGTTAATCATGGTGTATGATAATTACAATATCAGAAAAACAGAAGTCTTACTACAGGAACAGAGTTTTAATGTTGTACGTACATGGCTTTACCCTATTTAATTGAGCTGGGAATGAAATTCATTACTTTTCATACTTTTCATGCACAGAGAGCTGTAGTCATATCTGAACAGCTTTTTTAGATACTGTGATTTTCATTAGAAACCTTGGTTAAAAAGTTCCAGTCACATCCCTGGTCTGTTTAACTGTTCACACAGTTTGAAAGTACAAAAAAAAAGCTTCGCTCTGACTCCAATGCCAGCTTTGAGCCTGGGCATCACCCAGCCAGTCAGAAAACCAATATCCATCCTCATCAATCTCAGTCAACTGTCTATTTACTGGATACTATTTCTGTCTCTCCAGTCAACAGGGATCCCTGTGAAGTCCACAGAAGTGTGTTTTATATTCTTGTGCTGCCAGCCATTGTATCACATAAAAGAGGCTTTTGGATTTTACAACTGTTTTCAAGATTTACAAGCAAACTGTAAAATCCTCCTTTGCAACATAAGAAAACTGACACTCCTGCCACAATGAACAACCAAATGCATGAAATTAAAACAGTTAAAACACTGTGGTACAGAGACGCTTTAATCATCTTAAAAAAAGACATTCACGGGTTTATGAGATAGAATTTGCACAGTTCCTTCAGAGAATGGCAGCAGCAGTAATATCACTCCAGTCTTCTGGCATAGTACCTGTTTATATGAGCCTCACTCAAAACAGCAAAAAACATGTTCGAAAAAAAAATTAACAACAGGTTTTTTTAATTACAGTTATATTACAGTAATTATCTTTTGCTTTATGTGCTGTTATACATACGGTAAGTTATACGGCATTACTGCACTGTATTACAATGCAAGCCAGAAGTATTCACCATACAGTACACTCTTACCTGGCTCTTTTCTGTTAGCTGTTTTCTATTAAAATAGGTCATAGAAATTATAGCTGTTGTAATTTTCCAGAATGGTTTTGCACAGTAATGTCTAATCATAAATATGCCTGTTGTTCATTGCTGCCCCTACAGTACATGTGGCTAGTTAGCATATAGGATGGCTAACTAAAACAAGAATACAAAAGATCTTTCAATGGTCATTTTAACCCCCCATACACCTAACTCCATTCAGTTAAGGGCTAATCACAAGTGGCTATATTTTAACTTTCACAGAAATGTCTGCCTTTTTTCCTACATTGAATGTTCTTTCTGCTTATGACACCGTACAGTGTCGGGACGATACAGAAACTGGGGATGACAGTGAAAGCATTTACATGCTTAAGAGCAAAGCTGCCATTGTTTTCTGTAACAGTTACAGGTCGTCTGTAAATGCTCCCTTATGTGTCTGCCTCCCCCCACTGAAAATCAGCATGCGCTGCCACTGGAAGTTCCCAGTGCTGAATCGACTTTCAGTTAACTGGCAGTTTTTTTAATGGTCATTGAGACCTTGACCCCATGCTAATCCACAGGGGCAGGGCATTCATAGTGCCAAAGCTAGCCAAGTCAGACACAGCTGACTGAAAGTGGGTGCCTTACTGACACCGTATAACAATAGGCTTTGTGCCATCATGACAGTTTGAGCATAGATAAATAATTGTCTTTGTTAAAATGTCCTTTATTATGTCTGATTTAGCTGAACAGAGTATTAATTAGAGACTACTCTATTTCTGTTTGAAGATGTTTTAGATTGAAAAAATCTCAGAAAAACAGTGAAATATATAATACGAGCCTTATGTCCAAAAAGTGGGAAAATGCTCAAATTTTACATATGTATAGATGGATGGAAAATCATCTTTCTTCAATAACTATGGTGAAAACTGAAATGTGCAAGTGGAGCTACATCCATATGACTACACTCTTAAGTCAAAAACTGTGAAAAACAAAATGGAATTAAGCCTGGAGATGACCATTGCAGTACATGGTTTTTGTTTTTCCTTAATCATTTCTGTGTGGATTTTGTGTGTGGAGTCATTGTCCAGCTGGAAAATCTATCTAGGACCAAGACTCAGCTTCCTTAGTATAAGCAGAAGGTTCAATTTTGGTCTCATCTCAGTGGACCATAGCACTCTCTTCCAGGCATAATTCCAATGAGGTTTGGCAAAATCAAGATGCTTGGTGTTGTTTACTGTAAGGGCTGTCTCCGTGCCACCTTTCCAAAGAGTTTGCTGGTATGGAGGTGCCATTGCATGTTTTTTTAGACTTGACCCAATCTCTGCAATTCTTAAACTGCAATCCTCGGGTTACTTATGGCCTCCCTTGAATGGCCTCACATGGATATTAAAAATCAAATGGGTCTGTTGACCCCAGTGTCCCTTTCCAATTCACCACAGCCTGCACAGTCTAACCAGCCCTCATGCCAACTACTATACACACAGTGTCACATTTCAGTGTAAACACGGAGTGAATGGCAGGTGTTATGAGGCCAGCGTGAGGTTCAGACAGAACATTACGCTGTGCTATATATAAAAAAATATTTTCTGAGTCATTTCATTTTCCTTGGTCAGCACTAAGACGGAGGCCCAACAGAAAGCCAAAGAGCTCCTTGGCCTCTGCCCTGGCTTTACAGTGTTTCTCCACTTCTGTGCCCATTTGCCCATTAACAACCCTGTTTATCTTCCTCAATCAGGCTATAAATCCTGACTGCCTGTTTCTAATTAAGATTGGCCAGCACATTTTTGATTTCCAGCCCATCCAAATCAGATTTTTTACAAAGGGCTTTAGAACTGTGGCATTGGCTCTCTTTGTCCGGAGCAGCAGACTGCGACTGGAGTTTAATCTGGGAGCAGTGATTATGGCTAATTCTCTCCGCTGTACAAATATACTGTGTTATGAGGAGGGCGCTTTCATTACTGATATACTATATAAGATGGCTGCTCCCATTAAAGGGCATGGTTGAGGCTTTTGTTGTCCTGTGTGTCTGTGTGTGTGCATGTGTGTGTGTATGTGTGTGTTAGGGGATTTCTGGCATTATTCTCAGTTGAAAGCTGTACTAAATAAAGTTGTGCTGAGAATTGTGTATACGCCACAGAATTGTGGTTTGCCTCAAGGGAGCCTGCTAGAGACTTTGAACTATCCATCGTCCTAGCCTAATGCATCCTGTTCCAGAGGATATAAAGAACACTGGAAAACCCCTACGTTGGGGAAAAAAGGAGGACCTCGTCGTTCAAAGCCTTGTGTTTTGATACTTTTTTAAGGTCTAGACTGGTGAGTTCTAAATTTTTGAGTTGTGCCCGTGTTTGAGGGTTGACCAGAGAGTCCTCCTTCACCTTGACCTGCTGTTCTACAGGGCTCCGTGCACTGTGAGTTTCAGCCTGTTATCAATGATGTCACTGCACTGATCTACAGGGTCTGGCCAGTATGTGTGATGTGTGCTGGTGGGCATGCTTGTGTGTGCGTTCACAGGCGTGTTTGTATTTGTTTGTGTGAATATTTCTGTGCATGACAATGTATGTAGTTGCGTTTTTATGCATGTGTAACTCAACTGGTCTGCGTGGGTACACTATGCGCATACAAATGTGTGTGCTCAAGTGAGTATTTTGTGATTGTTGTACAAAAGGAACATGGGCTGGGTCTGTCACCCTTAAATGAAAGCAAGCATTCACTTCTTACTTAGAGTACTTTGTATCTAGAACAGGAAGTCTTGTTGGTAGCTTGGCTTGAGTGCTGTTAAGTCCTCTCCCACGATTTTAGTGCCTACGTCCTCAGTATCCAAGCATGTTACCCAAACGCACATCACATCCCAAAACTGGTCTGATGTCAAATTATAAAAAGAACAGGAGCAGTAGCAGCAAATAATGACCCTGCATTTCATTAAAAAACCTCTTTGAAAATCTTCACTCCCAGGATATTTTGTCAGAATCACACTCCTTTTAGTTTGTGGGAGAAGGGAATAAGAAAGGCGATCCTGATGGAGGGGCAGGTTTTGGCTGTCTCAGCAGCATGGCTGTGCTTTTGCGGGGTGGGGGAATTAGACGGGTTTACCTGAGAGCGGAGACAGTGAATGATATCTCCCACTCCACACAGTAGGGAGATCAGACCTCTGTCTGTAACGGTAATAGCGCTATCAGGGAAACGGCAGCGATGGATTAGCGAGGTAAGGCACCTCTCTTCAAACTCTTTTCCACCTGCTGCTCGCACGCCTCCCATCTCCCATAGTCAGGACACGTTGGGATATCCTGCAATGGCAAAGGGGCGGGGGGGGGGGGGGGACTACACAGCTGGATCATGGGATTATAGGGTCTTTCTGAGTTCAGCCAGAGTGGAGCCTGTAGATGGGTGCTGCTAGCGAAGCAACAGTCTTATATTAGCCGTGACATCCCGTAGTTCTGCCGATGGTTTACCATGTGTACAGTGCTTTGGTGAACAGCTACCGTAAATTGCCCCATTTGGTTTGCTGTATGGTTACGGCGGCCACAGAAGTAATATTTGTGAAAACAATGCTGCCAACCCCATGTTGAGCTGTGTCTGTCTTACATGGACTCGAGTATGAGAACATGGAAAAAGAGAGAGAGTGTGTTTTTATAGGCTCGGGGCATGCACATAGACAGACTGTAAAAATTCACATAACGTATAAAACACAAGAGCTCAGCCATTTTGCAATGACCGTATTCACAC
This sequence comes from Conger conger, assembly GCF_963514075.1. NCBI lineage: Eukaryota > Metazoa > Chordata > Actinopteri > Anguilliformes > Congridae > Conger > Conger conger. The sequence continues at coordinate 32,379,217 of NC_083766.1, read as the reverse complement.
CAATTGTAAATATTGTGTGTGTGTGTGTGTGCGCATGTGCGTGTGTTGGAGTCAATTCCATTCAATAACATTCAATTTATTAATTTCAAAAATCCCGAAATATCTATTGATGAGGTTTCATTGAATTTCAATGAATTTCCTGAATTGACCCCCCAGCTCTGTTGTTCTCTGGTGCGTGGCTCAGTATTAGAGGCCACTGGCTCACATGCCATCCTGCACAAAAACACACTCACATACAGACCTTTAAATAACTGCTTTGTCCATGTCAAACATTAGCGGGTTGGGAGGAGGAGAGCAGGTGAGCAGATAGGAGTGCTGTTCAGATAGAAGCATTGGAAGGAACAGGAAAAGCACACAGCCCTGATCCAATTAACCCCCACCACATCACTGACACTGACAGATGTGTGTTTCTCCTGCAGCCCTCCCCGAATGCTGGTGGAAACAGCTGCTGCAGAAATGGGGGGGTCGGTACGACTGTCCGTCCTGAAGAACATGCCTCAGCCGTGCCTCACCACCAGCCTCCCGCTCAAGTGCTCTTTTCCCATGACCCTCCACACGGCTGGCTTTCATTACCTCTCAGGCCATACATGTCCTGTGGTAGTGGTGTTGGGACCAAACCAGGTATCTGTCTCTCTCTATCTCTCTCTCTCTCTCTCTCTCTCTCTCTCTCACACACACACTCAGAGCATCAAAAACAGTAAGGCATCAAGAATTGGCTAGCCTCCAGAGAGACTGTTACTCCCAAAAACTGGCCATACAAGCAGGCTGCGCTTGATGGAAGTGACGGAATGATAGGGAGCGATAAAGCGTGTAATTACAGCAGCAGTCTGTTCCTGTCGGCGATACCGAAATGCTCTAATTAACAGGGAGCAAAAGCGGGGGGAAGAACGTGAGCCGTTCTACCTCACGTTTCTCCATTTATTAAAAAATATATATATTTCTTTGATGGCTTCTGCTGAATCTGTGTGTGCTCCTCCGCTGACTTCTCCCTGTCAGCTCTGACCCCCCCCCCCCCCCGTGGCCTCTTCCTCTTCCTCTCCTTTCCAAATTGGCAACTGCAGCTGAGCTGAGCACCAGATAATGATAATCTCCTTTTTTTCAGGTACATTTCTTTCTGTGCTCTCTGTGAAGCGAGGACCAGGATATAGTGGACAGGAGACCATAATACCTATAGTGGCAAACGCACACGCCCACACACACACACACACACACACACATGCACACGCACACACACACGCACACACACACACACTCACACACACACACACACACACTCACACACACACAAACACACACACACACACACGCACACGCCCACACACACACACACACACACACATGCACACGCACACACACACACACACACACACTCACACACACACAAACACACACACACACACACTCACACACACACACACACACACACACACTCTCTCTTTCTTTCTCTCTCTCCCTCTCTTAGCATGTCCATTACGATTCTCAGAGAATGCATTCCTCCTTCACAAAATGATCACCCACAAATAGCATGTGTATTGTGCCATTTGGTTGCTTTGGTTTTGAGTCAGCCACAGTTTGGGGCATGTTAAGAAGGACATGGTAAGAAGGAGAACATGGCTTTATCTCAGTTGATTGGCATGTTGCTGACACTGTGCATGTGCACAGGGATGAAGTCATGTGACAGTGATTGGTAAGGAAAGGATTATGCTCTGCTGTTGCTCCACCAGCTGCAGCAATGTAGTAACTTTTAAAACAAATCATCAGAAAATCCATGTTGTTGTTGGCTCTTGATGTGTGTAATTCAAGACAGGGTTTCAAAGAGTGTGTTTATCTTCCTTGGGAAAATAAAAGTGTAAATGTTTAACATCAGAGGAAAGAAAAAGAATTCTGCAGTTATTGCATACTGTTATGCCATTTGCTCTCTGGCTTTTTGAAAGCTTAAAAGGGCACAGAAATGACAACATACGCTTTGTTTGGGACATTTAAATTTTAAAACAATAGCGCACATGGTGCCTTCATTTATTTTATAGGCTACTCTCACCATTCCCACTATAGATAAAACAATTCAACAACAGCAATCAATAAAAAGTGAACCGCGTGACCTTTCATGGGAGATCTCATTCTTAAGCTGATTACAGGAATTGTTTGAAATGTATGATGCAAAAGGCGGTTTTCACTAAAAGAGACCTCAGATCATTGGAATATTAATTGAAGTGAGACCATATAAATACATATAGTACAGGAGTGGATTATGCAAGGTCTAGAGAATGATTGAAAGATTAAACATGAATAGGATTTATGTGCTGCAGATGGTGATTAGAGTATTCAAAGTACGCCTTTTTTCTAATTCAATGCGAGTTGATTATTGGCTGTAAGCCTAACGACTATCCACAGGGCTTGTAATGCTGTAACATACAGAGCCGGAATACTAAACAAATAATACAAATACTAACGAATACTACAAAAGACGACAAGAATTGGAAGCCTCACACGATTGCAGAGTGTTCTACACATAGAACATCCCGACTACTGCATTGTGGTTCTGAAATACAATATGTCATTTCTCTGGATACAGGAATATAAGCCATTTCAGGTTATAAAAAAGTCCTTGTCATCAATCTTTCACTCCGCAAACCTTACTACGCAAACACTACGCACTTCAGACCCTTGTGTAGCATAATAATTGCGGGCATGCTCTGGTCACAATAACACCTCCAGTGTGCTTCTGACTTAGCCTCTCATTTGTCTCCATTTGTATTTAAGCATACATAAATATCACTCCTCAAATTATGTCAGGAAAAAGACACCTGCTAAATGGAATACTACTACTCAAGATATCAGTAGTGATCATAACAACAACTACAACAATACCACTGCTTCTACTGCTACTACTATACTACTACTATTCTAATGATAATAATAAGAATATCAGAATTATTATATCTGTAGCAGACGTATTGCATAGCAGATGTATCGTATTGCAATGGTCTGTGAATAATTGTGCTGACTAATGGTTTCCATAAAGCTTTGACATTGAAGACAATGAAACAACATAAAAAGTGTGTGTGTGTGTGTGTGTGTGTGTGTGTGTGTGCAGAGAGTATGAATGTGATCACTGGCCTTATCTGCCCCCAGACACACAGCAGAATTCATTTTCCTTCATGCACAGAGGGGCTTATGAAACACCAGCAGCAGCAATGGAACATTTATTTATGGGGGAATTACTAGTTATCAATTTTTGGAATTAATACAGCACCACAGAACCTTATGTTTTTTCCCCACAGTCCAGTGAACAAAGAAGCATTCTTAAAGAGAGCATATTGATATATTATCTGTGTCTCGTGGCTAGGAGCCAGAAATGGAATATCAGTCAGACACTCCACACACACACACACACACACACACACACACACACACACACACACACACACACACATGCACACACACACACACACACAATGGAAAGCAAATCTGTAAAATTGGTGTGTTATGAATCCAGTGTGTATGATGCTTTTGAGCAAAATGACGTAATGCTATCAGCAACAATGAGCAATAGGACACAGGGTATTAGTAGTGTAGGGTATTAGTAATGGCACACTGTCAGTCTGTAGACAGCTCACAGAGATGGAGCTCAGCTTTATGGCTCAGGCTTACTGAGGGATGGAGGGAATGAAGATGGTGGGATAAGGAGAAGACCCACATCCCCATCACAAACCCCACCTACATCCACATCATTAGCCCTGCCCATATTCTCACGTCTAGCCCCACCACAACCCCACCTTTAGCGCCAACACAACCCCACTCGACAGAAGGGTGCTCTCCCATTCATTCACGTTGCTTCTATTTGTTTGAAGGAAAAAAATCACACACCCCCAAAAATCAAATGAAATCAAATAAAAATAATTTGACCAAACACAGTCTCTGGCCAGCCGGTGATGGCAGAGCAGTCCCAATCGGCATGATTTGTGTAATGGCGTGTAAAAAGTGGTTTTTGTACCTGCACAGAGTACAGATTACCCAAAGCCCCATAGGTGCTGGCTGATGGGGCCTCTCTCATTCTCTCAGTCTATTCTCCAGTCATAATGGAGAACATAATAACGGGGGATGCTAAGACACAACCGTGACCTACAGTGACGTGATGATTGGTGCTTCTGGACAGAGCAGGTGCTATGTAGGTCTGTGCTGTGCACGTACAGATATCATTGTATCACTGCTGATGAACTGACATTTCTATAACTGGTGAAATTTTACATTGAAGCTGTAATGAATATGTCCCTGCACATGTTTACAAAGGAATTGGTCAGTATTATGAAAAATTCAAGGATGTGAACATGTGTGAGTGTCAATAAAACTGTTCTATTTTCCAGCTCATTCCAGAACATTCTACCAGCGCACGGAGTCAAACAACACGTCTTTAATGAATCTTTGCTTTGCCCATGACAACTTCCTGGATCTAACTGAGAGGTGTCTCACTATCTTAATGCTACTCTTAATGAATCAGCCACAGAGCCAAGTGTGCACAAGGCTGAATAAAGCAAACTCTTCTCTACAGTCCTACATTTGCATATCAAGCATATTTATCATATTGCTAATGCAGCTGGATTTTCCAGTTGAATAAATGATATGATCATCTCCTTTAAAGTGTAGATCAGACTGGATTTAATGCCATGACCACCCGAGTCAAGCATCCAGTGCTCTTTGTACAAATCCCCCCTCGCACCAGCAAAGTGCACAAGAGAAGGTTTACTATTACCGCCCGATACGTCTGCTGATGCTACACAGCAAACACAAGTAAATTGGGCTGATAGGCTTTTTCTTTCCCCCTAGATCTTACATTTTTGAAGTTGTCAGCTCACAGTGTTTGAATAATAGAGGGACTTGTGGGGACAGTGTTGCTTTGAACCAAAACATAAAATTAGATATTAAAAGCGACTGGAGTGAGTCATCTCCTCATAAATTAAATGCAACATCATCAAAGCCCAGAAAGGCTGCTTCATTATCCTGCCACAGAAAAAAAGCCCTGTCGGATCTCTGCTGCACCCTTCCCTAGTAATTGCACTGCCAAGGCACATCGATACCGGCCCTCAACAGATCAGAAATCAGTGGCAACATTTTGCTGTACTCATTTTGTATTTCTCAAACATTTTACACCTCTCTTTCTTCATGTCACATAGTTTGCTGTCATTAGAGTCACCCCTGTCCTGTCCTGTCCACCATCTTGTCTCTAATGCCCACGGGTCTGACTGAGACAATGACAGACAGCAGAAGGGTAACAGACTCTTCAGAGCCCACGGTGCATCCAAGCCTTGGTTTTTCGGAGATGTCAGCCATGTGCAATTTCCGTCTCCCACAGTGTCCAGTCATCCCCCGAGGGCTCAGACACATGTTCCTGCAGTCTATTACTGTCTAGAAGATTCAGAGTTGCCAAACAAATGTCCGCCCCACTGCTTCCACAATCCACCCTTATTCGTAGGTCACATGTCCCAATGTTTTTATTTTTTTCTTGAGTAATCCAGAGGCTACTGGTACAGAAAAGATGGGTTTTTTTGTTGTGTGTTTACATCGGGCCCATTCCAGGCACAAGAGGATATTTCTGCTAAAATACGTAATGCTGCCCTCACTGTCCCCTATTAAAATTATACAGATTAATGTGTCACATAGGTCTAATTCACAATGTGTGACACAGACTTAATCTTCCATTTTATGTAGGTCTGAATGAGGGAAAATGGTACTCAGTTGGACCAGTTGTAGAGGAGTAATTTCAGGACACAAGTTTTACTGAATGGTTGTCATGACAGGAATTGTTAGTGTGTTGGTGATGGGACATGAGTGGCATAAAAAAAGGTTTCTGAGCATTGTTCAAAATGAAATATTGCAGAAGAAGTTATTTTTAATTCAAGGCATACTTTATTTTATACAAATGTATTGTTATGTAAATGCAATACCCAAACATAAATAGCATTACCAACAGAATTATTTAACAAATTCTAAATAATAAAAATAAAGATTGAAGGTAAGAATATAATAAACTGAGAAATTTGATATGTTCCAGCAAAAACATATAATATCCACTTCATATTAACCATTGTTAATTTTAGCCTTTATGAAAAAAGGTGGCCAGTTAAGAAAAACCTGCCAAAAGGTATGGATATAAAACTTTGCCTCTGGTAGACAGCTTGCGTTATTCACCCAAATGATAATGTCTTTGTTTAATCTGTGTGGAAACAAAGTAGTATTAGATTTAGCAGTTAGCAGTGACACATGTCCATGTGTCACTGATTTGGTTGTAGTTTTACTTATCTCTGGCTTTAGTTGTGGCTTTAGTTGTGGCTTTAGTTGTTGCCTTGTTACTTTTAGTAAGCCTCTTTGCCCAAAAACATTTGCTAAAGGCCGAAATTATAGATTGTCATTGTAAATTGTGATTAGCTGTTCTGGGAGTAGACAGACCACCTCAGGACAATTTATGCCAGTAGGCTGTGCAGCCCGCCCTGACTACCAGAGAACAGCACGGTCAATGAGTTCATGTTAAGCACAGCCCAAGTGTCTGCCAGCAGTCCTGGCACTCTCTCTCTCTCTCTCTCTCCCACTTTCTCTCTCTCTCTCCGCTAACTCCAGTGTGTGCTCACGTCTCTGGCAAAGCACTGTAAGACCTCAATGTATGCGGTTGTAAAAGGCTTACACACAGTTTCAATTTTCCCAAAGTGAGTTGTTGGATATTTCTCTTTTTTTTCATTTTTATCATTCATGCAGGCCTTATGTTTGTAGTTACGTTTTTCCCCCTTTTGGTTTGTGGGCAGTCCCAACTCATGGTAAACAACTTTATTCCATACTGTGGGAAGTTGCAGGGGGCCTAAGGGAACAGGCATCACTAGAATGGGCCAACCAGTTTGCTGACAGACTGAGGCTCAACCCTGAGAACATGAACCACAGGAAGTGGGATTGCAGGAAGTGAATGACAAAGGGAATCGACTGAAGGAACTCAGAGGTCAATGAGGTGGCCATTCCGGCTCAAGTGTGAATATCGATGATCTGGTGAACCAGTTTTTTAGCCCTCGGGGCGGGGAATCAGTGAGAATGCAGATCACAGACCCCCTGCTGGGCTGACTGAGGGTTCAGCATTCTGTCCCACAGTCCCGGGTGGTCCGGGAGGGGTTGGAGGCAGTTGGCACATCTCTACTCTTACCGGTGCTCAAAGGCTTGTCACTGGGCTCAGCATGTGTCGCTGGCAGGAGAACTTGCTGCTTCGGTTAGGATGCACCTGGTACACGAAGCCCTGCTGTAACATTCCACCAGCTGCATTCCTCGGGCTTGCACTTTTATTCTGAGTGCAGGTCACCAGTGCGCACAGGGGGCATGGGAACCCCGCAGTTCACCCTTCACTGTGACATCATAATATGTGATGAAGTGTTCCGCCATTCTCTGCAGATGCTCATAATCCCCACGAAAGAATGCTCCTGAGTGGGAACTGTCAATCAACAGTGAGTGACGTGTGATGTTAAGCGATATCCCAAGAAAGGTGCTTACATTTTCTGTCAGCTGTTGTTCCCGTTGGGATCAGCTCTCTGCTGTCAGACATTCCTCACTCTCACTGCCCCCCACCACCAGCCCCCCACCCCTCAGTCCTCCAGCAGGACTCCCACAGCTATGCAGCAGGCCTTCCAGAATCTGCCGTTACCACCAATGACCTTGGTTTAGTCATGAGCAAGAGATGGAAGTTCCCGAATCTTTCTGCGGTCCTTGGGTGTTCCCGGCTGGAACCATGTACTTTGTGGAAAATAAAATTCCGAAGGAAAATCTCCGGGTGCAGATTTAGCAGGGGGTGGGAGCCTTTATGGTACTCTGATGCACAGAGCATCGGTTCCTACAGATTGATCGTGTTCATTACCCAGCTCATGAGACGTTTTATGCAAGAGACGAATTGCCTACATTTCCTTTGGTCTATGAAATGAAAAAAAGACCTATAATAAAGACGAATGGTAGGAGAAGTAGAGTTTATTCAAAATGACAGTGCGTTTGCTCCGACAGATTATTACTCTACCGTGCGAGGCTCACAGCAGAGGGGAAGCAGATGCTGGAGTCAGAGAGAGGCTCCATCGGCACAGTATGACACAATAAAGGAAATCTTCTTCCAGTGTGTGACAGAGCGAGGAAAGGTTATGAGAAGGTTACTAGACTTAATGTCAACAAAGAGTTCACAATGCACACAATGGTAATCTGCTGGCTTACTAAACAGAGAGCCCAGTGGTATCAAATCAAACTATTATATTTGTATATATTTGTAACAGAGAACTGTTACAAAGACACACCTTTAGGCTCTCCACAGGCAGGAGAAACCTACCTTCCTTCAGCCTAAATACCATGTACAAGCTACCACCCCCTCTACTGACAAAAGAGACCCATCTGTGCTCCCTAAAGACAAGGAAGACCCATCTATACTCAACTAAGCACCAAATACCACGCCACCACTCCCTCACAGACAGGAGAGACCCACCTGTATGTTTTTTAGGCGCAGTATAACTACGCACTCTTCTAAATGATGATACTGAATGATACCCGCACTTATTCTTTTGAATATGAGAGACAGATTCCCTACTGATACCAGATATCTGCCCCCATTCCCCTTCAGTGAGAGCTGGCTACATTAGCATGCCATGCACTGCCTCTGGCTTCCACATCCACCTCATTTTTCACTGCTGACGGGCAAACAACTTATGCTTATCTTTGATGCTCTTGCAAAAACAAAACACCTTTTGCATCTAAGACGTGGAGGAATCTGCTTCAGCACCAAGGACTTTAGGATGACGAAGGCCCCGACATTAGGATAGCCTCAGTGAACCATTTTAAGCCTGTCTCTGTCTGAGATGCATCCACGGGGAGAAGTTCTGCATCCTGGCCAAGGCTTCCAGACGGGCTGTGGGCTCGTGTAATACCAGGGAGACTCATATTTCCATATCTACGGGATACAGATTCAAGGTGGTCCTTGAGTAGCTTTGGGCACCCCAGGCTATCATGGCATTGCTCATTTAGCTGGCCATTGCTGCATTCACAGTCCTCTACATAAGATGTTCACTTCAAGGGACTGTAAATTTGCATCCACAACACTATCCACAAATATAGACACACTAGTAGTATTTAAAGTGTGAATAACACCTTTAATTTATACTTCAATGTTAGCTTGAAAATGATGACTTCAGAAGGATATCAGAGGCTCACAGCATGCAAGTGGCATTTTCTGCTCACTTTCCCAGACATTGTTCCACAATAGATTTTCTCACATCTGTTGTACTTCACAATGTGTCTCATATCTCAAACCAGTTTGATGCCTGTTATTTGGCTGCCTGTAGTATCATGTAGCCAGGGGCTATTATATATACAGCAATTACAACTTGGACAACTGCTGTATTCACTTTCTCACTGCTCTTTGAGTTAGTGGGCTCAGCTGTGGCAACATTAAAAATAGGCGGGAAAATCGATTCTGGCACTGCGTAGTTAACCACAGTGTGAAAATGACTCGGACATCAAATACCTTCCCGATGTAATTTCATTGGCACACTAAGCCCAAATGGTACAGTCATGGTGCATGTTTTGTGGTCGATTCCTCTTCTTGTGATTTCCATGAACACAAAAATGTCTGATCTGTGTCTAGAAGGATTATTTCTTGAGAGACATATTTTAAATCCGTGTGAACCCACCGTTGAATCTTGACTGTGGCTTTTAGCACTTGTTAACGATTGCGATGATGATGTTCATTATGGTGATGATGATGGTGATAATGATATGTTGGCATATATTTAGAAACAGATTTTACCTCTGAAACATTACAGCATCTGTTTCCATTAACAGTGACAGCACCAAGAGGAATAGCTTTTCCCCCTACTCACATATTACACGAATGATATATCCTTGCACGTTTTACCGTATACATATATAACTAGCCGTTATAATTGGAAGGCTCTTGACGGCAGAGAAGCAGGTTTCTCTCCCTGCTGTGGTTTCACAGCTGTCATTAGGCATTTATATTAAGACTCGCTTCCTCAGGCTTTCAGCACCAGGGTCAAGCTTCAGTATCCAAAGATGGCTGCCGATGGGAGTGTGTCAACACCGGAGAGAAGAGGTGAGGAATGACACTGTGACAGTGAGAAACTGCCAGCCTGGAGTCGAGAGAGGGGGAGAAATATTTGTGCGTGACGTCCACCAATTATATGCCACTAGGTTAAATGCCAGAGGGAGAGAGAAAGAACACTGAGACAAACTGCCAGACAGGATTTTGTCATATTTCACAAAAGAAGTTTGTGCGTGTTTGTGCGTGTGTGTGCGCACATGACTATGTGCTATATATATACATTTCATAGCAATGTTTTTTTTCTATTTCTATATTTGAAAGCATGTTTGCAGATATAGTATTTGAAACTGTTGTGCTATCTTAATAGTTATTGTAAGGCAGTTCATGTAATAATTATTGATCTTTATTCCATTTCATATCTGTCATGGGGTACATCCATTTGCAATTCACTGTTACTCAGTTTTTAGTTTTTTTTGTATTTAACACTTTCAGTTTGCTTTTGGTTTCAGTTATTCTGGGTTTGTTTTGACCACCCTGAGCTTCTGGGTGTGGGGTTCCGCCAGGTCGCCCGCAGGCCGTCAGGTGGCTCCCCTTAATCGGGTGGCGTGCCGTGTGAAACTATCCTACACGCTGTCAACGCACGGCACCGCTGACAAAAAGTCTGCTGACAGACGATCAATTGTGAGAGTCGCATTTCCGTGTCCTGTCAGCAGGGCGGGGGCCAATGGCAGCTGTCTCATCAATCTCTACCATCCCCGCCCCCCCCGCCCCCCCCAGTTCTCAGAGCACTGGGCACACTGGGCCGGCTGAGGGGGGAGGAGTCGCTGACAGGAAGTCCCGGCTCTGACCCTGAGGGGGGGGACAGGCCATCGAGACGCCGACCCCGGTCCAGGTGTATGACATCAGCTGGTGACATCAGAGAAACAGTGCGGTGGGTGGCACTGTGTGTGGGATGAGAGTGAATGTGCTTGTGTGAGTGGTATAGGGATATAGGAATGGGGGTCGCACTCCAGTTCTGACACCCAGCACATTTCCCCACCCTCTACCCCATCCCCCCTCTCTCCAACCCACGTACCCACAAATCACCCAGAATACTTTCTCTGCAAACTCAACACCCCCACCCCGAGAAAAAGTTTCTATGTGACCTTCTGGAAGAGGTTGAGGCTATTTCCTGCTTCCTGTAAGTTGAGATTTCACTCAAATCTCCTCCCGACCATGCGTAATAACCCATACCACCCCCTCTCCCCCCAGGAAGCCCCACCTCACACTCCCAGGCATGGTCTTTTTCCCAGTGGCCTGTGATTCAGGTCTCTATGCTCCAAAGCCCAGTCCTCTGCCTCCTCTCATAACTGTTATCACAGCACATTGTAATGGGCTCTGTCCTCTGGATAGAGCCATGCCACACATGTCTGTTCTCTGGCCTGATTAGCCTGTAGAAATAGCGCGTTGTGCTTGGTGCGCTGGGGTCCAGTGAGGCCGGGGCTAAAGCAACACGCTCGCCCGTCGCCCGGACCGTGGGAGAGATCAGCGGCCCGGCTCTGATCCGCACTGACAGTGTTGTGGTAGAGTCAGTCTGCTGAGAGGGACGCAGAGGAAACACGCTGCACTTTCACACGGGGGCTCTTTGTGCCGCTCAGACTGTTTCTATACTGTGGGGAGGCCTTGTCTCTCTAGAGCACACACACACACACACACACCTGCACACACACACATACACACACACGCACACACCTGCACACACACACAAATACACCTGCACACACACACACCGGCACACACACATGCACACACACGCACACACACACACACACACACACACACACACGCACACACACATACACAAACACATGCAAACATCTGCACACACACACGCCTGCACACACACACACGCACACACCTGCACACACACATGCACACAACTGCACAGACACACACACACGCACACACCCACACACACACACACATACACCTGCACACACACACACACACACACACACACACACACACACACACGCACACACACGCACACACCTGCACATACACACGCACACACACACATACACATGCATACACACACAAATGTACACACACACACACACATACACATACACACAAACACATACAAATGCACAGGCACGCACCCACACACACGCATACGCACACATTCCTGTACACACACACTCATACACATACACACGCACACACACACACACACACACGCACGCACACACATTACATTACATTACATTATTGGCATTTGGCAGACGCTCTTATTGAAAGACTGAAAGACCCTAGAGGGAAGTACAATTTCAACTGCTACCTGTACAACAAAGATAAGGACAAGGGCCATTATTATTATTTTATTTTATTTTTTTATTTTTTTTGAACAAACAGACAAACAAACAAAGCAAAAGTGACGAAAGTTAACTATCCAAACACTGCTTACCTAGCCAACTAAAAATACCGATACACAAAGCAAGTCACAGAGACAACAATTAAGGTTCACAGGGAGGTAGGGAGGGATGGGGAGAGGTGCTGTGTCTTCAGCTTGCACTTGAAGGTGGGGAGAGATTCTATAGTTCTGACCTCAACGGGGAGTTCGTTCCACCACCGTGGAGCCAGAACAGACAGTAGTCGTGAGCGTGAGGTGGAGGTTCTGAGAGGGGGAGGTGCCAAGCGGCCTGTGGAGGCTGAACGAAGAGGTCTGGCAGGGGTGTAGGGTCTGATGATTTTTTGCAGATAAGCTGGGGAAGACCCTTTAACTGCTTGGAAGGCTAGCACCAATGTTTTGAATTTGATGCGAGCCATGACAGGCAGCCAGTGGAGGGAAGTAAGCAGGGGGGTGATGTGTGAGAATTTGGGAAGGTTGAAGACCAGACGAGCTGCTGCATTCTGGATGAGTTGGAGGGGTCTGATGGCGGACGCTGGGAGGCCAGCCAAGAGGGAATTGTAGTAGTCCAGGCGGGACAGAACCATCGCTTGGACCAGGAGCTGGGTCGAGTAGGGGGTGAGAAAGGGGCGGATTCTCCGTATGTTGTATAGGAAGAACCTGCAAGACCGGTTCACCGCCGCAATGTTCTCGGAAAGGGACAGTCTGCTGTCCATCACCACGCCGAGGTTCCTTGCACTGGGTGACGGCGTGAGTGTGGTATCCCCGAGGGAAATGGAGAGATCCAGATGGGGAGAGGTATTAGCAGGGATGAATATCATTTCAGTTTTACCTGGGTTGAGCTTTAGATGGTGGTTGTCCATCCAGCTCTGGATGTCCCTCAGGCAAGCAGAGATACGGGCTGAAACCTGCGTATCAGACGGTGGGAACGAGACGAAGAGTTGGGTATCGTCCGCGTAGCAGTGGTAGGATAGCCCATGTGCAGTGATCACAGGGCCAAGGGAGCGAGTGTAAAGAGAAAAAAGAAGTGGGCCAAGGACTGAGCCCTGGGGAACTCCTGTGGCGAGGGGCCGAGGTGTCGATACCGAACCAGCCCAGGCAACCTGGAAGGAGCGACCAGAGAGGTAGGACTCAATCCAGTCCAGGGCTGTGCCACAGATGCCCGTTGCTGACAGGGCAGACAGGAGGATGGAGTGATCCACAGTGTCGAAGGCAGCAGAGAGATCTAGAAGAATGAGGACAGAGGAGAGGGAGGCTGCTCGTGCGGCATGGAGTGACTCACTGACGGAGAGGAGCGCAGTCTCTGTCGAGTGGCCCGATCTGAAGCCAGACTGATGGGGGTCTAGCAGGTTGTTGTTAGAAAAGAAGGAAGAAAGTTGAGTAGAAGCGGCTCGTTCTATAGTTTTAGAAAGGAAAGGAAGAAGAGATACCGGGCGGTAGTTCTGGATGATGGAGGGATCCAGGGTAGGCTTTTTTAGCAGCGGAGTGATGTGGGCCCTCTTGGAGGATGCCGGAAAACAGCCGGAAGACAGGGAGGAGTTGACAAGGGAGGTGACAAATGGGAGAATGTCAGGTGTGATAGTTTGGAGAAGAGAAGAGGGGTCAAGGGCACAGGTTGTAGGGCGGTGGCAGAGCAGGAGTTGAGAAACATCAGAGTCTGTAAGGGGGGAGAAAGTGGAAAAGGAAGGGATGGGCCTAGAGGGGGGGAAGGGCACAGTGAGGGGGGCGGTGGTTGTAAAGGATCTGCGGATGACTGTGACCTTCTCATCGAAGAAATCAGCAAAGTCATCAGCAGCAAAGGAGGACTGAGGAGCAGGAGGCGGTGCGTTGAGGAGAGAGGAGAAAATGGAGAAAAGTTTCCGGGGGTTAGAAGCGGAGTTCTGAATTTGTGCACATGCACACACACACGCACACACACACAAACACACACACACACATATAGTACATACACCCAAACAGACATGGACATACACACCCACACATATGCAGACACGGGAACACATACTGTATGCATGCATACACAGATACACATAGTGGCACAGGGACACACGCCCATATGCATGCAGATGCAGACACATATATTGTCAGCAAATGCTTTCCTGTACCATTCTTAGGTCAGACATAAAGACATAAAGAATTGTAATGAATACTTGAGAGAAAAGCATTATTACCCGTATTTCCATGGTCCATCCCCAGTCCATCAGCTGGCCAGCGGCATAGAGTTGGCCTGTGGGTGACCTTTGTGGTTCCTTCGTTGTTCAGGTCACCAGGATTATTATCTCGGAGGGCCTGTGGATGCACATCGATGAAGATGGACAGCCTGGAGAGGCACCATCATTCTTCCTCAATTCCCTGGAGTTCCCACTTTACTGACTGCATGCTACAATGCGCAGTCTCTCTCATTTAATTACACATTGATCCCGTTTCTCCTGATAGCAGCGTGGGCCTGTGGAATGCGTGCACTGGGTTAATACTGGTTGGTGTGGCAGTACAATTTGGCTTAAGCAGGATTCCAACTGTGTCAATTTAAGCGCCCTGTATTTACAGTCAAAAACTACGTGTGCCGTACAGAATGCACTTCTGTTTCACGCTTTTCTGTGTTTTCTGCTGTTGTCATCCCAAATTTAGGTTGGCATTTGGTTATTGTGCACTGTGAAAGTAATTAATTCACAAAACAACCAGGATGAAATAGTTTCAAAAGGAAACATTTTCTGCACAAAAGGACTGAATAAAGTGATGGATAGCTATGTGTCGATGCGAGCTATCACATAAGAGAATCACATGCAGACCTAACTGCCAGTGATTGGTCTGTTTGTGCAGCTTGTTAGCCGGTAGTTTGCTAGCCAGCATCTCGGGTTTTAATTACAGCCGGTGGCCAGACGAAGGCGGGCAGCTTAATTAATGAGAATGAGAAAACGAGCTTTGGTGCTTGCTTATACAGTACGATTACTGCTTGATCCTAGAGAGCCAATGGCCACAGGCTCCTTATATCAGTGTTTAATGTGACACACTGAACCACACGATCGCTAACGCTTGCATCTCAGATCTAAGGCTGCATGTTTCATTGATCAAGCACATTACATTTTCTTTAACTTTCATACAAGTAGTGAAGTATTTTAAATACATTTATATAAATGACTAGAATTGTCATTTATATATACTGTATGCATATAAATGTTGAAAATCTACACTTTCACAATGCCAGTCACGACAAGATCTATTGCGTTTGCATTTACCACGTGGCCCTGCCAGTTCCCACTTCATTATAACAATAACATTACAACATTATAATATTTCTGCTGCACTCTGTCAATCAAAGGTCCCTAGATTGTACTGTAGTGGTATTATTGTAATTTAAAAGCAACCTTTAATTGTAAATATTCATAAAAGCAAAGCCTTCTTCCTGGGATAGCTGGCAAAAGCAGATTGCTGAGCCTACAGCTACACGGACAGCTGCCATCCCATAATAATTCTTGTCTGTTACATCGGAGTGATCAGTTGCTTTCTCCAACCAGATTTATTTGGCACAACTGCCATGTCATGCACGAGTGCTTCATTGGATGCTGCAATACTGTTTAATTGTGGAAAACACTGCAAATGCAAATCTCACAAATATAAATGTAAGAATATTGATAGAAACTAGACCATAGTGCATGTTATTTCGTACACTGAAGTATGTACAGATAACACTATTGACAGGAGAAGACTGAGCTGCTTGCCAGAAACTTTGCTTATTAACCTGGATTCAAAGACAGGGCATGGTCGCATTTTCTTTGCGTGACTCATGATAAAGACATTATTCTGCAACCTGAGAAATTGAATAGGATTAAGTTTTATTTTCAAGGGGTGTTGTTTTTTCCGTCTTGATGACATTTCAAGAATAACTGTGATTTTGTGCAGGCTAGAGAGGGCCGGCACTGGAGCATTCACAGTGAGCCCTCAGCACTGCACTGCCAGGGCAAAAATATGCACACAGGTTATTACCTGCTCGTTTTTCTGTGTGTATTAAAAGACGTCATAGTTCACATACCACGTACAAGTCAGTTCATGGCTATCTTCTAGAAAGAGCTCTATTTTAATATCAAGTGGGAATACTGAATATAAACTATAAACAATTTACAATTAAAGTTTGTATGTAATTGCTTTAATATACCAACCACTTATACCAACAGTATTTTTTTTCTTTCTCTCACACTGTCTGAAACGTGACTTTCCAAGTAGAAGACTGGAACTAGATAACCTAATTATAAATATCCCTGCGATGCATGGATATACTGTGCGTGTGTCTGTGTGTGTGTGTGTGTGTGTGTGTGTGTATGTGCACGTGCGCGCGCATGTGTGTGTGAATGCATGCGCACGCATGTGTGTGTGTGTGTGTGTGTGTGTGTGTGTGTGTGGAAGAGAAAGAGAAATTGAGTGAGATGATTTTCAGTATTGAAATGTTGTCAGTGAACTGTTGAGAGGAGGTAAGAGGATTGAATGAATGAGGAATTCAGGACTAGTGTCCATTTGGTGGACTTTGTGGTGACAGGCAGTATTTTAGAGGCTGAAGCAGAGATTTCAGCTTACTCTAATGGCTGGGAGGGTGTGCGCAAACAGGAATATCAGAACAGTACGTCAGTGTCTTCAGCTCTTAGACCATACTGTCTACTCAACAGACACTTTCTCTACAAAAACAGACATTGCACAGACACGTACATATACACACACTCCTCGTATGCATATACATGCACGAACAACCATACATAGAACACTGCATATACACATAGCCCTACCAATATACTGTGTAAACACACTGGCACACCCCCATACAGCTACCACATACAGAACACACAGTAATTCCTATCATATATATTACTATATATGTATATACAGGCACACTCAGATTCTACATACAAACAAAATAGCATACAGAATATACACACATAAAGAATCACACAAACTCATTGACACTATTGCTCACAGCACACACAGAGTACATTCACATATACCGTATATACATACACACACACAACCATGTAGAGTATATGCATATAGTATATGGCTGTCTGTATCATGTACAGGATCCAGCGCCATATGAGGCCACAATAGCAGGCATTGACTCCTTCCTGCTGCCCTACCTGAATGAAGCAGGGCACAGTGCTCACTAATCTGTCAGAGGTGGGTCATGATAACGTTCTCTATCATTAGGGGGACTGTTTTAAGGGATGATGAAAGCAGCACAGGCTAATGGGCTAAAGGGCTAATGGAGCTCCTCTGCGAGATGAGCCAAGCGTGAATCATGAGCCCTTGTACTGTCACTCCTGCAGATGCAATATGTTCCAGGATTAGATCTGCAGCCAAATCAAAGGCCTAAATAACATTAACCGTTGCACGGTCCAGCAAAGTAAATGATCAACATTCAAAATCCCTGGAATGCCTTCTGGGTGGAGAGTATTAACATGTGTTGAGAGAGACAACATTATTTTGTTGGACTCCACCCGGGCTGCCCAATCCCCTCCCCCCTCAGACACCCCCAGCCCACAGCCCCACCACAACAACCCCCCCCCCACCCCCCACCCCCCCACAGCCCCACCACAACAACCCAATCCCCCCATATATTATTTTTCTTTTTCACGCCCTCCATCTCTTGCTGAAAGGACACGTGGCAGACGTATTTTTCTCTCCTTTTCTTCTCAGCAGCTCTCTTATGCTAATAGCAGCAGCTGGAGAGCTCTGGGGTGAAGCCGTGTGGGTGTGTGTGTGTGTGTGTGTGAGTGTGGGTGTGTGTGTATGTGTGTATGTATGTATGTGTGTCTGTATGTGTGTATATGAGGGTATGTGTATGGGTGAGTATGTATGAGGTAATGTGTGTGTGTGTATGTGTGTATATGAGGGTATGTGTATGGGTGAGTATGTATGAGGTTATGTGTGTGTGTGTGAGTGAGTGAGTGTGAGTGTGTATATGAGGGTATGGGTATGGGTGAGTATGTATCAGGTTGTGTGTGTGTGTGTGTGTGTGTATGTGTGTATATGAGGGTATGGGTATGGGTGAGTATGTATCAGGTTGTGTGTGTGTGTGTGTGTGCGAGTGTGGGTGTGTGTGTATGTGTGTGTGTGTCTGTGTGGGTGAGGTTATGTGTGTGTGTGTGTTTGAGCAGTGTGTAATCTGGCACACTTATGGATGAGCCCTTGCACCCCTCACTGTCCAGGAGCCCCACAGTCTACAGACATTGACTGCACGGTCTGAGGATTTCGGGGGAATGGGGGGGTGTCTGTCACACCCCTTGTTGTTGCCGGATGGCAGGTTGCGATCCGCAGGCAGAGACATATGGAAGTTCATGCTACAGCGATCAGAAAGAAAGTCATTTTGCATATTATGACGTCAATAAAGCTGTAATATTTTGTGTCGCCTATTGAATAACTGGCCAACCGTTGAGAACAGACCGTCTAGGGACAGAACTTTTGGATTTTGCCTGATTTTCTTTGCAGAGCACATTGCTAACTGCTATACACTTGCAATAAAAAACTGAATTTTGCAGAGAGATGGGACAGGGAAATCAATATACACACAGTGAGCACTTTATTAGGTATTTATAAGACTTCTTTTTTACACTTTTAAAAAAATCTTCTGCTGCTGTAGTCTATCCAGGTTTGATGCATTGTGTGTTCAGAGATGCTCTTTTGCATACCACTATTGTAATGCGTGGTAATTTGCGTTACTGTCACCTTCCTGTCAGCTTTGAACAGTCTGGCCCTTCTCCTCTGACCTTCCTCATTAACAACGTGGTTCTGCCTGTAGAACTGCTGCTCACTGGATGTTTTTAGTTTTTTGCACCATTCTCGGCAAACTCAAGAGGCTGTTATGCGCGAAAATTCCAGGAGATCAACGGTTTCTGAGATACTCAACCACCTGTCTGGCACCAACAATCATTCCATGCTCAAATTCCTTATATCACATTTTTCCCCATCCTGATGGTTGACGTGAACATTAACTGAAGCTCCAGTATCTGCAGAATTTTCTGCATTGCACTGCTGTCACATGATTCGCTGATTAGATCATCGCATGAATAAATAGGTGTTCCTAATAAAGTGCTGGGACATGCCTGTTACTATTACCATTATACAATAATGATGCCCTTGATCCTCCTGTGAGGGCAGTTTGTAAGACGAGGAACAGGCCTCTCCGGGGAGGGGACCAGGCTATCGGGGAAGTGCTCCTCCTGTGCCTGGGCTGTTAGCGCTCGCTCAGAAACACCATGTCTATGTCCGGCTGCAGCTGCTGGTCTGTGTTTAAATCAAAGCTTTTTTTACCACATCCCCCCTGCCGACCATTCCCTTAGGACACCCCCCCAGCCCCCTTCAGCACTAAACCCCAGCACCACACTATTTTACACCCCCCCCCCCCCCCATCAGCCCTGAACCCCAGCACCCCACTATTCTACACACACCCCCCATCAGCCCTGAACCGCAGCACCCCACTATTCTACACCCCCCCATCAGCCCTAAACCCCAGAAGCCCACTATTCTACACCCCCCCATCAGCACTAAACCCCAGAAGCCCACTATTCTACACCCCCCCATCAGCACTAAACCCCAGAATCCCACTATTCTACACCCCCCCATCAGCCCTGAACCGCAGCTCCCCACTATTCTACACCCCCCCATCAGCCCTAAACCCCAGAATCCCACTATTCTACACCCCCCCATCAGCCCTAAACCCCAGAATCCCACTATTCTACACCCCCCCATCAGCACTAAACCCCAGAATCCCACTATTCTACACCCCCCCATCAGCGCTAAACCCCAGCACCCCACTATTCTACCCCAGCCCCCCTTCTCTCCATTACCCCCCCCCCCGGCCCAGTGCAGGCTGTCTGCCTGGGCCACTCAATTGTCTGCCTTTGTCCTCTCAAGTCGCAAAGCCACATGGTGTCCATATTGAAGGGATTATCGCTAATTCATGAATTAAATCTGTTCGCCAATGCCCCTCTGAATATTTAAGCACGACTACTATGATTACCACTTCTATTTTAAGAACCAAATAATGACTTTTCGAAAATGTGCTTTTTTTTGTTGATTTTAGAAGAAACGTGGTTCATACTAAATACATGCATGTGAGGGTCAGTGGGTGTGTGTATGTGTGTGCGTGTGTGTGCACATGTGTGTGTGTGTGTTTCTGTGTGTGTGTCTGGTTTACTGTATTTTCTGTAGTGTATTACATTTTAGATTGAACGCTCGTGTGTAAGAGAAAAATAGTCTGTGTGTAGTGCTGTGTTTCAATAGTGCAATACCACCATCTTGTGGCAAAATTGAGACGTACACCGAAGAGTTGGGAAAATAAATAAATAAATGAATAAAAACACAATTACATATCCTCTCTGGCTATTATCCCATCCATCTGGGAAAACAGAGGCGGAATTCTTTATTCTATAATTAATGAAATATTCAATTAATTGTATTGATGCAAAGCCGGTGACCATCATGCACACCTTCAAATGACAGATTAATAAATATTGACTCCAGAAAATCTGCAGCCCAGCCCAGCCCAGCATAACCGGTACTCTGGCTGGTCGTCGAAATGGGATTGGCATTAGTGTGCTCCATAATGGGATTCAAATTTAACCTAGATCACTCTGTTCTGTCCATCAAATCATAAGTATAATTTCCTGGTGTTCCTTTCCACTCCATCCTGACTGTCTATCGGAGAGATTATGCGGTTATAAAATGGTGGTCATGCATCACCCATTTAAGTGCTGCACACCCTCCTTTTTTTTGATCAAATGTTTTTTATTCAGCAAAAGTTTTTAAACGGATTATTTTAAATTTATTTCTGAAAACCGTTTCAAGTCCATTGTTTTAATGTAAATGAAAGTTTTCATTCCCAGATGCAAACATAGGTAAGGTAAAATGACTGCACACCCTCCTTCATGACAATACGCTTTCAGATCAGGAGATGAAAGGTGCTATATAATGGCAATCAGTCATCCCAATCAATCAGGTTTCAGGCAGCATGTATATCCAGGTGTTTGAACAAAATGGGTCAATTACAGTGTGCTTAGCTGGAGTTTAAACCGCAGGTTTAACACAGAGCTGCATTTCAACAGGAGCAGATATCCAAAGCTGTAGACTAAGATTGATCTATTCCAGTGGAAATGCAGATCTGTGGTCTAGAGGATTAAACTCCAGCTAAGCACACTGCAATTGACCCAGCTATTTGACAATAGCAACAGGCATAATTGGCTAAACATCCTGCTGGAGACTTGCACAGAGATCGAAGATACCAAATTTCAACCTTATTGGTGAAATGGTTGAAGAGTTATAGGCATTTAAACTTATCTGCTTTTTATAGTGCCACCTACTGGCCGAATGGCAGAAATGTGTCAGGTGTCCACAGAACCATGGACTACATGTGTGTGCAGCTGTTTTCGAAAGCAATGTCCACGACCACAACAATGAATTGACCTGTCATGGACACCGGGTTTGAAAAATTAAAAAAAAAAACTTTTTTGGGATTAGTCCCAGCATACTCTATTTCAAATATGGTGAAGATTAAATTACATTTGTAGAAGAAGAAGCAAAAAAATGTTGTTTTGAAAAAAGTGGTCAGCTTGTGTCATCCAGTACAAGGCTGGCATTTTGAAGCTGGATATCTGCTATCAGGGAGGGTCAGATGAGAACTACCTGTGATTAAAAAGTTATCTTGGCTATCAGTTCAGGTCTGATAATGCAGAACCTTCAGTGCTAGCCTCATGCTCAGTAAATTGAGAGAGAGAGAAACAGAGCCTGATGATGCAGTCAATCCATCATGCCCATCACTAATCACTGTTTACCGTTTACTTTGTCAGTGAGCAATTACTGCTTTTAAATCTTTCCATTTGTGCAGAGTCATTCAAAGTGATTTTTGACATTTTCAGTAACATTAAGCAATGACAGTGTCACTAGACACACAAACTGACTGTCCGTTCTAAATTTGCAAACAGTCTTGTCTGTCCTGGTGCTGAAAAAAACAATATGACAGAGACTTGAGCACCCATTAGCCTATGTCATTATTGTGTAATGATACTATATTTACCCTCCTGATGAGTCATTTCCAATTTCTTTCAGTGAAATGACATTGAGATTTGAACGTAATAAAATCCGAAACGCTATTTTCCCATACTGACTCAGTGATCCAGCACTGTTGCTGATGATGGTGAAAATGTTCAGAACTAATGCTAAATAACATTTTGCGCATACATTTACATGTATGCGCAAAAAGGAATACCCTAAAAAAAATGGAATATACTAATGTAAATGCGCTAATGGGCCACCCGCTTCAATTCAGGTTTTTGATGGCTTTTTATATCTGCTTGGCAGTGATACTGCACAATCTACCTATGACAACCAGATTCCCCGCTCAAATTTCCTGGTACTCTGTTGAATTCATTGTGCCATCGATATTAAATAGTGCCACTATGAGGTATGAGGCAATTCTCGTTGTGTGCATTCCACTTCCGCCAAACATGCAATGACCAGAACGTTCGGTTTTGTTCTCATCTGACCACAGCACTCTCTTCCAGTCATAATTCCAATGACATTTGGCAAGCACGAGATCAGCACAACTCAGCTCCAGGTCCTGTGGCCTCAGGGTCTGCAGGTATTCACTCCTACCTTGCGCTACACCACCGGATTTCACTAATTGAAATACAGTTGAAATTGTACTTCCCTCTAGGGTCTTTCAGCGAACTTATCCCTGGTTATGGGTATGCACTTTGTTGTACGTCGCTCTGGATAAGAGCGTCTGCCAAATGCCAATAATGTAATGTAATGTAATGTAATTATTTTACCTGCTTGGTTCAGATAATAAGCTAATTAGTGAAATCAGGGTACCGCATGGTTGAAGCAAATGGCAGCAGACCCGGAGGCCCACAGGACCTTGAGTTCGATAGTGCAGCACTAGATGCTTGGTTTTGTTTATTGTGCTCATTAAGGACTGTCTTTGTGACACCCTTACAAAGTGTTTGTTGGTATGGAAGTGCCAATTTATGGTTCTTTCTGAGGCTTGATGGGAATGGTGACCTCATGATGCAACCAATCTGCAATTATGCAATTCTTAAACTGTGATCCTTTGGTTCTTTATGGCCTCCCTCCATATCTTCCTCACCTTACGTGGGGACAAAACATTTGTGTCCTCTCCCTGGCAAATTTGATACCATTCCGTATGTTTCAATTTTTTTTAAAACATTAGTGCCCTTACAGTGCTAAGTGGTATGTTTAACTGTTTATATACACTCAGTGGGCACTTTATTAGGTATTTATTAGACTTCTTTTTTAGACTTTTAGTCTTCTGCTGCTGTAGCCTATCCACTAAAAGGTTTGACGTGTGTTCATAGATGCTCTTCTGCATACTACTGTTGTAATGTGCGGTTATTTGCATTACTGTCACCTTCCTGTCAACTTTGACCAGGCTGGCCCTTCTCCATCTCCCTTCTCAACAATCATTCCACGGTCAGTCACTTAGATCACATTTCTTCCCCATTCAGACATTTGGTCTATAAAACAGCTGAACCTCTTGACCAAGTCTGCATTCTTTCATGCATTCAGTTGCTGCCACATGATTAGCCGATTAAATATTTGCATTCTACCTAATAAAGTGGTCACTGAATGTATATTATTTGGACCCATTACTTGACTTGTGACAGTCAATTACCATCTGCCTCTTTTGAATTGACAGTCCTTTGGCTTTTCCCATGCTAATGTATGACAAAGGAATTTTGCATGCTTGTTAACTCATTTTTATACTCTTGTGAAACATACATATAATATAGTTATTTTAGACCAGTGTTTCTCAACTCCAAATTGTTGTAACCAGGGACACAAAACCCGATTTAATTAATCAAGGGCATTTTTGGTGGTTTGATTGGTTCAGTCATTAAATCAGGTGTGTAAGTTCCTGCTTATAACAAAACCCTTCTGGCAAGTGGGTCCTGAGGACTGAAGTTGAGAAACCAGTCACATTCCTGCATTCCCATCTGGGACCTGCTCAATGTCTCGCACAACTTTTTCTAATCCTGTTTTTAAAAGATTTGTAATGCCAATTATGCATCTCTTCTTGACCATGCTGGATTCTACTTTGCCTTCTCTGTACATGGTTCCAGGCTAATTGCAAATCGTGTACTCTTTATTCAAGGGGGACTTATTTTTAAGGTGTTTTTAGACTGCTTTAGACCAAGATAAACTAAATTAAGTAAAATCTTAATGCCAATTTCACTATTAGATTTTAAATTACTTAATAAACATTGAAACATGAGAGTAAATGTATTGAAATACAAGTTACATTACATTATTGGCATTTAGCAGACGTTCTTACCCAGAGAAACATACAGTTGATTAGACTAAGCAGGAGACAATCCTCCCCTGGAGCAATGCAGGGTTAAGAACCTTGCTCAAGGGCCCAAAGGCTGTGCAGATCTTATTGTGGCTACACCGGGGATCAAACCGGTGACCTTCTGGGTCCCAGTCATGTACCTTAACCACTACGCTGCAGGCTGCCCCCATCAAGTACGTAGTTTCCTACTACAAGTACGTAGTTTTCCCATATGTTTGAACATAACATATAGATTATTATCTGTGATGTTTATTATATGCATTTTTAATAAGAGTGCCAACAATTCTGGAGCTGACTGTATTTCAGTATATTCCATTGCCCTTTCATGCTTAGGTCTTATGAGTGTGCTGTACCTCTTATCAAAGTGGGCCTATTTCTTTTTAACAGAGGAGGGCGCCATATCACTGGATTGCCCCAGGAGCGTGTCGGCTGCAGCCTCTGTGATGAAAAGTGAAGGCGTGATGCAAGACGCGGTTTAAATTAGCCGCACAGCGAGCATGAAACAGCCGCAGCCTCCCGCATCTCCGCTCACTGCTCGCGGTAGAGTCAGGGCTGCCGTGGTCACGAAGGCACAAAGGAACTTCATCCATTAATTCCATGACCAAATCTCCCACCTGATTGAACTAACTGACCGCCAACCTCTGCCCATCTGGCAGGTCCAGACCCTCCTCGGCTGCACATCTTGATCTCACCCAGTTTCCTGGACAAGAACAAAATTCCAGGAACAGTTAGCACTGCATGTCTCAACAGATAATTAGATAATAAAAACACACACACATACAGACAACCTACTCCTAGACCCCAATCGCAAAATGAAATTGAATGTGTTACACTGCAGTTATTTTACACTCTTCATTCTATGACACACCTTAACATTGCTCAATTGCTGCACATATTTAGCATAGACTTTTAAATAATGTGTAAATACTGTAAGGTTCTCAGAAGGCTCTCAATTATGTTCTTGTTAGGAAAATGCACATGTGGTCTTAAAGCAAAACATCTGCATGCTGATGTTTTAGCGCTGTTTTCCAGTCAAAGCTCATTTATTGTGTTAATGACTATCGTGTGGGTGCACTGTGCAGCCCCTGAGGAGTGTGAAAAGTGAATGAAGACCCACATTTACAGTCTACCTACAGGTACCTACTATATAAGCACTAAGATGCAATTACATTCCTAAAAATAGACAGCCCTGAAAGAAGCACCGCAGGTTTAGTGGCTAAACAGATGGCGGTCTGATGAGCATTCATTGATCTGTCCCTATCTCACATGTGTGGTCTTGTCTTGCCTTTTTGTTTTGAGACCTGCCTGAGGTGGTCAAGAAATGTCTTGATATAAATCATTTGTTCCTGTTTCCTGGAAACAATGATATAATTCTAACATCTTGACAATTGCATCATTTACTACGTAGTTCAGAATCTCTAAGTCTTCTTTGCCGTGTGCTTATTCGTTGAATAATGTTCTTCAGGTTTTTAAACCCCTGTTGCTTCTTGTCTAGGTGCAGTAGGTTGGTTGTCATGGAGACAGCCAGAATGTGTTTGTGTGTCAATGTGCATGTATCAGTGCCTGTAAAAAGGCTCTTGAGGCTGTAAGGAGCACGGAGATGGTGGCTCCAGTCTTAAAGACAGGCCCAGTGAGGACAAGATACATGTGTGCATGATTTCATGTACATTGCTTTTTAATTAGGTAACTGGAGTAGATCCTCATACAGTAGGCGAGGGCTTAATGGGTTCTCAGTGACAGCGTGTTAAGATCAGACAAGATAATGTTCTGTCCCTACATACACAGAGTTTCAGAAAGACACACAGGTGGGGCCTCTGTGGGGGGTACTGTAGATTAGTGCTGGATTACCTAAAAGATGCAGCTGTTTTGAAAAAAGGCAACAAATAGGAAACTCGTCTGCATTGTGAAACTGTTATTACTTTTATCTCCATTTCCCAGGCCTGCATCACTGCTGCACCACAACACCACAGAGGTGTGGAGCCTGTGGGAAGCCATGAGCTGTCTCTCGCCAGTGTGGTGAAAAGGCCACCTGGGTTTAACACGGACATCCAGAGTCACATTTCTGTCTGTGCGGACTCTCCAGCTCTCACCTGTGCTAGAGTGTGAGACTCATCAACAAGCTGTCTGATAGCAATTTAGAAGGAGAAAGAAAGTCATAGTGGTTCAAAACAAAATGGCACCCTGAAGCACTGTCTGTCTGAAACACTGTGGTAGGCTCATGGCTGCCAGCAGTGGCCACACAACAAGGTGGCTCTGTTCCTACCTATAATTCAGCACTCACACCCAAAACCTAGCCAATTTCCGCCCATTGTCCTAAGGAGACAGTTGTTCCTGTAATTCTTGGACAGGGCTAGTCAATTGTGTTACAACTGAGGGCATTTTTATAACATGCTTCCCAGGCTTACTTTAAAATGTCCTATAGTGTTACTGTGGAAATTGGTTCTACAGTATTGTGGTGCTATTTCTGTAGCTTAGGTTATAAAGTGCTACTTTGGCATGAAAACCTACAGATTTAGTCCTCATAGGAATCTGTTTGGTTCTCCTTAAGCTGATAAAAAGCAAAGGATCAGACAGAACATAAATTTAGGACTTGTTTTGTTCATTCATCGATGCCCTTGTCATCTGAGAGTAAGTATTCAAAGACAAAGCACTGACTCAGACCCCTGTGGCACTGCTATGTCCCCTTAAAAGACGCATGCCATCAGCATCCCTCAGTCCTGCAGGCCTCTCCATCACCGTCTTTCCTTGGCCCAGCTGCAGGTCCTTGAGGGCCCCTCATAACAAGGCGCGCAGAACAGACGAGACCACTTTTCGCAATTTTGCATCGTTTGCCTTTGACATGAGTTCCAGGGTATCTATATTATGCATCCCATTAGAGTAGTGCTCGTCTCTGCTCTGGGAATGCGGGTGGAGTAATGTTTGTAACAATCCGGTATCAATCTTCCCTCCTGTTTCCTATGTGCATAATCAAACAGGCCGAGAAGCTACGTCAGGAATATTAAAGGGGGGAAACGAGAAACAGCGCTGAAAGAAATCGACATTCTTCAGGACAAGAGGCAGGGTGTTTTAGAAAGTCTTATCATTTGTCTTGTTTGCTATTGACTTGACAGTACAAGTGCAAGTGCATGCCATTTTTAATGAAAAGGGAAGAGAAACTTGCTGTACACTAAAAGAATAAATGAATCCATGGCATTTCTCCAGAGCCTTGGAGGTCTGAGAAATTTGCATGGCACATTGTTAAAAGAGGAGAACCTCCAACTCCCACCTTCTAGCCTCTGTGCCCCCCACCCCCTTCCCTCTCCTCTGCTTCCAGCGCTGATTGCTAGGTAGCGATTAGCACAGAGGTGAGCTCCTTTGCTTCATTGTCAACACATTGAGTTTCCTTGGCAACCAGCTCCCTGGCATTACTGGAGCTGACGGCTGAGTGAGAATTGGTCAGAGAGAACTGGGTCCACAAGGGTGAGCTGACTTGCAGGAACACATAAACGCACACACACGCACACACACACACACACACACACACACACACACACACACACACACACAAACAGGTCCCAGTTTTCCCCGCTCATCTGTTAGACCAGAGTCGTGACTAACCGGAACGGTGGTTCAGAGCCTGCTCTTGCTCTCTCCCTTGTCGACATGCAGCTCCTCACTGACTCACACTCCATACAGAGAAAATGGCCGAAGCTCCCCTCTGAATGCAGATGAATCACCTTCGCCATAACAACCAAACAAGTGCTTTCACGCTCTCAATGGAGGGCTCCCAAAAGAACTGGGTAGTCTGGTTACAAGGCTGAATAGTCTTTACTGAGGTTTCCTTATGTGAGTCTTAATCAGGTATAACAGCCACAGTGGTTTTACTATGGATACAGGCTTTTGAAAAGTAATTGTGGCAAGGGAAGTCATGAGCTCAGCACTCCAGCATTGTGATAGGTAATGAAAAGATTGTGTCGCCCCGCATTCTCACAGGAATACACTGCAGCTGCTTTACGGCAGTGCTGAATCAGTGCTGTAGTCTCTGTTCAATCGTTGGGGTTCAGGATGAGAGCCAAGTCTGGAGAGCTCATCAATATTCTGATGAGGTGACATTTTAGAGGGACGAGCAAGGGGTAGGAGTGATTGTGCTTTTCTGAGGGCAGTAAGGCAGGGTATTCCTACACTGAGTGGAGAAAGACAAAAGGAGGTGACACTTCAGAGGGCTGCAGGGTATGTGGTCTTCTGTTTTCACCCTCAAATCAACAACCAATTCAGACCCATGAAACCAGGGAGAGTTACCTGGGTAATTAGCTAATGCTGAGTAGCAGCGTGTACCAGCACACTCTGTGGCTCTCTGTGGCCTGGGTTGCAGACCACAGATGCAGAGGTAAACACGAAGGTGAGAAATAGCTCTGCTTTATGTGAGGGTGGTGGAAACTTCATCCATTTGCCAAGGGGGCAAAGAGTGTCACAGTGTAGTAGAGGGAGGGATGAAAGGAGACAAAGGGAGGGTTTGGGCAGAGTGGAGGGAGGACGAGGGGGTTTTGGAGGAGCACCATGTCTGAACAGCTGATATTACCAGCACTACTCGCACAGGCTGGGGCAGGACCACTCAGCACACTTCTTTGCTGTTCTTGTGCTTTTCGCTATTACACATTCCATTATGTTCTGGCCCCTATCCGGCAGTTGTTACAAACTTGAAATGCCCCAGTGAATGCATCGGTGAGGGGGAACAGCCGGTCCCAGACCATGCTATTGAAACCCCCTGCCTGAGTTAGTGTTATGTGTCTGTTTTTGTGTCACTACAACAAACAATCAGGACCTGGTGACAGGGGGCTGGTATTCTCTCACAGCAATGTCACAGCATCACTGCCACAAGCCTCAAAACACAATCAGCATGCTAAACACACTGTGCCAGGTGCATGTACTCCACAACATCTGAAATATTATTATTACAATGGCAATTACAATGATGATG
Source organism: Conger conger (assembly GCF_963514075.1). Taxonomy (NCBI): domain Eukaryota; kingdom Metazoa; phylum Chordata; class Actinopteri; order Anguilliformes; family Congridae; genus Conger; species Conger conger. Next base: position 32,349,462 of record NC_083766.1, on the reverse strand, counting down.
AGAATTAGAGGTCCGTTCTCAGAAAAAAGGCTTATCGCTTATCACTTCTTTATAGAACCCTCTATGATAATTGATAAAAGGAAGAAAGCCACTAGTCAGAATAATGTCACCAAATATGGAACACATAAACTAGGTTCCTTTGCTGAGACACAGTTCCACTATGGGGGCAGTTCGGAACAATTTTGTTTTAGTTTAGTAACAGTAGTAAAATTAGGAATAGCAATGGCAGTAGTATCTGCAGCAACATAATAAAATGTTCATCCTATAAACAATATGCAGAATTTTTTTCTTTTTACAATTAGACCATATAAATTTGTAATTACACCCCCAATATCTACATAAAAGATTGCATGAACAGATGGGAAATGTTCCGTAGACTGTTAGCGGAAAACTGTTTGAGGATTTGAAGCCTTGGGAGATGATGCAAGGTGTTAGGAGGTTGTGCAATGCCGTCAGAAGCATGTTCATTCGGGTGGTTCTGTGGAATGAATGCAGTCATGGGGGTGACAGCGGACAGAGCCCTGTTTTAGAAGGTGACGGCTGGTCTCACTCCTCTAGAGTGGCCATTTTCATCACCAGCCAGAGAGTGGGTGTCACTGGTTTGTTTAGCTCAGTGTGTCACTAGCAGTTTTCTGCCACTGTTCAAAGGGCTGTATCCATATTAAACTGAATTGTCACACAGGGATGCCTGTGACTCATCTGACATTTCAGCCTGCTTCTATGCTCACTGTGACAGGCTACCTCTCGTTCTTTCTCCCTCATTCTGTCTTTCTCTCTCCCTTCCACTGTTCCCCCTGTCGACTATAGCAACAAGCATTATCATTAGCTTTGATCTCTGTCCACCTCTGACTCTGAGCCTGTGTGCAGGGTTTGCTGAATGACACAGCGAGCCAGGTGTAAGCCGATACCCTTCCGACAGTAAGCCTCCAGTTTAAACTGGAAAGAATTAAGCTACATTGCAACAGGAAACACAGCAGTTGCTCTTTGTATTTCATGCTATTCTTCGTCTAGTTGTTTGAACCACCTCACAGAGTACAGTTGAATGGAAGCAACAGACATATTCTACTTGTTCAGGAAACCTATTTTTTTAAATCATAGTGCAACCTTTAAAACTGGAACCATAATAGTGGAATTGTGGGTAATATAACACCCAGAAAATCGCAGGTTTTTAGTGAGTTAAAGATTGTTTACTGAAGGTGACAATAATGAAGCTGATGATGACAGGAAGTCCAGCAGTGTGGGCGTTAAACGAAGGCACTAGAGCCAGCCAGCTGGACATGCAGGTCTGTCACCCAGCAATCTCAGCAGATTATACATGTAATCGTATTTCTCCGTTACTCTGCCGTATGCTGGAGTCTGCAGCCTCCTTCACCACATGTATTTACAGACCTGCTGGCCTGACAGATTTACTAACGGACTAAATCCAAAAGACACTGTTTACATTTTTTGGGGAAAGAACATTTTACAATATGCCACAATTTTGTGAATTCATAGATATATTCTTGATGCTTTAAAACTTGCCAAGAAGAATTTCTGTGTAACGTTACAGTACCTCTCTCAGAGGTACATGATTTCCATGTATTTAATGATTTATTCATTTGACACTTATCCAGATTTTCCACTTTTGTAAAAATGCAGTTTGTAAATTTTGCAAGAGTGAAGTCCTTTTAAGGTACAAAAGAGTGTACTGATATTAGAATATGTATAGGCTTGCAAATGCCTCATTGCCAAATGTTTTGCTTGTGTCAGGGTGTCAGCCAAGGCAAGGGAACGAGGGCAAAGTGTGTGCCTTGCAGTTCTAATAAGGGATATAGCATGGCTGTGAAAATTGACCTTGGTAACGCTGTGTGTCTCCTTTATAGTAATATGCACAGCATTAAACACATGGCCAAGTTACTGTACACTGGCTGTGGCATTCAAGACATTTATAACCCAGTGATCAGACATCAGACAAATAGTCTCCATATGAATGAAAAAACACCTATATTCATTTTTGTGCAGAGGTGGAGAAGGCTGATTTTCCCATCATCAACAGAAAATGCTGTTGGGCAAATGGTTGTAATATTTGCAAGGAAAATAGACTATAAGTGGGTGGTGCATTTGGAGCATCATGAATCGGACCTGCTGAAGAGCTTCTTAATCCTAAGATTACTTGTACTGTGGGATATATTTCCTTCTGTGGTTCACAAATGCCTGGCACCTGGAGATTTGGATGAGTATTTTACATTCTATGGAACTATAGAATAGCCTCCCTTTGCTTTGCTACCCAACTTTTTTTTCTCAGTCATGCAAAATTTCTCTCTCTGACAATACGCCATAATCTTCTTTTCCACACTTTCAGGTACAGTATAGCCTGCCACTGCACTTTGCTACTGATAGAAACTGAAGAGAAACTACACTACCACTTCCAGATAAAGTTACCATACAACTTTCACTTAACGGATTAACAGAAATACAGTATATAAAACTGTGGATGAAGTACCCAGTTATCATGAAACATTTCCAGAAAATTTGCAGAAATCCTGGTTAGATTTCCTTTTGGCTGTGAGATAGCATTCTGATGAGAACATTCCCCACACAGCAGATTTTACTGTTCGAAACAAGTTCTGTCAAAGTCACAAAATATCATTTCAGGCATGTTGCATGCAAACTCACTGCCTGTGACGGTTATCCTTTAGTCATGAAAAACCAAAATAGAGCACAGCCTGCATGCCAAATACGCCTTTATAATGCTTTGATGTATAATATTAAAATTACGGATTTGTTTAAGGTCGTAACATCTGCTATAAAATTAACATAACGGCTTCTCACAATTCAAATTTTTGAACTTGAAATACAAAAACGGAAAAACATTCTAGGCTAATCCTACAATGTCCCTTGGGACTTACAGTTGGCTCCAAAATTATTGGCACCCTTGATAAATATGCAAAACAATGCTGTCAACTAAAAAATAATACAATATATTTTCCAACATGTGTAAAGCAGTGTGCTAATGATTGAATGGAAATTTTAAAAAAATTTCCCCAAAAACAGGTTCCACAATTATTGGCACCCCTGGCAAAGATGACAGCCATGAGTGTTTTCCTATAATTTGTGATAAGGTTAAAGAACACATTTGGAGGGATTTTTGACCATACCTCTATGCAGAACTTTTCAGAAACATTGATATCCTTGGGATACCCCCTTCTTCAGTTTAGACCACATGGTTTTTCATGGGATGGAAGGCACAGTATATACACCGGGTCATTAATTTATTTGCCTCTGTACTCCACAATTTGAGATTTCTAATAAAAAAGTCACATGTTTAAAGTGCACATTGTCAGATTTTAATAAATGTAGTAATTTACAGCAGGGGGCGGCACGGATGGTGCAGTGGGTAGCACTGCCGCCTCACAGCAAGGAGGTCCTGGGTTCGAATCCCCGTCGGCCGGGGCCTCTCTGTGCGGAGTTTGCATGTTCTCCCCGTGTCTGCGTGGGTTTCCTCCGGGTACTCCGGTTTCCTCCCACAGTCCAAAGACATGCAGGTTAGGCTGATTGGAGAGTCTAAATTGCCCGTAGGTATGAGTGTGTGAGTGAATGGTGTGTGTGCCCTGCGATGGACTGGCGACCTGTCCAGGGTGTATTCCTGCCTTTCGCCCAATGTATGCTGGGATTGGCTCCAGCCCCCCTGCGACCCTGTTCAGGATAAGCGGGTTCAGATAATGGATGGATGGATGGAAGTTACAGCAGTGTTTATGCACCCACCCCATTTCAGGGCACCATAATGTTTGGGACACAGTAATGTTATGTAAATTAAAGTAGTCATGTTTAGTATTTTGTTGCATGTCCTTTATATGCCATGCCTTCTTAATGTCTCTGACCTATCAAGATCATCAGAGTCTGGATATCTTATTTTCAGGTTGTCTTACAAGTGATACTGAAACTCTTTCCATTTTAATGGATCTCTACAGGAATTGGGGGTGGGATTATATACAGCTGCAAATTATACAGTACGGAACACATTTCTTGGCTAAACGGCTTTAAGTCATCAAGGCTCCAAGGTATCAAATGAGTATCCACCGTGCTGCTGCCAGATATGTAGGAGATATGAAAATACTTGCTTCTCCTAAATATTTGCTCCATTGAGTTCAACAGGAAAATGTGTCAGGAGAAACAGTTAGTTTCATATCCACTGCAAATCTGGCAGCAGATTCCTATATATGGTGTGAGGCTCAACGGTGCAAAAAACAAAAGAAATCATCTTGCCATCTTGATCCAAAAACCATCATCTTGATCCAAAAACTTGCCATCTTGATCCAAAAACTTGCCATCTTGATCCAAAAACCATCATCTTGATCCAAAAACTTGCCATCTTGATCCAAAAACTTGCCATCTTGATCCAAAAACCACCATCTTGATCCAAAAACCACCATCTTGATCTTGATCCAAAAACTTGCCATCTTGATCCAAAATCTTGCCATCTTGAGCCAATATATATATATATATATATATATATATATATATATATATATATATATAAAATAAAATAAAAAGTTATCCAAGTCATATGCTGTTGATGTACATTTGGCACATTTGGTGCAAAGATACAGTGGTACACAAGAGTTTGCTCCATAGTTTGGCCTACTCACAGAGAAGAGTTGCTGACACCAAACAGATTGCTAAAATCCCGGGGATTGTGAAGCCTACATGGAAATGGAAGTAGAGTTACAAGAATCACAGGAGTGGTATGATGGGCATCCGAAAATAGCTGATGGTGTGACAACATTACAGAAGCATGCCGATGCAGGTTTACGTAGTGGCAGATTCATTTTTCATGGAATCAGTTTGGAAGTCATGAGACGTGGGGATGTTAACTTAAAGTTACCATAACAAAAAATAATGATCGACTATGACAGTGAGTACAGACACCATAATTATATTTAAATGCATTCAGTATTCATAAACCATATGTAAAAAGCGGTTATTTGGAGGATTTCAATACCTCTCTAACACAGAAATATCCTTAAAAGGCACCCACTGGCCCTGACGCAAATTTCTGTGTTAAAAAAGCCGAAGAACGCGTCATAATTTCTGGTCTGCTGAACGTGGGCTATCCACGTTTCAGAAGCCTCCTTGATTGTCGAGCTAAATCTCTTCCAGCAACGTCACTCTCTGTTCCATGCCAGTAGGCGAATGCTGATAGGTGAATGTGTATGGTGTGTATTGTTAATAGATATCAGGAATTATATGGATTTTGAGCATGCTTTCTTACCCACCTCCTTTGAACATGCACGTGATGAATTGCTAGCTTTGTATGCAACTACAACTGTGGGATGGAACATCACTCCTCCGCTTTAGGAGACACGACATATTTTACTCTTTTCGACCAAGACGCAGGCAGTGGAGGAATCCTGTCTTTACACCTACGCCCATCTTCGTCACACGCGACCCTCTCGAGCTATTCTGGGCGATTCCCTTGCCTCTCGCGCTCTTGACGTCAAACGGGGCATTCTCGCCCTCATTTCTGCACTTAATACTGTCAGTGTGCTTTAAGCGTTTAAGATTAACACCCTGTTAAATGTAATCATCTAATGTGAGGAGAAAGTACCATGTAGGCTAATCCTAATGCATCAACTGCGTAAGATAACTAGGTATGTTAAAAGGTGGGCGCCAATATATTACACTTGACTCGACGCGTGTGACGTCTGAATCAATGGGAACCTACCACAAAAATATAATTTAAGCATGCGATGGGAGTCAAATACTTGAGTAACATTCGATTTTGCTGTCAGTGTTAAAGGGTGGCTGTGTTCAAAGTAACATCATTTGCTCAAACAGCATATCGTAATGGAATCATTCTTCTTCGCAATCAGATAAATCACAATAAGCGCAACTAATAATATAGTTCAATAAGGTGTAGGCCCGTAACTTGTATTATAGTATTTGCATTTAGAACCTTTGTATTGTGATGTCAGTTGTAGGGACTAAACATAGGCTATGCAATAGCATATTATGCAAATCAAGCAGGTTTAAGACGTCTTCTTCACAAGCATATATTCGCAGACCAGTGATAGAAAAAAAACGTACCGGCACGTAGCCGATACAAGAGCATTTTTTCTCGGCACGAAGTCAGAAAAAGATGCGTTCGTTGTTTAGGGGGCGGGGGGGCTTTTCAGTGTAGGCTAACGCGTATAGTGAGATCTCTCTCCCGTCACACCGACGCTGTAAGTGCTAGATTTTTCTTCATCTCTTGTGATATTTAGAGTTCTGTCCCCGTTCTTACTTATTCTCTGGCGCTTCCAATCATTTTATCGGATAGATGTTAAACCACAAATAGACTTAAGAACCTACGCGGACAGCCTATTCGAAGAGCGTCACATCCAGGAGTTCGGTTTACCTTGTTTTGACTGGGGCGACTCGCTAGCAACGCAATTGACAAGACGCCTCAGCTGCTGAGAAGTACTGGGGTAAGTTATAGCCTACATAATTCATTTCACCATGTCTTCGTCCAGTATACGGCACTAACGACAGGCTACTGACACAATGCAAGTCTCGGTTGCTAGTTTTAGGCACACTTCTTGTAACTTATTAAAATACATTGCGTCGGGTTGTGCTGTCATTTTCAACACATTGCTCATACCTTAACGCTGCATTACAGTAGGTTGTGTATCTTTATTGCTGCTAACGTGACCATCTTGAAGGCTGTTCGAGGTTAGAGACTCTGACGTTCAGGATGTGCAATAATGCAGATATGTATGCTTATAGGTTACTGGTTACGTGTAGGATATTTGCTTTTAATCTGGCTGCAAATAATTGGCTGAGCAAGGAAGCGTCGCGCAATCAGATTAATCAGTCATTCCAAGTTAGCCTGTGATTATGAATTCAGACCTGTATTGTCACTAATCGTGAGTGTTACATGTTTAAATTGAGTTTGTATCAGAAGCTTTGAGATTATATGCGGTTGACTTGTTAGATTAAGTTCATATACAGTTAACATCATAGAAAGCCGTAGATGAAACGGACTGAATGATTGTCACAGCAAGATTTGCTGCGGAAATAAGTGCATATTGATTCGTGTTCCAAACGAAAGTATTTCGCTTGCTCACTAGGCGGATGGATGTGACAGCGTGGTGTTTTTGTCATTTTGCAAGTTTTTCTGTTTCCTTTTTAAGGTGGAAGACCCATGTTACTTTCTTTTGAAATAGAGACTTTGCCTCTGCCCTCTGTTTGTGTTTCCAAAGGGCCTCAATGTAGTATTGAAGGTGTCTCTTGGAGATACTGCTGCCATCTATGTACTCTTCGTGTACTCTTTGAATAGTTCAATTAAACTGGGGTCCATGTGCAACTGTATGACCTTCTTCAGATAAAGCCAGACAGGAGCCACTAATGTATTCCGTACTATTAGTGTCGATACTACACTGACTGAAAAAAAAACAAGATTTGTTGGGGTTTCTCTCATTTTGTCTGGGTCAGGCATAGTCAAAAGCAGATCAAAAGAGGAATATGAACAAAACATAAAATAGAACTTGTGCATATTTCACTTTGATATTTACTGTATGCACAGTAGTCCTTTAATTCAAATTGTAGTACATTTTAAAGGTATTCTTGTGTGTAGAATTCTCATTAATTGCTAAACATTAATTGTCTCCCAGATGTCGGCAGCTCCATGTTAATTTTCAGAATTCTGTTTTTGCGTTCTGGTTAACAACACCTCTTAGATGTCAGTTACTCCTGTGCACACATGAAGGAGTGCTGGTGGTGGAACAGAGTTGGTGTCACAGCAGAGCGTGACACTGCACTCACCGGCCCTATACCAGGAGACCATATTTGTCTTGCTTGCTTGGTGACGTCAAATAAGACAAAATATTGGCTGTCAGGTTTGAGGTCGATGCTGAGCAGTGAAGGAGGAGGCTGGTGTGTGTACAGGGGATAAGCGGCATTAAGCACGGCTGTGCAAACCCACGGTGCCCGCAGTATGCTGGGTTTCCAGAGTAACTGTGTGTTCCTGTTTTCTTGGAGTGTCGTCACAAATGCTTGTGCCATACCCTGTTCATTAGACACATTTTATCATCTCTATATCACTTGCTGTAGCATATCACCAGGCAAGCCATTGAAAGGAAATATTCTGAAACATTGATTTCGGACAAATATTTGACTGAGTAATGTTTATATCGGTCAAATTATCACCACCCTCATATGTTTTGGTCTGGGCTGGTGTCTGTGTTTTTTGGCTGTTGTAGTGCATTGGTGTTTGTGCAGAGGGTATGGGAACCTGACTCCTGTCCTACAGGGTCATTTGGTTATCCCCTCTGCTTTCGTCTCGGTATCATACTTCTCTAAGCTGAAACAGACTTCTGTCAGCTGTGCCAATGAAGGGAATACTCTACTGTCACACATCCCTCAGAGCCCTGAAATAGTGCTCCGGTTATCCATCCCCCTCTTCCTTGTTCTCTCTCTTTCACACACACACACACACACACACACACACACACACACACACACACACACACACACACACACACACACACACACACACACACATCTGGTCTGCCCCAGCTGTGCGTTCCTTCATGAGGCATGTTTCCACACCACACAAAGAATGTCTGGCTTTTCATTAGATCATGATTTTTTGATTCTGCTTTCATCAGACATCTCACTGTCAACACAGTTGTTTGGGTAATTTGTTTCCCTGAAAATCTTGGCAAAGAGATTCTGCCTGCACCATAACCAATAAAAAAATATGCAACTGTCGACAGCACTTCACCTGGTGCAGAAACATATTAGCCAAGTGATTATGAACGATTTGCACTGTGATTCTTGGGTTAATGCATTCTTGCGCGGTCAGGGCTTGTCCTCCTCCCATTGGCCGGCTGCACCTCAGTTGTCTGCAGGCATGCTGTCGGCCAATATTAGAGGAGAAATACAGTAAGCAGGAATTTAAGTGCAGTGGCGCCTCGGCTTGTTCCGGGGCAGCCGCTCCGTTTGAGTCCGGCAGCCAGGGGTTTCAGCAGCAGGTGTGTGAGCAACTCCGCAGGCCCAGAGGAAGACAGGACCGTGCAGGTAATGAGGGAGCAGAAGGCAGGAGCCAGGTTTCAGCCCTGGAGAAAAATGATGGGCTCTGAGATATGGATAGTAGAAGAATGTATAAGTCTCACACACTGGCATGAAAATGGAAGAAATCTGAAGAACAGGCTATCGAGACAAAATTGTTCAAAATTCAAGTCAAACTAATGTTTCGGTCTTCTATATCTTTCTGCTTATATATGTTTATATAAGACAAAGGCGCAAACTTTTTGTAGTTTATCTGAGATATCCACACATGCATGAGACTGATGGGTTTGCATTTAGTTCATTTAGCAGATTATATTATCCAGAGCGAAGTGGAGAACATAAGTGTTAGTCTGAAGAATACAAAAAATGTGATACCACACATTGGATAGAAGGCCCATTTATAATGAGCAAATGTAAATCTGAACAATTAGTATTGTAAACCAAAGTAAATACCACTACTAACCTCTCCGCACAGCTATAGCTATAATATCTTCCAAAAGAAATAGGATATAGTTACAGTAGGGCAGGAGAACCATAGTGGAGTCAGAAGAGGTGGGTCCCTTGAGCTGCTCATGGTTCTGATTTTGACGTGTGCTGTCCCTGGCCGAGGCAGCGCGATGGGAAAGGGAGTGACATGGCTCAGCCTGGGGAGGTTGTGGATAAGCTGCAGTGCTCTGGATGGATGGCAAAGGTCTGTTGGTAGAGGCAGGGAGGAAGTTGCAGCAATGTCTAGACAGGAAATTACCAGCACCTGGACTAACAGCTGGGTTATGTCGGTGGCGAGAATGGATGTAGAGGAAGAACCTACACCTAATATACCACTGTGATGTTCTGACAGAGGGACACTTTGTTATAAAGTACCACATCAAGGTTCCTGGCAGATGATGCAGTCAGCACTGTACTGCAGTCCAGGGTAAGCAGGGTGAAGAGGACAGGACCAAGGACTGAGCCCTGGAGCACACGTGTAGAAAGCTGACGAGGCCAAAAAACTATGCCACCCATGTGCATAGCACTGTTGGCTCCCAGCCCGGGGCTTTCTGTGTGTAGTTTGCATGTTCTTCCCTGTGTGGCTTTTCTCCAGGTAATCCAGTTTCCTCCCGCAATCTAAAGACAAGTTAGACAAAGCAGGGGGAGGGGGCCTTCCACTGGATGCTGCTGTGTGCGAGTATGACTGCTCGGCAAAAATAAAGGTTAAGAAATGTAGGTAGGAAGTGAACCAGTTGAGAGCCATGCCACATATCCCATGGTAGTCTGGGAGGACAGCAGGAAGTGGTGGGAAACAGTGTGAAATGCTGCCGAGAGGCTGAGGAGGATCGGACTGAGGGAGAGAAAAGCCCTGTATATGAGTGGAGCTCCTTGCTGACTGCATGAAGAGGCGTCCATTGATTGACCAACCCTGAAGCCAGACTGGTGAGGGTCCAGGTGGTCGTTCTGACCTGTGGCCACCTGTAGAGGTGGAGTCGTAGCCCTCATTCTGGCTGCTGATAAGCCTCAGCCTGTGGGAGGAGTAGGCGTGCCCCAGCAGGGCTCTGGCAGGAGTGGCTGTGAGCGCAGCATGGGCCATCAGATGCTGGCTGAGCCCAGACCGGCACCTACAGAGACAAACCGGCTGGAAGCTGCTATTCTGCTCTCCCCTCCGGTCCTTCTGATCTCATTCGCTGGGTGCATGTGTGTGTGTGAATATTCATGTCACTGTGTCTTCTACCGTGTGTGTACAGATGTAGGTAGGTAGGTGTATATGATAGAAAATTGGCCACAAAGCGCATTCTATACATTTGTTACTTATTAAATTTACAAGTATAAGCACAGAGTGTGAGTGGCATGAATGTTACCTCTATGACTTGGAAAAACGATACTGTCTAAGCTATGGCTTTTGAAAATTATAAATGGCATTAGAGGGACAGCAGTACCTGCATCTGTTTGCTTTCATTGAACAGCATGGTTTGTGCTTTCTGCAACAGTAGCAAACAGCAGTGGAACCATTCAAAGGTTTTTATTGCCAAGGGAGCTCAAGCATCTGAATATATTTATCTTGCATGTCATCAGAATCTGTGTATTGTTAATTCCAGGGCGGTTTATTTGTGTGTTTATGAGGTTGAATTTTAAGGAGGCTTCTCTGCCTCTTTGACCAGGTCCCACATGACTGCCCTGTATTTACTTCATCTTTCCAGCAATGCCACATGGCCCTTGGGCAGAATTATATTAGTGCATCTCAGCCTCCGAGCAACCACAGCTCCCATCTGGACAGACGGCAGCTATATCTGTTTTCTGATGCCCTCATTGATACTGACACAACCAGAAGGGTAAAAGCTCACCCAGCACCACAGCTGCTGCATACGTTACTGCCTGTAGCCAAAACTGTGCTAGCGCTGCACTAGCAAATTCTGGAAGGGTTCGCACTGGTCAGAAGTGACCTGTAACATAGGAAGTACCTACCAGGTCAAAACAGGCCCATTTTAAATGGAAATTGATCTTGTTCTTCTACCTTAGACCATGAGTTAATAGCCTGCCTGATAATAGAGGCTTTGGCTGGTACAGTAATTCCTGTCATATGGTAACAGTAGACGGGGCAGTAACAGTAGAAGGAGCAACGAAAAAACAAATTTCCTGTTGGTGTGGAAGGCCTGCTCCATGAGCATTTTGTAGTGCCTGATTTAGAAATGCGGTATATTTGTGAGGTTACCCTCAAATGCCGCAATAGTAAATCGGTCTTTACTATCTGTCTCATTTCCATCGTGAATTTAGCAAATATACCCAGACTATGAAGTTGGTTGTTCTTTTTTTTGAAGGTTGGGAAAAACTGAGTTTCCTCTTGTTCCAGGTGATTCCGCGAGGGCCACCCCCACCGTTCCTCTGCCATCCTGCCGCTGGTCTATGGCTGTAGCGTGCTGAGGAAGCAGAGCCCCGTCCCAGCCGCCCACCGCCCCTGTCTCTCCGTCCCCCCGCTCCTCCCCTTCGTCTCAATGGGCTCTCACAGCCAGGGGTTCTTCCACCACCACCAGCATCACCACCACCACCACCACCACCCCCACCGCAGCTCGGCACTGGCCGGCGGCATGCCCCGCATGGTGCCGGAGTCAGGCGGGGGCGTGCTGGGTGGCATCGCCCAGATCACGCCCGCCCTGTTCCTGAGCCGCGGCAACGTGGCGTCCAACCGGAGCCTCCTGCTGTCCAAGGGCATCACCTGCGTGGTCAACGCCACCATCGAACTGCCCAACTTCAACTGGCCGCACGTGGAGTACGTCAAGGTGCCGCTGGCCGACATGCCGCACTCGCCCATCTCGCTCTACTTCGACAGCGTGGCCGACAAGATCCACAGCGTGGGCCGGAGCAAGCGCGGGGCGGTGCTGGTGCACTGCGCCGCGGGCGTGAGCCGCTCCGCCACGCTCTGCCTGGCCTACCTGATGAAGTACCACCGCGTGTCCCTGGCCGAGGCCCACGCCTGGGTCAAGGCCCGCCGGCCCGTCATCAGGCCCAATGCCGGCTTCTGGCGCCAGCTCATCGAGTACGAGAGGAAGCTCTTCGGCAGGAACTCTGTCAAAATGGTGCAGACGCCCTACGGGGTCATTCCGGACGTGTACGAGAGGGACCGGAGGAATCTGGTTCCCCTCTGGGGCATGTAGGAGAGCAGATAGAGAGAGGAGGGGGGGAAAAAGAGGGGTGGGGGGAGGGGAGGTTCTGGAAGGGGAGGGGGGGGGAAACGGGGCTCTTGTTTCGGGAGGCTCCTTGGGTCGTAGTTGGCGGGCGTCTGTCCGGTTTCGGAGGTTTAAACAGACGCAGTGTTGCATCAGCAGCGGCTGTGCAGGCTCTGTAGTCCTGCCTTGCTGCAGTGGCCTTTGTTCCCCTGCATTAGAGAGCGAGGCCCTACCCAGCCCTGCTCTGGTGTCCGTTATAAGGCCAGGGCCACTGGGGCTCTTCTCAGTGATGGAAGGGCCGAGTGACGGACGATGGATCACCTGGCGTTGACAGTAGCGAAGCAGGGTCGTTTTACAGGAGAGGAAAAACAGCAGGATCATGCGGCCCTCAGAAACCGTGTGTGTGTGTGTGTGTGTGTGTGGAGCACTTGAGGCTCGGGCAACACTGATGGCGAAGTGACTCTTTCCCTACTTTAATTTCCTGTGATGGTGATGTTGCGCAGTCTTTATTGTGGATGGGAAGAAGTGGGTCAACTTGTCACTGTTATTTCAAAGAACTCCGATAGCATCCGGGACACTAAATACCATAGAGACACATTCAGACAGTATATGCTTTTTTGGAGTAACATAATAGCGAAGTTGATGCGTTAAAGTTTGTCTAAAAAAATGTTTAAAGCTATGTAAGTGTGTGTCTAAATCTGAAATTGTGTTAATTACCATAAAAAGCTTTTCCCCAGTCTCATTCAATGAAGAAATATACAGAGCATTAAGAGTGCCGATTCATCCAGTGACATTTATTCCTACCATCTGTCTACAAGTCTCCATCCTGCTGCAGCCAACTGTTAAACTCAGCCAGTAGTGTTGGAAGGAGGCTTCGTTTTAATTTCCAAAATAATCGCAACTGACTGATACATTTGCAGGCTTTTAGCTTTTATTTTAATTTCACTGAATGGCATTCTGTTATACAGTGGTTGGTAGAGAATCCACGCAGTTGTGAAAGAACATTTTGAAATTAAGCTCATAGTTTTCTTATGAAATGAGTTAATAACTGCATAGAAATATAACCAAAAGAAAGCTTTCGATTTTTCAATTTTCTCAAGTACTAATCATTTTCAAATGATGATTATAATGAACATTTGACATATTAATTTTCTTCATGCAAATTGTTTTTTCTTTGTTTAATAACATGTTCATATTATGAGTTAATGCAGCATTAACTCTACAATTGTATGACAGCAGTTCAAAGTGTATAATTCACTCTACAGAACAGGATTTTGGGTAGCTTGGGAACAATGTTGCACATTGATATTACTCATTTACACTATCGCTTTGCTGAAAGGAAGGGGTTTCATTGAGTTTTATTTTATTTTGTTTTCCTGGCAAGGATCAGAGCAGATATTGAATATTATTTTAAGGCACCTGAGTTTGGACATGTGAAATAAAAAAGATGTGTATAATAAAATGGTGTGTGAGTGAGGTCTGTCAGCTGTTTGAGTCCATTATAGAAGCTCACATTTCCGCGGACTATCGGTCTTCACTGTTTGTGTAAAGTGTGTCATTTTGCTGCTATAATACAGTTTTGTGGCACCCTTTGGAAATAACCGTATCCATAAAATACTGTGAATCAGTCTGATTACCTACCAAGTGCATCATAAACAAGTCTGTTCCGCATATAGACATATCTATCATTTGTCAATTGAAGACAACTATATAGATCTAAGATTTATTTTATATTTTCCTCTGGTATATTATGTTAAGAGGCAGGCTGTTATCCATAGCCTAGCTGGCATTGTAAAGTACTTTTAAAGAGATTGTGTCAGGTTTGCTAGCAACAGTGATAGATTAAACAATCTCAATGTCACACACCGTGACACACCCCTGAGAGGACGAGCTGGACACAGGGAGATATGGAAATTCCGGATTGCACCGGCGTTTCATTCTATAATGCGGAGGGGGGGGGAAGCGAGAGAGCGAGAGCGACTCTAAAAATAAACTAAAAGTCTTCCCCCTTCCTACTCATGGGCTCCAGGTAAAAAAGTAACAAACAAAGTAAAATAATAAAGGCAAAGTAAATCAAACCAAACTTGCTTTCAGCTCCACCTCTCCGCACACAGCTTCCTCTCTCAGACACAGTTCCCTGGTCTCAGCCACCAACTGTGGGAAGCAGACGAACTCCTGGACTCATTTGCAACGTAGTCCAGGTGTGTACCTGCTTAACCAGTAGGCGTGGTCCTTCGGTTGCCCTGCTTCCTTCCCGCAAACCACGCCCTTGCCACACTCAAGTATTTTAGTCTTGTATTTAGATCCTTATTTCTATTGTCGAAGAGATGAGGCAGTTTTGATCATTTCAAAACTTGCCAATAGGATGAAAACTTTTAACTTCTAAAGCAAAGGGGGGGGGGGGGGCTATAACTACATTTCCTTCTAACAAAATGATTAAAAACATTCTTACCATCACCGAGGTCATGCCGGGAGGCAACGCTGAGAGAATAAGCTTTAATTAGCTTTGTCGTCATTTGCATCATAAAGACATGGAGCGCTGCTGATGGTATTTGGAAACATTGGCTTTGTTGATGTGCAAGCACGATTAGCACGATTAGCACGATTAGCACAAAGGACGCCGCAAGATCGTCTCAGCTGGAGGGCACAAATGGCCTACGTGCCGAAAAAAGAAACAACGAGCACAAAGTGGCAGGAAACTCAATCTGTGCTCGGGGGAGGAGAGCGCATGGGGGTGGGGGGGATCATGGGGGTGGGGGGGATCATTTGACAATAATGCGGACAGTGAATGAAAAGCCCGGTAGCCCTGGCAACGGTCAGCGAGGGCAGATGTGTTGTTGGTGATTAATACTAATGCAGAATCGGCACACAGACACAGCAATCAATTGCAAGAGCGAACAGCAAGTAAGCTGGCTGCCACACCAGGAGCAAAAAATAATAAAATAAAGTGAAATAAAAATGAAGGGGGGGGGGGGGGGGTAGTCACTCTGCCCAATGGCACTGCCAATCACCTCTCTCCATTTTGCACAAATACTGCTCTATTCCCCCAAACAACCACAGGCCAGCAGAATGTGCACTGCATTGACAGAACCTGGGGGGAGATAGGGGGGGGGGGGGCAAACTGCACAATCGTTTAAAACTGAATACCTTTCATCATTTCTCTCATTAAAATCTAAAATCTATATTGTTTTCAGATTCGTTTCTTCCGGGAGAACTCCAGGCATGATCCTGGGACGACAGCGATTACTCCGATTCCCCCGACCGAATCATTCAAGTAAAAAATTAAAAAACGGGGGGAGGGAATGCAGTGGAAAACAAAACGGAAAACGGATATTAGAGCCAGCACCCGTCCCGTGTCTCTGTCAGCGCCAAGTGTGAGCGGAGAGGGAAAGCGTGACCTTTCAGTGATTTACAGAGAGGCGAATTAAATCAGCCGTCTAAATTACGCTCTGGGTAATGAGAGCCATTGCTCTTTCTGTTTTTCTCCCCTTCGGGGAGAGCGGACCTGTCTGTTCACTTTGGGCACATACTGGCTGAGAGAGGGACAGGCCAGCTCCAGGTCCTCAGCCATCGGCTGGGCGTGCAGCCTTTCCTTACGGCCGGGCCATGTTCACTGGAATACATATGAATGGCATATGTACACACTACTCCTCACCTGCGATTCTTTTCCTCCAACAATTGCCCCTCCTTTCATGAACTTTGTCATGCTCAGATTTAAGCTTGTTCATTTTGCTCCTCCAGTACCATGACACAGTCTGAGCCAGCGAATAAAAACCCACTCGCATTTTTCCAGGCCCTGTCATAAGCGAATGTACTCAAAAAATGTTTTTAAAAAAATTAAAAAATAAATGTTTTGAAGACATTTCATGAAGTCTTTCCAAAAATTGGCTCAAATGTATATGTTTTCAAAACATCAAGTAGCCCTAGTATATACAAACAGGAAACTCTGAAGTTGCCTTCAATTCCAAGTCAGGGTCAGTTATTAATGGCTTGGGAAAAGCAGATGAAATCATGACTGGAATCTAAACAAACGTTCCAACAAGTACCTCTCCTTTGAAAAACACTGCCGTTCAGTGCTTTCAATTCTCTGCAGTGCAGGTGTGCCCAGGTATTGTGCAGAAAAGACTTGCTTGACAGGCAGTACGGGGAGGGGTTACTGCCATGGCCCTGGAAGAGAGTGTGTGTGGAAGCATTGAGAGCTAGGGGGAAAAAATGAGGACAGCATGTTCTCGTACAAAGACCTCCGCTCTGCTGTAAGAGACAGCAAGCAGTGTTTTCAGCCGAGAGGCCACTAACGAGAGGCCACAGAAAAGAAGCTTCGGCATAAAGCTGTGCAGTAAAGTGCAAGGCCAGCTTCCCCACTCCCCAATCATTCCTGTGTGTACCGCACAATTCCCACAATTCCCATACTGCTCCGGGAATCAGGAGCTCTGCTACTCAGACATGCACCTGACCCTAAGCCATGCCTGTTACTGAGAAGCTCTCTTTTGAATTGCACCAAATTTTGAGCTTTGAGTAATCACTTTTTTTTTTTTGTTTTTTGTTTTTTTTTACTTTCAAACACGAATGAAATCTTAGGAGGGCAGGAACAGGGGAGAGGTGAACGAGATGAGCAGAGGGAATTGGGACTTGGGGGGCAATACTTGGTGCCCCAGCACAAATAGTTGAGTACCCCCTTACCTCCCTAAGACCCATCAATACTGCAGGGCAGTGCAATACAGGCCAGATTTCCCCTGGGAGCCTACCCTGATACTTTGAGGGGGAGAGAGAATACAACACCACAGCCCTGAGCTGGAATGAGCACACACACACAAACACACACACACACACTGGCACAAACACATACATAGCGACACAGACGCTAAGCTACAGATGTACAGTATGTACATGTACACCAACACACACACACACACACACAAAACCAAACGCAGACAAAAAAACAACAATAAACACACCCAAAGAACATGCATACACAGAGCAAACACAATACACACAGATATACACCCACAAACTCATTTCCGGCCAGACATTTTCGCTCCACAATTGAGGCGCTATCTGAGATCTAAAAAAGAAAAAAAAAATACATCCCAGCAGGATATTAAATTAAGGCAGTGTGACCGATATAGCAAGAGCTGGCAACACCGAGCTTCTCAAAAGCAAACACGGAATAGGAGTGGGACGAGCCTTTGTTGGGCAGGTCCGTGGAGCATTACGGCGGTTAGTCACCGCAGCCCGACAGCGGCATTCACAGAGCTGCGTTCGCTCCTGGAGACGGCTCCTGTCGAACAGAAAGGCCTGCTCTGAGCAGCGTGCGTGCGGCAGTCTGGAGGCCAGCGGCCCTGCAAATTGTACGCAGAGCGTCGCAGGTTTGCCTTAGTGTTGGCGTCGCCAGAAAACCTCTCCTCTATCGCCTCAATCTTTTTCAGTTTTATCACATTTTGAAAGTTTTCACCCACCGCTGTGTTCTGACAGTGTTTTATAACTGAAGATTGGGTTTGCTGTAGCTGCCTTCGCTACACTAAATCCTCAAACCCATTTTATACTCAAAACACTATATCCACAATGTCCTTCTAGCACCCGGAATGTTACATTATGTTGAAGGTTTATATACTGACTACTACTACTACTACCACTACTACTACCAAATAAACTTTTGAAGGTCACTGGAGCAGAGCATCTATCAAATGCCTACATACAAATTTAAATGTAACCTAATAAAGTTAATTAAGAACCGCACATGACCATAATGCTATGTTGTTCAATATAAACAGGAATACATTCTGTTTCTGGGAATGACGGTTTTCAGTAAATGAAGCGGACACCTTTTGTTGCAATGTTCATAATTTATTACACAAATATCATCACTTCTATGTCCAGGTAGTTAATAATTGTAATAATGTTTTAATAAAGGTAACAGACAGGAAAAAGTGCAATCACTGGGAGTTAGTTGGGACTGCAAACGTGTTTGCCCCAGCCTGTTTGCACACTGGCGGCACTGCAACACTTACACAGACCAGTCCCGTTCACAAGCTCCCAGCCACGCTCCCTTTCAAAGTATTTACAGTGCTTCATAATTACTCACCAGGATAATCCCTCAGAAACCATACAAAAGACATTCAGAATCAGTACATCACACAATATTCTCATTGGAAAGAATATCACTGCCTTTCAGCACAGTGCAGAGGCTTTGAAGGTTTAATTACTGTTTTAAAATCTAGTAAAAGACCCAGCAACCAAAGAGCCTTAGTTCCAGCAGTAAAGATACCACAGCCCAAAAGAAGATATTTTAAACAAGTAGACAGAGCGGCAGCATTAGGCCTGAAGACTACAATTACCACATTATCTCTCTCTCCCTCTGCTTCATTTAAAAACCGCATCTGTAATGATTACTTACTACAGTTTTTGAAAGCTTACACTCTACATTAAAACAATAGAAATCAAATAGAAGTTTAGACCCAATTGGAGTGATATGCCATAGCAGATACTGAATTGATTGGAAGGGATTACCATTTTAACTTTTGGGCCAAAAGAAGGAGGAACTCCCCAGTCTTGCCTGAGAGCACAGCTGAAGCCTCTTTCAGGATGCCCTGCTCCCTCATCCCGACATTATTTCCAACATTTATCATTTGTGTATACGCAGCATTAGCCGCGTGGCTACTTGCTGCCTCCCTCAGTACGTGAGAGTAAATGCCCTGAAAGCCTGGTATTAGCCATGGGCTTTCCACACCGGTCTGCCAGGAACAGACGAGGTTAAAGAAGAAGAACGGGGGGGGGAACACAACGACAAAACAATGGCCGCGCAAGATGGATATTACGTTACAGTGTAACACGAGAGCAGCATTTTCCACACAGACCCCGGCCTTATGTTCAATGACAATTGTTCATTTCCGCTGCTAGGCTGCAGTGGCTCTAGTGTGGTAAATGAGGACAAAAATAAACAATTAATAAATAAATAAACAAGAGCGATTTAGTTGAACTTTTCCGGGCAGGCCCCCATGACTCCTGCATTCACTCTGAAAGCAAGGTTAACCTCGATGTGTGGCTCCAGGGGGCTGGAATGTTTTCAAGCTCCAGAGCCAATTAGCGGCTAGCGCGCGCGTTACCATGGCGCCGGCAGGCAGGGCCTCAGAGCAGGTCTGGCAGAATGAGGCCTGGGGGCTTGGGCTCCACACAGTTGATCCAGAAATTGGCGCAGCTGGCGTGGTACTGGTGCCCCCCGTAGAAGAGCTTGAAATTGTCCGTCTCCGAGTTGAAAGCCTTTATGGAGAAAAAAAAAAAGAAACTTAAAAGGTACAATAGGTAAGATTTTTGTCTTAAAATATTATTGCAAGACCATTGTAAATCCCTTCCTATCATTGAAAATTGCTCACTGACATGTTGACTCACCCTCTGCCTGTGTTTATAGTCCTTAAATTCGAGTTTCAAAATATGCAGTTGACGGGCCGGCATTCTGTGCCAAAACATTGTATAGCTGTACAGTAATTCAAGCTCATTGTTTGAAAATTGGTTCTAAGCGCCACAGCCAATGACATTTCAACATCAGTGCATTCACAGGGTGGGATAAACAGTATTGTGGTTTGAGCGTGTTTGTAGCTGCAATTCCTCTCTTGAGAGTTAAAAGTCCGAAATTACCTATTGTACCTTTAGCAAATCAAAAACACATTAACACGGGAGGGACGATAGGGCACACATCCAGAGGCACTGTGTTCAACTAACCCACATCTCCAAACTGACATGCATAGTTGTTATATTACATATAGTTAGCAAGCCATTGATTTCACAGACAGACAGACAGACAGACAGACAGACAGAGACAGACAGACAGACAGACAGACAGACAGACAGACAGACAGACAGACAGACAGACAGACAGACAGAGCAGTGTGAAAGGCGTGAATTTTGCTCAGATGAGAAACATAATGTAATGTAAAGTATGAGATGCCTAATGTAAAACAGTGTCCTGACCAGGAGAAGAGCATAGATTAGAGAGAGGAATGAATCATATGCAGTCACATCCTCCCCCACAGACCACAGTCATGCATGTATGTATTTATGTACTCATATAAGGTTCATAACTGTATGTCTATTCATATATATTCATAATCCTTAACGCACGTCATGCCACCTATTGAAATAGGAGATGAGAAATCCGGCAGGCCACACACACACACACACACACACACACACAGACACAGACACACAAACGACTTGTGATGGGGTTTTCACGCATGTACGTGCGAGCCTGTGTGTGTTCCAGCTCCACTTGTCGTACACAAACACACACACAAACACACATCATTCAGGGCCGTGGCCTGATATTCATGAGAGCGAGAGAACAAGGGACAAAAAAAAAAAAACACAGCATCCCCTCTCACCCGCCCGCGCTCTCACACCAATTCTCACTCTCCGTCTCTCTCCCTCCCCGCCTGTCTACAAGTGACGCTGATGCAATTTACCCACGTGAAATGGCTGTTTCTATGGACACTGGGGAGAGAGGAGAAGCGGCTAATTGCAAAGCGCTGATAAAGATGCCTACTTGAATGTCAGCGGCTCCAGGTTGGAATTAAAGGAGAATTTCTCCATGAGCACACGTTGGACCTCAGCACCAGACTCGAAAGGCTTCTGGCAGGAATAACACCTCATTTCTAATACATGTTCACATTTGAAAATGGAACTCATGTA
Organism: Conger conger; assembly: GCF_963514075.1. NCBI lineage: Eukaryota > Metazoa > Chordata > Actinopteri > Anguilliformes > Congridae > Conger > Conger conger. The sequence goes on along the minus strand of NC_083766.1, from coordinate 32,328,115 downwards.
CTGTTGGGTAAGCTCACTTGCTCACATTGTTCGCTGCTCCAGACTCCCGCCGGGCGTCTGGGCGCCCGAGGCTCTCTGTGCGCGCGTATGAATGGGTCCCCTCCGCCCCTGCTCGTGGGCAGCTTGCGGCTGGAGTGTGAACAGAAGCAGCTGGCAGGACTGTGGACCGCCTTCCGTCTCCACGGCCGGGAGCAAGGGCCATATATGAGCATGCTCGTACGTGGAACAAAATCAGAACTGCGCAGTGCCTACTATGGCCAAAACACCAGAAGAAGACTCATAATTGGCCTCAGCACAGCAGAGTGGGGGAGGGACGTACAGACCGTGGCGTGAAGCAACGTGTGTCACATCGCACGTGTCGGAGGACAGCTTGTACTTGTTTGCACCAGCACAGCTGGTGATCTGGCCATTCCAAATTTAGATAAAAATCTTTTTAAAAATATGAATGAAGCAAAATCAATTCAACAGCCTGTACCAGGCTGACGCACAGAGCACTGGACCAAAGAGCTGTGGTTTAGCGCATATAAAACAATCTTAGATGCCCGCAGGGAGTTAATACAAAGGCGCTGAGTGACATTTTAGCATTTACATTAATGAGGCTATGGCTACAGGGTACGTCAGGCACTTGCTTCAACAGTAAGGGCGACATGAGTGGTTAAGGCAGTAATCCTGAGGCACTACAGTCTGCTGTTGGACACGCTTCACAGACAGAAAACACGTCATATCTGAAACTCTATAAAAAAGAAACAGCTGTCAGGGCCTAGTGCTCGTGCATGTAGCACACTGTGACATTTAAAATAATTTAAAGATTTTCTTTATAATGAACACCGTTTCCTTCTGGCCTTTCTCACAAATGCTGCAAAGCAACAAAAATGTTGCATTTAACCCTCCTATTACGCATAAATTTTATCATGCCTTTTATGTAGGGGGTCAATTTGACCCCAATACTTTAAAGAGACACAAAATTAATGTAATGGAAATTTTTTGTGCGCAGCTTTTTAATGTCTCAAATGACTTTCATCCATAAATATTAAAAAACTGTGAGCATCTTCTCATGAGCATGAGGCAAGTGAAAGTCGTGAAACCTGTATGGTAAGCTGCCACCAGTATCAGACAGAGATCCTGGGTTCAAAATGAGCACACAAATCATTACATTACAAAGCATTTAGTGGACACTCTTATCCAGAGCGATGTACAACGAAGTGCAGTTCAAAAACAAGTACAAGTGTGAAGAGGACCGTAGAGGACAGTACGGTTCCGAGTCTTAGCGTGACCATACAGAGATACAATGGGAACCCTTGAAGAATACATCAACTTACGAAATAGCATACCACAGTTGGCAGCTAATACAATACAACACAACAATATCTATATATAACTATATATAAATATACAAGGCAAGGTAGTGAGGTAGGGGGGGGGGAAGGTGCAGCCTGAAGAGATGAGTCTTCAGTCTGCGTTTGTAAGTGGTCAGAGACTCTGCTGTTCTGACATCCACAGGAAGGTCATTCCACCAGCGTGGGGGCAGGAGAGCAGTCGTGACCGAGAAGCGCAGGTGCGGTGAGGGGGAGGTGCCAGGCGTCCCGAAGTAGAGGAACGGAGGGCTCTTGCTGGTGCATACGTCTTGATAAGTGACTTTGAAGTGTAGCGAAGAAATCACCTTTGGTACATGACTTTTGAAAACAGAGCCTCATGTTTCTTACATATTTACGGTTTAACCTCACCAAATTAAGTCATACGCTTTCAAGACGAACATGAGCTGAACAGGCTTTTAACAGACGTCACACACTGAATGTGGTCAAATTGATCCAAACATACAGTATATGAGGGTGAAATATGTGGCTGACGCCAGTCTATAATCGTGCAGTCTATAGGGCCGTCGACTGAGACCATTCAGACATTCATGAGACATTCAGCCTGCATGGGCGGGGGTTTGATCAGCACTGGTGCACTTTCTCAGCTGTGCTCTCTTCCGTATGTGTTGGCCCTCTCTGCTTTCCACCGGTCTGCATTAAATATGAAAAAAGGGGCAGCAAAACAGGTGATGTAATGCAGAAGCTAGCCGCCAGTGTCTGGCTCTTGGAGAGAAGCATTCATTAGATCTTTTGGCACTGGAGATGCCACCGATAATGCAGGAGATGCTCCTCCACGGACTGCATACACCTCCCCTCCCCTGTACCGGTCTGCCACTTTGAACGAATGGCCCAGTCTCTCTCCTCACACAACACCTTGGTCTCAAGTGCCGCTCCTCTTCAAACTGGAGGCTCGGAAGCGTGGTCACACACGCTGCACCCATGCTGGGCAAAAAATCTCATTTTCTTGCTGTCACTCAGATTGGTTGCTTTGTTTCTTAAACACTTTTAACAGCTGGCGAGACAAAGATGCAAATTCCCTGACAAACACGCTGTTCTCTCATTACTGCCAAAGTCCTCTTTACGGGGAGCTGTGAATCAATTTAAACAGACTGGAGTTAATGTAATTCACCAGCTCTATCGCACACTTTCCGGGTGAAGGAGCATGCAGCCGCAAAGAATACAAAATGGCAGAGTATCGGGCGAGGCAGAGCAGAGACGGAAGTATGTCCTGAGAGTCTCTGAGACAGGGGGGTCGGTACTGAGACAGAGCTGAGACAGGAGAGTGTGCACTGAGAGTCTCTGAGACAAGGGAGTCTACTGAGACAGAGCTGAGACAGGGGAGTGTGTACTGAGACAGAGCTGAGACAGGGGAGTGTGTACTGAGACAGAGCTGAGACAGGGGAGTGTGTACTGAGACAGAACTGAGACAGGGGAGTGTGTACTGAGACAGAATTGACACACACACACATACACCCACACACGCCTCACCTTGCTGCGAGAGTCCACATTCAGCAGACAGACTCCACAGGCCAGCTCCTTGGCATTCTTTATCCCAGGCCTCAGGATACAGGAGGAGAAATCCAGCGAGCTCTCATCAGGCTACAGCACAGACAGACACAAAAACAGCATAATTACCTCAGAGCCACCCAGAATCCCACTGCTCTCCAGTCATACAGACCGTGCTAACCAATTACCACAGCCATACAGACCATGCTAACCCATTACCACGGTCATACAGACACGTTAACCCATTACCACAGTCATACAGACACGTTAACCCATTACCACAGTCATACAGACACGTTAACCCATTACCACAGCCATACAGACTATGCTAACCCATTACCACAGTCATACAGACCATGCTAACCCATTACCACTGTCAAAGACCATGCTAACCCATTACCACAGTCATACAGACCATGCTAACCCATTACCACAGTCAAAGACCATGCTAACCCATTACCACTGTCAAAGACCACGCTAACCCATTACCACTGTCAAAGACCATGCCAACATACCTGCAGTTATACAGACCATGCTAACACAGCACCACTGTCATACAGACTACGCTAACACAGCAACATTGTCCCACAGACCACAGTGACATAGCAACACTGTCCTACAGAAGAGCCTAATACAGCACCACTGTCATACAGACCATGCTAACACAGCACCAGTCATACAGACCAGGCTAACACAGCACCACTACCATACGGTTTGTAATGACAAAGTACAGTATCAGTGCTGTCAACCACTCTATTTTATGAGGGTAGATGTTTTTAGTTCTGAGATGTGACACATGGAAATATGTGAGATCTGGAATGGCTCACTAAAAATGAAAACTCATTTTTTAAGAGCCGTTGAGACATTTTTTTAATGCTAGAAATAGCCACAAATGTAGGGCTTAGTGGGGAAATAAGATGAATGGAAAGCCATTTAAACACAGACTTCACCTTCAGGAATACTGCACTACATACTTTATATTTAGTCAGCAACATTCTTGGCAGCTCAGCGCTGCTCAAACAGTATTTGTAATTTTTTTGTCTTGTAAATCCCTGTACAGGCCCTGGACAGCCAGAGCTGCACCACCTACCATCAGATCATAGTAACGCTGTGTTCCTGAGGGGGAGGTGCCTCAGGTCAGAGGCTGTGAGTGTCCAGCACCCACTACACAGCCACAGACTTCGTCCAGAACTGGTCACCTGCCATTAACTGGGACTACCCAGAACTGGTCACCTGCCATTAACTGGGACTACCCAGAACTGGTCACCTGCCATTAACTGGGACTACCCAGAACTGGTCACCTGCCATTATCTGGGACTACCCAGAGCATGTCACCTGCCATTAACTGGGACTACGCAGAACTGGTCACCTGCCATTAACTGGGACTACCCAGAACTGGTCACCTGCCATTAACTGGGACTACGCAGAACTGGTCACCTACCATTAACTGGGATTACCCAGAACTGGTCACCTGCCATTAACTGGGACTACCCAGAACTGGTCACCAGTGATTAAAGGCACACTATGCAGGATTTTCACAAAATATTAGAAAACAAACATGCTCTGTCATTACTATGATATACTGACAACCTGGGTCTGTGTTCACTTCTGCCCAATACCTTGCTTGTCCACTTGTATTCCTTTTTCTAAAAACTCCTTGGGCCGCTTGTGGCAGTTTTGTATTTCTGTGCTATATCTGAAAAGCATGTGTCCAATACACTGAAGATGTGACCAATACATGTTCTATGATCCACAAGCAGGAGGAGGGCAAGAGTTGTGTATGAATTGTACAGTGGTGAGGCGGGTTTGAGAGAGATTAGCCTTGGTAGCTAACCAGCCACCCACAAAAAATGCAACCTAGGACAAGCCACCTGTCAAAAACCTTATGCGAGGACAGGTCACCCACTATTAACCAACAAGGTTGCCACAGCGACGGCACCCGCCACTCACCGTGACCTTGGCCAGGGACATGAAGCCCATGAGGTTGTTCCACACCCGGCTGACGTCCTTCAGCAGCTCCTGGAGCTTATCAGAGCACACCGCCGTGGCCTTGATACCCAGCTCCACCCGCTTGGTCACCCGGTACACCTCCACCACACCTGGGGAAGCGAGAGGGAGAGAGGGGGTGAGGAGGCAGAGACACAGAGAGAGAAGAGCTGGCACATTTCTCAAGCGGTTTCATCCACCCCCGCAAAAGCAGGATGCTAGATACATGCACCCAACACATTCAAGTGATGCTAAAAATGAGAAGAGAGCTTGGCTCATAAACGGCATAAAAACACCTTCTCTCCACCTGACCCGTTTAATTAACCTACACGCACTGCAAGCAAGCCGACCTGAGGTAGTATCACACACACGGGTAAGAGGAAAAGAACAGCTGAATCTCAGCAGCACAGTGCTTCTCTTCAGATGCTGGTACATTGTGTCTGAGACTCGCCATTACAAACAGGCTTCCTAATACTCCAACACCACACTCATACCCTACAAAATCCTAATGTTCACACACATGACCACACATTGAGCCCAAACTGGATGACACAGTGTGTAGTGACTCTAGGTCAGAAATGGTAGAGTAACCGTTTCTACATCCCATGTGGAGTCATCAGGAAGTGAAGCAGCTCTGCACGGGCCTGCACACAGCAAGTGAGCACTTACACAGCTCTCTGTATTCCTTGCATAGCACGTGAGAGGGATGTGCAGTGAGTGATTGAGTAGTTACTACGCACATGAATGCAGAGCCGTGTGAGTGAGAGGGATATGCAGTAGGCGAGTTAAACAGCTCTCCGTGTTCCTATGAGAGAGTGAAAGAGGACACAGCATACCCAGCCAATGTGTGCAGTGAGTAGCTGTAGCTCTGTGTGTACTGAGTGAGCAGTGGCACAAATGTCTGTCCCTGTGTGTAGTGACTGAGTAGTTACACAGCTCAGTGTATTCCTGTGAGTAGTGACTGAGTAGATACACAGCTCAGTGTATTCCTGTGAGTAGTGAGTGAGTAGTTACACAGCTCAGTGTATTCTTGTGAGTAAAGAGTGAGTAGTGAGTGAGTAGTTACACACCTCAGTGTATTCATGTGTGCAGTGAGTGAGTAGTTACACAGCTCAGTGTATTCCTGTGTGCAGTGAGTAGTTACACAGCTCAGTGTATTCCTGTGAGTAGTTACACAGCACAGTGTATTCCTGTGAGTAGTGAGTGAGTAGTTACACAGCTCAGTGTATTCATGTGAGTAGTGAGTGAGTAGTTACACAGCTCAGTGTATTCCTGTGAGTAGTGAGTGTGTAGTTACACAGCTCAGTGTATTCCTGTGAGTAGCGAGTGAGTAGTTACACAGCTCAGTGTATTCCTGTGTGTAGTGAGTGAGTAGTTACACAGCTCAGTGTATTCCTGTGTGTAGTGAGTGAGTAGTTACACAGCTCAGTGTATTCCTGTGTGTAGTGAGTGAGTAGTTACACAGCTCAGTGTATTCCTGTGAGTAGTTACACAGCACAGTGTATTCCTGTGAGTAGTGAGTGAGTAGTTACACAGCTCAGTGTATTCATGTGAGTAGTGAGTGAGTAGTTACACAGCTCAGTGTATTCCTGTGAGTAGTGAGTGTGTAGTTACACAGCTCAGTGTATTCCTGTGAGTAGCGAGTGAGTAGTTACACAGCTCAGTGTATTCCTGTGTGTAGTGAGTGAGTAGTTACACAGCTCAGTGTATTCCTGTGTGTAGTGAGTGAGTAGTTACACAGCTCGGTGTATTCCTGTGTGTAGTGAGTGAGTAGTTACACAGCTCAGTGTATTCCTGTGTGTAGTGAGTGAGTAGTTACACAGCACAGTGCATTCCTGTGAGTAGTGAGTGAGTAGTTACACAGCTCAGTGTATTCCTGTGAGTAGTGAGTGAGTAGTTACACAGCTCAGTGTATTCCTGTGAGTAGTGAGTGAGTAGTTACACAGCTCAGTGTATTCCTGTGAGTAGTGAGTGAGTAGTTACACAGCTCAGTGTATTCCTGTGAGTAGTGAGTGAGTAGTTACACAGCTCAGTGTATTCCTGTGAGTAGCGAGTGAGTAGTTACACAGCTCAGTGTATTCCTGTGTGTAGTGAGTGAGTAGTTACACAGCTCAGTGTATTCCTGTGTGTAGGGAGTGAGTAGTTACACAGCTCAGTGTATTCCTGTGTGTAGTGAGTGAGTAGTTACACAGCTCAGTGTATTCCTGTGCGTAGTGAGTGAGTAGTTACACAGCTCAGTGTATTCCTGTGTGTAGTGAGTGAGTAGTTACACAGCTCAGTGTATTCTTGTGTGTAGTGAGTGAGCAGTTACACAGCTCAGTGTATTCCTGTGTGTAGTGAGTGAGTTGTTACACAGCTCAGTGTATTCCTGTGTGTAGTGAGTGAGTAGTGAGGTGGCAGGCTCACCCAGCAGATACTCCATTCCCTGTGCGGACTGGATCACCTCTGTGCAGATGGCAGAGCTGCTGATGCTGTTGAGGGTGTTGTTGGCCTTGCTGATGACCTACAGGAGGGGGAGAATAACAAGAACGACCAATCAGAACTGACGACTCATGTTCAGACAGGAGACCATTCTGAGTGGGGAAGGCTATTCCGTTACCTGCAGCGCACTCTCCAAACACCTCTGCCACTCGTATGCGTAGCGCTCACTCTCCTGCATGGAAACAGCAAAACCACAGTTAAAGTAGGGACTAGTGTGTCTGCACGGTGACAATAGTCTGAAAAGATGGATTTTCTGGTGCCGCATCCAGCTAAAGTTAAAGCACTCCAAGGAATTTAATCCTGAACTGTGGCTGTTTAGCCATAGTCCCCCTGTGAGGGAAGAGCGCCAGTCAGCACCATATTCCCTGTCTCTTTGCGCAACAGCGCCTCCTGTGGTTGATTGGCTGACTGTAGGACAGGATAGGATGCGCAGTCTTCCAGCTCAACAGCTGCACAGCTCAGCTGGTGGACGACAGAGCGGAGAGAAGTGGCAGTTGGCTTCATTTGAGGGAAGATTGTGGCTGTCCACGCGCTCATAAATCGAGGGGCGACGTTACAGTGACAGGTAAGGCTGACAACAGGGATTAAGCTCTCCGAATTTGAGAAGACAGGGAAAACAAGGGATAAAAGAGTTTAAACATAATTGAGAGTGGAGCGGTCACACCGGGAAGACCAAGCTACGGTGCGGTCGGTTAGTGGTCTTCACCTCCACCTCCCCGGTCAGGTCCTTGTACTTGTCGCGGATGACGGGCAGAGTGGGCTTATCGCTCAGGGTGTTTGAGCGGTCGCGGTGGGGCTGTTCGGGGGCAGGAGAGGGGGTGGAGCGACCCATCTCTTTCTCTCCCAGGCTCTTCTTCTGCGAGTCTGACCAATGGGAGTGACAAACAGAAGATGGCAACATCAGGATAAATCCCACCTCCATCTAGAGAAATCAATCTCCTCCCACTGCATAAAACACCGCCCCCCCCCCCACCACCACCAATACGATTTTCCATCCCATAGCACCAATTAGAGATATACAATGAAATCAGCAAAAACACTTTCGCTTGAACAAATTAGATTAAACAGCGGTAAGAGGAATCGATATTCCGCAAATGAGCTTTTTATCACTTTGTGGGGGCTGTGATAAATTATACATGAGCACCGTTAACACTATAACAGCAGTGAAAAAATAAAGAACACATCAGCAATGGAGGTGGATGCAATTCATTTCTGCTGATGGATCGACAGTGCTTTGTTAATCCATCTCCTATCGGCCCAACTCCACATGCTACCACCTGCTGGCCAGCCGTAGTATTGCAACATACCAGCAATGACTCAAGTCTATGAAATTGTGATCCTTTCTACTTTCCACACCTCATTCTACTTATTTGCCCACAACCAGAGCACTATATCTATTCATTATGATATCACGAGACATGCTTATTAATATTCATTATACCAATTGGGAAACTGCTTGAGACAAGATTATCTATAGATTTATGAGGCAAAGGGAAAGAGTTGGGAGTCTCACCTTGCACAGAGAGGTCAAAGGTCGCAAGCTCGCTCTGGATCATCTCCTCACTGGACCTCACCTTGGCTTGGGAGCTGGCCTTGAGGAAATCGAATTTCCCAAATTTGGGTTTGTCGCCCTGGAAGGCGCCAAACTCGTCCGTGACCTCACCCTGGGTGCCGTCTAAGGAGGGGTCAACCGAGGGGCGGGGTGAGTCGGGCTTCTCCGCCACGGTGACGGCAAAGTCCCCAAATTCGTCATCCTCGTTAGCGCCCCCTTCCTTGAAAGACACAAAATCAGCAAAGGCCTCGAAGTTGGCGTTGCCGGGCGCACCGTCTTTGGCGGGGAAAATGCCGGCCTTCGATGGGCTGGCGTGGGCGGCGCCGCTCCCCGAGGCTCCGGCCGCCTCTTTGCTGGGCGTGGCCGACGAGCCCGGCTGCAGCTTTGCGCCCTGATTGGCCGAGGGTTCCTCCTTGTCCGGCCAATCGTAGCCGCCCATCCCGCTAGCGACAGAGGTGCCGAAGGGATCGAACTTCAAGTCGTCCGCTTCTGCCAAGAAACCGGAGAACAGAGAAGCAGTCTGAGGAACACGGAACGGATTGTGTACAGCCCCATTCTGAGCCTGAGTTGGTTATCAAGGCAAAGACTGCAGGGCTGTGAGCAAACAGAACAGCTAAGACTAAGTGCATTACAGGAGACACAGTATGGTAGAGTCAAGGCTCAATTTGAACAGGCATTACACACAGCGCCTCTGAAACTTCTCTCCTGGCTCAGAACCATGCTGTGTGCGACAGGTAACGGACTTCACAAACTCAGTGGAACGGCACAGACTGCCTCCAGGGAACGTCAGGCATCTTGACTTCAGCTCAAAATGAGTGATGTCAGTGGAAATCGCTAATGCAGCTATGAAAACATTACATTCACCGGTGCATTTGCTGCAAGGTAAAATTCTGTATGCGGCTTTTCCAGTGAATAACAATCCATTTCATGAATTAAACTGTACAAAATATAGGCATACATGTTCATGTAATTATTTTTCACCCGGCATTGTTGATCTGCTGGTGAAGGACAGGTCAGTTTGTGTTCTCAGAAAGCAGGAGTAGCATATCCAAATATAACATTGGCATGGACATACATCATTCTCAAGGACACAAAGACACGTGTCCTCTCTCCCGTTCTCTCTTGAAAGTACGAACACACACACACTTCTGTCATTAATAATAGCGCATCTCCCCGCAGTACGCTATGGGCACAGGTGCATGGACTGAATATATATCCTTCAACTGAAATTTTAACCTGAGGATCTCCACAATGCTATAAAAAAGCAGCAAGACAATACACATCCCTTTGAATTGGTCTCAAAGATGATTCAGTTCTGTTTAGAACTACCCCCCAAAAATTTGATAAAGCACAGAGACAGACAGCTTTCTCTGGAAGGTGTCTAGCCAGACTGTTCTTGGCGAGAAGACTGGAACTTGGCCCACAAAGTTGTTTTACACATATCCAGTGATAATCTGTATATTTCCGTAGAATTTCCCAATAAGTACGCAAGGATGTGAAATCCATTACCCCCAGAGACGGGCGAGAGAGGAGGGGAAGTGCCTTGCAGTGGAAGTGACAGCCAGATGCTTTTTGTGAATGTTGTTTTTTTTTGCTATGCTAATGTTCTGAATTTCAGGAAGAAACTTTAGCTGTCAACCTTGACATCCTGACAAATATGCTTATAGTACACTCTGACTGCATAGGGTACACAACAAGTGATGGATAAACAGATGCACAGAGATTTAAAGGACTGTAAGTGTATCATTTACAAAGACTTTGATGGGAATTCATGAAATTCATGGAGTGGCATTTCCAGCTCCACTTGCAATTAAGCTTAACGATGTTCCATGAATCCTGGCACACAGTGACATTTGGCAGAAGTCATGGAATGGCATTAAGCTTGCTGAGTGCAGTCTTTTCAGGGACAAGCACATGCCCTCTGGCCGGTGTTCTGCGTGCTCATTGGCTGGACGCTCACCTGCGGCAGGGAGCTGGGGGGCGGAGAGACTGGGTAGGTCCAGGGAGCTGTCCGACATCACGTGCTTCAGGTCCCCGCCCACGTCCGACAGCTTCATGTCCAGCTGCACGGAGAGCGCGTCCTCCGAGTCGTCCCTGCCCGCGCTGCTGCCCCCGATGGACGGGAGGTCCAGGGACTTGACGGAGACGCAGTCCTCCTTGGCCCTGCCGGCCAGGCTGCGGTCGGAGGCGGTGAGACTGGCGCACAGGCGGGAGGGGGGGAAGTCGGCGAGGTCGTCCCCGTCGCTGCGGAGGGAGGACAGGGATCCGGCCCCGCTCTCCTTGGACAGCTCCAGGGAGAGCTGCTTGAAAACGTCGTACTTGTCCGCGGAGCGCTGCCGGGGGGGCGTGCCCACGAGGCCGGCCACGCCCGCGGCCCCGCCCTCCGGCCCCGCGGAGCTACCGAAGGCCGCGAAGTCGGCAAAGTCGTCCTGGCCCGCCCCGCCCGCGTCTGCCATGGGGGCTACGCCCGTTACAGAGGAGGAGGAAGAGGAGGACATGGAGCCGAAGAGGGAGAAGTCTCCGAAGGTCCCCGCTCCCCCTGCGAGGGGTCTGACCCCGCCTCCTGGGGGGGCTGCCAGAGCGGGCGGGGCAGAGGGAGGGGCCAGGGGCGGGGCCTCTGCAGAGGGGGCGGGGGCTGGGGCGGAGGCAGGAGCCAGAGGGGAAAAGAAGTCTGCTATGCTGAGCGAGGGGGCTTTGGGCTGACAGAGAGGGGACATGTGAGGCTGGGGGAGAGAGCGAGGAGGGCACTGGGGAGAGGAAGGAGGGAAAGCGGGCTGGAACATCGGGGCCTGGCCGGGAGGGTCTAGAGGGGAAACGCTGTCGGCGGTTTTGAAGCTGGTGAAGCCGTCGTCGGCGCCAGCGGAAGGGAACTCCTCAGATCCCTCGCCTGCGGGAAGAGACACTGCTGAGCAACAGATCAAACAGGGCTCCATTCTGCAGCTTTCCAGCCTCAGCTTCAGCGCTAAAGGCTTTATATTTCTAAATAAATGTTCTGAAAATGTATATGATAATCAGAACATCTCAAATTAGGGGGGGGGGGGGGGTTGGGGGGGGGAGTCCACCACACAGTCAGCCATTGGCACAGAAAAGCACAACATGGCGTAGAACAGGGAATATGAACAACCTGCACCAGCTGAGATTTTACCCAATAACTAAGATATAGAGGTAAAAGAACATCCGTTCAAGCAAATATTTCAATATGGAAAAGATAATAAAAGGGTCAAGAAAGGGAAAAGCAATCAGTGTGCAGAAAACATTTATATTAATATGTCCACTGAAAATTCCCTGAATTTTCCAATGCTACAAACGCATGCACAAAAACACACACGCATTACTCAACCAAAACACGCCATACAGGGCTACACACACACACCCACTACAGGAGACACACACACACACACACCACAGCAGAGCTCACACTTCACCACAGCTCACAAATGGAATAGAACGAGAAACCCTTACTAAAAAACAGGATCAAACAGAATCAAAAACAAGAAGCCGCAATGCTGCAGTTTCCGACAGAGAAGGTAACATTATGGAACTGGCAGGCTAAAAGATGCCAGTCTCTAAATAATGCAATGCCTGAAGTTTTCTAAAAAACCCTGCACACTCCTCATCCTGTCTGTTCCAGATTTTAAAGCCTGCTTAAAATCGGCACGGAATGCTAAAGACAGACAACAATGGAAGCGTCAAAATATTATCAAGGCAACAAGAAGGAGTCTCTTATTTTGTAACTGTAAACACATTACATGGCCGAAAATCTTTTAATAAATGGCCTGAGTATTAAAAATACCCAGAAAAGTCAAGAGGCCACTGCAACCAAGACTTACTGGAGCTGAAAAAGCATTCCCTGCCGGACACTGTTCTAGTGAAACAGGGACAAGAGAGTCATCTACATCAGCTCCGTTTGTGTGCATCACAAGAACAAAACAAAACAAAAAAACACGATGAGGAAATGCCATATTACACACACACACAATAAGAGTATAATCTCTTTTTCTGTTAATAACCATTTTCCACATGGTGGCCATTTTTCTCAGTATGTGTGGGGCTTATAATATGGACTTTGGAATGCTGAACTTTTTGTTTATGCAACCTTTTAAACAGCCCGAAAAGTGTTGGGAACGGGACAGATTTTGCTTACCTCCACACTTCTGGTCTGCAGATTGGTCAAGCTGCCTGAAAATGCTGTATTTATCATCAGGATCTAAGCAAAGGGAAGGAAATAATGACAGTTGTTCGATTGACCTCGGCAGGCACACAATTTGTGGATGCAGCTATTTTCCGGATTCAAATAACAGACCTGCAGAGAAACAACCTTGCAGGGCCGCAGAACATTGGAACAGGACCACACTAAAGTTAAGAATGCAGAGAGTATTTATTTATTTATTTATTTTCCTTTTTGAACTTAATTTTCGTCTTCGTCTTTTCTAATATAAGCATGTCATGGGAGCGGGTGGGTTGGGTGAAAGTAATTGACACTGTAAATATTGTTTTTTTGTATGCTGGAATTCCCTGTAAAACCTAAATAAACATAATGATAACAAAGAATGCAGAGAGGGTTCAAGGTTAATAATTTATATAAAATACATTTCTTTCCCACCAAAGCAAACACAATTATGACTGAAATGTTTGCTTGGTGGACTAGTTTCTGTTCAAGCAGATGTGGGGCTTGGGGAATGACGTAAATGGAGGTGAGCCTGGCGCATAAGCAGCAGCTCTGGGGTGAAAGGCCAGGGGCCAGGGACCAGGGACCCTACCTGGAGCAGCGGGGGGGAGGGGGGCTGGGGACCCTACCTGGAGCAGTGGGCGGGGAGGGGGGCTGGGGACCCTACCTGGAGCCGCGGGCGGGGAGGGGGCCGGCTCCACGGTCAGATGCTTGAAGGCGGCGTATCGGTCAGAGGAGGACGTCGTGGCTCCAGACACGGGCATCAGCATTGGAGGAGCACTGAGGAGAGACAGCATGAATCAACCAACTGATGGAAAATTCCTCTATGGACACAATGGACGTTTTTTCCAGTACATGAGCCAAACATATTTTTTTATTTTTCGGCTGCCTGCATTTAAATGAAATTCAATCCAACCTTAGTTCAGCTTAGGTTCTCGGTAGAAATGAAAAACAAGTGAGAACACTGCATGTAGAGGTGGTAGGAAAAAAACAAAACAAAACAGCTTATGGCTCACCTTAAAGGTAACGCATGCAAAAAATTAAAAGAAAACAGGAAAAAATATAATATTTTGCACAAAGAAAATCATCGTAAAAAATGTTTGTATTTAAAAATAAAAAATTAAATACATTATTATATCCTGTATATACCATGTATAAATAAAGTATAAAAAGCTTTCTGCAGGCTTTCAAATGGTCATTGATTTGAGTCCTTGATTCAGTGATTCAGCAGCACCTCAGAATGAGCTCCTCTGGGACCTTGCTACCCTGACTTAGCAAAAAAGCCCATCGGACAGAAAATCCAGATCAATGCCTCAGCGGACAGCAAAACTACGAACTACTCTCTCCACAGAAAGAACAGTTGCCAATTAGCTCATTCTGTAGGACAGGAAAAAATTTCATTAGACATTCATAAGAGACAAAAGCCCTGGCTTTTTATCCAGGCTAGAACAAAATTATGATTTTGACTGTGAAATGAGCTCCTTTTACTAGGTCTGTACTGGCTGTGTCATTAAAATAATCAACCTGCGTCCATTACCCAGGGAGTAAGAATGCCTCTCTGAGCTGGTTTCAAAGGCAATAAGACGAGAGAAAGCTTAACAGAGTTCATTAGCTGAGGAAACCGACTTTCATCTTTAAAGTGGGGGTGCAGGGGAGGCCCAATGGAAGCTATACATTTTTAATGTTAAAATCTTTAACATTTGTAGCCCACTGCCTGCAAACATTCTGTTCTACGCACATATTCTATGTCCCTGTCTGTAGCTCTATCCTAGAAACAGACAGACTAGTTAGATGGAAGACTGTCTAGCTGGCTGGCTGGATAGCTGGATGGCAGACCGACTGACTGACTGACTGACTGCTTTGTCTGAGCGGTGGTGTCCAGGCTGCACCTGCTCTGCGGTTGGGAGGATGCGAGGAAGGGGAAGCCGCCCCCGGCCTCTCCCTGGAAGTCTGTGAAAGAGACGTCCCCTGACCCCGCTTTAGGGGCCCCCTGGAAGTCCTGGAACTCGTCGTCCTCGGGTTTGGTCTCCTGAGACAGAGGGAAAAACAGCCACCGTTTAATCAATAAGCCCGACTGTGGCACGAAGTCACAACACTCAGCACAACTGTGCTAATTACCACGTCTCATTATGCCTCGCCTAATTACACTGATTATGCTGTTCTTATATTTGACTTTCGCGATAACTCATTTTGTGAAGTAATGCGATAACATCTTTGTTGTTTATGAGGTAGACTTGAAGCCACAAGTAAAACGCGACTGAAATAAAATGAAAGCTGAAGTTTACCTGAGCGGGTGGGAAGTTTGTGACGAAGCTGGCAGGGAGTTGTGGGGGAGCGCTGGGGGCCATGGCGGGGGCAGGGAGGGTCATGCCCATGGCAGGCGCCATAGCAGCGGGCATCACCATGGGCACGGGCGGCTGGGACATGCTGGCCTGCTGGTGTTGTTGCTGGTGTTGATGTTGTTGCTGGTGTTGGTGTTGGTGTTGGTGTTGGTGTTGGTGTTGGTGTTGGTGCAGCACCATGGCAACAGCGGGCAGGTTGGGCATCGGAGGGGACGGGAACTGGCTCAGCACTTCCAGAGATGCTGGTAGCCCGTTCTGTCAAGAGATTAAAAAAAAATAATAATAATCTTAAAGTACTGCCGCCTTTCTCATCCGTCCATCCCCATCCCCACGCAAAAGGACTGACAGGAGAAGAATACATCCATAGGCTTGTCTAATCACAACAATGTCATTCATCTACTGAGGAGATTTGCAGACTATTTGAAGTAGTCTGGGCTGCACGTTCTGTATTGATGAGCAGCACTGCACAGGCAGAGGACGCTGGTAGACCAGAGGAAGGTGGTGAAGAAGAGGGTATTCCAGCGCTAGTGGGCATTCAGCAGAGCAGCTAACACAGCTTACAATCCATTTCTGCTGGTGGACATTAACTTAAGCAGTGCAGGTACCTAGCTCAGGGGTACAAAGGCAGCACCTCACCTGAGAACTGAACACACAACAGTACAAGCCCAGTTCCTAAACCTCTATCCTACCCAGCCGCCCTAGCAAGCCTTGCAGATGAAACCCTTCCACCCCGGGCAAGGAAAAGTCCCACAATGCACCATGAGCAATTGATTACAAACCTGGGCATGTAACTGCAGCAATTTAGCTGGACAACCCACCCAGGAAACAAGATCTTTTCTACAGTTTGAACTGGCATTTCCGAAAGTCTTATTTCCCATTGGGAATTTGTAAAGGCACTGTTCTGGAATAGTACTGCCGTGCTCAAATTTCCACTTTCAAATATCGTTAAATTTTGTAAGCAGAACTATCTGATAAGAGTATACTTCTGCCTCTCTCCTCCACCAAGCACAACTTAAATAATTTATTACAGTCAAGTTCCATTTCAGCAGCAATCGCCTGGAGCAATCTGCGGATTTGGTCTTGTTTGTTTTTTTGTAATCACTGCAAGGAAAGTTTTGTCATGGGAGCAAGCACAATAGGTTTCTATGTGCATCAAAATATTGTTTATCGGAGCAGCCAGGCCGAGGTTAGGGGGACTATCCTGCTGTTAGAGGTTCTCGTTCACTCAAATTTACGAGGTTTAAAAATCTAATTTCCCGCATTACATCTGTATGGACATAGTAGACATAATATGCATGGCAATAACTCTTTGTTTTTATGCATGTAGATATAGAACAGAAACAGACCACTATTGCCAATGTTAATACTTAAACAACCAATTAGATTACAGTCTACCTGGGTCACACCAATCATGGCCAGCACAGTGTATAGCTCCTCCTTCGTGAGCTTGCCAGGTGTCGTACGATTGGCCGTGGCCCAGATCTGCCCCAGCGCCTCCCTGGGCAGGCCAGATGACATCAGAATGGGGTAGAGCTTTCCCGTGTCTATGCCAGCTGGGGTCATGGTGAACTCGAGCACCTGCTTGTAGAGCTCTGAGAGATGGGCAAGGCCAGAGAACAGAACATAAGCAATAAAAAATACAGTTTGTATTTCCAGTATGGGAATGTGGAGCATAGGAAAGACCTCAAAAGAGTTCTCGCGATTTGTTTTCCAACATTTTTGCAGTTTTGTTAACGGATGGAAGGGAGAATTGATCCTAAACACTTACCAACGGAGCTCAAGGCCTATACACATAAAAAAGAAAACCCTGCTATCATCATTATCATTCACTAAAACACTCAACTAACTTTTTCCATGGACTTTGAGTTTTTTTTTGCTGCTGCCTCATCTTCGGAACTTGACTTGTGGTCTTGGAAACAACTTCAGTAACTAATCATTCAGTAACAATTTATGTAAGATCACATACAACCCATTTATGCAGCTGTACATTTAATAAAGCAAATCTGTTGAAGCACATTACTCATGGTAGCTCACGGAAGTACATTGCTCATGGTATGGTAGATACAAGCCCAGTTGACTATTACACCACACTAAACTCCTGGCATTCAGAACCAAGCAGACTTAAGAGTGTTTACTGAGATATAGTCTCCAGTTCTGATGCCTGTCACATAGACGGATCTAGACTCCCTGAGGTAAAGGGCTTTGCTTTAGCAGAAAAAAAGCAGTGCATCACAGCGTTTACCTGGAACAAGGCTGTCATTGTACAGCCAAGAGGGGGCCAAGGGCTGGAGGTGCTCCTGCTGTGGGAAGACCCCGACTCCTGCGAAGGCAGAAGAGAAGGGGATCAAGAGGAGGCAGAGAAGACACCAGGGATCACCTGTACTTTGAGCCCTATGAAACCGCTTCAGGAGAAATTTGATTGGAGCACATGGATAACGGCCTGAAGATCTAAACCAGGGGTCTCCTATGTATCCATCAAAGATGGCACTAGCTCTACCGGAGGCTTTTTCTTACATCTGCATGGTCCTTTCGTGTATTTTTCACCTTATTCAACCAAACCATGGAAATTGAAAATTTATCAATGCTTCTCCAATGGCTCCTGTGGTGCAATTGCAAGACTTTAAGGCATTGAGGTATCTGACCTTTCCCCCACTCTGCTGCCCATCCGTGCCTAAAAGCCCCTAGAGCTCAGCAATCATTATTTACAATTTCAACCACTGAAGAGTTCAAATTACCCCCTTCCTTCCACACAACAGGAGAGAAAGGAAAGTGGAGCAACAGTGGCAAAGCACCCTAAACAATACAGGGATATGAACCAGTTTGCACAGCCCTGTTGTGGACTACACCATGCTTCTACGGCACTTTTGGCCCATTTATCTAAAGCAATGCAGTGGAATGACTGGCAAACCGAAAAACAAAGTCTCCAAACAAAGAAAGTCTCCATTTAGACGTGGGTGGTGGGGATGAGGTCATTTCTGCCCTCACTGCTAAAAAGGGTAGGAAGCACAGAGCAGAGAGCAGCTTAGGTAGTCTGTTCGCATTTTAAAGGTATTTTCCAGTTCCATCTTGACTATGCTCCACTCATGATTAAAGGTACCAGAGTTATGAGAGTATATCTCTGAAAACTTAATTTTTCTTAATTAATCACATTTTCACCAAAGTTAGGTTATAATGTTACCACCTCCAGAGAATTTGGTCCTGGGTTTTTGAGTCTTTGCAGAGATACCATTACTTATCTGGAGTGCCATCACATCACTAATTCCTTACAATGTTGTTGAACATGATCAGTGCTAACAGCTTCAACAGCAAATAAGCATGCCAAATCTCTTTAAAATCTGTGACGATGCGTCCAAGCGTACTGACCCGGAATTTATGCTATTTTACCCAACGAGACACTTTGCATAAATTTGGCAAATTCTTTTTAACAAGCACAATCATTCTAATCACTGCTGTAGCAGGCCAAAGGTAAAGAGCAGCTATTCGGCTTTTACAGCCCTGCCTGGAGGTTTAATGGTAATAAAAGGGTGCACATTAAATCCCTGGAGGACAACAGCACTCATATTTTTAATGCAAGACTAAATGTATATCAATTCTTCAGCCAGTATTTGGTGAATAAGCAGATACCCACCCTTCTGTAAAGTACCAATTAAAAACTAGAAGTGTGAAATTGAGAAAATACTGCAGATGTAATTAATCTAAGGGAGATGGTCTGATGTTACAGGGCACCTATACCTATGCAATGAGGTGGACAACATGTAGAGCCACGTATTGTCTAGAGAAAGAAGTTTTGAAAATGCAAAAGGGAGAGGTATGACTATCTTAGGGAACTTTGCAGGTGCTGTTTTTGCAGTATACCTCTGTGTCCTTGATGTTTGTTATTTTAATCTGAGAATGAATAAAAGAGTGGAAAACAAGGAATGTTTGTGTTTAAGATTCAATCACACCCTCGCATAAATGGCCAATTTAGCCAACCAGAATGAATGAGCATCAGGGCATCATGGTTCATGGACTAAACTAGGTAAGCTATGCCTGCAATGAAGAGAAATTGGCTATTGCATTGAGAGG